>NC_056727.1:902222162-902822162 GCF_019279795.1 Protopterus annectens | reverse complement strand
AAAGATTACCTTTGGGCTGTTTTCAAATCACTGGCCCCTTGCACACAAAACAAGAAACATACATGTATTCTTTGATACACCTTCCTGACTTTATTACATTATATTCCTTGTATACTACAGCACACTTGTTAGACAGAGCACATTTTAAACTCATTGTCTGAACATTTTTCTAGTAGGCAATGAAACAAAATGCACAAACCAATAATGACAAAACTGCCCAATTCAGAACATGTCCATCATAATAGCCTACTTCTACACCCACACTATATATATATATATATATATATATATATATATATATATATATACACACACACACATATATATATATATATATATATATATATATATATATATATATATATATATACACACACACACACACATATATATATATATATATATATATATATATATATAGAATGACAGTAGTGTAAGCCATAGGCATCTTGTACAGCTTCTCACACTTATTTTCAATTAAATTTTTTTTCGGGGGGGTAGGGAGACAAACATTTTGGAAAGTTGTTAGAATAAAATGTTGTCTTACCACAATGCATTTCACTGCCAAATCTTGAACCCAGGACCCTGTGCACTACAGTCAGAGCAACATACCACTATGCCAAATCAGCAGTTTCCTGAAAGATAGGAAGACTACACTTAAATGACTATCATTTAGTGAACTCAGTTCTCACTTCTCACCATAGCTCTAGTCTCAACCTCTTAGCACAAAAAACCTGGACAAAGCCAATAATGGGGGAATACAGCCCCAACATAGGGACAAATTTCAAATACTGATCTTATAAACTCAGAAAATTGCTAGAATAAAAGGTTTTGTGTTACCATTTAGTTTCTGGAGAATATGAAGTCTGAAATTCAAATGCCTGTCTCACACACACACACACACACACACACACACACACACACACACACACACACACACCTTGTTACAAAGAAAATACCAGAGCATTGGAATCTTCCCAGTTCGTCCTCAAATACCAGAGCATCAGAAACGTCTCAGTTCATCCTCCAAAGATTATCGGTTCAAGAAAATACCTGAAACAGCTAGCTCGGTTCAAAGACTTGCGCAATTTCAGTTCGTGTAGCTCGGCTCCAAAATCTTAAAACCCAAACTCCAAAGACTTAATGTAAACAAAAGCAGTTGTTCTTCAGTTCGTGTAGCTCGGCTCCAAAGACATAACGGAAGCAAAAGCAGTTCTTTCCATGTGTGCCCTTCAGCTCAGTTCCGACAGGCTGACGGAGCTGACGTCATCGTGCATGTGATGACATCAGCTCCAAATGCGCAAAAGAAATTTTTTTTTTTAAATCGTGAATGAAGGGCTGCCACTCGGGAATCGTGGCACCCCATTATTTGGACCCCAAAACTCTGTAAAAAAATTAGAAGTTATGTACTCACCATAACGTTCCATCTGAGTAGGTGTATTCATTTGTCTGCAACCTGTGGGTTATGGATCCGATATCGGATCCGAACCGGCATGGTTTACCAGCTATGGATCCAAGCTCTCAGCTCCTCCCCTCACCCATAATGCCCTGCTCTACCCTCATGACCTCAGATCGAGTTTGCCAAAAGCAAGAACACCCAGAAAGGGGTAACACAACATATGCAGGAAACTGAAAGGCCAGGGGGATAGGAGGGCGGGATGGTTGCAGACAAATGAATACACCTACTCAGATGGAACGTTATGGTGAGTACATAACTTCTAAATCTGAAGTAGGAGATTCATTTGTCTGCAACCTGTGGAACAGAGTCCCCAGCTACCTGAATCTTGGGCGGCCATCATGGAAGGATATTCCGGAGCACCGCGGAGCCAAAGGATGCTCTACCCCTAGATGCAAGATCCAACTTGTAGTGGGAAATAAAAGTATGAGTTGAAGCCCACGTGGCTGCTGCACAAATATCATCTAGAGGAATCCTAGCCTTAAAGGCTGCCGAGGTAGAGACTGACCGGGTTGAATGGGCATGTACACCCTCCGGTGCGGGCCTTCCTGAAGCTTGATAAGCCAATAAGATACATTGTGAAATCCAGCGAGACAGTGAGACTTTAGAAATTGGCTTGCCCAAATTAAATTTAGCAAAGGAAATGAACAACTGGTCAGATTGCCTATGACCAGCCGTCCTGTTTAGATAAAATCTAAGTTGCCTGTGAACATCTAAGGAGTGAAGCTTGTATTCACCTTTGTTTTCATATTTAGGAAAGAAAACAGGGAGGTTAATGGATTGATTAATGTTTGCTTCAGAAGCTACTTTAGGAAGAAAGGAAGGGTTGGTCCTGAGGTAAACACGGTCCGGATGAAAGACCAAGTAAGGAGGTTTAGCTGGTAATGCTTGGAGCTCTGAAACTCTCTTGGCCGAAGTAATGGCTACTAAGAAGGCAGTCTTGAACGACAAGAATTTCAGATCTACCGTAGCCGCCGGTTCGAAGAGGGGGGGCGGTCAAGGCCTGGAGAACTAAGGAAAGGTCCCAAGGAGGAACCGCTTGTTTTACAGGGGGCCTGAGAAGAAAAGTACCTTTAAGGAAAATTTTACACAACTTGGCGACATGAGTGGATTGGAGTCATGACCAATGTGATAATGTGAAATTGCCGCAAGTTGTACTTTGACCGTGGAACTGCTGGCACCATCGTTAAAAAGAGTGGTTAAGAAATCAAGCACTAAAGGGAGAGGAACTGTGAAGGGGTTTAGGCCTTGCCGCTCCGCCCACAAAGAAAACCGTTTCCACTTGCTACGGTAGACTTTCCTAGTGGATGGTTTATGAGCTGCCACCAGGATCGCCTTAACAGGGGAGAAATACCGGGAGTCCTGATCAAGAGTGGAACTGGAGCAGCCAAGCGGTCAGCTTCAGGTTGTCCAGGTTCGGAGGAGATAAGCGGGATGGATGAGATATCAGATCCGGAATGGGATCTAGAATCCAAGGAGGATTCACAGAGTGAGACCTTAGGAAGGGGAACCAGATCTGTCGAGGCCAAAACGGAGCAATGAGAATCATTCTGCACCCCAACCGAGAGGCTTTCTGAAGAACTTGGAGCATCAGTGGCAAGGGGGGATAAGCATAAAGAAGACCGGGTGGCCAAGCATGCACCAGAGCGTCTCTTGGGGAACCTCCTGGAGGAGGTATCAGAGCGAAAAAACTGTCGCACTTGGTGTTTGAGGGAGAGGCAAAAAGATCGCAAGAAGGAGTTCCCCACCGTGCGAATATGCGTTCCGCTACTTGAGTATTGAGAGACCACTCGTAAGGGGTGAGAATGGTGCGACTGAGCTTGTCCGCCAGGATGTTGGACCGACCCAGAAAGTGCGTTGCTATGAGAAAGCGGTTGGTGGAGATTGCCCATTCCCAAACTCTCATGGCTTCTCGACAAAGAAGGTAAGACCTGGTTCCTCCTTGCTTGTTGATATACCAGACAACCGACATGTTGTCCGATTGAATCGCAATTCTTCCCAAGGGAAGAAAGGCCTGAAGTGCTAGCAACGCTAAGAGCACTGCTCTCATCTCTAGAATGTTGATATGCAGTAAGGTCTCCGAATCGTTCCACGTGCCTTGGACGGTCCGGCCTGCAAAATGCCCCCCCCACCCGAGGCGGGAGGCGTCCGTGGTCACCGTGGCGAGAGGGGGAGAAGCACAAAATGGGCAGCCTCCGTGGAGATCTGGAGAGTGAAGCCACCACAGGAGGGACCGCTTGCAAGCCTTGCTGATCGCAATGGGATGATGCATAGGAAGAGCAAGATACGACCACTGTACTAGGAGTGTCCACTGGAGGATGCGCATATTGAACCTGGCGAGAGGAAGAAGTGCTATAGCAGCCGCCATGGACCCTAGAGCCCTCAGGACCAACTCCGCCGGAACTGAGCTCAAGTGGAGAATGGCCCGCACCTGGAGTTGCAGATTTTGAACTCTGTCCGCAGTGAGGAAGGCTTTTAGACTCCTTGTGTCTAACCTGGCACCTATAAAATCTATGAACTGCGTGGGTGCTAGGTTGGATTTTTTTGTATTTATAGTGATGCCCAGACTGGGAGCAAGATGGAGAAAGGAGTCTCGCGCCAATAGTAGTAGATGCCTTGTTGGGGCGGTAAGGAGACAGTCGTCCAGGTAGGGAAAGACCTGTACCCCCTGAAGCCTCAGGTGGGCCGCTACCACTGCTAATACTTTGGTGAACACCCTGGGGGCTGTGGTGAGACCAAAGGGAAGGACCCGGAACTGGTAGTGACTGGCTCCCAGCCGGAAGCGGAGAAACCTCCTGGAGCGCCTGTCCATTAGTATATGGTAGACGCATCCTTGAGGTCTATGGAGCACATCCAGTGATTTTCTCCCAGAAGGGGGAGAATAGATTGCAGAGTGACCATTCGGAACTTCTCCTTGGGAACTGCCAGGTTCAAGAGAGAAAGGTCTAAAATTGGTCTTAGATCCCCCGTCTTTTTGGCACTAAAAGAACCTGGAGTAGAACCCTGATCCGATCTGGTCTGGGGGGATGGGCTGGATGGCTCTTTTCTTTAGCAGATGGCCAATTTCTGCCAAAGCGGCCTCCCGTTGACCGGGTGGAACGTCGGGGAGGGACTTCAATTTTGGCAAGTGACGAAAGGGGATATGGTATCCTCTGGATATGATCTGGAGAACCCAGCGGTCTGATGTTATGGACTCCCATGCCGCTAGGTGCTCCAAAAAACGTCCCCTGACTGCCTCCAGAGTGGAGCAGTCGGGCAACCCCTCAGGGTTGCTGCGCAGGCCGTTCCAGAGAAGGGTTCTCTGGACCCGAAGTACCTGGGAGCCCCTCTGCCTCTAGGGCGGCATCCTCCCTGTCCTCCTCTGCCACGGAAGGACTGGTTGTCCGGAGCAGGCTGGGATTGCTGCGACTTCCGGAACCACATCTTCTTCTGACCCTTTTGGTTCCTAGAATAGGGCCTCTGGGGTGCAGAGAAGCGGATTCCGACGGCAGACAACGTCTTCCCGTCCTTCTCACTCTGGGTCAAAGTGTCGCGAACAGTTTTGCCAAAGAGGGCAGAACCATCGAAGGGGCGTTCGCAAATGACGCTTTGAAGGGCTCTGAGAAATCGCAATGACGGAGCCAGGCCTGACGTCTAGTAACTAGACCTGCCCCTGCGGCTCTAGCGCCTTCCGTAGCATGGGAGAGTAGCCGCATAGAGGTATTGGTAACGGACCTGAGAGTGGCCATGCGGGTGGAGTGCAGCACTTTGTCCTCCTCCGACATGGACTCTGGGGGGGGATGCAGCGTATTCTTTAATAAGATCGAGCTGCATCCTAATCACATGTGCCAGATAGTTCAGCGCCCTTACCGAGAAGGTCGCTGAACTAAACATCCGCTTCCCCAAGCGGTCCATCATCCGAGACTCCTTGCTCGGGGAGTGGACTGAGGGACTCTCCTGAGCAAGTTCCCTCTTGGTGGCCGCCCGTCAACATGGCATCTACCGGAGGCCCCTTACTCCAATGGGCACGGTCAGCCGGGGACTGAGGCTCCGGTCGGGGCTTTTAGAGCTTGGCTCCGCGGGGTCCGGTTCCTTCCACGCCCTGGTTGTAATGGGGTCCACCAGGGGGTCGGCAGGAGGACACCCAAGAGGTAGATGGGCCCGCTTCAAATGCCTCCAAGAACACGGACTCGTCCGAGGAAGACTTGGGGGCAGACCACCCCCCCCCTTATGCGGAGCATTTCCATGATGTCTCCAAATGAGACATCCTCGGGGGGTGACCGTGGGGAGCCTTCCCCTTCCTCCAAATCCGTGTCTTCCATGAGAGACTTGGGGGAGTCAATGTGCCTCTTTTTGCATGTATGCTTGCGAGGAACATCCTCTAGGGGGCTGTCAGAGGACTCCTCGCAAACAGTAACCTGTTCCAGGGGAACAGCTTGGGGCACAGGAGCGGGCTGTCCCAAGGGCCGGATGGTGGAAGCCTGACCCAGTGCAGAGGGAGCGCGGGACGGAACCGAAACAAGTGCCGGGGGTCCGGAGACCCTCAACAGGGCCCTCTCCACTACATCAAAAGCCGAAGGGGAGCCGACCTCGACCAAAGGATCTGACAATCGGCTCCCCCTCGGATCCGAGGAGTGGATCGGAGCCGGCGCAGAAGCGCTCGGATCCGAAGGGACAGTGCGCTCCGACACAGACGGCGCCGAAGGAGCACTGATCCCCCCGGATCCGAAGCTCGGATCCAGGCTCCGAGAGGTCGGATCCGAAGTACCAAGTACTATCAGCACCGACCCACCCCCGGCTCCGAAGCTGCTCGGCTCCAACTGCTCCGAACCCGGGTAGCGGGTCGGAGAAGGAGCAATTGGCTTGAAAAAGGGGGTCGAGCTCCCCCCCAGAGGGGGGGGAGGCAAGAGCACTCCCATCTGCATCTGGGCCTGGATGAACCTTCTCATCATCCGGTCCAGATCAGCGTCCGACAGGCTATAAGTTGATCTCGACGAGGCTACTGAGGTAGGCCTTGAGTGCCTCCTTGATAGCCTCGACGGAGATCGGGTCTCCTCCTCCTCAGGTCCCGGTGAAAAACACGCTGGAGACCGGAGCCGAGGAGGGGGAGAGCCAGCAGACAAGGAGGCCGGGGGAGAAGCCCGCTTGGCTGGCGGGGCCGAAACAGAGGTCTCGGCCCGCCGCTTATGGTGCTTCTCCCTCCAGTCCTTCTTCCTAGCTTCCCTCTCCTCCGAACCACTACAGGGAGGTTGAGTCCCAGGAGGGGGAGCCGGAGAGGGGACAACCGTGGTAACGGTTACCCCCGAAGGAGCGGAGGCCGGAGCCGAGTCCGGCGGCAAAAGACCCGCCAAGACAAGCTTGGACCTCCGCTCCTTCAATGCCCTGGGGTTGAACCCTGCACAAATGGAACATCCAGATGTGAGGTGTTCAACCCCCAGGCATCTAACACACCGAGTGTGGCCATCAGCTGGGGAAAGCTTATGGCCACACTCGGAGCACTTAGAAAATACAGCTTTGGGCTGCTCAGACATCCCAAAAGCAAACAAACAAGGTTACTAAAACTAATAAAAGTAAAGTAACAAAATCACTCACAGGCCCAAACACACACTACGCTACCAGCGAGGGGAGGGATATTAAAAATAATTTTTTTTTTTAAACACTAAAAAAAATAATAATATAAGAGGGAAACCTACACTTTCACACAACTTTAACAAAAACTTTCAAAATTAAGCACTTTAGAGACTAGAAATATCACTTAGCTGGAGAGCTGGAAAAACACAATCTGGTCACCATGCGCGGCAAACGAGATCTGAGGTCATGAGGGTAGAGCAGGGCATTATGGGTGAGGGGAGGAGCTGAGAGCTTGGATCCATAGCTGGTAAACCATGCCGGTTCGGATCCGATATCGGATCCATAACCCACAGGTTGCAGACAAATGAATCTCCTACTTCAGATCGAGCAATTCAGTACAGTTGGGAGGTATGAGAGAGAATGAGAAGAAAGACAACAATGGAAGACTTGTGGTTATAATGGATTATTAACAGGGAAGGAGGATTACACTGGCATATATTTACATTCTACTTAAAACTAATATTAGGAGCTTAAGAGAATTAAGGCAGAGGTAATGAGCTTACAGCAGTATATATTATTCATAAGTGGAGACTGGAACCTGATATGCAATAGTGAAGATGTATTAGGGGACACTAGAAGGGAAAGTATAACAAAGAAAGGTAGATTTCTGAAGAGCTATATGAAAATATTTGGAATGGAAGATGTGGAATTACTAGCAGGAACCCAGACAGAATGTATACATTATTCTCCAAGGTACAATAACTGAGGTAGGCTGGACAGAAACTATATTTCATGGGAGAATGGGTTTTTAATTGAATGCTTTGAAACATATCCAATAACTACTTTAAACCATGCGCCAATGAAGATTAAGGTAGATAGAGAGTAATCAAGTAAAATGAGACACTGTCACTTTTCTATTTATCCATTAAAACAGAGGAATTTAAGGAATGGTTAGTGGAACCGATTCAAGACTTGTTAGGAAAGATATACAATTTTTAAGAAGATGTAGCTGAGATGTGGCATAAAATGAAAATGGAATTTAAAAATATAGCTGAACTGACAGACAAAGAGATATGGAAAAGAAATAATACGAATTACTTTGAGGGAATATCAAAGGTTAAATGTACTGAAGACGAAGGAGCACAATACAGAACAAAAAAAGGCCCAGTTGTTTAGTGCTAAAGAGAAAACAAAGGAGCATTTGGATAATCTACACAAGTTTTAAAAGGATGCGGTTAAGTAAATATGTCCGTTAACAACCTCAGAGCACAAAAGCTACTAGCACAATGACTTGGGCAACAGAAAATAGAAAAGTGTGATGTCAAACTTAGGTTGCCTATGACTAGAAAAATAACCAGATAACCTACAGAGGTATTAGAGATATTTTGGAAATTCTATGAATACCTATGCACAGCAGAAGAACGGGGAAACCAAGAAAAGACACAAATGGAAATATTTATGTAAGACTTAAAAATGCCATGGTTAGAGCAAGATGAAGCTAAAAAATTAATAGCTAAGATGGGAAGGGGTTAAATAAAATTGGTGCTGTATAATTAATCAACATGGAAGTCTCCTGGAACACATGGTATTCCAGCAGGAGTTTGGAGACGGGAAGGAAGAAAGTGATAAAAATGTGGAAGATTTTGTTCAACAATATTTTAAAAGGATAAATAGTACCAGTATTTAGGAAGAAAGCAGTGATGGCTGTAATATCCAAAGAGGGCAAAGACCCTTTAAACCCAGCTTCATACAGACCATTTCCTACTTTGAACCATGATTATAAAGTGTTTATGTCTATACTAGTTAAGATAATGACTAAAGTGTTGCCAAAATTAACAGACAGGGATTGACGTGGTTTTATGCAGGGGAAGCAAACACCTGACCGTGTTAACAACATGATGATCCAGACTGAAGTAGAATGCAAGAAGACATTACTGCTGTTGGGGGATCTTGATGCATAGAAGGCAACTGATAGAGTTAGCTGGGATTTTATGAATATGGCCATGGCACCATTTGCATTTCCTGATATCATAATAAGGTTAAAAGGAAGCTATACAAAGTGTCCAATGTAAGAATCAAGATGAGAATATCCTCTTACCCCTTTCTTATTTGCTTTGGTAAAGAAAATAAGGAACACTCTCAAATTCAAGGGTACAACTTCTATGGTACACAAGAAAAAATAGCAGTCTTGCAGATGATATTATTTTGTACTTAGTAAATCCAGAAAAGGATATTTCAGTGTTGTAGAACATTTTGAAACACTTTAATTTTTTTTCCACGATATGAAATAAATGAAGACAAAAACAAAGGCTATAGCATTAAATATGTTCACAAGCATGAATTGGTTCAGCAATACCCATATTTATGGGGGCACGATAAGATGAAATATTTAGGTATATGAATTAAAGAGGATTCCATTACAGAAGCATGAGATGAGACAAAAAATACTGACATCTAATAAGTGAATTACTGAATTTAAAACGGACACAGAAGTAGAGTTTAACATTATGTCTAAATACATTTTTGTAAAATGAGGCTAAAAGGCATGAAAGAAAGAACTGTGTGTACACTATGAACATATCCACATCACTAAGCAAAGCAACTAGATCAAGCAGTAAAAGACGTTCCTCATACCACAGACACTAATCTAACAATTCTAGACAGTTTTCCGTACGCAAAGTAAGCAAGTCACTATTTTCTATTTAGGTAATATATTAATGGTAGCTGGGTCATATTTTTGTTTCTTGCAAATATGAGTGGTCTATAGGAGACCTGTATGGCCTGTCTTCACTTTCTGGAAGTTATGAATCTTTGGCTTTCAACAATGTTTTGTTAATATCTTCAGAAGACTCTAGAAAAGTTTTAAAGATATTACAGTACTAGTTTTGAGGAAAGAAAATCTCACTCTGATAGTTCTATGACTAAGTCACTGTTTGAAATACTGCAATAGACGTAATTTCCACAGGGGAGAAGCAGACAAGAGGGACTGTTGCTCATCATTATCTGTGTCATAGCCAAAAGTGAAAAAAATAATTTGGTTACTCAACATTCTCTTCTTCAGATGAAGATGATGAAGATGATCATTACCATTTCATAGATGCTGAAGTTAAAGTGCAAATTAAGAAGACAGAAAGAAAGCATTATGGATATATTTTAGATGAACTTGGGCGGCACAGTGGTGCAGCGGTTAACGTTGTCGCCTCACAGCAAGAGGTTCTCCGGTTCGATTCTCGGCTGGGGTGCCTTCTGTGTGGAGTTTGCATGTTTTCCCTGTGTTCGCGTGGGTTTCCTCCGGGTACTCCGGTTTCCCCCCACATTCCAAAGACATGCATCTGGAGCATTTCTTCCCGGGCCTCCGGTGAAAACAGGCTCTGTGGAACCTAGTCGGACATTCCCGGTCAGCAAATGTTAAATAAATAAAAAAATAAAATAAAAAAAGATGAACTTCATTAGATGATCCTTATTAATATGACATGCAGTGGACTTACAATGGTTTGCTGCATTGTGCCTAACTCCTTCACTTCTCTGTAGCATGCTGCTGATAATCATTCAGAAGGTAGCAAAAGTACTATAGAGGGTACCAGGCTGGGGAAGGGAGTAGCATGTACAGGTAACATACAGCAGACCATTGGCCTTGCTCTGTGCCTTGCTACAGTATTATGCCTTTTTTCTTTTGTAAGAGTGAACAAGTGACTCAACCTACATTCTACTTTATTGTTGTGCACACAAGTGTGTGCGTGTGTGTGTGCACCAGTGCTGCAAAATTTACCTGCTTCTCTCCTTGAAATGATTCATGTTTTCATCTTGCCTACCTTTTGCAAGAATTTTCTTCTCCCTCAAGCAAAATCCACAGACATCAAGTCAGCATCATAACAGAAGGAAATTGGAAATAACATTTCCATTTTATATCCGTACTTTTCCACCTCTGAATTCTTTTCAGTTTTTCCAATCTCTGACATTCACCTTTACCAATATTCCTATTTTTTTTTTTTTTTTTACAAACAACATAATCCTAACATTTTAAAGTGACTTATTACAGCATGCATGAAAAAAAAACACAGCCCAGCAGTTCAGGACCCGTAATTAGCAGCTACTTGATCCAACTTGTTCCAACCAAGGTAAAATTACTGGCAACGGCCGAAAGGTCTTGGAAACGAACAGTTTTTATTAAAACAAAAATACTCCAAGCGCTTCCACCCATATATTATCGGGCTTTTTCAAGGAAAATCACTCAGCAACATTGTGCGCATCTTTAAATAAATTCATATTGATCACATGTTAGAATCAATTAATTAATTAGTGAATAGTCATTACATCTTAAAGAAAACTAGTATATGTATCAAAGTATTATTACAGCATGCCTTATTAACTCATTAAAAATACAATGCTTATTTTTCTATACTGTGTGCTGCCTCCAGAGTAAACCTAAACACACACACTCACACACACACGTGTGTGTGAGGGACAGCAAGTGTGGAATCCTGCCTACAAATTAACCTAAACACACATGCTCATACATGAGTGTGAGTGTGATTGACTGTGGAATCCTGCCTCTAAGTTAAACCTAAGCAAACACACACACTCATACACATGAGTGCGAGTGACAGTGGGTGTGGAATTCTTTGAGTCTACCTGCTTGCCATACTTGCAGTTGTTCATTAACTTTACTGACGATATTTTTGCTGTAAACTTTAATTATAATACATATAACTGTATCACCCAGTCAGGAGCCAAGTTATGAAAATCAAAATACCGTACAGCAAGCATAAAGAATCCTTACACTAACAAACACATACAAATATATATATATGTATGCTTGTGTGTGTGTGTGTGTGTGTGTTTATATATATATATATATATATATATATATATATATATATATTTATATATATATATATATATTTTTTTTTTAACAAGTTCATGAAAAACGAAACTATTTTTTCATTTTACCAGGCATCACCTACCTTAAGCATACAAGTCTCATACCCACATCAAGACAGTAATTTAGTATTCCGATGGCAATGCTCCAACTTGATAAGGTGAGCAGTGTTATAACACAGACTACATCAGACTACCACTGATATGACTCAGCTTAAAGTAAACTGAAACAAAAATTGATAACATCATCAGCTAAAATATGCAAACACGCAGCACCACACTAGCTGAAGATCAAACAGGAAAAGTAGCAATTTTGCAGCCAGACTCAGAATGGCATAACATGTTTTACTGCTACAATCAACAATTATCAATTAGTATAATACACATGGAAAACTGTGCAGAAAAAATCCATTACAAAACTTGTCAAATTATTAGTAGAAATCAAACAGAAATGCTTAATTCCTCAAACAACTGAAAAAAAATCATGTTAATCAAGTCCATACATAAATGTGCCTTGTTAGTTTGCACAATGTTAGTATGAGAAATGCATTCACAAATTAAGGCATACCCTTGGAATAAAGGAAGATGGTGTGCCAGGGACAGAACGCAGAGATGGGGAGTACGCAGAGAGTGTGGAATCATAATAGAGGAAGTTTTCAGCAGAATTGACAGTCATGTGATACACATGCTCAAAGTTGGTTGGTGAAGAGATCAGACGGAAATGATGACTATAAGGTGGGTATGGGGTGCCTGGCTAACAAAGTTAACAGAAAGGAAGGGAAAGTGAAAAATTAAGTATGAAACAGTTTCTACAGTGAAACAATAAAAATATAAACAGAGAAAGATGTGCAGGAAATAAAATGTTTAAATTGCACTTAGACAGCATTCCAGAAAACAAAAATGTCATGCTATAAATGAATCAGTATTACCAATGATGAAAGTAGAGTAGAACAACACTAAATACAGAAAGAACATTTCTATTAAGACTATACATTACAGTTCAGACTTTGTGGAAAGTGATTACCCACACCTTATTTATTTATTTGCAAAATCAAGCATTGTTGCTTAAAATGGGGAAAATAACTTGGCAAAACAGAGAAAAACACATTCAGAAAGAATATACTTACATATAGTTGTTACCTAAAATTTAGTAAGTTTACATGGATTTATAGCCATGTAAAACTACACTTTTTAAACTCATCATTTAAAAATGAAAGTAAAATATTAAAAAATAAAATGAAAAAAAAAAACAATGACCAAATTATTTCACAAGTTCAGTATCACCTGTAATGAATTATTATAACACAAAGCATTATTATTCTTCAGCCTAGTAATCTTCATCCCTTATGCTTCCTCACATTCCGCTCAATGTTGTAGTCTATAAATCCACACTTGGCAAAGAATACCACACCAGTGTCCTGATCAGGCCTCTTAATATAGTAGTACAGTAACTGAAATATATTTCACCATTCTGAGCAAAAAAAAAAAAAAAAAAACTTCCATCTTGACAAAAATTGCCTTGTTTCATAACTGTCTTCGCATTTGAGACGCACTGCATCATTATTATTCCTAACATTTACAAATAAAACTTCAAGTCGCACAGTGCCTGTGAATACATCATCTTTACACAAAGTGTAACCCACTATCATATAAAATAAATGAAACATAAAAAAAGCTTCATAAAAATCATAAATAAATATTATAAACCAACACTACCTTCATTTAATCACAAGTTATCTTGCCTTATAACGAATGAAACAAAAACAAGTTAAATGACCCTGACAGTTTACACCTCAAGATGGTCAAACTATCCCAAAACTGGACCTAATGTAATATCAGAATCTGAACTTCTAATTAACATCAGTAGCAATAACATAATCACATCAGTGTTTCCAGTGACCAAGTAAATAAGTCTCCCTGTCCATTGAATAAAACCCATATTCAATTAATGACTACTTCCAACCTAAATAAATGCATTGTCCAACAAGTTCAAAATCAAATATTCACCCAATATACAACCTGCATCAGTATATCATTTCAGAAACAGACACTCTTCCATTATCAGAATTTTTAACTTACGGCATTTTCAAAAAACTGTAAGTAACACAACATAAAAGTCAACTACTAATTTAAATTCTTTAGAATGCAGGACATCGAACAAACTGAATCTTGATCACGCTACTGTGGAAACATTACACTGTGCACACTGCAGTTTAGTAGCACCATCGAACATGACCAAAACTCCACGTGATATGCAAGCTCAACAAAACGCTGCCAAGGTTTGTTATAGTGGCACTTTTATTATTGGTCACTAGTGAACCATCATCATGACAATGACATCAGTGTCCAAAATCTTTTCAAGAAGTTCTACAAATTCTCTGTTCCCCTCACATAACTGGTAGAAAAAAGGCCATTTACTCTTTATGTTGCTCAGAGTCCAATATCCAATCCTGTCCTACTTCAACAATTTCACAAACTTTCCTAGGACTACAGCCATTGACTGACCAAAGAAGGAAATCGTCCTTGTAAACTATCACTGACTGAGCCGTGGTGAAAAGTTACATTCTTAATGGAAAAAAAATATATATTTTCAACACTGCTGGGAATGACAACTTGTACCTGAGCTTACACTGTATACATGTCTTTATGGTGTTCAAAACACAGACCCTTTGCTGCATAGTAATCTTTGCGTACTGATGATCCATCAATACTGGCCTAACTTCTGCCATCAACCTCTTCCCAGGCTGCCATAGCTGCATCAGAATTTACTGTTTTCATACCAGTCACAAACTGGACTAAAACCACTCTCATTTGACCATATGACCAGTGACATTTTTGTAAAACTAGTCTGCTGTGCCGTCTTAGTATTCACATATTGCAGACAATCAAATCCTTCTTCACTTTTCAGAACTTCACCGAGCTACAGTTTACACCTCCTGTCAGCTAGTGTAACCAACATTTCCTCAATATAACAGATTTGACTGCTCACTTCTAATGACCTACTTACCATATCTATCACTCTTAGCTGCAGTGGTAATAGAAAATTCTAATTCTCTTTTTCACCTGATGTCTTAAGCCGCTTTGCATATTAAATCAAAATCTAAAAAGAGGCATCCATTTGTTGTCAAACTGTTTCCACAGCATGAGCTATGTCCATTTTCCAGAACCCCATAACTGACAGTTACATACCTCAACAGATGAAAGCTCAACATTCACAAGGTGACCCCCTCATGATTCTTCTGATTATCCACAAAAAAATCACCTGCTCATTTTTCCGCAACTCTGAGGGCATTTTGTACATGACAGACAACTCTGTCATACCAAACTCACATCGTAAAACACTGTGAGGAATGACCAACCTTGTAGAATTACAAGAACTCCCCCATGACCACCCTCTTCTCAGGTGCATAAGTCATTCTGAAACCTAAAGATAATGCTAAAACTTGAAAGTGCCAAATTCGTTCTTTAACAAATGATGTCACAAAGGGATGGATGCATGCCATGTAGAAATGCTCTGTGACAATATATCAACACCTACTAACACTATACTACACTGTAGAGTATGGAGCTTGAAGAGAAACCTTATATATAGTAGTAATAAGAATTTCCAAGGTTAGGAATTTTTATCTGGCTAGTGAAAAAGTGCTTCACAACTGACTACTTATGATTAATGTTTAAAAAACATGCCAACATAACTGTTTTCAGCCTCTGTGACAAGCAAATGTTCTAAGAAGAAATGCAGCTTAGATTGGCACATTAAGTCCAACACCGGAACCTTGAACATACTATCTTCTTTACGTTCTTTGCAGTCTTGTCATAAAACATTTGTCTTCTTTAACTGTAAGCTCCATTCTCTGAAACTAGTAATGAGAATGAAGTGGAAAGGTTTGACTTTGACTA
The DNA here is from genome assembly GCF_019279795.1 of Protopterus annectens. Lineage (NCBI taxonomy): Eukaryota > Metazoa > Chordata > Ceratodontiformes > Protopteridae > Protopterus > Protopterus annectens. Next base: position 902,806,378 of record NC_056727.1, on the reverse strand, counting down.
TTAGAAGTTTGCTGGCAAAAGTTCTAATGCATATAAATCCAGCTTCAGTGACATGGAGTGACAGAACTCAGACAACAACCCATGCGATCCATGACTGATAAGTGCCTTGGATGTTTGTTGCAGCTGGAAGGAGGGAAGGATATGCCTATCTTTGAAGAGTGAGAGGGACAGCTTGGTACTAAAACCACAATCCCTTGAATGAGTGCAGCAATAAGAGGCAGTCCCCAGGACAGACATTAAGTCACTAAGCTGGTTCAGTGATAGCCTTCATCATGACTGCACAGAAGATTTCACCCAAATCAGAGAGGGCACAGTAGTCCTTAGAGTGATGCAGGTCATCTGTTCCTCTATTCAGGTGGAGGGGTTAGGCCTAAAATTAAAAAAAAAACTCACTGCTGAGATGCAGGTGAGAATTTAAATCATTGCTGACATTGCGTGTATGGCCGCTTCCTCCCAGCCACCTCCCACCCTCATTGGGAAATACTCCGGATAGGGAAGCAATAAGGAATGGCTGATACTGTAGTTTCGATGATAAGCAGGAGCAGCAGCAAAAAGCACATAAAAAAGGCTCTAATGAGTGGATAGGTGTACTACTGTACTCCAAAAAGGATAAGTAACAATGTGTCTGATCTGAATACTTGCATATTTTCAGAATATTCTTCACTGTCTGGATCAGTGTCTCTACTTGACCACCTCAATGAAGAAAGAAGTGGATTCAAAGTTTTCTGTGAGAATTTTTATGATTTTGTAAAACAAAACTGGAAGGAAAACTGCAGACCACTATCGGACAGTACTTGCTCCAGTATTCCATATTTAGAAAGTATGGATTTCAGGAGTGTTAGCACCAACTGTGTCATACTACATCATCCCTTTCCACAACATCAGAATTCTTAGAAAAGTAGTTTGCACATGACAAGTAATTACAACCATTGCAAGAAATGGATCAGTGCTGATCTTTGAATTTCATACAAAACTGGCTCCTCTTCTCGATTCTGATTCCTAAACATGCCACTTGGCCGACACTCAGGAATCATTTGCTCAGAATGCACAGATGTTTACCTATAGATGATGTCATGAGCTCTTTCTTGGCACTGTGTCATATATATTTGCAATTCATGTAGCTTCGACATTCAGTTGTGTAGCTGTGTAGAGATAATTACTTTACCATCCTTTAACATTCATCCTTGTACACAGCTCTACAAAAAAAGTACGGTTTGAGGAATGGATAAAACTGGTGAAACTGCTTAACCCTATCCCACCTCCATGATGACATCCCACAATAATGCAGTTCTAAGTCATCTCTTCAAGAAGTTTTCAGCTCTTGCAGCTTCTAAGTGATTAAATTATGACACATTCCAGAATATCTCTAGGGTTCACCTCTATGACGCTTTTTTTAAGTGTTGGTTTATTAACTACACTCCTTTACTTACAATAACACTCAGATTATATATATATATATATATATATATATATATATATATATATATATATATATATATAAAACAAAAAATCTTTCCAGTCTATGCTTAAATTGGAAAAGAAGAAGAAAAACACAACCTAAACCCTAATGGAACACCCTTCCTGCTTTTGTACATTTTTCTAACAACCCTCATCTTGCAAATTCTCCCATAAATTCCACTTATCAAATATCCTGACTTTTTTTTCCTAATTTCCACCCTGATCCTAATTTACCCTGCTTCAGTTCTGGCATAATTTCTCACATTTTGAGTTGAATCAGGTCAGGGTAAATCACTTCTATTTATGGGTGATCCACTTATTTGCCATCAACAAGATCAAAGGGGTCAACTGTTACTTATTTTTTTTTTTTTAATTTGTCCCTGGCTCCAATTAAGAAGGAACATTTCCCTTGTGAGCTGAATATCTGCTGTAAATATCTTACCCGACAGTTCTCCCAGGAGATATGCAACGGTGCATCTTTGATACCCATTCATATCTCCAGCAATAACTAGAAACCAACAAATTCATCTTGTACAGCTTCAAAGGGGTGCAAAAAGTACAGTTGTGTACACTTACCATAAATATAAATGTTTGAGTGTATTCACTGTTGCAGTCATCACATTTGGGTTATCTCTGCCAGGGTAGCCCTCAGTCGGCCCGAATACAAGAGGCTTAGTATTTCTGCATCGGTTGCTGTCACTCTGGGACTGACGTCAGTTCGTCAGTGGTATAAAACAGGCAGCCGACGTCATCACATCTGTTTTTCTTGCCCTAACTGTCAGGAGCTAGGTTATGGTGGAAGAACACCACCAGTAGAAAGTAAATACCAAAAATTCCTTGTAAGGAGAGAGAGAGCGTGAGAGAGAAGGGGAATGCAGGGAGGGAAACCAGGACTTCAACAGTGAATACACTTGAACATCTACATTTATGGGAAGTGTATACAACTGTACTATGTTTTTCGTGTTTCACTGTTGCATTCATCACATTTGGGTTGAATCCCAAAGCTGAAGTAAAGGGTGGAGGCAGTCAAGAAGACTGGGGGCTGGCTAGGATGCCCTGCAAGGTTGCAGTGGCAAAGCCTGCCCTGGATTTGGAGAAGATAGGCAGGTGGTAATGCTTGGTGAAGGTATGAACAGAAGTCCATATTGCAGCCTCCAGGATGTCCCTGGTGGGGACCCCTCTGAGGAAAGCTGCAGAGGTGGAAGTTGCTCCGGTGGAATGTGACCTGACCCCCTTGGGGGGAGGTTCTCCATGCTGTTTGTAGCTGAAATGGATGCAATGTGCTATCCATTTGGGAATTGTTTGTTTGGATACAGCCTTACCCTTTGCTCCTGCAGCAAAGCTGACTAGCAATTGATATCAGTTTTTCTAAAAGATTTAGTTCTGTCTAGGTAGAATATAAGCTGTCTGTGAACATCTAGAGAATGCAGAATCCTTTCCCCTTGTTTTGTGGGTTAGGGAAAAAGGTGGGCAAATGAATGGATTGGTTGAGAGCCACACTGAACACCACTTTTAGCATGAAGGATGGGTTAGTCCTGAGGGAGACCCTGTCAGCATTAAAAATGATGAAGGGCTCTACAGCCATAAGTGCTTGTAGCTCTGATACTCTTCTAGCTGACGTGATGGCCAGAAGCAAGGCTGTCTTCCAAGAGAGAGATTTTAACTCTGCTGAAGCTGCAGGTTCAAAGGGGGGCAGGGTGAGCTTTTCCAACACAAAGTTTAGGTCCCAAGCTGGGGTATGAGCTCTTCTGGATTAGCCCCTCTTAGGAACTGTTTGATGACAGGGTGCGAGAAAAGAGGTGGCTTGGTGCTGAAATGAGTAGAGATGGCAGAGGCATGAATTTTAATAGAAGAGAAGGATAGACCCTGGTCTGCCAGGTAATCCAGGATGAGAGGTAGGGTGGGCTGTGCCGTTCCGGCTCCCTTAGCATGGATCCAATTGCAAAACCTTTCCCACTTGTCAGCATAAGACTTTCTAGTGCTGGGGAGTCTGGCCTCACATATAACATCTAGTACTTGTTTGCTTAGACTGGTAGCTTGAGGGGAGGTCAGGGAATAAGCCAGGCTGCCAGATTGAGGGTCTGCAATTGGGGATGCATGAATTCTCCATTCCTCTGGGTCAGGAGGTTGGGATCTGAGGTAGGTGCCATGGTGCCAGGGGTGACAGGCTGTGCAGCAGTGGGTACCAGTGCTGTCGTGGCCAGTCTGGGGCAATCAGGGTTGTCCTCGGTTTTTCCTCCCTTATTTTGAACAGTACCCTTGAAATGAGTGGTAGAGGGGGAAATGCATAGCCCGAGAGGTTTACCCACTGGTAGGATAGAGCATCCACTTTCCAGGCCTTGCTGTGAGGTTCCCTGGTGCAGAATGTGCTGAGCTGATGATTGGAGTGGAAGGCAAAGAGGTCTACCTTCGGGGTGCCCCATTTCTGGGTTACAAGGGTGAAGGTTCTTTAGTCTAGCTGCCACTTGTGTGGGTCTAGCAGGTTTCTGCTTAGGTTGTCTGCCACAGCGTTTTAGAGAGCCTGGCAGGAATTGTGCTAATAGGTGTAGTTGCATGGCTGCAGCCATGTGCCAAAGGGTCATGGCGAGCCTGCACAGAGGATAAGAGTGGGTCCCTCCCTGCTTGTTGATGTACCACATCACTGTGGTGTTGTCTGTTCTGATCAGCAGAGGCCCTGGGGAGAGTAGGGGTCTGAAAGCTGTCAGGGCGTGCTGAACAGCTAACATCTCTTTTTGGTTGATGTGCAGATGTATTTGATTTGGGCTCCATTGGTCTTGAATGCACCTGCCAGCCAGGTGTACACCCCAGGCATAGTCTGATGCATCTGTGGTGAGGGTCTGGGCGGCGTGGGATAGTGAGAAGGAAAGTCCCTTGTTGTGGTAGCATGCTGCTGCCCACCAAAGAAAATCTTTCCTTAGACAAGGTATCACTGGTATAAGAGTTTCCAGGTCTTGACAGTGCTGACACCAAAGGCTTTTTAGGTACCATTGTAGTTTCCTCATATGCAGTCTGGCATATGGAATGAGTAGAATGCAAGAAGCCATAAACACTAGATAACTGGGTCCTGGTGGCTAGTTGAGAGAAGTAGGTTGTCAGGTAGGTTTGTTTTTCTGGTGTAAGGAATGCCATCTGGGATGCTGTGTCCAGGCTTGCTCCCAGGAATTCAATTTTTTGTGTGGGTACTAGTTTTGATTTATTTTCGTTGAAAGTATACCCCAGGGAGGTCAGTAGGTCCTTTACAAAGGTCAGTAGGTCCTTTACAAAGGTCAGGTGCTTTAGTAGCTTTTCCTGACTGTCTGCCTGAATCAGACAGTCGTCTAAGTATGGGTAAATTTGAATATTTCTTTGTCTGCAAAAAGCAATGGCGGGAGCCAGACATTTTGTGAAAACTCTGGGAGCAGTGGATAAGCCAAAGGGAAGCACAGAGAACTGAAAGTGCAGTGATCCTGCTCTGAAACGTAGGTTTTTCCTGCATGATTCCCTGATTGGGATATGTAGGTAGGCCTCTTTTAGGTCTAGGGTGGCTAACCAAGCATCCTTGGAAAGCATAGGAAGAAGCTGCTGGAGGGTGAGCATTTTGAATTTTGGTATCACCAGAAAGGTGTTTAGAATGGAGAGGTCGAGGATGGGGTGCCATATGCCCTCTTTTCTAGGTACCAGGAAGAGTCTGGAGTAGAAACCTTGGCCTATCTGTTCTGCAGGAATATGCTCTATTGCCCTCATAGAGAGGATGGAAAGGACTTGCTTTTTGGCCTCTGCTCACTGGTTTGGGGGAATATCTGGGAACCATTTTGGGGTTGGCAGAGTGTGAAAATAAAATATGTATCCATGGGACACTATGTTGAAGACCCAGCGGTCATTGGTAATGGTGGCCCAGTTGCTTGCATGGAAGGAGAGTTTTCCTCCTAGGGGCAAGTGCAGGTGGGCAGTGGGAGGGGATGGAAGTGTAAAGTCATTGTGAGCTTTTACCATAGGGGGGTGGCTTTGCACTCCCTGGTTTTGAAGAGGAGGAACTCCATTGCTTAGATCTCTGCATTCCCTGGGGCTGTTGTCTGGGGGGCCTGCTTCCCCTGGGTCTGGGCTGAGCTGACCGGGAGAGGGGCAGGAAAGGAAAGGACCAGTGCTTGGAGGGACAATGCCTACTGAACCTCAGTGGCTGGACCTGTAAGAAGTCTTTAACTGTCTGCATACATTTAGCTTTTTCTTCCATCTTTGTTAGGACCTCTTCTACCTTGGTGCCAAATAAGTTGCCTTTGTGCAAGGGTGTGTCCAATAATTTGGATTTGACATGGTCTGGCAAGGTCTGTTCCTTAAGCCAAGCATGTCTTCTAAGTACAGAACCAGTGACTGCTGCCCTGCAAGATGCTTCTAGGGCGTCAAATCCACATTGTAAGGTGTGCTTAGTTACTTGACTTGCAGAATGCATTAACTCTTGTAACTCTTTATTTTCTGCACAAGCAGGGAAAGAAGATATTTTTTGTTTGAGGAGTTCCATGGTATGTTGCTGATATTTCACCATATGGAACTGACAATTTAATGCTCTAACAGCAAGAAAGAATAGCAGAGGTGTATACTTTCTTACCCCATCTGTCTAATGCTCGGGAATCCCTATCTGAGGGGGCGGGATTCTTAGCTGAAGTTGCTTTGATTCCTTTAGGTCTTTGAGAGATGACTTCAGGGTCACCAGAAAGATTTTTGAAAAGAAATTTGTGAGACTCAGGGACTCTATAGTACCTGTCAGGTTCTTTGGGAGCAGGAGGGAGGATGTCAGAGGTCAGACTGGGATTCCATAAAAACATCATCCACAACATCCAGGACAGGAGGAATGGCCAGAGGTCTGTGCTGTGGAAGATCTAAGAATTTCCTGAGTCTCTTTTTTGACTGAGGATAACTGGAAATGCTCCCTTAAAGTATGTAGGGTTTCCCCAAAGGAAAAGTCCTCGGGTGGAGAGTCTGAAGGGATGGATTCCTCTACATCAGAATCCTCATAAGCAGAGAGGGGTTGCATATCTTCATATTCAGATGCATCAGAGTCATCGAACTCCTGCTCAGATAAAACTACTGGGGACAAGTCTCTTTTTCTTTTGGAAAGGGTAGCCTGGCTTCCCCTGATAAGCAATATAAGGTCTTCTGCCATTTTAAGCATTTGAAACTGAGGCAAGGAAGCAGGAGCCTGAACTTGGGTCGTCGTTTTTTTTGGGTGTGGTTCATACCCTGGGCCTTAGAAACTCGGTAGTTTTCAAAAGAACTGTAGATGCGAAAGTAGTTGTTGGTCTGTGTTGAGTATCAGTAGTGCAAAGCATTTCCTCGGAAGCTGGTGCCTGCTCAGCAGCTCCGGACCCATCCAAAGTAGAGACATCCGCAGGATCCTTAGTCGAAGAAGAGTCTCGCGGCATACCAGACTCTGAAAAGGTCTCGGTAGTGGCCTGCGAATCCACAGAAGTGGGCATCAGGGGATGCGAAAGCTCCTCACTGAAGACCAGAGAACTGATGACTAACTTAACAGAAGCGTTGTAGGGAGTTTTGGACCTGTACGGCCATTCTCTGTCTTTATCCTTACGTTGTTTTCGGAAGATCAGTTGTCGGATGGCTTACCGAAGCCATATTGGAAGCCGAGGATTGAGAGCGAAAATATCGAGCTACAATAAGGGCCCGAAGACATATAGTTCTTGCGTTGAAAAAAGCACAAAAGCGACAGCGGGGGACGTCGTGGTCTGGGCTTAAACAAGTGATGCAGTAGAAATGAAAGTCTCAGTGTGGTGTTTGCTTTCCACAGGCGAGACAACTGTTAACTTTTTTAACATCGGACAGAGCAAGAAAAAAGGATCCCCAATGGGGTACTTAGCTTTATAAGACTTCAACATCAATTTGGAAACGAAAAACTCAGGTAGCGTCCAACCGGCACTCATGCGAACTGCTTCTGCTTCAGGCTCCTCAGCAAGAAAGACTGATGTAATGACATCAGCTGCCTGTTTTAGACCACTGACGTCAGTCCTGGAACGACAGCAACTGATGCAGAAATACTAAGCCTCTGGTATCCGGGCCGACTGAGGGCTACCCTGGCAGGGATAACCCAAATGTTATGACTGCAACAGTGAAACATGAAGAACATCTACTAATGCAAACATTTCCTTCTAAATATCTGAAAGCCCCTCGACTTTGTTGCTTAACCTGGTGCCAGACATATCTCTCATCATTGATCATATTTTTTTTAAAGAAGAAACATCTTTAATAAATTATCACTTATGACATAGGCAATCATACATTTATATAAATGAAAACAAACTGTTTTGACATATTTTTGGTTGCAAACATTATACATCACTTATAATCTTCCCAGTCACTGTCAGTCGGATGTTACAAAGCTCTTTCAGTTCCAGCACTCCCTTACACTTCATTCCTCCACCAAAAGAATACTTGTGTAAAATCTTACCATAATCATAGATGTCCTTCTCTTCCATTTTGCAGTATTCCAAACCCTTGTGTTATCCTCTGCTAGCTACCCGAATGTCTGGCCAGTATACTAAAGCTTCTAGTCACTGCTAGGGACGTGGGACGTCTAATGTTGGCCAAGGGAGTGTGGGCCATAAAAGTGATGTCTGGACTTACCTTTCCTCAAAACTGAATGCCCCAATTGGACTCCAGTCCCAGGATAGCTGTATAAGCCTTGTGTCATCCAAGAAGGGATAGTTTTAATTGAAAGGGGGGTAGGAGGGAGGGAATGATTACTGCAACATGGAAGGGAAGGACATCTATAGTTATGGTAAGATTTTACACAACTATTCTATGTCCTTCTATTCTCATGTTGCAGTATTCCAAACCCTTGGGTGAGTGCCAAAGCTCAAACGTTAGAAGAGGGGAGGTGGCATGGAACTGTTTTCTATGAAACAATGTAGGATTTCCCTAGCAAATCCTTCTCTAAATCTGGAGATATGATCCAGTCTGTAGTGGTTAGTGAAGGTATGGATAGATGTCCATGTAGCTGCTTCTAGAATGGAACCAGTATCCAGTCCTTTAAAGAAGGTTCCAGATGAACCCATGGTTCTAGAGGAATGGGCCTTAGTTTTTGAATTTAGACGTTTTCCATGCTAGGAGTAGCAAAAGGATATAGCCCTGGAAATCCAAGCAGAAATTGTCTGTTTTGTCACCGCTTTTCCCAGAGCCCTGGGGAGAAAGGAGACAAATAATTGCTCTGATTTCCTAATGGATTTGGTCTTGTCACGGTAAAATCTAAGCTTTCTGTGAACATCAAGGGAATGCAAGACTCTCTCACTCTCATTCTTGGGATGTGGGAAAAAGCTGATGAGGTGAATACCTTGGTTTAAGGACAACTCATTGACCACCTTGTGCATGAAGGAGGGACTGGTCCTCAGGGTAACTCTATTCTTGTGGAACAGCAGAAAGGGAGGAGCTGCCATGAGGGTCTGGAGCTCTGACACTCTTCCAGCTGATGTCAGGGCCACCAGGGGTACAGTCTTCCAAATACAGTGTTTCAGGGATGTTTTGGATGCTGATTCAAAGGGAGCAACCGTGAGCTTCTCTGAAACATAGCTCAGGACCCATGGAGGTGGAACCGGCCTCCTGGGGGGCCTGAGATGCAGTACTCCCTTGACGAATAACTTTGCAGGATGACGGGACACAAGAGGAGGGTCAAGAGGCAGACAAGGTGAAATAGCAGCAAGGTGGGTCTTAACAGAGGAATACGCCAGCCCTGCTTGCAAGAGTTCACACAGATAGGACAGCACTAAGGGGACCTCACCTTGCAGTGGGTCCATCTGTCTTTGTAGACACCACATGGAGAATCATTTCCATTTAGACAAATAAGATCTCCTTGTATTAGGTTTCATAGCCTCTTGCAGGACTGTTAGCGCATCCTCAGTGTAAAGGTGTCTGTAAAGAATCAAGATTCTATCACCCACAGAAGTAGTTTCAGAGATTGCAGGTGGAGATGAATTAGGGATCCCTTGTCTTGTGTGAGAAGGTCCACTCTGTGAGGTACTTGTGATGATTGCCCCTGGCTAAATGCAGAAGGAGGGGGAACCAATGCTGTCTTCTCCAAAAGGGAGTCACCAACAAGATTTTTGATTTGTATCACTGGATTTTCAGTAGGATTTTTTGAAGAAGTGAGAAGGGGAGAATGCATACAGAAACATTCCCTTCCAAGAGATTGAAAAGGCATCCATTGCCCTCGCTAGGGGACTGGGTAGCCTGGTGCAAAATAATGGCAGTTGTCTGTTCAGAGGGGAGGCAAACAGATCTATTTGTGGTGTACCCCACTTGTGGACAATGTCCAGGAACACATCCCTGTGAAGCATCCATCCATGGGATTGTGACATGAACCTGCTCAGAGTATCTGCCTGAGTGTTCTGTGCTGAAGGGATATAAACTGCCTGCAGGGAGAGTCCCTGTTGGGCTGCCAGTTCCTAGGTTTGGAGTGCAAGTATGCATAGCAAGAAGGATTTTGTTCCCCCATTTGTTCATATACGATAGAACTGTAGTGTTGTCTGTGAATAATTTCAGGGGCCTTTGTTTTAGGATATGTAGAAAAGGTCTCAAGGCAAATAAAATTGCTTTAATTTCCCTGATGCTGATGTGCTCCAGCCTGAAGGTGTCTGACCAGATACCCTGCACTCTCAGGCTGCCTAAAGCAGTTCCCCAGCCCAGATCTGAAGCATCTGTGTACATCTCCTGAACTGGGGGAAGGGGTTGTAAGGGGAGCCCAGGGTTGGGTGTGATTTGCTCCAAACATCAGAGGATCTCCTTCCTCAGGCAGGGAAGGAAGGGAATGTTGAAGTCCAAGGGGTGTGAATGCTGGGTCCATGTTGACCTAAGGTACCATTGCAATTTTCTCATGTGGAGTCTTGCTAATGGCAGCACTGGGACAGTGGAAGTCATATGACCCAGTAATCAGAGATACTGTCTGGCTGTCATAGAAGTAGGGTGGAGGACAGAGAACAGGTACTGCTTTCTGTTTTCCACTTTTTGGGGTGGAAGAAATGCTCTCATGACATCTGTCTTTATTCTGCACCCCAAGAAAACTTGGTCCTGAGAGGGATTCAGGTTGGACTTGGGGTAATTGATGTTGAATCTCAATGCCTGCAGGATTGAGATAACTTTGTGTAGTTTAGTTGGTGGTGTAGGGATCTGGAACATTCTGACTGCATCAGGAGGTCGTTCAGGTATGGAAATATTTGAATCCTTTGGACCCTGCAATAAGCAATAACTGGAGCCAGACACTTGGTGAATACTCTTGGAGCTGTAGCGTGTCCAAAGGGCAAGGCAGAGAAGTGAAAATGTGAGGCACTCACAGAAAAATTTAAGTATTTCCTGTAGTTGGGCCTTATTGAGATGTGTAGGTAGGCACCCTTTATGTGCAAAGTGGCTAGAAATCCCTGAGGCATTACCAAGGGAAAGAGGGTCTGCAGAGTAATCATACAGAAGGTGGTTATTTGTAAGAAAAGGTTGAGGTGGGAGAGATCCAGGATAGGTCTCCACGATCCATCCTTCCTTGGTACTAGGAAGAGTCTGGAGTAAAAGTCCTTTCCCTGTTCTGACAGGGGAATGGGTTGTATGGCTCCTTGAGAAAGGATGGTGTCTATGACTGGCTGAAACAGGGGGAGCTTGTCTTTGGGTGGTTGTGGGATGCCTCTTCAAGAAGAAGGGATGATCCAGGTTATGAAATAACCCTGTTCCATAATGGACAAGACCCATTTGTCTGAGGTAATGCTTTGTTAAACTGGAAGATGGTGAGAAAGCCTTAGGGACAGGGGAACAGAGTTTGGGGGTGTGGACAGCAAAGGTAAGTAGTCACAGACTACCTGGCCTGTCTTGAAACTGAGGTGTCTGGGCAGGGGTCTGAGCAGGCTCGGAAGGTGTCTGCTGCTTTCTGGTTCTCTTTCTGTTCCTAGAATGGAGGGTTGGATCCGAGTGTTTTCTAATGAACTGGGTTTTGGTTGGGTAGTTTCTATGAAATTTGGGGACAGGGGAGACGAACAAGTGTTTAAGGTCCTGGAGTTCCTTCCCCTTTTATTGAAGGGTCTTGAATAGCTCAGCCACTTTATCCCCAAAAGGGCAGCGTTATCCAGGGCAGCATCCAGGGGTTTGGCCTAAAATCATCAGGTAAGGGCTGTAGTCATAACCATGAGTATCTTCTAAGGACTGAGGCAGAGGCTGCAGATCTGGCACAGGCTTCTGCAGCATCATAACTGCATCTAATTGAATGTTTTGTGACTTGAGAAGACAATGAGATGAGGCTAGATATTTGAGCCTTGGTAGGTGAGCCAGAGAGGTCTGCCAAAAGCTTAGTGACCTGAGCCAAAAGGGCAAGGGCATACTTAGACATATGTGTCTGGTAAATTACTGCCCTAAAGGCCAAGGTAGCAGAAGTGTAAACTTTTTTGCCAATACGCTCCACTGTCTTACTGTCCTTGTCTGTGGGAAGGACAGAAGTGGAGAAAACCATTCTGGATGGTTTATCTGCAGACACGGAGACAGTGCCAGGGTTTGCAGCAGAGCACTTAACCAGGAATTTAGCCCCTTCAGGGACTTTATGGAATCTGACAGTCCTTCGAGGGGCAGGTGGTTGGGAATCTGGATTCACAGAGGATGCACTGAAAGCATCCAAGAAGGCTGCTAAAACTGGAAGAATGGCAGAAGGTACAGGAGTGTCCATGAGCTCATAGTATCTTTTTTTGTCCTCTGACATTTCAGAGGAATCCCACTTAAAATATACTCTCATTTTTGAGATGGTCTCACCAAAGGTGAGGTCCTCTCCTGAGGAGTCTGTCTCAGCACAGTCCTCCTCTGGGGAACTATACTCAAGAGGTAAGGGCATCTGGGACACATAGGAAAGATAATCCTCCGAAGAGGAGTCTGAGTAATCCTCAGCTTTAGGTTGGAGATTGTCATCAGCCTGAGGCCTGGCACTAAGGAGAGATGGGGGAGCCAGTGAAGAAGCAGGTATAGCAGGCCATAGGGCCATAAAAGCATTAAATAGGCTCTGGGAAAAGGCCTGTAAGTCCAGTTGACCTGCAAGGGGAAGCATGTTTTAGTCTTTTGCTTCTTTTTCAGGGAAGGCCTAGTATAATTTTTGGCATAGGGCCTAAGGCGGGCCTAGATTCTGTTTGCTCAGAAGCAGTGGAAGAGCCTGTCTGGATGGCCATAACAAGCCTAGGTTCCCCCTCATCATTGGCCGATGTCTGCAAGACCTTCACAGACGTGTTTTCTGCTCTAGGTTCTGCAGCCTCCCTAACGGTACCTGCTATATCTATTTCAGCAGATTCCAAATGTTCCTCTAGGCGAACATCAGCCACAGAAGGGATGTCATGTGGAGGAGGTGCAGCAGCAGGTTCAGGCCTGGAAACTTTGGCCTTCTTCTTAGGTGGCCCGGACAGCCCCTCCATCGCTAGTGCCAAGCGTTTAAGATGCTGGTTTTCTAGGTAAATATTAAGGGCATGCAGACAACTGCGGAGTGTCTTGGGTACAAATCCTTGACAGATTGTGCAAGTTTCATGTTCGTGTGTAAGCCCTAAGCAGAAAAGGCAGAGCTCGTGGGCGTCCTTACGGGGATCTGATGCCCGCACCTGCACTTTTCTTTCCTGGATGACATGAACCTAAACAGGCATGCAGTGACTCAAAAGAAACAGAAAAAATGGCCCCAATGGGGTACTTATCTTTAAATTTGGAAATCTGATGCCAGGGACAGCAGGAAGAGCTGATGTTCGAATGGCAACAGAGAAGTTATGAGGAAAGGTACGTGCAAACGTCACTTTTATGGCCCACGCTCCCTTGGCCAACATCAGAGGTCCCATGTACCTAGCAGTGACTACAAGCTTTTGTATACTGGCCGGATTTTCAGGTAGCTAACAGACGATAACCAAGGGTTTGGAATACTGCAGCATGAGAACAGGATGATATACATTGTTCTGCATTTATTATTCCAATTCCCATTTTTTCTATGCAGTTTGCTCCTACCTTTTTTAAAAGATGCCACTTCCAGTAGCTTTATGTCTGTTACTATATTCAGTACTCCTAGTACAGCTGATTTAGACTTTGATTTCCATTTTCTAGCAATTGCTTTTTTGGCAGCCACCAGAATTAAACTCAGCAAGGCCTTACTATGTCTAGGCAATTCTGATTCTGTATCACAGCTCAAAAAATTATTTCCTTAGTTACATCAATTTGCTCACCCATTGTTTCTGACAGAGTAGTCTGCAAGGAATGTTTAAAGTCTGCCAACTCACTGCACTCAAAAAAATATATATATGTTCCCAATTACCTCTTTCTGCCCCATCACATGTTGAACATTTGCAATCTACCTGATTAAAATGTATTTGCAGTCTGCTTGGGGTACAAAAATATCTATCCAAACACTTCAAAGGAAAGCTCCTAAATCTTCTAGAGTTTGTTGCATACATGGGAGCCATACATATATCCCCCATTGTTTCTTTGTGAATTGCTTATCCAATCTATCTTCTCAATCCTTTCTAACTTCCTCTGATTGATTCCTAGTTATCAAACAATATTTGATATAACCTACTAATTAACTCTCTTTAACAGCAGCTTCTCTTCTAGATTCTACTAAAAAACTCTACTGGTGCTGGTCTTTTGCTTAAGATCCTCCAATTTCTTTCTCTTTGCCTGTACTCTAACATCAATTCTTGGCAGCGAAGGCAATCTCAAGCAGCAGTCTAAATTAACTCTTGGCCTCTTCCCATTTTATTACCCAATACCTTGGTTATTTTGCCAGCTTTCTCTAGTAAATCCTAGCCCCCTCTTGCCTAGTCTATGTATCACTAATTGCAGTCAACCCAATCATCAGACTCTTTTCTCCAACTCCATTTTGGCTTAGTTCTTAGAATACTTTCTGCTACTTTATCAATATAATATTCTGTATAGTTATTGTTATTCTCCTTAAGGATCTGCATCCCAAATCCCAGTCTTTCCTTGTTTCTTGAGTTTCTTCCCTTTTCATCATCATCCCTTTCCACTTTGAATTATAACTTTCTGTTTTTGCTATGTATAGCAGCCTTAACTGTGTAGCTCTGAAATACTCCGTTAAATCAGGTAATCCCAAACCACCTTGTTCTATTGGAAGGATCAACTTTTCCCACTTGACTCTTGCCCTGTTCCTCTCTAAAATAAAATTCTTCATCTCTTTATTAATTGCTATTCATAACATATTCTCTGGTTGATAAAAATATGCCTGACCTGTGTATAAAGCTAAATAAACTAAACACATTTTTGCTACTTGTATCTTGCTATCCATTATCCATAAACAACAGCTTCCAGCTTCTTAGTTTTTGTATCATCTTTTGTTTAGTCTCTGCCCACATATCCTTAACTGCCATAACATAATCCTTTTAACTCATACTCCTAAATACTTTCATTATGTCCCCATACATAGGGGTATTGTTGAACCAATTCATGTGTGGTTAAGTAGTTTACAGCTACAGCCTTTGTTTTTTCTTCATTAATTTTACATCCCGAAAATGTCTTCAGTTTGTTACCAGAATAACACTCACAAAGACTTGTTCAACCTGCAGTTTAAATGCAGCATTTAAGAGGTACATTCAGTCCTTATACTGTGTTCTGAAACAGTGTCCATTTTAAACTTAACTGCTTTGCCTTTAACTCATGGCTTTTCAGGCCAAAATTTCCTTTCCATTACTCAAGTCATTGCTGAATGTATTATCACTACATTTAACATGCACTGCATTTACTAAATACACTTAAATGGTGTCTGCAAGCATTTCAGCTTTTGACTATTCTTTTCTTTCAACAACATATTTGGAACTACATTATTTTCCATTTCAAACACATTCTGATGGAACTGCCTGTTGGCACCACTGAAGTCTACATACTGAATTATGTGCTTTATAACTTGCCTTTTCGCGATTAAAGATACACATCTGCATAGGGTGCAGTTTCTGTTTACTTGTAACCAAGTGCATTTTTGTGTATCATGGAACACCTGGTGGTAACATTTCATCATTTTATATATGTTTTTAATAACTCCAGGTTTTTTTTTTCATGTGATTCTCATGCAGAGCCCCAAACTTGCACACTTAAACGTCCTCCTTAATGTTTTTAAGATTCGCTCTTGTGAGTTCACTCTGACTTTACACATTTATGGCTTTTTCAATGTTAAGTCTGCCTTGTGATGTATCTAGCAGAAGTTGAAAACTGAGACAAAAGCATCAGAAGTAGGGCAGCAAGCAAAACGCCAAACAGAAAATACAGCATTCCAATGCTCCTTAAAATCTTTTCTTCTGTTATACTGTCCTATGGTATTTTTACTCATTTAATGCTTTATTTACAATTTGTTGATCAGGTTAATCCTATTCGTCAAAGCCCATTTTCAGAGGTGATCAGGGAAACTATAGCATGAGATAAAGAAACAAAACACAGTATCAATAACACATTGCATTAAATAAAATACAGCTAGATAAAAAATAAAGAATAAAAGAATTAAGCATACATAAAGATAAAAAAAGTAAAGGTGCACATAAATCTTTTCAAGTGTCTTCTGATATCATGTCAGACCTCCAAACAGCTGGTTAGCATTACAATTTAGGATAACTGAAAGAAGCATACACAGAAACACTTCAACTCTTTACTGAACACCTAGCCCAGGTCACACAATTCACACTCCAGCATACTGATTACCACTAAAATACAGTGTGCAGTTCAGTATTTACTGCAAGGTAATGCAGAGCACACATTGTTAGCACAAATAAGAAAGAACTCAAAACCAATTCAACGAATAAATCCACAAAAATGAGTGTAGAGGAGGCAGACCAGTTCTTAAAACCACCAAGCATGTTTTTTATTTAATAAACAATAAAATATATAAGCGCTTTCATCTCAATATTCCAAAATTACAGAGACTTCATCAGATACAAATTTTAAAACAGCCCAGTTTGTTTAAAACCCTGTAAGGATGACATCATATCCTGAAACAGACTTAAAACGTTTAAAGCAACAGTATGTCCTAAAACAAAGTCAGATAGCAGCAGTATTCAAGTTCAAAAATATATTATATGTCATGGATATTTTAAAAAATTTAAACAATATAATAAAACCAATCCATTTAATATAATATAATTAAATATAGCATTCTATTACCTCAGTAAATGTGCTAATAAAAGATAAACAAATAAAATGGTAAAACAGTAAAAATAATGAAAGGTAAATGAACAGCTTCCACTAGGAATTGAACCCAGAACCTTTCACGTATGAAGCAAGTGTAATAACCACTACACTATTACCTTCACATACCCTATTACTACAAGTTCAATGTCTTATAAGGGCTTTTAATTTTAAAAGGCTATTAATAGACAGGTTGTCATTCAGTCCTGGCCAGTACATGGAATTCAGTCTCAACTGCCATGCAAGTTCCAATTTTTCTAATATGTAGGGCCATGCCCCCCCACGAATTCTAGGTACCACACAATCCAATATAAGGAATTTGAATTCATGTTGTGGAAACCCTGTAATATGTCTCACTAAGGCATTACCTTCCCAGCCATCTCATATGTGTCTAAGATGTTCACTAATTCTGGTTTTAAATTTTCTTTCAGTCTTGCCCATGTAAAAACATGGGCAGGAAACACAAATAGCACAATAAACGACCCTCTCTGTAGAACATGTAAATTTGCCTTTAACCCAGATATTTGTTCCGTTAATCTCCACACCTTTGTCTGTTTCAATAATGTTGTTACAAAATTTACACCTACCACATCTGTGCATAAACCCTTTATACTGCTCACCTTTCTGTGTCTCGAATGTTTTTTAAACAATGTCCTTTCTTGTACACACAAATGGGAGCCTCTCCTAAAATGTCATAACTTTGTCATTCCTAATAAACTCCCAGTTTTTAGTCAAAATATTCTTTATGTAATTTGCTTCCCTATTAAATATTGTTAAAAAACTATTCTCGTAGGACTTCGGTGTAGCTGATACACATATTGTAGTTTCGTTGTTATTATTATTAATAGTTTTGAATCCTGTAGTTGTTAAACAGACATTTTCTAATGTTTGTACTATATTAGTGTTTTTCATGTTTAAAATAGGGGCAAAAAGCCCAGACCTTCTCTTACTGTTCACTTCATTAGCAATTTGGTCTATTAATGAACTTGGGTAACCTCTCTTCAGAAACATTTGTTTCAACAAATTACACTTCTCAATGTATGTCTCCCATACAGTTGTCATACGGGCAGCACGGACAAACTGCCCCTTTACAACTGCCCGTTTTTGTTTGAATGGGTGACAACTACTAAAATGTAAAAAACTATTGGAGTATGTATTTTTACGAAAAATCTTTGCTAGAAACCTGTTTGCAACATCATCCTTCATTAAAAGGACGTCCAAGTATGCTATACTCGTGTTGTTTATTGAATACTTGAATTTTAGAAAACTAGTGGTGTTAATATTTTCCAGGAAAGCATTCAATGTATCTCTAGGTCCTTTCCACAACATAAACATGTCGTCCAAATAACGCATGTATGTCTTACAAAATTGAAAATATTCAGATGTCTTTAAATATTGTTTTTCCCACTCAAGTATGACAATATTGGCATATAGGCCCCCACAAGCAGAGCCCATTGCCACTCCCTCTTTCTGAAGAAAATATTGTCCTTCAAATAATATGAAGTTGTTCCTTAATATTAAATCCAGCATCTGTTCAAAAAGGTTAACCCTATCCTGTGCTAGATTTTTAGAATGGAGATATTCACAAAACCACTGTAAACCAATGTCATGTAGTATCACACTGTACAGGTTAATCACATCAATAGTGACCAACAGGTATTCTTTACTATAACTGATGTCATTAATTTTCCTTAGAAAGTCCCATGAATCTATACAGACACTAGGCTCATCCCATACAAGTTTACTTAATTCTTTGTCCAAATACTTCACCAAGGGGTACGTAATAAAGCCTCTGGCGTCAACAATAGGCCGCATAGGTGGTTGGTACATATCCTTATGCGTTTTTGGAATACCAAAAATACATGGTATAGTGGGAAAATCTATCGTGAGGTAGTGCAACTTAATAAAAGTGATTAAACCATCAATAAACATGTCTTGGATGAAACTTTTAATTCTCGTATAAGCTACATTCTTTTCATTCAAGGAGCTCACAGAGTATGTGTCAGTGTTCAAGATCTCATGCATCTTATTATTATAATCCACTTTATTCATAATTACTACCCCCCACACTTGTCTGGTTTCATTATTCTCACTCCATTGTTACGGAGCAGGAATTCAAGCTCAAAATTCTCTTCAAAATTCAAGTTCATATATATCCTGTTTCCATTCCAGACTTTTTTGTGTAACTCTCTTAGATCGAGTTCACACACCCTTTCATAAAAAATTAAGGTGGGGTGTAGTGGTGGATTATATGTGCTTGAAATCCTGAAAGGGTCCCTAACTGATTCAATTTTATTAAACAGAACATTCAAATTTGATTTCCTGATATAAAGCTTTAAGTCCATTAATGTATGGACTAAATCAAAAGATCTATCAGGAACAAAAGTAAATCCTTTTGCAAAAATGTCACACATAGTTTCATTCAAAATCAAGTCTGAAAAATTGTACACTTTGAAATCATTCTCTGAGTTGTTACATAATTTTAATGGTGGTAAGGCATAATGCCCCCCTCCATTGTTCTCAGATATTAATGTCACTTTCTCCCTCTCCAGGAATTCCTGGCCATTCCCTGATTGTTGGACGTACCTCTCTTCGACTGGTAGTAGTTGAAACAAGCCCTCCCCCGAGTTTGTTGGAATGTCTGCTGGTTCTTTATTCGTTCTGACCATCTCGGGGGGGGGGGGTGTTCTTCGTCTAAAAAATATTCATCAAATGTATCTAGGTCATTAATTTCATCATTATTAGCCATATCATCATTATTGTCGGACCCTTCCCGCCCTCTTTTGTTGTATTGCCATTCTTGGGATGGGGGGGGGGGTCTAGGGTATGCTGCAAGGTTAGCATACTCTTTCTCATCCCTGACAAGCTTTTTCAATTTTTTTATTTTTAATTATTAAATTTTGTTCATCTATAATCCGAAATATACGACAATATTCAAACTTGTTAGTAGAAAAAACTGGGTTTTGGGTAATTGACTTGTCCATTAATGTTACTTCATTATTTAAAGTCTCAATAACAGTACTGTTGTAGTCAATTACCATTTGCATATACTCTAACCTAACTTTGTCAAAAAATTCAATAAGTTATTTGTGACAATCTGAGCCTGCAACAAGCCCAGTCGGATAACGCCACATACGAAGGCCCTTAGGAATAGTTCTTTGTTGTATACATTCCTTAAAAAGCATGTTGTCCATTTGCAATTTCTTTATCTTAAGTAGACAGTGATCCAGTTCACTCAACTGGTCATGTAAACTTGTTTTACTATTTTTACTCTTGTTAGTTAAGCAACCATCATTCTTTAACCAGTCTGTTAATGATGGCATTCGGATTCACTACTGCGTTAGTTCTAAAACTGTCATTTACCTCTAGTTGTCCGCCTTCCATTTGTGTAGACGGAACAGTCATCCCAACTGCTGAAGGTTGCCTTTCTGCTCTCTCAGTAGACTTGTTTAACACTGCTGCTACGTACCAGATAAGTTACAAGCTTCGCTCAAACCCCCTGGGGTGGGGTGAATAGTAACTTGAGACAAACCCTGCTGCTCTAAACGATCCAGCCTTTCCATAAGTTGCTGGATTAAAATAGTTAAATCCAGTGTTGCATTGTTCGATGTTCCACTTGACCGCTGCTGTGAACCAGCAAGTGAAGTGCTGCTCTGTCCTGTCTCCATACTCAACCAAAACCATGAAAGAATTCAAAAACAATTCAACGAATAAATCCACAAAAATTAGTGTAGAGGAGGCAGACCACTTCTTAAAACCACCAAGCACATTTTTTATTTAATAAACAATAAAATATATAAGCGCTTTCGTCTCAATATTCCAAAATTACAGAGACGTCATCAGGTACAAATTTTAAAACAGCCCAGTTTGTTTTAAACCCTGTAAGGATGACATCATATCCTGAAACAGACTTAAAAAGTTTAAAGCAACAGTATGTCCTAAAACAGTCAGATAGCAGCAGTATTCAAGTTCAAAAATATATTATATATCATGGATATTTTAAAAAATGTAAACAATATAATAAAAGCAATCCATTTAATATAATATAATTAAATATAGCATTCTATTACCCCAGTAAATGTGCTAATAAAAGATAAACAAATAAAATTGTAAAACAGTAAAAATAATGAAAGGTAAATGAACAGCTTCGACTAGGAATTGAACCCAGAACCTTTTACGCATGAAGCAAGTGTAATAACCACTACACTATTACCTTCACATACCCTATTACTACAAGTTCAATGTCTTATAAGGGCTTTTAATTTTAAAAGCTACTAATAGACAGGTTGTCATTCAGTCCTGGCCAGTACATGGAATTCAGTCTCAACTGCCATAAATTCTCAGCTTTAATATACCCACAAAATACTGCTACAGTTCTAGGATGCTGACAGCCTTCATACTGCCAAACTTAAACTCAAAACTTTACAAACAGTTGTGCAGTACCCAAAAAAGAGCTACCACATACGAAGTGAAAAGCTCCTTGGGAGGATAAGACTGTCCAGGCTATTATCCAAGATACTGAATACTTAAAAATTAAATGTAAAGTGCACTCAACACTAAGAAAGGAGTGATAAGGAGGATCAAACTTCAGCTCAAACAGTGGACATACGAATACACACTAGGAGTAGACTTCAAACACTGGAGTTTCAGCTGAGTGACACCTGTATTGCTGATGAAGCTAGCTTTATTCAGAAGTGAAGAAGAAGACAAGGAAAAATAACTATGGAACATTTCTTCCTCTTACATCTGGAGTACTGCATTCACAAAGAATGGCAACAAAACCAGGTGGGGGTCTAAATTTAAGACAAAAGGAGTGAAACACAGAGAAAAACAGACTAAAATGTAGTATTCATGTCTTGGGAGAGAGGGGAGACAGGTGACATAGCATACACATTTAAGCAACATTCAAAAAGGCAGTACACTGCAGGCAAGTCCATCTACAAGACAGGAGGAAGACAGATGAAAAGGGATGAAAATACATATTTATTCATTTACATTTTTAAAGAAAGGGTTGCAGATTTGTTGAATAGCCTTCCTTAGAAAGTTATGCAAGCCAGAAAATAATAGTGAACTTCAAGAATGCATTCAATAAAGGTAAATTAATTCTAAGAGACCAAAGGAAGAAAAGAGACATCAGTTATTAAAGAACTGTAACCTTTCCATTGGATAAGATAATTTCTCTCTTGACAGATTTTATTTCTTATGTTTAAAAACCACCATGTGTCTGTATGTGCTTGTTTATGTCTGGTTCTTGTTACTTACCATGGGAAGGTCTTTCAATATCTGGATACCATCTCCAGGCCCCATGTGCACTATGTGATTGAAATTGGTTGGATTAGATATCAACTTATTGCGCATTTCAGGGTCTCGCATCATTTCCCTACAACAGATATGAAAGAAATGTGTTAAATGCCACCCGTCAGCCAAAGTTTGTAATAGCATGTATATTGTCTTTTTTAGAGATGGGTTTAGGATAACATGAGAAGAAGCATCACTGTTATTGCACAGGCACCACAGTGGAAAAATGCCAGCTGGTAAATTAAAACTGAGAAGCACAAAGACTTAAAATTCTGACACGTTCTCTTCCATGTACAAATATAAAAATACGCAAACAACTGAAAAAAGAAAAGCAATGGCAAAAGTAAACATTATACATCCCACTTATTAATATGAAAATGACGAAGCAGTAAGTTATAAAATAACTTAATTTTACAGACAGTTGGCATATTCTTCATATGACAAAAAACATGTACATGGTTTCTGTTGTGGCAATTGTAAACCCGCCTAGTTTGTGCTTCATCCTAACCGGTAAGTGGTACAGCTGAACAAGTAATGGCAGCCTGTGTTGTACACAGTTTTGCCAGATGTAAATATACTGAAGTACATGGAGAGCCTTGATTACGATCCAGAATTGGAAAAAAGATAAAATTGTTAGTCGCTACTGTAGCACAAGACAAAACTAGCATTTTCAAAAGTGTGTAAAATATGTTACACACCCCCTAAGTGCTATGTCAGGTAAAAGGGAAGGGATGTTCTCTCGGTCCATGAATATCTTTCCTGCTATGTTCACTGAAGTTTACATATGTTAGTCTGTAAGTAACTTACTTAAATTAGGGCAGTATTTAAAAATGGTCCCTGACTTTTTACTTGTTTATGTGACAGCAATTGCTAAGTGTTTTACTGGCTTTCAAAGCCGGTAAAACACATCCCGTTTTTTTTTTTTTCTTTTGTAACTGATAGTACATGGAATAGCTAAGACTCCATGCACTACAAACAGTAATGATTGGGTCTCTCCAATCATAACCCATTATGTGGTGTCAAAATGAATACCAAGATTCAGCACCTGAACTTCACTCTTGAGGTGAATTTCCTGGCATCCATGTCTCGAACACATAACAATGTGGTCGATCAGAGACCCAATCATAATCCACTATACTGAGAAATTTGTTTTTACATATTACTGCAGAAAAAACAAAAGTCCCTTTAAGTTACCTTTGTTAAAATATCAAAATATCTAACATGATTTAACGGTAAAGTTTATTCATGAAAACAGAAAATTCACATTAAAGCTTATCAGAACAATATTATAACCAATAAAACTGTAATAGACACCCCCCCCCCCCCGCACACACACACAATGAGAAAGAAAAAAAACATCATAAACTAACAAAACACATTTAATTCATAGTGACTGGATTATACCATCCAACTCAATACAGTTACTATATCTCGTTACAATTTTTTCAATGCAGTCCTTGAAACAACAAAGCACAGTGCACCATCTGTAACTCAAGCAAGAAAAAGGAAGTCATAACCTTTGTAATTCAAATTTCCTTACATACACTGCGGTGGTGGTGCTGCGGTAGCATTGTCGCCTCACAGTAAGACGTTGCCCCGTTCGATTCTCAGTTAGAGCATCTTCTGTGTGGCAACAGGCGTGAATGGGCGTTCCTTCGCTGAAGGTTGTGCGTCAGGCCCGGCAAGTCGGCTCATAAAAATCTACTGCCAAACATTAGCGGACCGGAGTTCCGCTGTGGCGACCCCTAACCGGGAAAAGCTGAAAGACACAACAACTGTCTGTAACCAAGGAAGCCCTTTGTTTGCGTCTCACTGACGGTTGGTCACTCACTACTACTAACTCCTCTGTCCTAGCCAACTCATTTAATAAACAATTCAAATGTTCTATTTTACGTGGGTCTACTTCTTCCACTTGCTGGTGGTCATTTGTAAGCTAGTATCAAAATGAATCCCAACAGGGCACTCTCATATCTTTGTCAACATCCTTCAACACGGGCACCTAAAAGATGCACACAAGTTGAAAGTATCCTCTTATCTGGCTTCAACTCATGAAGTTGCCTTATATGGGGTTCTACTTTGCAGCCTCCGAGAAAATATGTAGTCATATTTCTCAAGCAGCATTCAGACACCTCAAACAATGCCCAAGACATTAGGGAAGTGTAATCTGCTGGGGGTGTAAAATATCTGTGGAGGCATTTTCAAGCAAATATCTAAAATTTCCTAGCATGTGTAACATATCTTGGAATGCTGTAGCATCTGCCATTACCACATGTTCATCAACCTTTTCTTAAACATTCCACTCCACTCATCTTCAAACCTTATCCTCATTGAATGTTTCTCATATTCAAATATTTTATATGGTCTGCTCACCACAGGAATGTAGGAACAATACTACACAAGTGACAACAGGGACCAAAACAGGCTTAGCCAATGACCCACTTAAAAGTTCTTGCCACTCTTTAAAAGTACTTAACAGTGCTCACCTAACAACCTAAGCAGGGTCATACCCTGATGTAAATTTATGTCTACCCATCCAATCATCAAGCCTAGCCTTAAAGGCAGACAAGGCAGTACTTTTCTTGACCTGTGATGGCTACTTGTTCTACAGCCAAGGAACACAATTAGTTAGCCTAACAGCAAGTCCAGGATATCCTTTCTCATCCTCCTCCTCCAGCAAGGTGAGTGCTTCAAGCACTGGGGTCTATGTCAACTGCCATAATACTGCTTTCCCTAGCATGCTTCTTTATGTGAATTCTCCAATGGACCTTAGCTGTACAGTGATCGATTCTACATCAACGCCTGTCTTTTCAAATAAAACTCATCCCGATTTGCAAGCGTCACGTACATTGGTGGAGTCAGTCCGATGATCTTTTTTCTGGACAGATCTTTTGCTCTTCAAAATCCAGTTGCCACAGTGACCCCGGACGCTTCCCAACTGAGATGGGAGTGGGGGATATTCCTTGGGAAAGGATGATCCAAGGTATGTGGTTTCCCCAACAGACCAAATTGCATATCAAAGTCCTAGAGATGACAGCAGTCCTTTTAGCACTGCAGGCATTTCAATATGCTTTCCTCTTGGGGATTATTGCAATTCAGATAGACAACATGTCAGTAGTCTGGTCCATCAACAAGCAAGAAAGAACCCAATCTTACCCCCTGTGTAGAAAGGCCATGAGAGTTTGGGAATGGATGATCTCTTCAGACTGCATTCTAATTGCAGCACTCATCCCGAGGAAAACCAATGTGCTGGCAGACAAACTAAGCAGATCTATTCTGATGCCTCATGAGTGATTTCTCAATCAGTCTGTAGCGAATATGATCTTCAGGCATTGGGGCCAACCTTACTGCGTCCTATTTGCTACCCCTCTCAACAACAAGTGCAGCTAGTAATTTGCTCTGATTCCCCCTCAGGGGGAGTCACCAAGAGATGCTCTGTTTCATACCTGGCCCTCGGGTCTCTTTTATGCTTACCCTCCTCTTTCACTGACTCCAAAATTCTTACAGAAAGCAAGCAGGCTGAAGAGTTCAGTAATCCTTACTGCCCAACTTCTGGCCTCAGCAAGTATGTCTCCCTTTTCTACGGTCTCATCTTTGTTATCCTCCACAGATACTGTAGCCTGTTCAGGATTTCCTATCTCACCCATCAAGAATTCAACACCCCAACCTTCATGCCCTCAAGTTAACCGCATGGTTTCTCCACTTCCAGTAATATGTAGATAGTCCAGGTTATAGTCCAGGTTATTTTCCCAGTTCGCAATACTGTTTTGGCTTCCCAAAAAGTTCTACCAAGAAAGTGTATAGAAACAAATGGAAAATTGGGCTTCTGACCAGAACACTAACCCTTTTTCAGCTCCAATTTCTACTATTCTTCATTTTCTAACAACTCTTTTTAAAGAAGGGGTCAGTTTTTCTACAATTAAACTTTAGTTCGCAGCAATTTCAAATTTGCATTCAGGAAATAAATCTTTCTTCCTGGCCTCCTCCAAATTGTGTAAACCATTATGAAGGGCATTTTTCATCTCAGACCTCCAATAAAAGATCCTTCATCTCCCTGGGACCATACTGTGGTTCTTCAGAGTTTAACTCAGAAGTTCTTTGAATCGTTAGACAAGTGTAACTTAAAATTTCTGTAATGGAAAATGGTCCTCTGGTAGCTATAACTTCAGCAAAAAGAATTCTGAAATACAGGCTCTATCAGCAACCCCCCTTTTCCACTGTTTTTCATAAAGACAGGGTTTCTCTACGAACTAACCCTTCCTTTGTATCTAAAGTGGCTTCTGAAAATAACATCAACCAATCAATTAATTTAATAGTCTTTTTTCCAAATTTTTCTAATAAGGGAGAGTACATGCTAGACCTCCTTGATGTGCACAGACAACTACATTTTTAACTTCACAGGACAAAACAGTTCAGGAAGTCAGATCAGCTTTCTGTATCCTTTTCCTCAAACTGTCTGGGTCATTCAGTCTCTAAAGTTACCCTAGCTAAATGGATTACAGACTGCATTTCACTGATTTATTTTCAAAAAAGTTTAATTTTTACCAAGACCTCCCTGAATTCACTCAAGTCAACCCTTGGCTACTTCATCAGTCTTTTGGTTAAGGACATCTATTGATGACATTTGTGCTGCAGCCACATGGTCCAAAGCTCATACCTTTGTCTCACATTACAAATTGGACATCATATCTAGAAACACAGCCTCCTTTGGTTGGACAGTAATCCAGAATATCCTTCCTTGAGGACAACAAAGATTTATAAGTTATGTACTCACCGTAACTTGGCATCTGTGTTGTCCACTTTCATTCTTCCTCACGTTCCCTCCCATCTGCCTCCCATCCTTTTTTATTCTGGAACAACCTAGTGGACTGTGTTTGCAATCTACTGTTACAGATTTGAGCCCTATCTTTATTTCTATCTATCCTTTTCTCTCTTGGACAAGGGGGAGGTTAGGCAGCAAACTCAATCTGAGCCAATGGATGCTGGAGTAGAGCATTACGCGTAGAGGGAGCAGCTCGAGAGCTGGATCCAAAGTATATGTGGCTGAGTCAGATTCAAGGGTCGGATCCGAACCTATTAGTGAGGAAGTATGAAAATGGACAAAACAGATGCCAAGTTATGGTGAGTACATAATTTTCATTGGGGAATATTACTTATGGTGAGGATTGGAATTTGATTTGCAACAGGGAGGATGTGTCTGGGAGGCCCGGAAGGGAAAACATAACAAAGGAGGGTAGAATTTTGAAGAAATTTATGAAAATATTTGTCATGGAAGATGTGAATTCAGAAGTAGGAGATGGGAGTTAATTTACATATTATTCCTCAAGATACAAAAACTGGGCTAGGCTGGACAGAGCTTACATTTCACAGGAATATGTACATTTAATTGAAAGTTTTGATACACACCCAATAACTATTTTAGATCACACACCAATAATAACAAATAAAAATGCAGGGTAATGAAATAAAAATGAGACGTTGGTACTTTCCCACCTATCTGATGAAAACAGAGGAATTTAAGGAATGAGTAGTGGAAACTATTTAGAAGTTATTAGAGAAGACAGACATTTCTTCTGAAAATATAGCTAGGAAGTGGGATAAAATTAAAGTGGAGTTTAAAAATAGGGTAGAAATGAAAAAAGAGAGATATGGTTAAGAAGCAACAAAAGTTATTTAGAGGGACTAACAAGCACTGCGGAACAGGGCAAATCTCACAGAACAAGAAGAGGAGCAATTACAGAGTGCCAAGCAGAAAATAAAGGATTACCTCAATAATATGCAGGAGTTTAAAAAGACTGTGGTTAAGCAGCTGTTCTTTGATGATAATGCCAGAGCACAAAAACTTTTAGCACAATGACTCAGACAACAGAAAGAAGAGTTGTTGCCAAGCTTTGGGAGCTTATAACAAGGAAGATAACAAGAGGTACTAGAAATATTTCAGAAATTTTATGAAAGTCTGTATAAAGCAGAGCAATATGGAGATCAAGAAAAGGTACAAATAAAAATGTTTATGGAAAAATTAAATGTGCCAAAGTTAGAAGTAGATGAGGCTCAATTACTAATAGGATAGGATAAGATGAGATAAAAATGGTGATGTATAACCAATCAACAGAAAAGTCCCCAGGAATAGATGGTTTTCCTGCAGAGGTTTGGAAGCTAGGAGGGAAAAATGATAAAGATCTGGAAGGTTTTGTTTAACAGTATTTTAAGAGGAGGAGAAGCTCCAACTTCCTGGAAGAAAGCAGTCATGGCTGTAATACCTAAAGACGGCAAAGACCCACCAGATCCAGCTTTATACAGATCCATTTCAATGCTAAAAGTGTTTATGACTCTAAGGGCTAAAAGAATGGCAAAGATGATGTCAAAATTGACAGACAGGGATCAGTGTGATTTTGTGGAGGGGAGGCAAACATCTGACAACATGAAGTGAACACTGATGATCTAGAGGGAAGCTGAATATAAGAAAATATCACAGTTTTTGGTGGTCTTTGACACAGAGAAAACACTTAACAGAGTAAGCTGGGAGTTTATGATCAGGGCAATGGGAACATTTGCATTCCTTGATAAAATTATAAGGTTGATTAGTAGGATATATTAGGGATCGGAGGCGAAAACTAAAGTGGGTGGGTTCCTCTCTGATAATTTCTGTTTGAGCAGAGGAACCAGACAGGGGTTCACTTTTTCCCCTTTGTTATTTGCACTATATTTAGAACCACTGTCAAAGAAAATAAGAGACTCAGAAATTCAAGGATATAATTGGTATGGTAGTCAAGAAAAGCTGGCTCTACTTGCAGATGATATAATTTTATACCTGATAAAACCAGAAAATGATATTACAGAGTTGTGATCCATATTGAGGCAGTTTCAAATCTTTTCAGGATATGAAATTAATGAAGCTAAAACAAAGGCAATAGATGTAAATTATATACCCACACATGAAACGGTTCAGCAATAACCATATTTATGGTGACACGATAAAATGAAGTACTTAGGAGTATGTATTAAAATGATTCTGGTGTGGCAGCTAAGGATATGTGGAAAGAGACTAACCAAAATAGAACACAAAAACTGAGAAACTGGAAGCTCTGTTACATGGATATGGATTGCAAGATACAAGCAGCTAAAATGTTTTTAGTCCCTTCAGTTTTATACACAGGTCTTGCATATTTTTATCGACCAGTGGAGAAGTTGTGGACAGCAATTAAAAGAGCTAAAGGATTTTATCTGGGAGAGGAAGACAGCAAAAGTCAGGTGGGATAAACTGATTCTTCCAATTGAACAAGGCAGTTTGGGATTACCCGATTTGAAGGGGTATTTTAGAGCTACACAATTAATGCTCCTATACATAGCACAATCAGAAACCTATTATTCAAAGTGGAAAGGGATGATGATGAAACGGGGGGGGGTGAGTGCAAGAAACAAGGAGAGAATGAGATTTGGGATGCAAATCCTTAAGGAGAATAACAATAACCATGTAGAATATATAAGTAGAAGAAGGTATTCTAATAACTATGCCAACATGGGAATGGAGAAAGGAGATTCTGCCAATAGGGATGACTGCAATTACGGATACAAACAATGGGCAAGAGGGGGCTGGAATTTATTGGAGAAAACTGATAAAAGATCCAAGGTATTGGGAGTGAATAATTAGAGAATGGGAAGATGGAAAGAACTTATTTGGACTGCAGGATAGAGATTGCCTTCCCTATCAAGGACTGATATCAGAGTATAGGCAAAGAGAAAGAAATAGGGGGATCCCTAAGTGAAAGACCAGCACTGGTAGAGTTTTTAGCAGAATCTAGAACAGAAACTGCTGTTAAAAAGGAATAATCAGTAGAGCAACTAAAATATTGCACGATAACTATAAGACTCAATCAGAGGTGGTTAAAAAGGATTGGGAAGAGACATTGGATAAGCAAGTCACAAAGAAACAATGGGGAATATATGCATGGCTCCCAAATATGCAACAAAGTCCAGAAGATTTAGGCTCTTTGCTTTTAAGTGTTTACATAGGTATTTTTATACCCCCAAGTAGACTCCAAATACTTTTTCCCAGGTAGACAGGAACAGTTGGAGGTGTGAGGGGGAAGAAAAAGTTAACTGTGAACACATTTTCTAGGAGTGTAATGAGTTAACAGACTTTAAAGATTCCCTGCAGACTGTTCTATCAGAGATACTGGGTCAGGAAATTGGTGCAACTAAGGAAATTATTTTTTGAACTATGATACATAATCAGAGGTACCTAGACATAGTAAGGCCTTGCTGAGTCTAATTATGGTGGCTGCCAAAAAGTAATTACTAGAAAATGGAAATCAAAGTTTGAACTGCAACTACTCTAATTTGTTTTTGTTTGAGTTCTTTGTGCCTTGAAGTGTTGTTTTTATTTTTAAACAATGTGGATTACTTGCTAACATAGCAGACCTGGGGGATTTATTCAATGTTTAAATCACTTGATACAATGTTTTCAATCGAGTAACTCAGGAAAAAGTGTTAAAAGTATATTTCAAAACATGTTCAGTAAGTAACTAGCAAGTATTCAGCTGAGTTCAATTGATCTCTGCTTTCAAAA
This sequence comes from Protopterus annectens, assembly GCF_019279795.1. Lineage (NCBI taxonomy): Eukaryota > Metazoa > Chordata > Ceratodontiformes > Protopteridae > Protopterus > Protopterus annectens. Next base: position 902,775,906 of record NC_056727.1, on the reverse strand, counting down.
CCTCTGAGCATACATGGAGGTGTGCTTAATCCTCTTAGTAAACAATCTACAGTTTAGCTGTTTGTCCCTGTCCAGACTTGCACTTATTATGAATGAAAATATTTGGTGGCAACAACAACTTAGGACGTCCTAATATACTGAAGTAAACAGAAAATTACATTTAAATGTTTAAATAAAAATGGAAACTACAAACTGACACCTAAACACATGCTGTGCAGTTGAGTCATGACAATGTTAATGGGCACTACAGCATGTCATAAAATCTCTTTAGAAAATTTGGCAAAACTTAAAACTAACAAAATTATAAAAGTTGGATATTATATAGTTTATACATGCAAGGAGATACCCCAAAGTCCATAATTTAGGTAACCACCCCCAATCAATGCATAGTTGATATTTTCAGCCTGCTGACTTCAAAAACAATACTAAATGACTGCTGTGTAGTGATTATATGCAATGGTATGGCAAATCTGAGCAGGTATGCAAGCATTAAACATCTTGGTACCACTCTTTTTCTTGCTTGAAATAATCTACTGTACTTCTGCTAATATAAATATTGCATATCCTAAGCATTTTGTTGTACATTTACTAACATGATATTATGCTGAACGTGACTAAAACTGCTTACAAACAAAGTTAGAATGCATCTGGGTAGCTTTTTTCAGTAAATGAAAACAGCACAGAGTACAAAAAAACTCATGCATATTAACTAATTATGTAATTAATGTTTAAATGAATAAGTAATTTTAGTCCTGAAAACTACTTTTTTAAACTTTGATTTAGTTTTAACCAGGACGTGCTCATTAATATGTCAGAGTATTCACCAAATGTACAGGGAAGAGGATTTAAATTCATACTTAAAGAGCAAGTGTACATCATCAAAACAAGTACCCCCTCCCCACACCTGGCTCTTCACATTTACTACTGTCATAATGCTGAACATGATGCAGCATAAGCTCACTGTAATTATGTCTACAAACAGTTTAAAAATAAAAATTGCAGACAGCTCTATTTAAACCTTTATTAAAGTTACAAAAGCATCATAAAGTACAGTTAAGTACTCTTACTATAACAGTAGAATTTTGAATGATCACTGACTGCATTAGCCATAGCTATATGGGTTATATCCTGCTAAGGATATAACAGCTGGCCAGTTTCCAAAGCTTTCAGGGCACCTTCCACTCACCCAAACCAAGGCCCTGAAAGAATGAGCCTCAACCCTGCCTGGAATACCTTTATTGTGGTCAGTATAACAAAAGGTAATAGAATGAACTTCCAAGATGGCTATGCACTCAGTAACAGCTTAATTTCAGCTCTCCCAGTACAAAAAAATCAGAAAAGAGAGCCAGTGAATTTGCCTTCTTGGGTAAAGTTTAGTAACTGGCTAGTAAATGCACTGCCTGAATGTCAGCAAAACAAGAAATTCAGAGAAATTGAAAGAAACTCTATCACAAAAGGTGAAGAGAGAACAAAGGTAAGAATTCTGCAGCTGTTCAACAAAAACAGTTCAAGCTCTAGCTTTGGTGCAAGACATGACTTCCAGTAATACACAGTTAAAAATAAGTCAAATGTGCTCAGAGCTGATTAAAATAAACAAAACACTGAAGGAATATATCAACTCAAATAACAAAATACTGGAAAAAATGGAAGAAGCTATGAACAGATATTTTAGATGAGCTGATTAAAGTGCAAAAATTAGAGGTCAAAACGAAGAAAAAGCTGGCTGGGTAAGAGACTGCTCAAGAGGAGATATTGCAAAAGTAACAGAATTAGAGGACAGAGTACATAGGGAAAATCTGAGACTTTCTGCTGCACCAGATAAACTGGAAGGAACAGACTGTACTGATTTTATGAAAGCACAAATAAGTAACTTGACTGGTATTCCACAGCATGAGTTGTTAGTTAAAAGGGCACATTGTGTATATGCTCTAACCCTGGAAATGAGAAAGCAGCCCAGACATTTAACAGTAAAGATGCAATACTACCAACAGAAAGAGTTGTTTCTGACAAATCTGTGGCAACAAAGAACTAAAAGTGGGAGACAGTAGAGTTTTTGTGGAAAATGATTACTCACTGTACACAAGGAAGAAGAAAAGTAAATTTATTCCAGCAATCAGGGAATGTCGAGAAGCAGGTGTGACATTCAAGCTGCTGTATCCAGCTATATGCAGAATATTTTTTTCCTGGATGGTCAAAGCCATTTTTGATACAGAACACGTTAAGGAGGAAATATAAATGTTTGCCCAACAAAAACTGAGATATAAAACAGAACGGGATTTTGCTTTTTATTCTTCTGATAAAGAGCATAGAGAGACTATGCCAAAGAAAACATTTAAAATGTTCCATAGGAAAATTCTTGAGAAACAGAAAAAAAAACACAAGAGATGAGTAGAAAAAAAACAGGAGTACGTTGTAAATGAAGAAGAGACTGGATTTGGGAGATGGAAATCAACATGAAGAAAACCAGCTAACTCAAAAACTGATGAATAAGTGTGGGATTACAAAGCATTAATTACACTTGTGAAATATGATGGAACAAGAAAACCTGGAAATACTGGACTGTTTTGACTTTGTTAAACATGTAGGGAACTCCACAGCATATGCCCTACTTCATGCCATTTATATTTGGAAGAACATTTAGGAGAAGGGAAGAGGAAGGAAAGAGTTAACTTTAAGTAAAACAAAATTTTGCTCTTAACAGTATTTTTTATAATGCATGACATATACTGCATACTATACAGTAAAGCTTTTTCAGTTATTTGTGTGTAATAGGGATACTAAAATGATCATGTACCCCTATTTTCCTTCTTTCTTTCTTTCCTCTTGTTTAATTTTAAGAAATGTAGGAACTGCAATGTAAAAAGAGAAGAAAGTGTGGGCAAAATAGCATGGTATGTTTTTTCTTATTTTTGTGTAGGGGAATGACTGGTTTAATGCCCTTTGCTTGATTTAATAACAAGTTTTAAGAGGAAGCAAATAAATATAACACTGCATATAATAAAAAGTTTTCCTCTAGCACATACATTTTCTCAGAGCAATGTGGAAGGCTTGTGGAGAAGGGCAGCTGTGTATCTGGGTCTTGGGTTTATACAGAGAGAATCTGATTGGGGCAATAAAAACAGAAGACCTTTTCTTTCAATGGCTAAGGGATAATATTATCTGAAAGCATACAAGGTATTTTCTACACATGAGAGATAAATAAATATAAGACAAAAACAGGCAGCTCTCACTGGAAGTCGAAGGACAGGTGTGCCATATGGCTTAGCATGGATAACCTTCCTTACAGGTTAATTCATACCTATGAATGTGGTTGTCAGTCTGGAACAATTGTCCCTATTAAGAGGTTTAAACTTCATTATTTGAAGATGTAGTTTTGCATGGTAGTACTAAGTTAATAAGTTCTGCGGGTGCTATGAGGGTGTTTTTGTTTTTTTTGTTTGAGGGTTTTTATTAAAATAAAAAGTCTTGTAAGATGCGATACAGGTTCAAATGGATATGACAAGAAACAACTCTATAAAAGATCAACCTGACAAACAGTGTATGCCTGTAACAGAAAAGCTGAAGCTAGACATTAAAAAAAACTCTTACATATAAGAAGTGGGAATAACATATTATCATGACACTTTCCATATTATCTTTTAATGTGAATGGCCTCAAAGATACATACAAAAAAGAAAGAACAATGAATTATATTAAAAATGTAGAATGCAAACAGCTAAGTTACAGAGACATGTTTGGAAAGAAAGTACAGTTTTGTACCTACCATAAATGTATATGTTCGAGTGTTCACACTGCTGCAGTCATTACACTTGGGTTATCCTGCCGTCAGGCAGTCCCGTAGTCAGCCAGAGTTCCAAAGTATTGGTCCGGCGTCGGTTGCTGTCGCTTCTTCCCTGATGTCAGTGCGCCAGGGATATATAAGATGCATCCGACGCCATTTTCTTCCATTTTTCTTGCCCCAGATGTCAGGTGCCCCCAAGTAGGTAGGCAATACATATAGCTAATACAACATATACATAAAATAAAAACCATACCTTCAGTTTCAAGCAAATACACCACAAAGGTTGTATAGGATAGAAAGGAATAGATAAGTCCAGCTAGGACAGAGGGGATGGAGGGAGGGTAACCTGGACTGCACCAGTGTGAACACTCGAACATCTACATTTATGGTAGGTACAAAACTGTACTATGTTCATCGTGTTACACTGCTGCAGTCATTACACTTGGGTAGAATCCCAAAGCTAAGGTTGGATGGCTGGTCTATAAAGAATTAGGATTGGCTATGAGGCCCTGCAGAACTGCAGTGGCAAATCCTGCTCTGGATTTAGAGTAAAGAGGCAAGTGGTAATGCTTGGTAAAGGTGTGCACTGAACTCCAAGTTGCAGCCTCCAAAATTTCCTTGGTTGGTACTCCTCTGATAAAGGCTGTTGAAGTGGCTGTTGCTCTGGTAGAATGTGGCCTAATGTTATTAGGGACTGATTTTCCATGCTGTGTGTAGCAGTAACGAATACAGTGTCCTATCCATTTGGAGATAGTTTGCTTTGAGATAGCCTTGCCCTGTGATCCTGCAGCATATGCTACAAACAGTTGCTCAGTTTTCCTGAAAGCTTTTGTTTTGTCCAAGTAGAAGTGTAGCTGCCTGTGTATGTCCAAAGAGTGCAGACGTTTCTCCCCTTTATTCTGGGGGTTTGGATAAAAAGCTGGCAAATAGATGGTTTGGTTAAGAGCCACACTAGATACCACCTTTGGCATAAAGGTAGGGTTTGTCCTTGAAGAAAAATAATAAAAGGTTCCACTGCCATTAATGCCTGTAGCTCTGAGACTCTTCATGCTGAAGTTACTGCCAGGAGCAGAGCTGTTTTCCATGATAAAAATTTTAGATCGGCTGTATTGGCTGGCTCAAAAGGTGGCAGGGTAAGTTTTTCCAAAACAAAATTGAGGCCCCAAGTTGGTGTTGGTGCTCTCCGGGGTGGTCTTATGTTTTTAGCCCCTCTGAGGTACTGCTTTAGCAAGGGATGAGTGAATAAAGGAGGATCCGTGTTGTAATGTGCCAAAATGGCAGAGGCGTGGATCTTAATTGATGAGAAGGATAGGCCTTTGTCCAGCATCTCAGTTAAGTATTGTAAAATCTGAGGAATGTTTGGGACAAGAGGGTCAAGGCTTCGAGCCTGGTTCCAGGCGCAGAATCTCTTCCATTTTTCTGAGTAAGATTTCCTGGTGCTAGGCCTCCTGGCCTCCAAAATTACATCCATAACAGCTTTAGAGAGAGGTGTTGCCTGTTTGACTAATGAATCTGCCATGCAGCCAGGTTTAGGGTTTTGAGCTGACTGTGCAGGATCTGATTGTTTTGTTGAGTCAGAAGGTGTGGAATTTGAGGTAAAATCCATGGTGGGCCTTGAGCTAAGTTCCTTAAGATTGGGTACCAGTGCTGGCGTGGCCAGTCTGGAGCAATCAGGATCATCTGTGGTTTTTCTTGTCTGGCTTTTAGGAGTACCTTTGTAAGGAGAGGCAGTGGTGGGAAGGCAAACACTTTTAGGCTTTTCCAGCTGAACGAGAGAGCATCCACTTTCCATGCTTGCGTGTGGTAAGTCCTTGTGCAGAAATTTTGTAGTTGGCAATTTAGTGGGGAGGCAAAAAGATCTATGTCTAGGCATCCCCATTTTTGCGTTACCATGCTTAAGATTTGTGGATTCAATTTCCATTCATGAGGGTCCATGATATTTCTGCTTAGATCGTCTGCCAGAGTATTTTTCTTTCCTGGCAGGAATTGTGCTTACAGATGAACTTGATAAGTTAGAGCTGTGTTCCACAAGGTCATGGCTTGCCTGCATAGGGGATAAGAATGAGTGCCCCCTTGCTTGTTTATGTACCACATTACTGTGGTGTTGTCTGTCCTTAATAATAATTGTCCTGGATGCAGAAGGTCCTTGAAAGCTGTTTGGGCATTTTGAACAGCCAACATCTCTTTTTGATTGATGTGAAGATGCATTTGGTCTGTGGTCCACTTGCCCTGAATACATTTTCCTGCCATGTGTGCTCCCCAGGCATAATCCGAAGCATCTGTTGTTAGAGTCTGCCTGGCTGTGGGTAGAGTGAAAGGCTGACCCTTGTTGAGGTGACATGCCTGTGCCCACCATCGAAACTCCTGTTGTAGGCAGGGAATTATTGGTATTACTGCTTCTAAACTGTGAGAGTGTTGAGTCCAAATACTTTTTAGGTACCATTGTAATTTCCTCATATGCAATCTGGCATAGGGAATTAGTAGTATGCAGGATGCCATGAATCCCAGGGCCTGTAGAATTTTTCTTGCAGGGAGATGGGACTTCTTTGCCAGTAATTGAAAATATTGAGTCAGTTGTCCTTGTTTGTCTGGCGTGAGATAAGCCATCTGGGCCATTGTATTTAAGCTGGCACCCAGGAATATTATCTGCTGTGAGGGCACTAGTTTTGACTTATTTTCTAGCAACCTTTTTACAAATGCCAGATGCTTTAGAAGAATGTCCTTTGTCTCTGCTTGAATGAGGCAGGCGTCCAGGTATGGATATATTTAAATTCCTTTTTGTCTGCAAAATGCAATTACTGGTGCCAGGCACTTTGTAAAGACCCTGGGCGCAGTAGATAAGCCAAAGGGCAGTGCAGAGAATTGGTAGTGCATTGTACCAGCTTTGAATCTGAGGTATCTTCTGCAATTTTGTCTGATAGGGACATGCAGGTATGCCTCTTTGAGGTCCAGAGTAACAAGCCAAGCCTTCTTGCCCAGCATACATATTGAATTTCGGAACATTCAGGTAAGTATTTAAAGTTGAAAGGTCTAGTATGGGTCTCCAGGCTTTGTCCTTTCTGGGGACCAGGAAGAGTCTTGAGTAAAATTCTTGTCCTTGTTCCTGCTGTGGTACTTTTTGAATAGCTCTCATGTCCATGAGGACTGAAATTTGTTTTTGAGCCTCTGCCCATTGATTTTGTGGCAGGTTTGGCATTCCTTTTAGCCTTGGTAAAGTGTGGAAGTGGAACTTGTAACCTTGAGACACAATATTCAGAACCCATTTGTCTTGGGTGATTGTCCACCAATTTTGAGAAAAAAGTGCTAGTTTTCCCCCTAAGGGGGCTGCCAAAAGGGAAGTGCTTGGCATATGAAGGGGGAAGTCATTGGGACTGTTTCCTGTAAGGTTGAGACTTATCCTCACCTCCTTTTGGGGTTGAGGTACCCCACTGTCGTTGTCCGTTAGAGCCTTGGGGTTGAGATCTGCCTCCCGGGCGTCTGTATCTGCCTCTCTGTGGCCTGTCTGACACGGGAAAGGACCAATTCTTTGTAGGCCAATTTCTGCTAAATCGAGGTGGCTGTACCTGTAAGAAATCTTTGACTGTTTGCATAGATTTAGCTTTATCCTCCATTTTCTTTAACACCTCTTCTGCCTTAACACCAAACAAGGTATCATGCTGTAAAGGAACATCCAATAATTTTGCCTTAACATGGTCAGGTAAACTGTTCTTTTAACCAAGCATGTCTTCGAATCACAGAACCTGTAACTGCGGCTCTACAAGAGGCCTCTAAGGAATCAAAACCACATTGCAGAGTATGTTTTCCCACCTGTTCAACTGCATGCAATAATTCCTCCATTTCTTTATAGTCAGGAGTTTCTGAGCTTGCAAGCATTTTCTGTTTTAACTGAACCATTAAATATTGTTGGTACTTAAGCATGTGAAACTGGCCATTTAGAGCCCTTACTGCTAAAGTTGCAGAACTGTAAACTTTCTTCCCCCATCTATCCAATGCTCTGGAATCTCTGTCAGAGGGGACTGGATTTTTTGCAATGGAAGCCTTAACCCCTTTGGGACCCTGGGAAATAGTTTCTGGATCAGCAGAAGGGTTTTTATAAAGAAACTTGTGAGAGTCAGGGACTCTGTAATACCTATCCGGCTTGGCTGGTGCAGGGGGCAAAGAATCAGGAGATAAGCTGGATTCAGAGAACACATCATCCACAATATCTAACATAGGCAGAATAGCCAGGGGCCTGTGCTGAGGCAATAAAAGGAAGTCCCTGAGCCTTTTCTTGGATTCTGAATAATCCTGACTTTCCCAATGGAAATGCTCCCTCATGGTATGTAAGGTTTCCCCAAAAGAATAATCCTCAGGAGGAGAGGCTGAAGGGATAGATTCTTCAGCATCAGAATCCTCATAGGGGGGTAGAGAGTATCCCTGGTCTGAAGAGGAATCAGAGGAAATGGAAACCTGATCAGAGGAATCATAGTCTGTATCCTGCCTAGGCCTTTTCTCAGGAGGGGGATGGGAACCCCTGATTAGAGTAATGAGGTGAGGTCTTCGGCCATTTTAAGCATCTGTTTCTTAGGCATGGAGGACTGTTCAGGAGAATGCTGCACTTGCTTCTTTGTCTATAATGGTGTTTTTGTCTTGGCTGTTGCTTTAATGGTAAGTTGTGAAGGTCTGAAAACACCCTCAGAAGCCGATGCCTGCTCAGCGGCTCCGGACCCATTTGTGGGATTAGTTTCCGTAGGCCCAATACCTTGAGGTTCCAGAGGCCTAGTTGTCTCCACGTGGGAGTCGGAGGTAGCCTGTGGCTCTGAGGTAGCGGGTGTCAGGGTCTGCGAAAGCGCCTCACTGAGAACCGGCGACTGGCCTAGAAGAGGCTTTGTCATCGGTTTTGGGCCTCGGATGCCTGTCCTTATCCTTGTCTTTGCGTTTTTTCAGAACTGCGGTCGTCGGTTGATCCGATGGCATAGTATAATTGAACCTTCGGCCAAAGTAGTGCAAAGCAAAATCAAAACGTCGTTTTATAGTGCGTTTGTTAAATCTAGCAGAAAACCGACAACTAGTGACGTCGTGATCAGGGCCTAGGCATGGAATACACTAAGAGTGGAAGTCCTTATGAGGTATTTGCTTCCCACAAGAAATACAATTATTAACTTTTTCTGACATCGGTCTGAGGCAAGAAAAAAGTTTCCCCAATGGGGTACTTAGCTTTATTGAAGACTTCGGATCTGAAATTTGACTTCGAAAATCTCAGGAGTCGGCCGACCGGCACTTGCGAACTGCTTTTGCTTCGGGCACCGCGCGGCAAGAAAGACTGAAGAAAATGGCGTCGGATGCATCTTATATACCCCTGGCGCACTGACGTCAGGGAAGAAGCGACAGCAACCAACGCCGGACCAAGACTTTGGAACTCTGGCCGACTACGGGACCGCCTGACGGCAGGATAACCCAAGTGTAATGACTGCAGCAGTGTAACACGATGAACATCTAAAATGAATCTGATAAAGAAAGGATTACAGGATGGTTACTCAGAAGAATATCTGGGACAAAGAAAAAAGGGGAGTACTTATATTAATTGTGAGAGGAGCTCCAACAGTTATAGAAGAGAGAGAGATGTGTTTATATTCCACCTAAAACTAATGGAGCTTAAGAAAATTCTGGGAGAAATATCAGTCTTCGGCAGGGAATATTACTTAAATGTGGGGACTGAAATTTAATTTGCAACAGTGAGGATAAATCTTGGGACCCATAAAGGGAAAATGTAACAAAAGAGGGTCAATTTTTGAAGAAAGTTATTAAAATATTTTGTTCGGGAGATGTGATGGTGGTAGGAATTCGAAGAGAATTTACATATTTTCCAAGGTACAAAAACTGGGCTAGGCTAGACAGAAGTTATATTTTACAGGAACATATGAATTTAATTGAAAGTTTTGATACACATCTAACAACTATTTCAGATCATGTGCCAATAATAATAAAAATAAAAACTCAGTATAATGAAATAAAAATGAAACACTGGCACTTTCCCCACCTATCTGTTAAGAATTAAGGAATCTAAGGAATGGGTAGTGGAAATTATTTGGGAGTATTAGAGAAGATAGAAATTGTTTCCTTAAATATAACTAGGGAGTGGGATAAAATTAAAGTAGAGTTTTTAAAACAGGGTGGAAATAAAAGAAAAAGAGATATGGTTAAGAAGCAACAATAATTACTTAGAGGGGTCTGAATAGGGTGAATCTCACAAAACAAGAACAGGTACAATTGTAGAGTGCTAAAGAGAAAATAGTGACTACTTCGATAATATGCATAAGTTTACAAAGACTGCTGTTAAGCAACTGTTTTTTTGACAGTAACTCCAGAGCACAAAATCTTTTAGCACTACAGCTCAGGCAACAGAAAGCAGAAAGGGTTGTTGCCAGGCTTAGGGAGCCTATATCAAGGAAAATAACTAGACATTCTGTTGAGTATTAGAAATATTTTGGAAACTTTATGAAAGTTTGTATAAAGCAGAGAAAGGTGGAAATCAAGAAAAAATACAAATGGAAATATTTATGGAATAATTAATTATGCCAAGGTTAGAGGAAGATGAGGCTCAATAACTAACAGGATAGGAGGAGATGAGATCTGAATAATGATGTATAAACAATTTATAGGAAAGTCCCCAGGAATAGAAGGTATTCCTGTGGAAGTCTGGATGTAAGGAGGGAAGAAAGCGATAAAGATCTGGAAGGTTTTGTTTAACAGCATTTTAAGGGGGGGAGAAGCACCAACATCCTGGTAGAAAGCAGTGGTGGCTTTAATACCTAAAGATGGTAAAGACCTATCAAATCTAGCTTCATATAACCTATTTCAATTCTAAACCATAACTATAAAGTGTTTATGTCTATAGTAGCTAAACAAATGGCAAAGGTGATGCCAAAATTGATAGATATGGATCAATGTGGTTTTGTGGAGGACAGGGAAACATTTGACAACATTAACAGAACAATGATGATCCACACAGAACCAGAAAGTAAGAAAACAATACTGTTGTTGGTGGGTCTTAATGCAGAGAAAACATTTGACAAGGAAAGCTGGTATTATATGAGGAGGGTAATGGAAGTGCATTCTCTGATAAAATTATAAGGTTGATTAGGAGGTCATATGAGGGATCGGAGGTGAAAATTAAAGTTGGGGGTTCCTCTCTGATAAGTTTGTTTTGAGCAGAGGAACCAGTCAGGAGTGTCCTTCTTTCCCATTGTTATTTGCATTATATTTAGAACCACTGGCAAAGAAAATGAGGGACTCAAAAACTCAAGGATATAATTGGTATGACAGTTAAAAATAAAGTTGACTTTATTTTTTCAGATTATATTATTTTATAGCCGATAAAAAAAAAACAGAAAGGGAAATTTCAGTGTTGTTGAACATTCTGAGTCTGTTTTAAATCTTTTATGGATACAAAATTAATGAAGAAAAAACAAAGGCAATAGCTGTATACTATGTACCCACACACAAATTGGTTCAGCAATACCCATATTTATGGGCACATGATAAAATGAAGTACTTAGGACTATGGTTAAAAAGGATTCTGTTATGGCAGCTAAGGACATGTGGGAAAAAAATAAACAAAAGGTAATGCAAAAACCTGGAAACTGGAAACTCTGTTTTATGGATATGGATACAAGCAGTGAAAATGTTGTTAGTCCCTTTAGTTTTATACACAGGTGAGGCATATTTTTAACAACCAGAGGAAAAGTTGTGGATAGCAATTAATAAAGAGTCAAAGGACTTCATCTGGGAGGGGAAGAAGGCAAGAGCCAAGGGGATAAGTTGATCCTTCCAATAGAACAAGGTTGTTTGGGATTACTTGATTTGAAGGGGTATTTCAGAGCTACACAGTTAAGGCTCCTATACATAGCACAAGCAGGAAGCTATAATTCAGAGTAGAAAGGGATGATAACGAAACAAGGGGAAAGCTCAAGAAACAAGGGGAGCCTGAGATTTTGGATGTAGATCCTTAAGGAAACTAACAATAACCATACAGAATGTTATATTCATCACGTAACAGCCACTGGGGATGCACAAGCCAGTGCATTTCTTTGTGCCGGTCCCAAGCCCAGATAAATGGGGAGGATTACGTCAGGAAGGGCATCCAGTGTAAAACCTCTGCCAAATAACATATGCAGACAATACAGAGTTCCATACCGGATCGGTCGAGCCCGGGTTAACAATGACTACCACCAGTACTGTTAGCCAACAGGGTGCTGGCGGAAATTGGGCTACTGCTGGCCGAAGGAGGAGAAGGAGAAGAAGAGGAGGAAGGCATGCCCAAAAGCAGAAAGAGTGGAGGAAGGTTAGGAGTGTAGTAGTGAGGATAGGAACTTTGAATGTTGGCAGTATGACTGGTATAGGGAGAGAGCTGGCTGATATGATGGAGAGAAGAAAGGTTGATATATTGTGTGTACAAGAGCCCAGATGGAAGGGGAGTAAGGCCAGGTGTATAGGAGGTGGGTTCAAATTGTTCTAGCATGGTGTGAATGGGAGGAAAAAAGGGGTAGGGATTATCCTGAAGGAACAGTATGCCAAGAGTGTTTTGGAGGTGAAAAGAGTGTCGGATAGAGTGATGTTTATGAAGCTGGAAAATGATGGTGTAATGATGAATGTTGTCAGTGCATATGCTCCGCAAGTTGGGTGTGCGATGGATGAGAAAGAAAAATTTTGGAGTGAGTTGGATGAAGTGAGTGTACCCAAGGGTGAGAGACTGGTGATTGGAGCGGATTTTAATGGGCATGTTGATGAAGGGAACAGAGGGGATGAGGAAGTGATGGGCAGGTATGGTGTTATGGAAAGGAATGCAGAAGGTCAGATGGTAGTGGATTTTGCAAAAAGGATGGACATGGCTGTGGTGAATACGTATTTTAAGAAGAGGGAGGAGCATAGGGTGATGTACAAGAGTGGAGGAAGATACACACAGGTGGATTATATCCTGTGCAAGAGGGTCAGTCTGAAGGAGATTGGAGACTGTAAAGTGGTGACAGAAGAAAGTGTAGTCAGGCAGCATAGAATGGTGGTCTGTAGGATGATGTTGCTGATCAAGAAGAGGAGGACAAGTGTGAGAGCAGTGCCAAGGATCAAATGGTGGAAGTTGAAAAAGGGTGATTGTGAGAGCTGGTAAAGGAGACAGCTAGAAAGGTGCTTGGTGTGACATCTGGACAGAGGAAGGAGGACAAGGAGACCTGGTGGTGGAATGAGGAAGTACAGGAGAGTATACAGAGGAAGAGGCTGACGAAGAAGAAGTGGGATTGTAAAAGAGATGAAGAAAGTAGACAGGAGTATAAGGAGATGAGGAGCATGGCAAAGAGAGAGGTGGTGAAGGCTAAGGATAAGGCATATGGAGAGTTGTATGAAAGGTTGGACACTAAAGAGGGAGAAAAGGACCTGTACCGATTGGCTAGACAAAGGGACCGAGCTGGGAAAGATGTGCAGCAGGTAAGGGTGATAAAGGATAGTGAGGGAAACGCACTCACAAGCGAGGAGAGTGTGTTGAGCAGATGGAAAGAGTACTTTGAGGGGCTGATGAATGAAGAGAATGAGAGAGAGAGAAGGTTGGATGATGTGGGGATAGTGAAACAGATTAGCACGGAGGAAGTACGGCCAGCTATGAAGAGGATGAAGAATGGAAAGGCTGTTGGTCTGGATGATATACCAGTGGAAGCATGGAAGTGCTTAGGAGAAATGGCAGTGGAGTTCTTAACCAGATTGTTTACTGAAAACTTAGAAAGTCAGAGGATGCCTAAGGAGTGGAGAAAAAGTGTTTTGGTGCCTATTTTTAAGAATAAGGGTGATGTGCAGAGTTGTAGTAACTACAGAGGGATAAAAATGATCAGTCACAGCTTGAAGTTATGGGAAAGAGTAGTGGAAACTAGGTTAAGAAGGGAGGTGATGATTAGCGATCAGCAGTATGGTTTCATGCCGGGAAAGAGCACTACAGATGCGATGTTTGCTCTGAGACTGTTGATGGAGAAATATAGGGAAGGTCAGAAGGAGTTGCATTGTGTCTTTGTGGACTTGGAGAAAGCATATGATAGGGTGCATAGAGAGGAGTTGTGGTATTGTATGAGGAAGTCAGGAGTGGCAGAGAAGTATGTAAGAGTGGTACAGGATATGTACGAGGGTAGTGTGACAATGGGAGTAACAGATCCATTTAAGGTGGAGGTGGGATTACATCAAGGATCAGCTATGAGCCCTTTCTTATTTGCAATGGTGATGGACAGGTTGACAGACGAGATCAGACATGAGGCCCCATGGACTATGATGTTTTCAGATGACATTGTGATCACTAGTGAGAGTAGGGAATAGGTGGAGGAGACCCTGGAGAGATGGAGATATGCTCTAGAGAGAAGAGGAATGAAGGTCAGCAGGACTAAGACAGAATATATGTGTGCAAATGAGAGGGAGGATAGAGAAATGGTGAGGATGCAGGGAGTAGAGTTGGCTAAGGTGGATGAGTTTAAGTACTTGGAATCAACAGTTCAGAGTAATGGTGAGTGTGGAAGAGAGGTGAAGAAGAGAGTACAGGCAGGATGGAGTGAGTGGAGAAGAGTGTCAGGAGTGATTTGTGACAGATGGGTACCAGTAAGAGTGAAAGGGAAGGTCTACAAGAGGGTAGTGAGACCAGCTATGTTGTATGGGTTGGAGATGGTGGCATTGACAAAACGGCAAGAGTCAGAGCTGGAAGTGGCAGAGTTAAAGATGTTAAGATTTGCACTGGGTGTGACAAGGATGGACCGAATTAGGAAACAGTATATTAAAGGGTCAGCTCAGGTTGGACGGTTTGGAGACAAAGTCAGAGAGGCGAGATTGCATTGGTTTGGACATGTGCTGAGGAGGGATGATGGGTATACTGGTAAAAGGATACGAAGGATGGAGCTGCCAGGTAAGAGGAAAAGAGGAAGGCCTAAGATAAGGTTTATAGACATGGTGAGAGAGGACATGCAGGCGGCTGGTGTGACAGAGCAATATGCAGAGGACAGGAAGAAATGGAAACAGATGATCCGCTGTGACGACCCCTAATGGGAACAGCCGAAAGAGAAGAAGAAGAAGATACAGAATGTTACATTTATCAAGTAACAAAAAGTATTCTGAAAACTAAGCTAACACGGGGATGGGGAAAGGAGATTCTGACGATATTGATGACTTCAATTAGGGGTACACAGAATAGGCAAGAGACGGCTGGAATTTACTGGAGAAAACTGGAAAAGGAACTAAGGTACTGGGAGCAAATAATTAGAGAGGGAAAGGCAAGAGACTAGAAAGAGGCCAATAACTCATTTGGACTGCAGGCTAGAGACTGCCTTCTATATCAAGAATTGATATCAAAATATAGGCAAAGAAAAGAAATAGGGGGATCCTAAGTGAAAGACCAACATTGGTAAAGTTTTAGCAGACTCTAGAACAGAAGCTGCTGTTAAAAAAGGGATAATTAGTAGGGCATATAAAATACTGTATGATAACTATCAGCATCAATCAGAAGAGGTTAGAAAGGATTGGAAAGAGATTAGATATGCAATTCACAAACAAACAATGGGGGATAAACTTATGGCTCCCAAAGCAGATTTAGCACCATTGCTTGGAAGTGTTTGCACTGGTAATTTTATGCCCCAAGCAGAAGTATCTTCTCAGGTAGATTGCTACTGTTGGAGGTGTGATGGGAAAGAATGAGGTAACTGAACATATTTTTGGAGTGTAATGGGTTGGCAGACTTTAAAAATTCCCTGGAAACTACTCTGTCACAAATACTGGGTAAGCAAATTGGTGTAAATAAGAAAATTACATTTTTAGCTGTGATATAGTATCAGAATTGTCTAGACATAGTAAGGCATTGCCGAGTTTAATGTTGCTGGCTGCCAAAAAAAGCAATTACTAGAAAATGGAAATCAAAGTTTAAACCAACTTTACTAGAAATTTTGAATACAGTAACAGAGTTAAAGCAACTGGAAGTGGGATCTTTAGAAAAGGGTAGGAGCAAATTACATAGAAAAATGGGAATTGTGGATACATTATAATGTTTTGGAAGAGGAATGAGTATTAAGGGAAGGCAGGAATTGAATGAGCTTTGTAATTTTTGACTGACAATGACTGGAAAGATTATAAGTTATGTATAATGTTTCCAAATGAAAATATATCAATATGGCCTGCTCTCATTTATAGAAATGTATGACTGTCTATGTCATAAGTGATAACTTAATAAAGATGTTTCTAGTTAAACAAAATGTGACAAATGTTTATTAAATATTATATACAGTGGAGCACATTCAAAATAAAATTAAGAGACATACTTTGTGTGTATTAAAAAGAAAAAAAGAGCAAATCTAAACTGTTAAAAGCAATATACTATCACATTGTGGCACTTAACAGAACAGCACAGACCTGTGCCTATGGCTTAGAGGGATACAGACTTGACTATGCTTCAGATATCTTCCACAGTTTGATTATCAGCTTCAGCTTGTGAAGGCACAGACAGAGAAGATGGACGTGTCCATCCTGAGGGAGGGTGTGGCAGAGCAGGTCATGCATTTTCCATGTAAACATTTGGAGAAGGGGTTAGCAGGGAGCAGGCATGTGGCAGGGAGCCTTCTGGCACAACAAGCAACCTTATAGTGGTAGCACTGATCAGTCACTGTGCAGGAATATAACTTACACGGGGAGGGAGTTGTGGCAATTAAGGCAGTTGGTTCCCTCACCCTGGGGTGGGATTAGACTAATTTTTAAAAAATAAAATGAAAAGCTCCCATTACTGATGTTTACTAGAATAACAGCCCATCTGGATGGTTCCCGCCATAGAGGATTTGAAGTATGAAGCTCTGCCTTGTTGGATAATGAATGGGCCACATTCAACTAGGGAAGCTTGATAGTTGCCATGGCAAATGGGGAAAAAAACATCTAAAATTTTCAATAGATCAATTCATTAAAATCCTACATTATAAATTGAATATATTACAAAAAATACATGGTACACCAAAAAAAAATTTCTTCTTATTCTGATCTGGCAACCCCCCCCCCCCAACCCATCCAAAATCATTAGCTAACATAATTAAAATAAAAAAAAAAAACACAACTGTAAATATCTCTGAAATTTACACTGTAAATTGGATGGTTAATTCCAGTTAAGCTATTTTTAATGTTTTCTTTAAGTTATATAGTATTTTACTGAAAAAAAAAGAGTCAGTAACTATAACTCAGAAAAGAAACAAATTCACAAAACATGAAACACAAAAATGAATGGCCATCTACCACAAAGCAGACAGATAACCTAGTAAGTCAACATTAAATACAAACACAGCTACATGTCAGAATGCACACAGACAATTTTTGAAAGCCTAAAGCTAACCACTCAACTTAGAATACTTGCAATGTAATGTCCCACAGGGGACAAGCTTATTAGCTATACTACGGCTTGTCCATTTATAACTTTGTGTATCTGCTTATATGGAGATCTCTTTTCAGAAGGCATCTATAACTTTTGACAAAAGTAACCAGCTTTGACAAAAGTAACCAGATGCTAAAAAGGATCTTTCCATCATAATGTCACATACAACCTGGGTATTATCACAATTTGGAAAATCCATAGCCCGTGTATCTGTGATAGTTAGGCAGGTCATCAAAAATTAGTAAAATTCAGAAACACACTTCCTGGGGGTGGATGAATTAGTACCATTTAAACAACTAGATTTCTAGTGGTTTGCCAAAAGGGACCATGACCCAAATTTATGGTACCTATCCACCTTGGCTGCACAATTTATACAGTAATATATACAATAGCCAAGCTAGTAGTAACAAGAATGACACAAATTATTACCTCAATTCACTTTCACTTCCACAAATCAAACCTAACCATGCAAAGATCCTCACAAACTCATTTTCAGTACAAGAGATCTACTCTGCAAGGATCTATGTCAGAAGATCAACTTTTCAAAAAGAAGAACTTCATATGTTCGAGGCCGTATGATTGAATTTCTGAAAAGTCGGACGAGACAAAACCACAAAAATCTACATTTTTTTTCAAAGGAGAAAGCCCCACCCCACCCCTTAGACAACCATATATACCAACTCAGAGATTGCACTACAGTAGAAAAAAGGGTCAATTTCCCGATCCCCACTGTACAAAATACAAAAGCTTCAACTTTTCGTAAATTCAATCAAGTTTGACTTTCTGGAAAATCAGTCTTCTGAAGGGCACCCGACCTGTAAACCAACAGTTAAAAAAAATAAAGCCCAAGGCTCAATCAATTGCCCTTCTAAATGTTAAAAGAAATTTCCTAAGATTATTTACAAAATCCCTCTTAAATGTCAAGTTTTGAGATAACAGGGAGACTATCAGATTTTTGTATTAACCATTCAAGACACAGAGCCATAGCTTGGTTATCTGGTACCCTGAGCAGTTCCCCAAACCACTGCCTCCCTCACTCAGCTCTCAGAAAGAAAAAAAAGGGTCTAAAGGTGACTGCAGCAGATATGTATAACAAACTGCTTACTATGGTTACACAAGTGCTGAGTTGTGCAAATGCATTAAAGGCATTTTTTAAAGAAGCCAAGATATCACCAGTGGCTTTCTATATACATTGCAGTACTGCACTCACCACTCACATACCATCTGTAAATGCCAGTCGTGTCCCCTAATATTTTGCACCCAGTGCAGCCACTCTTTTTGCTCTGGCCTGGCTCTGCAAGAGCTATATTTATCTAAAACTCAACTCTGACCTTTGTATCCCCATAAATTACAAACCTATTGCTCTTATAAACTTGGACATCAACATTTATGGATTATTGTAATCATCCTTAAAACATCATCTCTACAATCATTTCTCTGTTTATATAATTTTTCCTAAAGTTACATCAATTTCATAGAGTAAACTATGCTTTTCTCTTTTGTGCTGTGTCAATCTAGTTTTCCAGAAAATGTTATTAATTCCATCAAAGTTTGCTATAAGAATCTTGCTGTATAACTTTTAATAAATGGTTGCCTATCAAATATACTTCCTTCCTTTCTTAAATGATTCAGGTTAAGGTTGTTTACCATTTCTTTATATGTCTTAATATCTAAATAGAACTACCAGATAAATTAATCTTACTTCAATTTTCCAATTATTATAGACACTAGTTTGTCCCTCACAACATTCATAGATGATATACATACTTATCTTCAACATTCTTTTTTCAGGTATTCCAAAAACTGCAGAAACTTCAAATCTTATCAGATGTTTCAAACTATAAATGAAACATACCAAAATTAAATATCTTCTCCTTATCTAATGATTACGCAGTCCTTGACCTAACATATTTGAAATGAATAGCAATTACACCTATTCTGAAATATTTAGCAATAATATTTTTCCATAATTTTTTTAACTTGCATCAAAACAATATCCTAAAATGTGAGTAAGCAACTGAACCACAACTAAAATGGTTTGGCATGAAGTTCTGAATATGTCTAAAGGAGCTATAATCAAAATACGTATCTCTTAAAAAAAAACTAATGCACTTCATGTCCAAATCCCATCCACTAAACACATTTAAAATAATTATTTCTTAACTAATATAACGAATTTGGCCCCCTAAGTCAATTAGAATGACTCACTCATAACTGACTGTACCCAAACAGATAGGTGGCCCAAGTTTAGCAGATTTCAACGTATACTACATAGTAAATATAGCAAGTATGATACAGAACTTCAACCAACACAGTTACCACTTTTGACACATGTAAGGCATGAATTAACCACATCACACTGTTGTAATTCATTAGGCATCTCCTTTCTAGACAGAAAAACACAAACATAACTGAATAGCCATGATTTCTTCATCAGTAATGTATTACTATGTGAAAGACTGGACTGGTAAAATATTTAGACCCTAATTACATCTTTATGCTTCCTCAACCAAATGATCATAATTCCGGTATTCCTCTAGGAGGCAAAATGGTTGATCTTCAAATTTTCCTTCACTGTAGTAAAACCAGTTTGAGAGTTTGTCTCATAACTTACAACGCAACCATTAAAAGATGGACAGCTTTTCCCATTCCCATAGATTACTCAGCAGTGATCAATTTATCATTAATAACAATTAATGTAAAATTCTCTCATAGTCCTATCAACAAAGTAAAAGTAATTCATTTTCAACTAGTATACAAAGTAATAATCTCAAAGAAAGCTACTTCTAAATGTTACAAGCTCATCAAAACGTCAAATGCAGAGTAAATTTTTTAGTTTTTCTGTTTTTGGTCATCTTATAATGCATCTTTACTGCAGGAATGAATGGAAGAACAATTACAGAAATTATTACTACACTTGCTACAGCTTTACTATATATATATTTAATGACAATAATCAGCAGCTCATAGGGTTCCAAGATGGAGGCAGCAGTACATGCTTCTAAAAACAAAGCTCTGGGGAGTGAACAGTTTAAATAAATAAAAGCTTACAAACTACTGTAAACTGTTAACAGAAATTGTAAACTTAAGAGACTATGGTGTCCAGAAATTTGAGAAGGAAAAGAAAATGTGAAGTAAAAGGGAGAAAAACTGTTAAAATTCAGAGGGGGCTGAAAGAGTGTGGAAAAACAGATAATAATGGCAGCAGCTGGAGGGGCTGCCACGGTGTTGCAGCAGTTACCATTGCCGCCTCACAGCAAGAGGTTCTCCGGTTCAGCTGGGGTGTCTTCTGTGCGGAGTCTGCATGTCCTCCCTGTGGTTGCGTGAGTTTCCTCTGGGTGCTCCGGTTTCCACCCACATCCCAAAGACATGTTGTAGGTGGATTAGACACTCTAAACTGGCCCTAGGTGTGAGCGCATGCATGTGTGTGCCTTCTGTGGAAGGCTGGGCGCCGGGCTGGCAACTCGACACCGTAAAACTCCACTGACAATCATGTGTGGACAGGTGATCCGTTGTGGTGACCCCTAACCGGGAAAAGCCGAAAGAAGAAGAAGAATGGCAGCAGATGGAGAAAACTCGTCAGTCACCCTAGAGGGAAGGATTGACCAAATGCATTTGGAAATTTTCAAGATAAGTAAAGGTATGGGAGATCACCCATATTAAACTGAGGCCACAATATCCACAGACAAATGGCGAGGCGGAAATCATATAGACAATCAAGAACATTTTGAAGAAATGCCAATATTCTGCTCAGGCAGACTGTTATTTGGTATTACTCATGTTTGTGAACACATCTATGTAATCTGCGGGACAGTCATCAGCACAACTCCTCATGAGCATAAGGTTAAGAGCCAAACCTTCCACATCATTTCTATTACTGGTTCCTGACAGCAGCAAACAACTAAAACAAAAATTGTTTTACAATACAACTGACAGAAAGGTAGCCAAACTAAAGGAAGGAGAAAGACTAAGGAATGTTCAGCACTCTGGTAGAGGTCACCAAATCTCACTACAGGGTACTGTAATAGATGATTTTTGAGAAGGACTGTCCTCTTTGAAAAAGTACAGTTGTGTACACTTACCATAAATGTAGATGTTCGAGTGTCTTCACTGTTGCAGTCATGACTGTAGGGTTCTCCCCTGCCGGCAAGCAGTCCTCGGTCGGCCAGAATCCCAAAGTCTGGGTCCGGCGTCGGCTGTTCAGCCATGCTCCCTGACGTCAGAGCGCCAGGAGTACAAAGCTGACAGCCAACGCCATGTTCTCCAGTTTTTCTTGCCCCAGATGTCAGAAGTTCCAAAATGAATAAGGTCCCATACCCTTTGCAAATACACCTCAGAAGAAGGGTGAAAAACGGAACCACACAAAAGAAAAAATAAGAGGGGACAGGAGGGAGGGAAACCCAGACTGCAACAGTGAAGACACTCGAACATCTACATTTATGGTAAGTGTACACAACTGTACTATGTTCATCGTGTTTCACTGTTGCAGTCATGACTGTAGGGTAGAATCCCAAAGCAGAAAGAAAGGGAAGTGGTCATAAAGTAGAGGGGGCGGCTATAAGGCCCTGCAAGACTGCAGAAGCAAAGCCTGCCCTAGACTTAGAGTAGAGAGGTAGATTGTAGTGCTTGGAAAAAGTATGCACTGTACTCCAAGTTGCAGCTTCCAAAATGTCTTTGGTAGGAACTCCCCTGAGGAAGGCAGCTGAAGTGGCAGCAGCTCTGGTAGAGTGAGTCCTTATACTCCCTGGGATTTGCTTTCCATGGTGTGAATAGCAAAATCTGATTCCATGAGCAATCCATTTAGAAATGGTCTGTTTTGAAATAGCTTTACCTTGGGAACTTGACGCATAAGAAACAAACAATTGCTCTGATTTCCTGATGTCTTTGGTTCTGTCCAGGTAAAAACGTAGTTGTCTGTGTACATCCAAGGAATGTAAGATCATTTCCCCTTTATTTTGAGGAGTGGGGAAAAAAGTTGGCAAGTGAATAGTTTGATTTAAAGCCACTTTGGTAACCACCTTAGGCATGAAAGTAGGATTAGTCCTTAAAGACACCCTGTCTTGATGAAAAATAATATAAGGTTCCACAGCCATAAGAGCTTGCAACTCTGAAACCCTCCTGGCAGAGGTCAGAGCTAAAAGGATGGCTGTCTTCCAAGATAAAAACTTGATGTCAGATGAGGCAGCAGGCTCAAAAGGAGGTAAGGTGAGCTTTTCCAAAACATAGTTGAGATCCCAAGCAGGAATGGGAGGAGATCTAGGGGGCCTTAAGTTCTTAGCTCCTCTGAGAAATTGTCTCATGAGCTGGTGGGAAAAGATAGGAGGGTCTGTATTATAATGAGCAGAAATAGCAGAGGCGTGTATCTTTATGGAACAGAAAGAGAGAGCCTTATGTAAGAGGTCTGACAGGTAAAGTAAAATCTGAGGAATGTTAGGAATAAGAGGATCAGAATCCTGGGCCTGCATCCAGGAACAAAATCTTTTCCATTTTCCTGCATAAGATTTTCTAGTGCTAGGACGTCTGGCTTCTAAAATGACATCCATAACCTGCTTGGGTAGGAGAGAATGAATCAAAGATCCTGGATTAACCAGGCCGCCAGGCTGAGAGTTTTGACATGGGAGTGTAGAATCTGACCCTGGTGTTGGGACAGAAGGTTCGGAATCTGTGGTAAAACCCAGGGTGGCTCTAGACAAAGGTTTCTCAGTGTTGGGTACCAAAACTGTCGAGGCCAATTTGGGGCCAGCAAGATTATCATCTTGGGCTTGTCCTGCTTGATCTTTAGTAATACCCGTGGAAGAAGAGGAAGAGGCGGAAAGGCATATCCCGAGAGGTTTCTCCAACTGAATGATAGAGCATCCACTTTCCAAGCTTGATCGTGGAAAGTCCTGGTGCAAAAAAATTGTAGTTGATGATTGAGGTGGGATGCAAAGAGGTCTATGTGAGGACATCCCCAGACTGCTGTAATCATCTTGAATATTTCAGAGTCCAACATCCATTCGTGTGGATCCGAAAGGTTTCTGCTCAGACTGTCTGCCAGGAAGTTTTGCTTCCCTGGTAGAAACTGTGCTTGAAGGTCCAGATTGCAAGCTAGGGCTGTGTTCCAAAGATCCATGGCTAGTCTGCAAAGGGGGTAGGAATGAGATCCCCCTTGCTTGTTTATGTACCACATAACTGTGGTGTTGTCTGTCCGTATCAGTAGTTGTCCTGGTTATAGACGATTCCTGAAGGCCAATAGAGCTTTCTGAACGGTTAACATTTCCTTTAAATTGATATGCAGGTGCTTCTGATCCTTTGTCCAAAGGCCCTGCAGACAGTTGCCCCGAAAATGGGCTCCCCATGCATAATCTGAGGCGTCCGTGGTTAGAATCTGAGTGGCAGGAGGCAGACAGAAGGGTTTTCCTTTGTTTAGAGTACATGCCTTGGACCACCAAAGGAATTCCTTTTGAAGACAAGGCAGGACGGAGATCAGTATGTCTAGACTGTGACAATGCTGAGACCATACACTTTTAGGTACCACTGTATTTTCCTCATATGTAGTCTTGCATATGGTACGAGAAGGATGCAGGAGGCCATGTAACCCAGAGCCTGCAGGAATCTCCTTGCAGATAGCTGAGTTGTAGTTGCCAAGGTTTTGAAAGTTGAAGCCAGCTGTAACTGTTTTTCGTATGTCAGAAACGCCATCTGGGTTGTTGTGTTTAGAGAAGCGCCCAGAAAAATTATCTGTTGTGAGGGTGTCAAATTTGACTTTTTTATGTTTACAGTGAATCCCAGGAACTTGAGAAGATTCTGAACAAACTGTAGATGCTGGAGTAAGACATCCTTGCTGTCTGCCTGAATAAGACAGTCGTCCAGATAAGGGTAAATCTGAATTCCTTTGAGTCTGCAATAAGCTACTACTGGAGCCAGGCACTTGGTAAAGACCCTGGGCGCAGTAGACAATCCAAAGGGCAGCGCAGAGAATTGGTAGTGCCTCGATCCTGCCTTGAACCTGAGGTATTTTCTGCGTTCCTGTCTGATGGAAATGTGTAAATATGCTTCTTTTAAATCCAAAGTTACCATCCATGCATTTTTGGTCAGCATTGGTAGTAGCTGCTGTAGAGTAAGCATCTTGAATTTTGGTATCTCTAGAAAAGTGTTCAAGACTGACAGATCCAGAATGGGTCTCCATGAATTTTGCTTCCTGGGGACTAGAAAGAGCCTTGAGTAAAAACCTTGTCCCATCTCTGAAAGTGGAACTAGTTCTATGGCTTTCATAGCCAAGAGAGCTTCCACCTGGTTTAATGCCTCTGACCATTGATGTTTTGGAAGACCTGGCCATCCGCTTGGCCTTGGTGGTGTATGAAAATGGAATATGTAACCTCTTGAAACCACATCCAGAACCCACTTGTCTTGGGTTATATGAGTCCAATTTAGATGAAAAAGAGAAAGTTTTCCTCCAAGAGGGGCTTCCAGGCAAGAAGTTCCTGCAGCCCAACAGAGGGAGCCATTGAGTCTGTTTTCTATGAGCTTGCGACCTGTCTTCTCCTCCCCTAGGGGTGGAAGCAGTCCACTGTCTTGGTCTATAAGAGGCTTGCGTTTGAGGCCTACCTCGGGGACGTCTATATCTACCCCTCTGAGGCCTGTCTGAATTGGGAAAGGACCAATTTTTGTAGGCCAATTCCTGCTAAATCTGGGTGGCTGTACTTGTAAGAAATCTTTAACTGTTTGCATGGACTTTGCCTTGTCCTCCATCTTTTAATCACGTCTTCAGCTTTAGATCCAAATAAAACATTATGCTGAACAGGAGCATCCAATAATTTAGCCTTTACCTGATCTGGCAAATTTTGTTCCTTTAACCATGCATGCCTTCTAATTACTGTGCCAGAGGCAGCAGCCCTACAAGAAGCCTCCAAGGCATCAAATCCACAGTGTAAACCATGCTTCCCAACTTGTTCAGTGGCATGCAATAAGTCATGTAGTTCCTTATCATCTGCACAGGTGGAAATGGAAGTTAGCTTTTGCTTTAAAACAGACAGGAGAAATTGCTGGAATTTCAGCATATGAAACTGACAGTTTAAAGCCCTAATAGATAAAGTAGCAGAAGTGTACACTTTTTTGCCCCATCTTTCTAAAGATCTGGAATCCTTCTCAGTGGGAATGGGGTTTTTAGCAGAAGCGGCCTTAACGCCCATAGGACCCTGAGAAATGGTTTCAGGGTCAGCAGTAGGGTTCTTGAATAAAAACTGGTGGGAATCAGGAACCCTATAGTATCTGTCTGGCTTAACAGAAGCTGGAGGAAAAGAGTCAGGAGTTAAGTTAGCCTCCGAAAAAGCATCATCCACAATATCCAAAATAGGAGGAATAGCCAGGGGCCTATGTTGGGGAAGAAGAAGAAAATCCCTTAGTCTTTTCTTAGATTCCGAGTACTCCTGTCCTTCCCAGTGGAAATGTTCCCTCATTTCATGCAAAGTTTCCCCAAAAGAGAAATCCTCAGGGGGAGAAGCTGAAGGAATGCATTCCTCAGCATCAGAATCCTCATAAGGAGGGAAAGAATATTCCTGGTCAGAAGAAGAAACAGAAGAAACAGAAGCCTGATCAGAGGAGTCATAATAAACTTCCTGCCTTGGCCTTATATCTGGAGGGGGATGTGAACCCCTAATCATAGTAAGCAAGTCCTCCACCATTTTAAGTAACTGTTTCTGAGACTTGGGAGCCAGATCAGAAGAGGCCTGGGTTGCAGTCTTTGATTTGGAAGGAGTCTTTGCCTTTGTCTTTGGCTTTGCCTTTATAAGAAGGTGAGTAGGCCTGAAAACCCCTTCGGAAGCCAGTACCTGCACAGCGGCTCCGGACCCATCCGAAGGAGCATTGTCCGAAGGTCCAACTGTAATATTCAAAGGCCTAGTTGGCTCCTCGTGGGAGTCTGTTTCGGCTATCGGTTCCGAAATGGCCGACGACAGGGGCTGCAAAAGCGCCTCACTGACGACGGCCGAACCTGAAGCTGGCTCCGCTTGTGCGATATCGTCTGATTTGGACCTCGGAGGCCTGTCTTTGTCCTTGCGTTGTTTGTGAACTCCGGTAGCCGGAACCGTATCCGACGACATTTTGTAATTAAAACGCCTACCGAAGTAATGAAAAGCAAAATCATACCTTCGTTTAATAGTACGTTGATTGAATCTAGCACAAAACCGACAACTAGCTACGTCGTGGTCAGGGCCTAAGCAAGGAATACAGTAAGAATGAAAATCCTTATGAGGTATTTGCTTCCCACATGGAATACAATTATTAACTTTTTCTGACATCGGACTGGAGCAAGAAAAAAGTTTCACCAACGGGGTACTTAGCTTTGCAGTAGGAGAAGAAAGTCTTCGGACTGAAGTTTGATTCGAAAAAATTGTCAGGAGTCAGCCGACCGGCACTTGCGACTGCTATCACCGCACGGCAAGAAAGTCTGGAGAACATGGCGTCGGCTGTCAGCTTTGTACTCCTGGCGCTCTGACATCAGGGAGCATGGCTGAACAGCCGACGCCGGACCCAGACTTTGGGATTCTGGCCGACCGAGGACTGCCTGCCGGCAGGGGAGAACCCTACAGTCATGACTGCAACAGTGAAACACGATGAACATTTAGTACAGTTTATGCAAGAACAACTATAATGACTAAGAGGGCTTCAAAGGTCTGGCGGGTTTTACTAAGTCCTGACTAATTAAGCTGTCATCCCAAGCTGCACAGGAGATGACTTTGTACACTGAAAAACAGATATCTTCAGAAACTGCTAGACTTACTATGACAACAAGAATTATGAGAAACAAATCAGAGATCAGAGATAGACTTACTGAAGCTGACTGCAGTAACTTCAATTGTAATGTCCAGTCTTGAATCCAGTACTTAAAAGCTGGGCTTGTTACTAGAACAACCTCTCAAGCATAAGGAGCCTGTAATGCTCAGTAATGATACCACTGCCAAAGACTGTTCTAAGAAACACATAGTGACCATAAATATTATCATTGTGGTCATCCCATAAACAAGTAATAGTATGTGCAACCCCCCCCCCCATCTCCCTCATTCAGTTATGAATCAAGGGAGTGCAACACAATTTTGCAGATATGCCATCAGAAATACCTTATCTAAATGTGTTTTCAGTATCTGTCACACAGCGCCCAAATTCAAAATAAGGTATCAAAAGAACAGGGTTACAGTGAATGTATACAGTTTATAAGGAGGTTCAGTGTGTTGGAATTACTATTCTGTATACCCACGATTAACATTATTAAAGTTAGGGTAATACAGTCATTAAATAACGTGTATAAGTGTACAAAGTAATTTCATAAAGGGGAAGTTTAACAGAGCATGTCAACAGTGTAATACAGCTTTAAGAAAGCAGCTACCTGGATGTGATTCAGGTGACAACAGGGACTAATTCAATCACCAGCAAACAGTTCCAGTGTGTGTGTGTGTGTGTGTGTGTGTGTGTGTGTGTGTGTGTGTGTGTGTGTGTGTGTGTGTGTGTGTGTGTGTGCACATTCCTTTACTCAGTAACCAGACCTGTACATTTGTAGTAACTTAATGCAAATATGACAAGCACAAACCTTCTTTGCTGCATCCTCTCTTCCTCTGGCACTCGGAATGAAAATCGCCTCTTGTTGTTAATATTGCGCACCATTTGTTTTCTGCTATTATCTGACGTTTCAGGCACCACCAGCTCATCTCCCTCTGTTGAGAACAAATGCAACAGCTGAAATAATCAGCTAGAAAGGATGCTGCAGAGGGTTCACTGCACTCGTGAAACAAACATGTTTTGACTACAGTAATTCATACCCTCCCATTATACAAATCACCACCTTCATCATTTAATTACAAATCAAAGGCATACAACACAACTTTGTAGGTATTCTGTCATAAATATCTTGTCTGAATTTATCAGTATCGATCACATAACTTCCAGATTCAAAACCATGCATCCAAAGAACAGAGTTACAGAGTTGAAATGCAAGTTAAAGTTTATGTTTGATAAAATTAGCAGCACTTCTCAGCAATTAGCAAACTCACATTTGATGCTAGAAAGACCAAACAATAGGGAGTTATATCTCTGTAACTGGCACCTAGACTCATATTCTCTTAATGATACTGCAATATAACATGAATGACATGTGTGACTGAGTTTCATTCATTCAGATGAGACGTAAAACTGAGGTCCCATATACTTCTTCAGGTGGTAATTCCAGTGGATGTTAAAGGCTCCTGGTTATATTTTTCTGTTGAGTATAAACTCCATCCTAGCTCTCCCCTAATAGCCCAGTAGGATCTAGCCATCCAGTGCAATGCAAAATATAAATCCTATTCGGGACATAACTTTCTAAAATGAGCAAATTCAGTCTACACTTTTATATCATCCTGACGGATGAGTAAATAATACTGTGCTCGTTTAAAGTTCTTACAGAAAATGTCCGGCAGATGATGCTACAAATAAGGACACCTATTTCTTTCAGCTAGTAAGACTTATTGAAAAGGTTCTCAGATTCTATCACAATCAGACACGCTCAAACCAGACAGAAGTCCTTGAGCACAACCTAGATATCAAAAAATTATTCAGGCTTCACCATACAAAGGTTTGTTGGACTGATTGTCAAGT
Organism: Protopterus annectens; assembly: GCF_019279795.1. Lineage (NCBI taxonomy): Eukaryota > Metazoa > Chordata > Ceratodontiformes > Protopteridae > Protopterus > Protopterus annectens. The sequence continues at coordinate 902,747,119 of NC_056727.1, read as the reverse complement.
TTACTATCTACTGTCCCTCAAGATGCTTGACTACATTAACTGCGCTGGGCATATTCTATACACACACACACAATAAATACATACATACACACATATATATATATATATATATATATATATATATATATATATATACACATATATATATATATATATATATATATATATATATATATATATATATAGAGGGAGAGAGAGAGACACACACACACTTTTATATATATATATATATATATATATATATATATATATATATATATATATATATATATAGAGGGAGAGAGAGAGACACACACACACTTATATATATATATATATATATATATATATATATAAAATACTAAACCGAAAAACTTTGGAAGAATAGTTAATAAATATAGAATAAAATGTCCGATAAAACACAAATAAAATACTTAACCACTCAAATAAAAAATTAAAACACAACAAAAGAAACCCCACTCTGGTATGATGAGCTTTCGTCCTTTATATGTATCAGAAACTTCATCAGATGAATCAAATTACAGGAGCATAAGAATATAACAAAGTACAGAACATAATGAATATTAATCACACATTACTAACCAACGAACACCTATTATTTACAGTACTAAAATTATATTTACAGTAGAGCACAGTCCAATAACTTCTCCTAAAATTGAATACATTAATTGTAAATGAGTACCATCATAATACAAGTATTCCAAACGTTTAGCCATCATCTCAGATGTTAAAATAAAAAGTCACTAAATCTATTACCAGGCAATTTTTAAGAGAGACAAAATAGAAAAGTCACTGAAACCATTTCAAGGCACATTTCAAATTACAAGTTTCATTCAGGCCAGGTCTGAATTCTGCATTAAAACGCAGTTGCCACTTGAGTTCCTGTACCTGAAGCAAACTGTCTGCGTCTCCAAAAAAATTGTTAACCTGTTCAAGGACAAAAAATGAAAACTTAGTGAACCCTACACACATAATGCTGTGTTTGCTCAAGGCACTGGTGTGATATTTGCCTCTTATGGCAAAGTTGTGCTCTTTGAGCCCGTCACTTAGTCTGCGTGCAGGTTTTCCTATATAAAAACACTGACATGCTGAACACACAGCACAGTATACTACCATATTGCTGTTGCAATCAAAATGCTTAGAAAATGAAACCTTAACATTACAATGTGGAAAGAAATAATAATCCCCAGTGTGTATGTATTCACAACAAATGCATTTATTACAAACAGACATGCCTGGAAGTTTAGAAGAGTTAGACTGAGGAGACAATAAAAAAGGAAGATCCTTGTTTTCAAAAATAGTATGTTTAAATGCAAAACTAGGATCATTACCAAGAAATTGACCAATGTTTGGGTCACTTGAAATAATTCTCCAGTTATCAACAATAATTTCCCTTAGGACCTTCATGTCCCTACAAATCGGTAGTGAAAAACTTAAAAGTACAATCAGAAATTGGATCATCCTTCTTACCTGGAAGAAAATCAGATTTTACTATAGGCTTAAATTTGGTGTACCTGTTTGATTTAATCTCTCGTCTAATGCTATTCAACAGGTTTACAGGGTAGTTATTTTGCAAAAATAACTTGGTAATAAAATCTGACTCTCAAAATGTGTGTCTTCAGTAGTTAATCTGGAAATTCTAATGAATTGCCCTCTAACTACATTCTTTTTCATGAAGAATGGGTGCTGACTGTTAAAATCCAGGTAATTATTTCTGAATGTGTGTTTTGTGTGCACTGTGGAAGAAACTGATCCAGTAGTTTTGTTAATTGACAAATTAATATCTAAAAAAGAAACAGAATTCCCTTTGTCTGCTATAACAAATTCAAGGAAACCAATACTTTCATTAAGGGACTCAACAAATAAAGATAGTTAACTTTCACTACCTTCCCAAACAAAAAATATCATCTGTGTAACTCTTGTACATCTTAGTCAAATAAAAACCTGGTAGGTGTATTAAAGTATCAAGCTCCCACTCGCTTAATACCAAATTTGCAAAAGGTGGGGCCATCTTTGACCCCACGGCCTCTCTTCTAACCTGCCTGTATATGTCATTGTTAAAGTGGAAGAAACTGTTTTCTAATACTAACCACATCAGTGTGTCAAGGGTATCAATTTTCTTTTTAGGAAATTTAACATATTTGTACAGAAAATGTTTGATGCAATTCAGTCCTTCTCTGTGGGGAATATTAGTGTAGAGTGCTACTACATGTTCGAAAAATTAAACTTAACTTAATGTAACAATTTTAGGAAATCCCAAGAATCCCTTGTATAATAAGGGGTGGCCAGAACCACTGGATTGAGAATAAAATCAATGTACTGAGAAATGTTTTCTGTTTTAGAGCATTTGTTTGAGACTATTAATCTGAAAGGAGGGTTGTTTGTGTTCTTATGTATTTTAGGGATACCAAATAATTTGACTAAATCTAAATCAAAGAGCACAACTTTGGCATAAGAAGCAGAGATCACACCAATGCCTTGAGCAAACACAGCATTATGTGAGCACGGTTCACTAAGTTTACATTTTTTGTCCTTGAACAGGTTAATAATTTTTTTTGGAGATGTAGACAGTTTGCTTCAGGTACAGGAACTCAAGTGGCATCTGTGTTTAAATGCAGAATTCAGACCTGGCCTGAATGAAATTTGTAATTTGAAATGTGCCTTGAAATGGATTCAGTGACCTTTCTATTTTATCTTTCTTAAAAACTGCCTGGTAATAGATTTAGTGACTTTTTATTTTAACATCTGAGATGATGGCTAAACTCTTGGAACACTTGTATTGTGATGGTACTCATCGTTTGGCTTCACTAGACAATCTCGACGTACTGAAATGTCGAATTTCAGTACGTTGAGACCAAATAGTGGAAAGTGCAGTTACGCGAAACTGCACTATGCCGAATGCGGAAGTGTTGAATCCACAAATGTTGAATCCGCTATTGTGGTGTTGCATTCGTGACATGTGGTGCGGTTTGTGGATTTGTCTGGGGTTTCAGGAAAGTGGTGTGTGTGTGTGAGGGTACTGGGTAGGGATTTTTGTGTGTGTGTGTGTGTTTTATTGTAACTTGTTTATTTAAGTGGGAAACAAGTTACACTAAAACCTATTCTACAAAATAAACAAAGGAAAATTATAAAAAAATTAGAGGAAGATATGTATATACTCCTTATCCCTCTTACCACTGTTTCTGTATCTTTAAGAACTGTGTGTTCACCTTAATCAATTAATGGCTGTCTCATGTGCTATTAGTATAAATGTTGATTTTAACTTCTATTTTGTGTAAGACACTGAGGAAGGATGTTTTTGATATCCGAAAGCTTTGTCGTTTTTTAATAAATTTTATTTGGCTTGACGGTGTGGAGAGATTATTTTCTTTTTTGGACTGATTTAGGGCCACAGAAGACACCACCCTGGGCATAAAGGAAGGATTAGTCCTGAGGGGAAACCCTGTCCGCATGGAAGATAATGAAGGGTTCCACTGCCATGAGGGCCTGTAATTCAGACACTCTTCTAGCTGAAGTAATGGCTAGAAGGAAGGCTGTTTTCCAAGAAAGGAATTTCAACTCTGCTGCAGCAGCTGGTTCAACGGGGGGAAGAGTGAGCTTTTTCAATACAAAGTTAAGGTCCCATGCTGGTGTGGGAGCTGTCCTGGGGGGTCTCAAATTTTTTGCCCCTCTAAGGAATTGCTTTAGCAAGGGGTGAGAGAAGTGGGGTGGCTCAGTATTATAATGTGCTGAAATGGCAGAAGCATGAATTTTAATTGATGAGAAGGATAGGCCCTTGTGGAGTATTTCTGTTAAGTACTGTAAATATGAGGTAGGCTGGGCACCGCTGTGCCCATCCCCTGAGCTAGGCTCCAGGAACAGTATGTTTTCCACTTTTCAGCATAGGATTTTCTAGTACTAGGCCTCCTTGCCAACATAATGACATCCAGTACCTGCTTACTGAGGGATGCTAGGGGAGCGCTCAAGGAATTAGCCAGGCTGCAAGGTTCAGGGTTTGAAGCTGAGGGTGCAGAATCTGGCCCGCCTGCTGAGACAGCAGGGACGGGGTCTGCGGCAGGTACCATGGTTGTAGCAGTGTCATACTGTGCAAGAGGGGGTACCAGTGCTGGCATGGCCAGTCTGGTGCAATCAGTATTGTCCTTGGCTTGTCCTGTTGGATCTTTAGTAGGACCTTCGAAAGGAGAAGCAGAGGGGGAAAGACATAAATTGAGAGGCTTTCCCATGTGAAGGACAGGGCATCCACTTTCCAAGCTTGGCTGTGGGGAGTTCGTGTGCAGTATTTGTGCAATTGGCAGTTTTGAGGGGAGGCAAACAGGTCTACCTCTGGAGTCCCCATTTGTTCCTCAAGAGGATGAAAATTTGGGTTCTAGTTTCCATTCGTATGGGTCCATGAGATTTCTGCTTAGGTCGTTTGCCAGTGAATTTAGTTTGCCTGGCAGGAATTGGGCTTGCAGGTGTACTTGGTTACTTCAAGGCTGTGTTTCACAGAGCCATGGCTAGTCTCCAGAGAGGGTACTAGTGGGTTCCCCCCTGCTTATGTACCACATAACTGTGGTGTTGTCTGTCTTTACCAATAGTTGTCCTGGAACAATACGGTCTTTGAAGACTGTCAAAGCATTCTGTACAGCTAACATTTCTTTTTGATTGATATGCAGGTGCATCTGTCTCAGGTTCCATCTGCCCTGCCATGTGCGCCCCTCATGCATAGTCTGATGCGTCTGTTGTTAGGGTTTGGGTGGCAGGGGTTAGAGTGAAAGGGAGTCCCTTGTTGTGGTAGCAGGCCTCTGCCCACCAAAGGAATGCTGTCTTCATACAAGGAATGATAGAAATCATTGTTTCCAGGTCCTGAGAATGTTGACACCATAGGCTTTTTAGATACCATTGGAGTTTCCTCATATGCAGTCTTGCATATGGAATTAGTAAAATTCAAGAGGCCATGAACCCCAGGGCTTGCAGTATTTTCCTTGCAGATAGCTGGGGTTTTGTGGCCAATAGTTTGAAGTAGGTTGCCAAATAAACTTGTTTCTCAGGAGTGAAGAATGCCATCTGGGAAGTTGTGTTCAAGCTTGCTCCCAGGAATACAATCTGTTGGCAGGGTACTAGGTGAGATTTATTTTCGATGATGGTGTACCCCAGAGAGGTTAGAAGTCTCTTTACAAATGCCAGGTGTTGTAATAGCAAGTCCTGGCTTTCTGCCAGGATAAGACAATCATCCAAGTATGGGTAAATTTGAATATTTCTCTGCCTGCAAAATGCAATGGCTGGAGCTAGACACTTCATGAATACCCTGGGCACAGTAGATAAGCCAAGGGGAAGTGCAGAGAACTGATAGTGCATGAAGCCTGCCCTGAAGCGTAGGTATTTCCTGCAAGATTCCCTTATTGGGACGTGGAGGTAAGCTTCCTTTAAGTCTAGGTTTGCTAGCCAGGCATCCTTGGCTAGCATGGGAAGAAGCTGTTGCAGAGTTAGCATTTTGAATTTTGGAACTACCAGAAAGGTGTTGAGAATAGAGAGTTCCAGGATGGGACACCAGGAGTTGTCTTTTCTGGGTACCAGAACAAGTCTTGAATAAAAACCGTGTCCCCTTTGTTCTGCTGGGACAGGTTGAATAGCCCTGACTGGTGAATCTGGGCATCTTGAGGCAACTTTACAACTGCCTCATGTACACAGACCACCCTCTCCTCCTACCACCAAACACTAATATATGAGAGAGATGCAATTATACAGCCAAACTGGAGGCAAAGCTCTCTCAACCCAAGACTGGAACTGACAGTCAAGAGGAGAAGGGTAATACTTGCAACACACCACCAGTCTCACATAGACCTAATAAACCAACACTGGCAAATAACACACATGAATACATGAAAACATACTCGGAGGCTCTAAATAAAAATCCGCAAAAGCAACAGGGACTTCCAAAGCAGATATCCAAGTAACCTCCACACCCCATCACCAACCATGAAACACATACTTCACATAATCAGTGTGCCACGCAATCACAGCCCTTAACGCAAAATAACGTACCCAACACACTAGTAATAGGCGACTTTACAGTCAGGCACACTGGTGTCCCACTAACTAGGCTGGACAAGGAGAAGGTTACAGTTAGCTGCCTGTCGGGTGCCAGGATCTGCCACATAACACAAGCACTCGGGTCGCTCCAGAACAAGTACAAATACAACTCTGTCATTGTCCATGTTGGTGTGAATGACCTGAGATGTACCTCCCTGGACTACATGAAAAGAGACATGGAAGAGCTCTCTGATCATGTAGCCCAGGCCGGTATGACCCTGACCCTGAGTAGCATCCTGCCCTCACCAAGAATGATGCCACAGTATAAAGAAAAATGATCAATTTCAACAATTGGCTAAGTTTCTGGTGTCATTCAAAGGGGATCCAGTATCTGTCCACCTGGGATGACATGCTCGACAAGCCACGTTGCTTCGCAAGAGATGGCTTGCACCTGTCACCCTTAGGCTTTTGAATACTGGCCAAGGCTCTTGCCGCCCCCATAGTGCCTTTTTTAGGCAAGGCTCAAAAGACAAACCCACCACCATAAATAGCACAAGTAACCAAAAATTTAAGGTAATGCTACTCAACGCCAGAAGTCTAAACCTCAAAATGCACGCACTCAAGGCACTCCTCAGTATGGAGAACATCGACATCTGTGCAGTAACAGAAACCTGGTTTAAGACTCCTGAGAGCACCCCAGCACTATTAGGCTATAACTCATACCATACCTTTCGACCACAGAACCAGGACCAAAACACAAAAGGTGGGGGTGTATACATATTCATCAAGGATACCCACACTTCCAGGTTAGTGGCGCAGCACAATGCATCAGAGATCATCCATGTGCAACTAACAACAGGCAAAACTGCAATCCAAATTGTAGCTTGCTACAGATCACCCACCATGGCCCAGGACCCCCATTCTCTATTTCTGGAGACACTGGGAAATATGAAGGTCCTACCAAACACTCTAATACTGGGTGATTTCAATTATCCAAACATAAACTGAGAGAACTACTCAAGTACTAACTCCCTTGCCCAATGCTTCCTAGAATTTATAAACTCGAAAGCCCTGGATCAAATGGTCAACACCCCCACCAGAGGGAACAACATACTGGACCTGGTCATCACCAACATGGGCGACTGGTGTTCCACACCAGAGGTCAACCCCTTGCTGGTTAGATCAGACCATAGACTAATCACTCTGGATATCCACATTCTGCCCCCACCCCCAATCAAGGAAACCACCATGAAAAACTTTTCAGAAGCAAATTTCACGTTACTTAAGACCGAGGTGGAAAGGTTCGCAGCCCCCATGCTAAAGGACAATGCTGTCCAAGCTGCTGAAACCTTTACAAAGGCATGCTATGAGCATCTGCAGGAATGCATGGATCGTGCTATCCCAAGTAAAACCAAGACTCATTCCTCCAAGAAAAGGAAACCAGTCTGGTGGACCCCTGCCATAAACAAGCTATACAACAGAAGGAGGAAACTAGTACAGAAAAGAGTAAAATCCCAAGAAGGAAAGACATCCCGGATCAGTATCAGCAAGAAACTACGATCCCTCATTAAATCATCCAAGGCTAGTTTCGAAAGAAAAACTGCCAATGACTCCAAAGATAACCACAAAGCATTCTTTAGCTATGTCAAGAACCTAAGAGGAAACTCTCAGATCTGCTCTGAGTTAGTGAAGAATGGCAGAAAATACACTGAACTGACCGATATTGCCAACATTCTGGCAGACAGGTTTAGTGCAAACTTTACCCCCCCTCACCCCCTAAAGGGCCCATAACCATACCAGAAGAATGTAGGGCCCCCATCAATCACCGCCACACAGGTTAAAACAGCCCTATCCAAAGTCAAAAACACAGCTTCAATGGGACCAGACGGTGTCCCAGGTTGTGTCTTACAAGAGCACAAAATGAACTAACCTCTCACCTAAACACACTGTTCAGACTCAGCCTCTCTACAGGCTATGTACCCACAGAGTGGCACACAGCAACAGTTATCCTGCTCCACAAAGGTGGAGCCACAACGGAACCCGGGAACTATCACCCTATAAGCCTGACTTACCTGGTCTGCAAGGTTATGGAACGCATCATCATGGAACTCATTAACAGAGACATTGGGAACCTCCAAACCTTGTACCCTACCCAGTCTGGCTTTGTTAAGGGTAGATCATGCCTCCTAAACCTGGTGGACTTCTTTGAGACAGTTACCAAGGCATTAGACGAGGGAAAGGAGGTCCACACAGCCTACCTATACCTCGCAAAGGCTTTCGACACCATTCCCCATTCTAGTATAGACAAGCTCACCAGCTTGAACATAAACCCCTACGTCACAAGATGGGTTGCCAACTGACTCATGGATAGAACCCCCATGGTGAGAGTTGCAGGCTCTACGTCCGACTCTAAACCGGTTACAAGTGGCGTTCCCAGGGCTCAGTCCTAGGACCCCTCCTATTCAGTATATACTTCTCAAAGTTACAGGCAAGCATAGGAGGACTATGGCTGACCAAGTTCTCAGACGACTGCAAACTAGGGGCCATAACTGATTCTCCGGCTGATACAGACACCCTCTAGATGGGTCTCACTGAGACGGATACCTGGTGTCAAAATCAGGGCCTCAAGCTAAATGCCAAAAAGTGCATAGTAATCCCCTTTGAAAAAAACAAAGTACCTGCAAATTACCACATATGTGGTAGTCCCCTAAATACAGAAATGTAATAAGGGATCTGGGGACCCAAGTAGATAGCAATCTCTCCTTTGATTATCATATTGCCAAGGTGGTTAGAAAACCCTTCTATGTGGCCCACCTAATCACAAAAGGGTTCGCATCTAGAACAAAAGAGGTTATTGTGCTTCTCTACTCATCACTCATTAGACCCATCATAGAATACAACGCCCCATTTGGGATGCACCTTTCAAGACACCTGCAACAGCTGGAAAGACCACAAAAGTACCTCACCAAGAGGATTACTGGCCTCACACAGATGACCCATGCAGCCCGACTCAAGAAACTCTAGCTGTACTCGGTTGTATACCTCTTACTCAAAGGTGATCTCTGCCTGACGTACAAGGCCATGTCCAACCCAGAATTGATGGACATGCTCCACCTAAAAAAAGCAAATCCTGGACAGCCACATGCTCTAGAGATACAAACCTCACCACAATGATAAATAGGACATGCTGGAGGGATAGATTCTTATCCCAGAGACTCCCCATGCTTTTGAAACAGGATTCCAATATACATCAGGCAGAGCCAAGCATGCCTTCTAATTACAGACCCAGTGATAGCAGCCCTGCAATATGCTTCTAAGGCGTCAAAACCACATTGCAAAGCATGTTTACCAACTTGTTCTGCAGAATGCATTAAATTCTGTAATTCTTTATGTTTAGTACAGTCAGGAATCAACATAATTTTCTGTTTAAGTAGCCCCATAACATGCGGCTGATACTTTAACATATGAAACTGGCAATTTAAAGTCCTAATGGCCAAAGTAGCAGAAGTGTATACCTTCTTACCCCATCTGTCTAAGACTCTAGAATCTCTATCAGAAGGGGTAGGATTTTTGGCAACAGTAGCCTTAATGCCTTTTGGTCCCTGGGAAATGGTCTCTGGATCCGCAGAAGGATTCTTGAAGAGGAACTTGTGAGAGTCAGGTACTCTGTAGTACCTGTCAGGTTTTCTGGGAGATGGGGGCAAAGTGTCTGGGGTAAGGCTAGATTCCAAGAAAGCATCATCTACAATGTCCAGAACAGGAGGGATAGCTAAAGGCCTGTGTTGAGGTAGTAGTAAGAATTCCCTAAGTCTCTTTTTGGAGTCAGAGTAATCCTGGCTTTCCCAGCGGAAATGCTCCCTAAGAGTGTGCAAGGTTTCACCGAAAGAAAAATCCTCTGGAGGGGAAGCAGAGGGAATAGAATCCTCTGCATCAGAATCCTCATAAGTAGATAAGGGCAAATCGTGGTAATCAGAGGGAGCAGAAATATCAGATTCCTCATGGGCATTCAGAATTGCCAATTAGCTGAAACACCTGATGCTCATAAGGGTCATTTGCATATATCCCATGTGCCTCTGATACAAGAGGTTTGGGAGGTCACTCAGTGGAACTTAGCTTTGCTGGAGTTTTCATTTCGTTTTTACTGATGTTTTTTTCAGCGACCTTCTCACTTATTGTTTTAATTTGTTGTTTGGGATATTTTTGCAGTGACCCTAATGATAATGGACATCAGCTGGGTATAACAGCCCTGTGTTTCTTATGCTTAATCAAACACTCTGCTTGTGCTGTGCTGACAAGGCCGAAATATGCATATCCACAGCTAGTGGGGGTTGGCTTTATTGGCCTGAAATTGTCCATTAAAACGACAAAACAATTCATGGGCATTCAGAATTGCCAATTAGCTAAAACACCTGATGTTCATAAGGGTCATTTGCATATATCCCATGTGCCTCTGATACAAGAGGTTTGGGAGGTCACTCAGTGGAAGTTCTAGCTTTGCTGGAGTTTTCATTTTGTTTTTACTGATTGTTTTTTCAGCAACAGTCTCACTTATTGTTTTGATCAGAAGAATCAGAAAGAAAATCAGTTCTAGGTCTCTTTGAGGGGGAAGGCTGGCTTCCCCTAATTAAGGTAATAAGGTCTTCAGCCATTCTAAGCATTTGTTTTTTAGGCAAATGGGCCTGAGTCTGCGGTTTGGTCGTCGGTTTTCTAGGCATGGTGCGAGTTTTTGGCCTGGATGAAAACGATGGCATTGGTTTAATATGAATGTCTGTATGCCTGAATACACCCTCAGAAGCTGGTGCCTGCACAGCGGCTCCGGACCCATCCAAGGTAGAGACATCCACAGGTTCCATAGTCAAATAAGCATCGCGTGGCATACTGGACTCCGAATGGGTCTCAGTAGAGGCCTGCGAATCAGAGTATCAAGGCTATCAGGGTTTCAAGGGCTGCGAAAGTGCCTCACTGAGTACCAGCGGACTAGCTTAACGGAAGTGTCTTTGGCAGTTTTGGACCTATGCAGGGTATCTCTGACTTTACCCTTACGTTTTTTCAAAATATTGGTAGTCAGATGGCTTGACGAAGCCATTTCGGAGTACACAGAACGAGTACGAAAATAATTAGCTGCAAAAATAGCCCAACGACGAATAGTTTGGGCATTGAACAAGGTACAAAACCGACAACGAGAGATGTCGTGGTCTGGGCCTAAACAAGGGATGCAGTAGGAATGAAAATCTCTATGAGGTATTTGCTTTCCACAGGTAAGACAATTGTTAACTTTTACTGACATCGGTTAGAGCAAGAAAAAGGATCCCTCCAACGGGGTACTTAGCTTTTTTGAAGACTTCGGGTCTGTAACTCGAAAAAGAAAATTTCAGGAGTCGGCCAACTGGCACTTGCGAACTGCTTCTGCTTCGGGCACCGCACGGCAAGAAAGACTGATGTAATGGCGTCGGCTGCATGTTTTATACCCCTGACGACCTGACATCAAGGAAAAAGTGACAGCATCTGACAAAGAAATCCGAAGACTCTGGTATTCCGGCCGGCTGAAGGCTACGTGCAGGCAGATAACCCAAATGTGATGACTGCACCAGTGAAACATGAAGAACATCTAGCTGAAAGGTGAGTTTTAACAGAAGAAGGTTCACGAATGGATGCTTTACAGAGATGAATTTCTAGACACTGTCCATCTCTGGTACACTGGCAAAATCTCTTCCATTTGGAGAAGTATGATTTCCTGGTAGTGGGTTTCCTGGCCTCCTGCAGAATCCTAAGCACATCCTCAGAAAAATGGTGTCCAAAAGGGATCAAAACCCTATCACCCACAATGACAGCTAAAGAGTAGACAAGTAGGAATGGATCAGGGACCCCTTGTCTTGTGTGAGAAGGTCCACACTGTGAGGTAACTTGTGGTGATTGCCCTTGGCTAGATGAACAAGAACAGGGAACCAATGCTGTCTGGGACAAAAGGGAGTCACAGCAAGATTTTGGGGGAGTCTTGCTTTATCTTTAGCGGGACTCTCAGAATCAGAAGAAGAGGAGGGAAGGTGTAGAGAAACATCTCCTTCCAAGGAAAAGACATTGCATCCGTCTTCCAAGCCAGAGGACTTGGGACTCTGGTACAAAAAAGAGGAAGTTGTCTGTTCAAAGGGGAAGCAGAAATCTACCTGTGGAGTACCCCACCGATGGACCATGTCCAGAAACTCATCTCTGTGAAGAATCCACTCATGTGCCTGTGTACTGGATCTGCTCAAAGAGTTTGCCTCTATATTTTGCTCTGAAGGAATACATACAACCTGATGAGTCAGTCAACACTGGACAGCTAGATCTCACACCTGAAGAGCTAGCCTACAAAGAGGGTATGGTTGATACACCACATCACTGTGGTGTTGTCTGTGAAGATTCTGAGATGCCCTGGAGCACAGAAGGAGGAGCATTAAGACTGATGATCAATGATGGTGTTTGGACTGGCGGCAAAAAAGTTCTGAGGTCTGTACATTCCCTACGCCTTGAGCGGGGACCACACGCATGACGTACGCGTATAAAATCTTAAGACTTTTGTATACTGGCAAGACACTGGGTTACCTTTGGCAAAGAATCCTGTTTGTAAAGAATACTGCAACAGTGGTATGGAAGGACATCTTATGTTTTACCTACATGTGAAGTTTAACTACTCATAGTATATTTGCGTATTTTTAAGTTCAGAAATTCAGTTTTCTGCTTTTCACTCTGACAATCACTTTTAAGCTTTTCTTTAGAAATGTGACAAATGCATTCTTACCATATCAGTTGATCTACCAGAGGTAGTCAAAATTCAGAATTTTATTTCAGCAAAATCCTTCATTTCAGAATGCATGCATGGTCATCTGATACACACTATAAAATAATACCAGACACATAAATGTATTTATGCCTGAAGTCCATGCGATTGCTGTCCAACGAGCACCACCTGCAAATCTAGAAGAAATAATATAGATTTGCACCATATATTATTAATCAGGTGATCTACATACATACATACACACACACACACACACACACACACACACACACACACCCTATTGACCAACCACCAAGGAACTCAGTAGTTGCTGCTGACTGAAGGAACACTCCTTACTGTAAGAACTTACCTGTCACATCTGACTATAAGAACATCCCTTCTTTGTGTGTCTTACTTTGGGCTGAATCTCAAGCAGTACTACCAGGGTGACACAAACTACAGGACTGTCCATGGCCAGAGGTCAGTTACACAGCCGTGCAGAAATAGGCTTCCCACATGAAGCCCGAATTCCTGAGTCAAGAGCGAGACAATTTATTTATTGTTTTCTTCTTTTGCTCTTTTGGCTACTAACCAAGTAAACATAGTAGCAGTTTAGCTGTAACTGTTTCCTTTCAGGACTCTATGGAAGCACTATCTGGTTGGGGGACTTGCTGAGAATCCCACTGTAACCAAATAAGCACAAAGGAACTCAAACTAAGGACTACATGATGAAGTTAATTATCATCTCACAGTCCTAATCCTCCAAGCTAAACTGCCAGATGTAGCATACTGTTACCAAATGTCATACCGTGTACATCTATATCAACTAAAATTCTGTTGACTAAAAGTATCACAGACTGTTACTGTGTCACTTGTGTTTTGTACTGTGTTTGTAGCCACAAATTTTCCTTCTTAATGTCTGCAGATAAAACGTATCGGCCTGGTTTAAATAAATGCAGTACTTTTACTCCTGCCCACTCATCTTTAACTGAAGCATTTTAAATATTTGTGAATGTGATACAAAGGAGTAGTTTAATTTAACATGAAAAAAGAACAGGAAAAGTTATAACTTTACGTCTGAAGAAACTAAAGCATTGTATGACTTACAGCATTTCTTGAACACAGAGATCAAGCTAGCAGATGGGAGGATTGTTATATTTAATAAAGCTGATTATGTTTCATTGAAGAATGATATGGGAATGTTTATAAAATCATTCATAAATATGAGATTAAATTGATAGCTAATTTGAAGTCACATTTATATGATTTACATATCAGTGCCATTTTCTCCACTCAGTTCTGCTTTTTTTTAAGTAGCATAACCATTTATGCCACAAATTTATGGACTAACTGTTATACGGACAGCAAGTGCCACTACTAAAACCTACTGCTTCTGGCAATGGATGGGTTACAGAAACCATCTCTATCTTGAGAAGTTGCTTAAAGAGGAAGATCAAAAGAACAAGATAGTTCTGGAGGATACTAAACAATTTCTGAATAGTTTATATGGATGGTATGCTAATAATAAAAACAAATAACATTGTTTAGTGACACTGAAAATTAGATCTCTGTTTACAGTGATTCCAAATAATGATAGTATTGAAATCCATGGATATTTGTCACAATACATTGATGCCACCACCTCTAACATGAATTTCATTTGTATTTTATTAGAACTTGTCTTGAAAAACAATATATTCATTTTCAATTATGTATACTATATTCAGAGAATAGAGGTAGCTATGGGCATACTGTGTGCTAACTTGCAGACCAACTTAGTGTTAACTGAATGGGAGAGAAGGTTTTTAATTAGTTCGGAGTACTTCCAAGTGAACATATTATGTTATGCTTGGTTTGTTTATGATGATTTTTTTTAAACTGGCAAGGAAATATTTAATCTTTGGAACAATTTATTGGGTTCTTAGAAACTACTACTAATTTCTGAAGATTTGAACTGAAGTAGTCAGAACAAGCTATAGAATTTCTAGACAATGAAAACACCCGAAGGGATTATGAATACAGTGTTTTATAAAACAATGCTGTAAAAAGAATTCATATTTGTATAATAGCGGCATGCATTCAACCCACACTAGCAATAACAATCAGAGGGTTCATAGGTTCATAGGCTGGTACTACGCTATCGGCCCTAGGGCCTATACAAGCCTAGCCATAACAATTCCCTGGATATTTCTTCCCACAATATTTACTTCTCTGGACCCCTGTCTAGCAGGGTGACTGACATGATCCCCGGGGTTAATTTCCTATCTCCCATCCAATCATCAAGGTTCCTTTTGAAGAGGGCCAATGAGGCGCTCTGCTTGACATGTATGGCAGTCTATTCCAGAGTATGGGAGTCTCTGGGTCAGGAACCTATCCCTCCAGCATGTTTTGTTCATTGTGATGACAAGGTTTAAATCCCTGGAGTGTGTGGCTCTGAGGGATTGGGATTTCTTTAAGTGGAGCATGTCCAACAGCTCAGGGTTTGACATGGCCTTGTATGTTAAGCAGAGATCGTCTCTGAGTAGACGATATGCCACAGAGTACAGCTGGAGTTTTTTTAGACGATCAGCATATGGCATCTGCTTTAGGCCTGTGATTCTCTTAGTGAGGTATTTCTGTGGCCTTTCCAGCTGTTGCAGATGTCTTGTGAGGTACATACCAAATGGGGCATTATACTCTACAATGGGTCTAATGAGGGATGAGTAAAGTGGGACAATGACCTCCTTTTTTCTGGATGAAAAGCCCTTAGTGATGAGGTGTGCCATGTGTGGTTATCGAAAGTGAGACCACTGTCCACCTGTGTCCCTAAGTCTGTCATCACACTTTCGATGTTTAGTGTACTGCCACCTATGTGGTAATTCATGGGTACATGTTTTTTTCCAAAGGGGATAACTATACATTTCTTGGCATTACGCTTGAGCATCTAGGTTAACAACTGATAATGATGTGCTAAATGATACTTCAGATGAATTCTGAAATGAGTACATGGACAAAGGTTACAACCCTGAACAAGCTGTAGCAATCAGAGATTCAGTTCTGCTGCAGTGTGATGATACAGCTGAACCTTATTTCGGTAATCCTAGAAATAAAGTGTTAAAAAATAATGATTTGGAGAATATACATTTTCCTTTGACATATTCTAGGGATGTATACAATTTATACAATATTATAAGAAGGGATTGGAATATTTTAATCACAGGTGGAAGCCATAGTAGAATTAAAGATGAACCTAGGTTTACTTTTAAAAATAAGAAATATTTAAAAGGAAACTATGCTATAAAACAAACATCAGTTACTAAATCAGACACAAATAACAAACTTCCCAGTGGGAGTTGCTCATCATGTGAGTTTATAAATATAACGGACTGCTATGTTCATACTAAAACAGGCAAGTTATACAAATTTAAAAATGTATGCTGATTGTACCAGCAAGAATTTCATTAATTTAGCTGAATGTCAGGAATGTGCAGCATATTATGTTAAGTAAAACCAATTGCACATTCAAAAAACATATAATATTCAAATAAATAAATAAATAAATAATGCATTAGTAAAATATATGCACGAACATTCTATTAAACACTTTTTTAATTTCAAGTGCTGGAATTATTACATCCCAATAAGAGAGGAAGTGACTTAATGAATAACACCGAAGCTGTGGAACTTGGATGAATTTTAGAGATAGAAGCATACAATTATCCAGGGCTTAATGATTAAATTTATATGAAACGATTTAAAGAAAAGACAGTTTAAGCATTACTAAGATATGCATTTTAAATATTTATATTTAATTATGTACATGCCATCAGTGAAATATGTGATTTCAAAATCACTAGATTAGGCAATGCTATTTTTGTTAATGAAAGCCAAAGGAAACAGTGTGAAAAAAAGTTTGCATGTAATTTAATGATTTAACGAATTAGGTTGAACACTATCAGCATGATGTATTGTGCTTTGCTTTTTTTTTTTTTTGTTTGTTTGTTTTGTTGATAAAATCCAAGAACTACATGCCAGCATAAGTATATATTCCCCAGATATTCTCTTCCTAACTGAAACCTGGCTCAAACCTCACATCAAAAGTGAGGAAATACTTCCACTTGAATACAACATCCTTCACATACACAGATTGTCCAAAAAAGGAGGTGGTGTAACATTGATATTTAAACACCACCTCAATATTCAACTCCTGAATACATCTGCCCCTCACCACAACAGTGAAGAAATCCTTTATGCCAATCTCAAACTAAACCCAAACAAAACAATCAATATCATAGGATACTATTTCCCACCAGGGCAAAATATTACACCCCTAAAAAATCTCTTGGCTGGGCTACTCTATCTCTACCTGAGGAAACCATCATTCTCGGCGACTTTAATAACAACTGGCTATCCTGTAATAACAATCTCCCAACCATTCACCTTAATCTCCATGGGTTCACTCAACTCATCCAATCCCCTACCCGAATCAACAAAAACCCTAACAATCATACCTTACTTAACTGGATCCTAGTTAAAAAAGCCCCTCACTCTTACCTAGCAGGCTGCTTACCTGACAGTCTTAGTGACCACTCCCCCACTTTCCTAATTCGGCACCACACAAACAGTCTCAAGCCCATTATCCACAGGCAAATAAGGAACAAGTTCGACTTCAACCCCAACTTTTTCATGTCCTCCCTGCAAAAATTAAGTGGTCACCACTAAAATACCTCAACCTAGATGAGGCTGCCCACTTCTTCAACAGTACCTTCCTCTCCATCCTAAACACCCATGCTCCTGTAAGAAATGCCAAAGTCAGATACAGGTGTGCCCCATGGTCACAAAAGACCACCACAACCCTAATGAAATCCAGAGATAAGGCCTGGGAGCAGTGACGACTAATAAAAAATAACTCAGATAGGCAATCATTCCTTGAACTGCGCAATAAAGCCAAAAAGCAAATAAAATTAGACAAATCCCTCTAGTATAAATCTACCCAAAACTCTACCAACCACAACCCTAAGCAATTCCGGTCCACTATTAACACTATCCTCTACCCAGGGAAGGTTGATACCCCCAAGCCGTCCATTCCCCCCTCCTCCAGTTGTATTGCTGAATTCTTCAACAAACACTTCATTGAAACTATAACATCTCTAAACAAACAAGACTTTCCTACAACAGCCCCCCAACTCCTAACCCTAAACCCCCCACTCCTCTTTTCTTCTTCACTTCAGTACCTACCTCCAACATAAAAAGACTATTGTCAAAACTTAAACCCACCAAACTCGCAGCTGATACACTAGCCTAGCCTACCCAATTTCAATTCTAATCAACCGTTCCATAACAGAAGGCTGTGTTCCCTCGATATGGAAAATATCCCAACATCATTCCCCTCCACAAAGACACCCCCTCCACCGACCTCTCCAATTACCGTCCTGTTGCTATCCTCTCCCCACTCTCCAAGATACTTGAAAAATGTATCGACACCCAGGTCTCCAACTACCTCCTAGCTAATAATCTCCTCTCCAAAACCCAACATGGTTTCAGGCTATATCACAGCATTACCTCCGCTCTGCTCTCCCTCACCAACACTATACTTCATCACAAAAACAATGGCCTCTTCTCTACTGCCGTATTTCTAGATCTCTCAAAGGCTTTTGACATGGTATCGCATGAGCTACTACTCTCTACTCTCCCCAAACTCTCCTTCTAACAATCAGCCTGCAACTGGTTCCACAGCTATCCACATGGACGCCAGCAATCAGTAATCTGGGACGATAACCTATCACCTCACCCCCCCAGTTACTCTTGGAGTTCCCCAAGGGTCTATCCTTGGCCCTCTGCTATTCTCTCTTTTCACTAACAACCTACATGCTGCCACCACACAAGCATCTCTCATACAGTACGCATATAACTATATTCACATCTGCTCTGCCTCCACTCTACCAGAACTACACCAAATCAGACAGGAATCATTCTCTTCTGTAGAAAGCTGGCTATCCAATGCTCAGCTCCTTCTCACCCCAAGTAAGACAAAACTTCTCCTGTTCCAACCTTCCAAAGCCACCCAAAACACCCCCCACTTCAACATTCTCACCAAAGACAATACCATCATCTCTCCATCAGAACACCCAAAATTACTCAGTGTAGAAATAGACAACAAACTTAGACTTGACACCCACATATCTCTCACAATAAAAAAAGTTCACAAGAAATTTGGTGCATTATATCGAAGCTGCCAATTCCTAACCAAGGCAGCTAGAACCGCCATAGCCAATTCCCAGCTAATCTCCACCCTACTCTATGCATCCCCCATACTTACCAACCTTAGGCAGACAGATCTACACAAGCTGGATGCTTGTTAGAACAAAATTGCTAAATTTGCCACTGGAACCTCCTAATGCAGCCATCATTGTATCTCCCTTAAAGAACTAAACTGGCTAGAACTCCCACAACTCCTTCACTTTAATCAACTCACCCTCACTCATAAACTTATTAACCACCCCCATAACATCCCTTCCCTTCAAACCCTTCTCCAACCCTATCATTTCACTAGGTTCCTAAGATCAAGCAAAAAAATCAACTCACTGTTATCAAACCCAAAAACTCAGCAGGAGAAGCCATATTTTCATGTACCATATCTAAACTTTGGAACAATCTTCCACCCTCTGTAACTACTCTACCTTCCAGCAGCCTTTTCAAGACTGTGCTCAAATTCCACTTAAATTTGCACTGGCTTTGTCCTTGTTCTAATCCAGACTAACACCCCCACCCTTACCCCCCACCTAGACTCTTAACCCAACTATACTACCGCCACTACTAACCACAGTCAGAAATAGCTAGTTGTCTTTACATACTTTAAAATCTTGTCTGACAACTTTGTTATTAATATTATAAATGACAAGAAGCTATCTTAACTTGCAACATTTACTGTATATACTGTTGATAAACAATATCTTGTTATTGTATTAAAGCCAACAGCATGCAATGTTGTTTACTATTACTGCAACTTTGTATCTCTATTTATCATGTACATGATGTGGAGCTTTTCTCCCCGGGCATCTGCTGAAAGAGGACCTGCATCCAGTCGGAATTTCCCGGTAAACAAATGTAAATAAAGTAAACAACTACTAAATTTGTTTTTTTTTTTTGTTTTTTTTTTTACAGACACAGCTCATTACTTTTTCCTGCAAATTTTTCATCAAGCTCGGGTAAGCATATTATAGTGCACCTGGTTGCCTTCACTTACATTGGAGGGGCAAGACTGAAGTTTAAGGGCTTCCCACAGACAACGAAAATGCCTCTTTTTCTTTAGGGGTTAGCCAGATTTCATAAAAGAAGCAATGGAAATGGCCAGGAAAATAAGACAATTTAGCAAAACTTCATCATTCTCCAAATCTGAACATTTTTTACTTTTCTGCACTCTTGGACTGCACACTGCTAGCATGCCAAAAGGTGAAGGTGGCAGTGGGTTGTGTTACATTCTCATATAAATACTTTGATCAGGATAACTATCATATGATTTAACTACCTAATCTCAGAAAAACAGTCAGTGCTTACATCAACCAACCATTCCAAATGTGTTTAGGTTCAATATCTGAAAATATCTGGATAAATAAGTAATTTTTAGAGAAAACTATTTAAAAAAATCAGTATAAAACAGAAAATATGTATCAATTTACCTGCCATCTTGTTTTTGAAATATATTAATCTTACTGTCTCTAATCCTAACAAGTTCAAAGATCCCTCTATATTCAACGGTCGAACCTACAAAAAATAAAATAAAAAAATAAATATTAATAGTAATAGACACAATGTAATAAGTGGCAATGACAATACACTTACTGGCATACATCCATGAACATTTATTTTTATCTAACTGAAGGGATGCCAGTACAACAATAGAAAGTGACACTATGTCAAAAAGAAACAAGAAATTAGAAATATAACATTTACAAAATATATTTTTTGAAACACATGAGAATTGTACATAACGACAGAAAGTCAGCTGAATCTAGAAAATACAATAAAACCTTAAATTAATGGCAGATTAATAACTGTGACAAACTCTAAACATAATAAACAGCTCAAACACAAAACTATAGGCACAAGCGGGTTAGGTTTACTGTGATGCCACATAAAAAAGAACAAACTGCATCAGTTCATATGAGATAAACACAGAGTGTTGGGAGCACTCAGTAGACAAAACAGGGTATATAATACAAGAAAGTCATAAGTTTAAGACTGTTTCATTAAGAAGAAAAGGCACATGGAGGCAGCAAAGCAATTTGCAGCAGCTCTTCAACAGGGAAATAGCAAAATTTGCTCATGTGACTTTCACTTGCACTGAAAAGCAGAATGAGTAACAAATCCAAGACAGACTGAATTCAAGACAACCATGAATCTGTAAATGTTACAGAAACTATTTGTCTGTTTTGCTATGACAACTCTCACATTTCTGGCTGTCACTCCCAACTAAGAAATGCAACACAGTCCCAAGGTCACTTTACGGTCATACACTAAGAAGGATAAATAGGGAGATATGGAGTGTAAACATCTCCCTATGGAAATGCTGGCAGTCGAAATCCCAAAAAAAAGAGACCAACAATACAGGAGAAGAGTTGATCTCTAACCCTTTCACTGCCAACTTTTTGGAAGACACCAGAATTAAACTTAACAAGGCCTATCTCTAGGTAATTCAGATTATGTGTCCCAGCTCAAAAGGCCCCCTGTACCCTGAACCTCCCCCAAACTTATGTATACCAGCTTCGAGATCACCATGCCTTGGAGAAAAGGGAATATTCTGATAAATAGCATCTTGGACTTAGTATATACAAGTCCAATGCTTCGGACATTCGATCTCAGCAATTTGGAACTCGTTCTAGTGGAATGCCAAAATGTCAAATGGTTACCATGTAAAACATTCTAGTTGTACTCTTATTAACATTGTTTGGAGACTAGACAATGCAGCTTCTTATCCTGAAAGTTAACAAAAAATTGTTCAGTTTTTCTTATAGATTTTGTTTTTTAAGACAGAACCTATGCAGTCTATGGATGTCTAAAGAATGTAAAATGTGTTCATCTTTAATTTGATGATTGGGAAACAAAGAATACAAGTTTAATTCATTTGGGTATATAGCAAGACTTGTGTATATTATTGATCAGTCCCTAAAGCACCATGTCTTAGTACAGAGTGTTCCACCTATGCCTGCAGCCCTTGTGTGCGCTGTGAAATTTAACAGAAGTTTGCAGGGAATGTAAAAACACCTACAAAAAGCAAATGTGGCCACGATGTTCCACAAATGTGCATTCTTAAGTGCATATAAAAAAGTACAGTTGTCATTAAAGTTTTACAAGAATAATCAATTTTATTAGTCTGACACTACAGTGCAGAATCACATACTGCACAGCTATCAGCTATCTTGATGGTCTGAGTGATGTTTTATTTACCTCGATTCCAACACAGCACCCTCAGTTGACAGTAATGTTTCACTATGTGTAGTTATTTAGTGCTGGAAACAAAAATACATTTAAAAAGAACTCATTCGTCCCTTGTGTAACTCTCTTCCTGAAATATTCTAATAATGAAACAGCAACGTGCTCAGATATGGACAGATATCTAACGTCACAGCACAGTAGTCAGCTGGCTGCTCAGGCATCTGGCCCTCTCTCATTATTTTCTAACCCCCATGTTCCCACACTGCTTCATTTAAAAATCAAACTTCCTCCTGCACCTCTCCATATTTATTTGCCTGTAATTATCTGAGGGGTAGGAGCTCGGGTACAGTGAGAGGATTAGCAATGGCAACAGTAACAGTAATGGCAGCAATATGAAACAGTGCAGAAATTCACACAATGGCTGCAGTGAACAGTAGCATTTTTTCAAGACATTAGTAGTGGCACATTGCCTCATTTAGTGCTATACTTGTGATAGCTCACATATAAACTTATACTTTTGAAACTTCAAGTTCTTTCAATTAATGATCAGACTTATGAAGTGGTGGTCACAATGAGAGGTGTAGAAAGTTTAGTGCAGCAATGTGGTGCGGTAGCGTTATTTGCTTTCTTGTGTTGTACAAAACAAAACTCACAAAGGAAAGAATAATTCAGGGGTTCTTGCTATTAGACTTCTACAGCTTTTGCTATTATCATTAAATGTTTTATTTTGTATTTTTACTGAATGAAATGGAGATGTAGTAATTGTGAATGCAATTTGGCACATACACCTTATCAAATGTCTCGATATATTTGTAGGTAAATTGCATTTTAACATTAATGTAGATCAGGATTACAGTTTATGGTTCTGACCTCAGACAAGACAAAACATTCTCCATACCTTTCAACTTGCGTTGCAGTAGCTTTCGCAAGAAACCCCCTAAGTGCAAAAGCATGCAGGGGGCATTGAATATCTGGTAGTTCAGACCCTGTGTAAGTAGCTGGGAATTTGATTCTACTAAACAAATTAGTCTTTACTTTTCAATGCCTGCTGTGAAATCAATAATATATTACTCCATTTTGAGGTTAAACTTGGTTGGTGGGTTCTAACTGAATCCTATGGTAATATTTTCATATTCCACTGGCAATTGTTTGGCTTTAACAGACTGTCCATGAAGCAATTTCAGATAGCTTATCCACTTGGAATGTAATTTTTAACTTTCCACAATGCACTATTTGCTGTCATTACGAAGTGAAACTTTCAACAGCTGTCTACAGATTGATGTTTTCAGGTAACAGCCCTTTTGGCATTCCTAACTTGGCTTCCCAGGGCAGGCAGTATTATACAGGTATGCTCTGTATACACACACACACACACACACACACACACACACACACACACACACACACACACACACACACACACACACACACACACACACACACAGACACACACACACACACACACAGACACACAGACACACACACACACACACACACACACACACACAGTCTCTCCACTTAATGATGCCAGGCCTAAGACAAAAACTTGTTTAGGCTGGCCGTGATTTCAGCTGAAAGAAATAAAAATGTGCAAAGGTTTAGACTTTTTATTGGATCACTGTGGTATTATTAACCATCTTTGCTGAATGAAGGGAATGGCACCACTAGATTGTGTCTATTTCCTGGACTTTTTCTAGAACCTGATGCAGGGCCACCACAACAGGATGACTGCATGTATTTTAGTTGGGATTTTGTCCCAGGATTTGCATGAGGTTATTGTCTTGAAATACAGCAGTTATATCCCTTTTGTGTTCTCCAAGTAGGTTTATGTTATGATCTGTTATGTGGAATGTACTTCTATTACTGGCTATTGTTGACAAAATTAAAGTTACAGAAAGTTCTGACAAAGTTGGTGAGATGTATGCTACAGTTATGATAGTTATAAGTATTGTTTAATTGTCAAGATTGATTCTATCCATCCAAGGTTCACCTCAGTGGGGTTTGTCACTACTGATATGCTTGTTACTGTAATTTCAGGTAGTACAACTCAAGTGTGCCACTTAACTTATCCTTTAACCTTGTTTGCCTGGGATTATTTAAACAAATCCTTTTCAAATAGTGAAAAGGAAACTACGCTTATGATTTTAGTTTCAGTTCAGAAATGCAAAATATACCTGGGGCACCATGACTGGTACAGGTGCATCACCAAAGAGGAAATGGACATTCAACCCACAGGTTCAGATACCTAGACTGAGGCTGGAACTAGCACAGGGATGTAGTGTCAAGATCTGGTATGGTCCCTGCTAACCTGAACCTCATTCTTGGTTGCCACAGAGGGAAAAACAGACTAAGTGGATGATTTGGTGGGGAGATGATTGTCAGCATAGGGTGGTGGAGAAAAAAAAGTTACATGGCACTTAGTGAAAAAGGAAGGGGAATTTTCCCAATACCCTTTCCAAATTTGCCATGCCAGCTCTTCCATGAAAAGACTGGCCTAGTGGGAATAAGCTGGTCAACAAAAAATATGAGCCCCATCTTTTAGGTTAGCCCAAGTCTGTGAGTATGGCTGTCGGTTTGGGACAACTGTTCCTATTGGGATGATAAAACTTCAATATTTGAAGATGTACATAGTTTTATGTGTTAATAAAGTTACTAGGTTTTAGGGGGTGTTTTTTTTTTTGAGGACTTTCAATAAAACAAAACATTTTGTAAGATGTGACCTAGGCTCAAATGGATATGACAAGAAACAAATGTATAAAAGATCAACCAGCCAAACATTAGTGGATGCATGTAACACAAAAGATGGCACTAGATACTTAACAAAAAAGTTGTTACACATAAAAGGTGGAAATAATAACTTTTTGAAATAATTATGCTTTCCATATTATTATCTTTAAATGTTAATGGTCTGACAGATATATACAAAAAGAAAGAGATGTGAACTATATTAAAAATGTAGAGTGCAAATAGCTATGTTACAGGAGTCAAATTTGGAAAGAAATGAACATGTGAATTTAATAAAGAAAGGATTTCAGGATGGTTACTCAGCAGAATATCTGAAACAAAGGAAAAGAGTACTTATATTAATTGCAAGAGGAGTTCCAACAGTGATAGAAGAGGGGAAAATGTAATAATGGTAGATTTATAGTACTAAAGGGCTACTGGCAAGGGAGGTGGTTACAATGGGTTGCATTTATATTCCACTTAAAGCTGTAGTAATGGAGCTTAAGAAAATTCTGGGAAAAATAATCAGCTTTCAGAAGGGAGCATTACTTAAAGGTGGGGATTGGTTTGCAACAGTGAAGATGTAAGGGGGGAGAATATATAACAAAGGAGGGTAGATTTTAAGAAATTTATAAAAATAATTGACATAGAAGTTTTAATTCAATAGTAGGAGTTTAGAGTGAATTTACATATTAGTCCCAAGATATAAAAACTGGACTAGGCTAGACAGAACTTACATTTCACAGAAACGTGCATTTATTTGAATGTTTTGATATGCATCAAATAACTATTTCAGATCATTTTCCAATAATAACTAAAATGTAGGGTAATGAAACAAAAATAAGACACTAGTGCTTTCCCACCTATCTGTTGAAAAAAGAGAAATTTAATGTATGGGTAGTCAAAATTATTCAGGGGTTATTAGAGAAGATAGAAATTTCTTCTGAAAATATAGCTAGAGAGTGGGGTATGAGTTTAAAAGCAGGGTGGAAATAAAAGAAAGACAAATATGGTTAAGAAGTAACAAGGATTATTTAGAGGGACTGACAAAGACTGAAGTACTGCAGAATAGGGGGAATCTCACACAGTAAGAAGAGGAGCCATTGAAGAATGCTAAACAGAAAATAAGTGATTATCTCGATAATTTGCATGCGTTTAGAAAGATTACTCTTAAGGAACTGATTTTTGATAACTCCAATGCACTAAAACTTTTAGCAGAATGACTCAGGCAACAGAAAGTAGAAAAGGTTGTTGCCACGCTTAGACAGTCTATAACAAGGAAGATAACAAGAGATCCTTGTGACGAGTGGGGAGAGATGGGCAAAGGCTGCCAGCCTAGTCAAATAGAATTTGATATATAATTCTGGCATTTGTAAACATATGTAAAATACATGCGTGTTTTCTTGAATGTAAAAGAATATTGTGAAATGTGGAACTGCAAAATATGTGACAACATTGCACTCTACTGGCCCAGTGAAGCATGTTGTACCCATTCATGTTAGAATTCGGCTCCAGTGCAGCTGGATGAAGATTTCATGCTCATTGTTTTAAGGCTAAAGTTTATGACCAGAATTTAGATGTGGAATGTGCTTTATTGCTCTGGTTTCTTTTAGAATATACATATGAAATGTCTTCTATTGTTGTAAGTTTCTGTGCAGGTGTTAGATTGCTAAATAATGCAGTTTGTGGCCTGAGAACTCAGACCAGGTATTAAGATGATGCAATATGAATACTGGGAAAACCTAAGAGTCAAAAATGATGTAATTTGGGATGGCCTTAGAGACATGCTTGTTTGTAAAGTTTAAATACTATTTCTCACAAAAGACTTAAAGCATTTTGACTTTGGACATCTAACTTATCAGCACTCTGCCTTGTGTGCTCATATGTAAGTTTTAGCACTGTGATTTCTTGTAGGAACAGTTAAAGCTAGTAAAGATTAATTAGGTATTTTTCTTTGAGATCAGACCAGTCCTACTGTATTATTTTAAGCTTCTGTGTGATCTCTGAACTCTTAGATATCTCTATGGTATAGTAGTTTTGTCTTGTGTTTTAATTATTTATTATTAAATATTTTTAAAACCTTCTACCTGTGGCTGATTTGTGTACAGATAAGCTCTAGAGTACATTGCATATTTATAAAGGTTATTGTAATAGGACACTCTAAAGTAAGCCTTGACTGTTAGTCATACTACCATTGGATATTAATATTGCACAGTAATAATTGGACACCCTTTTAAGGGCCTTTTAGTAGCTGATGTTATTAACTGGGTGGCGGCAGTAATTACTACCGTAAAAGCTGCACTCTCTAAAGCCAAAAACACAGCATCCATGGGACCAGACAACATCCCTGACTGCGTTTTACACGAACTTTAGAACAAACTGGCTCCCCACTTAAGCACCATGTTCAATAACAGCCTCGCATCAGGCTTTGTGCCCACTGAATGGCGCACAGCAACAGTTATCCCACTCCACAAAGAAGGAGCCACCACTGATCCCGAGAACTATCGACCTATTAGCCTGACGAGCCTGGTCAAGGCCATGGAACGTATGATTATGGAACTCATAAACAAAGACATTGGTAACCTCCAAATTCTGGATCCCAACCAGTTCGGGTTTGTGAAAGGCAGATCATGCCTTCTGAACCTGATCGACTTCTTTGAGGCAGTCACCAAAGCCGTGGATGAGGGTAAGGTGGTTCACACAGCCTATCTTGTCCTCGCCAAGACTTTCAACACCATCCCCAATTCTGGAATTATAGCTAAACTTACTAAACTAGGTATAAATCCCTACGTCACAAGATGGGTTGCTAACTGGCTCACTGACAGAACCCAAACTCTAAAAGTTGCAGACTCCAAATCTAACCTCAAAGCAGTGACAAGTGGAGTACCACAGGGTTCCGTCCTGGGACCTCTCCTGTTTACTATCTACTTCTCTGAAGTACAGGCTAACACAGAAGGCCTCTGGCTAACGAAGTTTGCAGATGACTGCAAACTAGGAGCCATAGTCAAGTCCCCAAATGATGTGGACATCCTACAG
Organism: Protopterus annectens; assembly: GCF_019279795.1. Classification (NCBI taxonomy): domain Eukaryota; kingdom Metazoa; phylum Chordata; order Ceratodontiformes; family Protopteridae; genus Protopterus; species Protopterus annectens. Next base: position 902,719,176 of record NC_056727.1, on the reverse strand, counting down.
AAGGGCCTCACTGAGACAGATGCCTGGTATCAGAGCCATGGCCTCGAGCTCAATGCCAAAAAGTGCAGTGCCATCCCCTTTGGTAAAAACTTTGTACCCATGAACTAACACACAGGCAGCAATCTACTTAACACCGAATGCGTGATAAGAGACCTTGGGACCCAGGTGGACAGTAGTCTCTCCTTTGATAGTCACATCGCCACAGTAGTCAGGAAGTCCTTCTACGTGGCACACCTCATCATAAAAAGGCTCTCATCCAGGAAAAAAGAGGTCATTGTTCCCCTCTACTCGTCACTTATTAGATCCATTATAGAGTACAACGCCCCTTTTGGAATATACCTCATAAAACATCTGCACCAGCTGGAAAGGCCACAGAAGTACCTCACAAAGGGGATTACTGGCCTCAAACAAATGCCCTACACTGACCGCCTCAAAAAACTCCAGCTTTACTCCGTAGCATATCGCCTACTCTGAGGTGATCTCTGCCTAAGATATAAAGCTATGTCAAACCCAGAGCTGTTGGACATGCAACACCTAAAGAAATCCCAATCCCTCCGAGCTACACGCTCTAGGGACCTAAACCTTGTCACCAAAATACACAGGACACGCTGGAGGGATAGACTCCTGTCGCAGAGACTTCCTATACTCTGGAACAAGCTACCCATGTATGTCAAGCAAAGTTCTTCATTAGCACTCTTCAAGAAAAATCTTGATGAGTGGATGGGAAATAGGAAATACACCCCAGGGATCACTTCTGTGTCTCTGCTGGACAGTGGCACAGGAAAATAACTTTCTTGGGTGGCGTAAGCTATGGAACCTTGCTGGCTAGGCTTACATAGGCCCTTGGGCCAATAGCCTAGTACCTACCTATGAACCTATAGTCTCGGTAAAGGGGCACAGTTGGAGAATCTGTGTCAGCCTTTCCCAGGAGTGTCTGTGAAGTTGTATAAATACTTATCTCAAAGTGTGTGTGTGTGTGTTGTGTCAGCTACTTGGCAGGGACACGAAGCACTGGGTTGGACAGAGAGGGTACTGGAGGTTTTAGCTTGCCCAGTTAGGCTGAGACCTGGACCCTATAGCTGTGCCAGGTGGGAGTCTTATTGGAGACCTGGTGAGCAAGGGAGCAACCAGCCCCAGACTGTGACCTCTGTGTGCACTTAAGGGAAATTGTACTTTACTGTGTGTATTAGTTATCCTTTCCTCTTCTATGAGACGACCTCCCTGGTGTTAGTGGTGAGGACTGAGGCTCCTTGATTGCTGGGCCAGGGTACGGTCGTTAAGTGTTTGGCAGTGGTGGGATCTACTTCACACTAATTGGCTTGTAGTGGTGTGGGCAGAGCGAATTCCTGTAGCTTATGTACAGTGATCTCTAAAAGTGTTTTGTACTCTAAAACAGCCATGCAGTGTATACTCAAAGTTCAGATCACAATTGTTTTATTTACTTTGTTAGCTTAGAGTTAGTCAGGGTGAGCAGGCAGCATGTCAACAGACTAGTATAGAAAGCTGACAAGGAGCCAGCTGGCGGAGATGTACCAGGCTAGGGGGCTGGTGCATGGAACCTTGCCTAAGGCAGACCTGATTGCAGCCTTGGTTACAGCTGCATCAGAAAACAGCAGCCTGGAGGACAATCAGACTGAAAGTGGAGATACAATATCCTTGGAGAATGGACAGCTCAACCTTTCTGCAGTGGACTTAAAAATCCAGCTGGAGCTAAAGAGACTTGAGTTGGAGGCCAGGCATATGGAACTAGAAGCAGCTGAGAGAATGAGGAGCCAAGAAGCTGAAGAACATGAACGGCAGAGGAGGCATGAGAGGGAAATGCTTACTCTTCGCCAGAGTCATGGATGTAATGGGGAAGGGAGTAACCAGACTCCAGAAGCACAAAAGGTCAGTAAATTTCTTCCGCATTTTAAAGAGGGGGATAACTTTGACAGCTTCATTCATATGTTTGAGCGGGTATGTAAACAGTATGAAGTTGACTAAAGGCTCTGGGTATGGTTCCTGATCCCCTTACTCCATGGTAAAACTGTAACTTCTTTAGCAAAAATGCATGACACTGGCTGTTTTGATTATACTGCTGTAAAAAAACATTTATTGGAATGTTTTAAGCTAACCCCTGAAATGTATAGGAAAAAGTTTTGTGAGCATAGACGCAAGGCAGATGAAAATGTATGTGAATATGTTGTTGAACTAAGCACTTATTTTCATAGCTGGGTGAATGGATGTCAGGTCACCACTTTTGAAGGGTTGGCAGACCTTTGGTAGGGGAACAAGCCCTTAGCACTTCGCCTGAGGACATGAGGATCTGGTTAGCTGATAAGACAGTGTGCTACTTCAGAGGAGTTGGGGAAGAAGGGAGACCTATACCTAGCAAGCAGGGTAGCCCTGCACAGGAAAGGGACCCTCAGTACTGCTCATGGGACTAAAGGAACCCATGGTGGGCAGCACAGACTGCCCCAACAGAATCTGCCAGTAGCAATGAAAGCCACTAATCCAGGTACACGTCCAGGAGCTAGGGTTAAATGTTTTGAATGCAACCATTGGGGCCATGTGGCATACAGATGTCCATGGAGGCAAGGTGGGGAACCAAAGGTGAGGGAGCCAGTAAGTTGGAAAGACAAAATGCCAACAGTAGGTTGTCTTGGGACAACAAGTGTACCAAACTACCACCAGAGGTTATATTGTATTGTAGTGAATGGCAAAGAGGCCATTGCTAAGAGAGACACAGCCTCTGATATAACCATTGTAAAGCATGCACTGGTTACAGAGGAGCTCTTCTTGCCTGGGAAGTCTACTCCAGTCAGGGCTTTAGGAGGGATCCCATTCCAAATACCTTTGGCTAGGGTTCACCTTGACTGGGAGGGTGGAAAAGGAAGCCAGCAAGTAGGTGTGTTTGAGGATATACCTGCAGATGTCCTGATAGGGAATGATTTTGATAGTGCAGTACCCTGCGCTTGTGCAGTTACACGCAGTCAGGCTTGGAGACAAACATGTAAGTCTGGTAGTCTGGGGGAGACCCAGACAGAGTGCACACTTGCAGCCAGGACTGCTGAGGTGGTTACTTCAGGGAGGGAGCTGCTTTGTAGCAGTGAGACTGAAGGTGAGCCACAGCTGCTTGTGGGTACTGATGGTCCCCTGGACAGAGTGACTGCAAAAGTAGAGGTGCGTAGTAGTACCAAGGCTGACAGTGAGGCACCGCTGTCAGAGGATGCCAGACTTCCTGTGGAAGGGGAGCTGGGAAGGGTTACAAGGAGAGACTTGAAACAGGCTCAGCTCTCAGACCCTACATTGCAAGGCCTGATGCAGGTAGCTAGATAGGCACTGATTCTCAAGGGAAGGGGGAATCTGTACACTGGGACAAAGGGTTACTGTACAAAGAGTGGACCCCTGAGGGAGGGCTAGAAGGTGAGAGAGTACAGCAGTTGGTAGTGCCTAGAGCTTATCATCTGGCGCTTCTAGCCATAGCCCATGATATTCCCTTTGCAGGTCATATGGGCATACAATGTATAAAAAGACATATTATGCAAAACTTCTATTGGCCTGGAATTTCCAGAGATTTAACAGGGTACTGCAGGACCTGTGAGCAGTGCCAAAAGGTAGGCAAGGCAGGAGACAAGGTGAGAGCTCCTTTGATGCCTTTGCCTGTGATTAAGGAGACATTTCAGAGGGTAGCTATGGATATTGTGGGTCTTCTGAGTACCCCAAGTTCCACAGGGAAAAAGTATATCCTAGTGATTGTAGATTATGCTACACGATACCCTGAGGCAGTGGCTTTGTCCTACATTGAGACAGAGAAGGTGGTAAATGCTTTGCTACAGATTTTCAGCAGGGTAGGTTTCCCAAAGGAAATACTGTCTGACAGAGGTGCCAATTTTATGTCAGACCTGCTGGCTTGTTCATGGAAGTCCTGTGGGGTGAAGCACATGAAGACCACCCCCTAGCATCCCCAGACTAATGGTCTTGTTGAGAGGTTAAACTCTACAATCAAGTCCATGCTACGGGCATTTGCAGATTAGTTTAAGAAGGAGTGGGACAAATATTTGCCCCATCTGTTGTTTGATTACAGAGAGGTTCCCCAGGAATCCAAAGGTTTTTCACCCTTTGAGTTGCTGTATGGGCATAGGGTGAGAGGACCTCTAGATTTAATTCAAGATAAGTGGGAAGGTGAGAGTGAGTCTCACAAGGAGTCTGTTGTGGCATATACCCTGAACCTCAGTACAAGGCTCAGGGAATTCATGGGCCTGGCCCAGGAGAACCTGGCAGAAGCCCAACAAGAGAAAAAGGTGTGGTATGACAGGAATGCTCGAGCTAGAAAGTATGCTGTAGGGCAGCAGGTGATGGTTCTTATTCCTGTCAGACACAACAAGTTGCAAGCAGCTTGGGAGGGACCCTACAAGGTGGTAAGAAAGGTAAGTGATGTTAACTACACGGTGGAAGTGCTAGGCAGATGGCAGGGGCACAAATTGTATCATGTTAACATGATGAAACCTTACCATGATAGGGAGGCCCTTGTGCTGAGCATTTGCAGTGGATTGCAGGAGGAGTCAGAGAGATGTTGTGACTGATCTCCTCAGTGAGGCTCGGGCTGACACCTCGGTGGAAGGGGTAGCAATGTCCCAGCAGCTATCTCCTACCCAGGTTCGAGAAATCAGAGCAGTGATGCAGGAGTTTGGGGGCACATTCACCGGGAAACCAGGGAGCACCCACCTGGTGCAGCACCAGGTGGATACAGGACCCCAAAGGCCTATCAGGCAGGCCCCTTATAGGGTGCCTGAGAGAGTCAAAACAGACTCTGAGGGAGGAGGTATAGGAGATGTTGGAACTAGGGGTGATTCAAGAGACCAACAGTTCCTAGGCCTCACCAGTGGTACTGGTGCCAAAGAAGGATGGCAGCACCAGGTTCTGTGTGGATTACAGGAAATTAAATAGTCATACAGAGTAGGATGCTTACCCCATAGGACAGATGAGGCCCTAGAGCAGCTGGGTGGGACTAAGTATCTTACAACCATTGATCTTACCAAGGGTTACTGGCAGGTGCCCTTGACTCCCAGTGCTAGAGAGAAGTCAGCCTTTGTGACTCCTTTTGGCTTGTATGAGTTCACAAAGATGCCCTTTGGGATGAAGAATGCCCCAGCGACTTTCCAGAGGTTGGTAGATCATATCTTATCAGGAGCAGGAGGGATTGCCCTTGCTTACATGGATGATATTGCTATCTACAGCCATTCCTGGCAAGAGCACCTTCAGCATGTCAGGGAGGTGCTGGGCAGACTACAGAGGGCAGGGTTGACCATTAAGCTGAGCAAAAGTCAGGTGGGTATGGCAGAGGTCTCCTACCTAGGACACAGAGTGGTGTGTGGTAAGATAAGGCCAGAACCTGCCAAAGTGGAAGCTATTCAGGAATGGCTTGCATCTGTTACCAAAAAGCAGGTAATGGCATTCTTAGGGACAGCAGGGTACTACAGAAAGTTCGTTCCCCATTATAGTACCATACCTGCTCCTCTCACAGACCTGACAAGGAAGAACAGGCCAGATTAGATAGTGTGGACCTCAGCATGTGAGCAGGCATTTCAGAAGCTTAAGGAAGCTTTGGGAGGACCCCCTGTATTAGCCAGTCCAGACTACAGCAAAGACTTTGTTATGCAGGTGGATGCTTCAAACTATGGGGTGGGGGCTGTACTTAGCCAGATTTCTTCAGAGGGAGAAGAGCACCCAGTGGTTTATCTCAGTTGTAGGCTCTAACCCAGGCAGGAATGCTATGCAGTGGCAGAAAAGGAATGTCTAGCCATAGTGCAGGCACTACAAAAACTTCAGCCTTATCTGTATGGAAGAAAATTCACTGTGATGACAGATCACAACCCTCTAACATTGTTTAACAGAGCCAGTCAGCAAAATGCCAAGTTGCTAAGATGGAGTCTGGCGTTGCAAGCATATGATCAGTGCAGCACCCCAGTGGGAGTAGCAATGCCAATGCAGATGGGGCTCTCAAGACAGGGAATGGGGTGTGGTACACCCAGATAGACCTGACACACTCAAGTGATGTTTTTCAAGGGGCACTTGAAAAACATGCTTGAGTTCCCCCGGGAGTTGTGATGATTGGGGAGAGATGGGCGAAGGCTGCCAGCCTAGTCAAATAGAATTTGATATATAATTCTGGCATTTGTAAATAAATGTAAAATATAGGCATGTTTTCTTGAATGTAAAAGAATATTGTGAAATGTGGAACTGCAAAATATGTGACAACATTGCACTCTACTGGCCCAGTGAAGCATGTTGTACCCTTTCATGTTAGAATTCGGCTCCAGGGCGGCTGGATGAAGATTTCATGCCCATTGTTTTAAGGCTAAAGTTTATGACCAGAATTTAGATGTGGAATGTGCTTTATTGTTCTGGTTTCTTTTAGAATATACATGTGAAATGTCTTCTATTGTTGTAAGTTTCTGTGCAAGTGTTAGATTGCTAAATAATTCAGTTTGTGGCCTGACAACTCAGACCAGGTGTTAAGATGATGCAATATGAATACTGGGAAAACCTAAGTTTCAAAAATGATGTAATTTGGGATGGCCTTAGAGACATGCTTGTTTGTAATGTTTAAATACTATTTCTCACAAGAGACTTAAAGCATTTTGATTTTGGACATCTAATTTATCAGCACTCTGCCTTATGCTCACATGTAAGTTTTAGCACTGTGATTTCTTGTAGGAATAGTTAAAGCTAGTAAAGATTACTTAGGTATTTTTCTTTGAGATCAGACCTGTCCTACTGTATTATTTTAAGTTTCTGTGTGATCTCTGAACTCTTAGATATCTTTGTGGTGTAGTAGTTTTGTCTTGTGTTTTAATTATTTATTATTAAATATTTTTAAAACCTTCTACCTGTGGCTGATCTGTGTAGAGATAAGCTCTAGAGTACATTGCATATTTATACAGGTTATTGTAATAGGACACTGTAAAGTAAGCCTTGACTGTTAGTCATACTACCATTGGATATTAATACTGCACAGTAATAACTAGACACCCTTTTAAGGGCCTTTTAGTAGCTGATATTATTAACTGGGTGGTGGCAGTAAATACTACCGTATAGTCTGGGTAAAGGGGCACAGTTGGAGAATCTGTGTCAGCCTTTCCCAGGAGAGTCTGTGAAGCTGTATAAATACTTATCTCAAAGTGTGTGTGTGCTGTGTCAGCTACTTGGCTGGGACACGAGGCACTGGTTGTCAGAGAGGGTACTGGAGGTTTTAGCTTGCCCAGTTAGTCTGAGACCTGGACCCTATAGCTGTGCCAGTGGGGAGTCTTATTGAGGACCTGGTGAGCAAGGGAGCAACCAGCCCCAGACTGACTGTGATCTCTGTGTGCACTTAAGGGAAATTGTACTTTACTGTGTGTATTAGTTATCCTTTCCTTTTCTATGAGACGACCTCCCTGGTGTTAGTGGTGAGGATTGAGGTGCCTTGATTGCTGGGCCAGGGCACGATCGTCACAATCCTAAACAGGTAATAGAAATATTTTGGAAATTTTATGAAAGTCTATATAAAGCAGAGAACTATAGAAATCAAAAAAAGATACAAATGCAAATGTTTATGGAAGTATTAAATATGCCATGGTTAGAGGTAGATGATGCTCAATTACTAACAGGACATAAGGAGACAAGATAAAAATAATGATGTTTAACCAATCCACAGAAAAGTCCTCAGGAACAGATGATATTCCTTTGAAGTTTGGAAGCTAGGTGGAAAAAACTGATAAAGACCTGGAAGGTTTTGTTTAACAGTATTTTAAGAGGAGGAGAAGCACCAATACCCTGGAAGAAAATGGGGGTGGCTGTAATACCTAAAGAGGGTGAAGACCCATCAGTTCAAACTACATATATGCCCATTTCAATCCTAAAGCATGTTTAAAGAGTTTATGTCTATAACGGCTACAAGAATGGCAAAGGTGATAACAAAATTGACAGATATGGATCAATGTGTTTTTTTTTGAGGGGAGAGTAACATTTGACAACAGTAACAGAATATTGGTGATCCAGAGGGAAGCAGAATGTAAGAACACACCACTGTTGCTGGTAGGTCTTGATGCAGAGAACATATTTGACAGAAGAGTTTGTGAGCAGGGAATGGAAGCATGTGCATTTGCTGATAAAATTAGAAGGTTGATTAAGAAGATATATGATGGATCAAAGGCAAAAATTAAAGTAGGTGGATTCCTCTCTGATAATTTTTTTTGAGCACAGCAAGCAGGCAGGCAGGGGTGTCCTCTTTCCCCTCTGTTATTTGCATTACATTTAAAATCACAGGCAAAGAAAATAAGAGATTAAAAAACTCAAGGATATAATTGGTGCAGCAGTCAGAAAAGCTGGTTCTATTTGCAGCTGATATTTTATAGCTGATAAAACCAGAAAAGAACATTTCAGTGTTGTGGAACATTTTGAAACAGTTTCAATTCTTTTTGGGATACAAAATTATTGAAGATAAAACTAAAGCAACAGCTGTAGATATGTACCCACACACAAATTGATTCAGCAATACCCATATTTATGGGGACATGATAAAATGGATTAAAAAGGATTCTGGTGTGGCTGCTAAGGATATGTGGGAAGATACTAAACAAAACACAATACAAAAACTGAGAAATTGGAAGTTCTGCTATATGGATATGGATAGCAAGATACAAGCAGTAAAAATGTTTTAGCCCCTTCAGTTTTATACAAGGATCATGCATATTTTTATCAATCAGAAGAGGAGTTGTGAATAGCAATTAATAAAGAGCTGAAGGATTTTATCTGGAAGCGGAAGATGGTAAGAGTCAAGTGGGATAAGCTGATTCATCAAATAGAAAAATGCTGTTTGGGATTACCCAATTTGAAGGGGTGTTTCAGACCTAAAGAGTTAAGGCTCCTATACACAGCACAAACAGAAATTTGTAATTCAAAATGGAAAGGGCTGATGATGAAACAGGGGGCAACCTAAATAAACAAGGAGAGACTAGGATTTTGGAAGCAGATCCTTCAGGAGAATAACAATAACCATACAGAATATTATATTCATAAAGTATTCTAAGAACTAGGCCAACACGGGAATGGAGAAAGGAGATTCTGCCAATAGGGATGACTGCAATTAAGGGTCCAGGCAACAGGGGGATGGAATTTATTGGAGAAAACTGGCAAAAGAACCAAGGTATTGGGAGCAAATAATTAGAGAGGGAAAGGTAAAAGAATAGGAAGAGGCCAAGATATAAATCTGGACCACAGGTTAGAGAGTTCCTTCCTTATCAAGGATTAATGTTAGAGTACAGTAAGAAATAGTGGGATCCTAAGTGAAAGACCAGCACTGGTAGAGTTTTTAGTAGTATCTAGAACTGAAACTGCTGTTAAAAAAATGATTAGTATAGCATACAAAATATTGCATGATAACTATAAGAATCAGAAGAGGTTAGGAAGGATTGGGAAGACAGATTGCATAAGAAATTTACAAAGAAACAATGGGGGATATATGTATATCTCCCAAATATGCAACAACGTCTAGAAGGTTTAGGATCTTTGCCTGGAAGTGTTTACATAAGCATTTTTATACCCTAAGTAGACTCCAAAGGATTTTTCCTCAAGTACACAGCAAATGTTGGAGGTGTGATGGGGAAGAAACAGGTAATTAGGAACAAATTTTCTGGGAGTGTACTGAGTTGGCAGACTTTAAAAATCCCCTGTAGACTACTCTGTGAGAGATACTGGGTGAGCCAATTGGTGTAACTAAGGAAATTACTTTTTTTGAGCTATTACACAGAATCAGAGTCGCCTAGACATAGTAAGGCCTTGCTGAGTCTAATTATGGTGGCTGCCAAAAAAAAAGCAATTGCTATAAAATGGAAATCTAAGTTTAAGCTAACTGTACTAGACGTAGTGAATATAGTAACAGAGATAAACCAACTGGAATCAGGATCTTTAGAAAAGGGTAGGAGCAAATTTCATAGAAAAAATAGAAATTGTGGGAACAATACATACAGGGGAAGAATGAGGTTTTAAAAGGCAGAAGGATTTGCATGAGCTATGTAATATTTTTCTGACATTGAATGCATAGATTATAAGTGATCTATAATGTTTGCAAGTAAAATTATGCTAATATGGTTTGTGATGTATAAGGTTTACAAATAAAATTTTGTCAATATGGTTTGCTTTCATTTATATAAATGTACGACTGCCTGTGTCATATGGTATTGATTTAATAAAGATGTTATTTAAAAAAAAAAAAAAAACAAGATAAGGAAGACTGTTGAGAAAGCGGACAAAATACTAACAGTTGTAATACCTGAAAAGTTGGTGAATTACATTTTATATAAATGTGCTGCAAATGTATTATTAAAGTCTTTCCACTTTGTACATGATACACTGAAACTAAACATAAAGAAATGAAGCCATACCCTTGCACTTGAAGGAAATATACAAACCTTTCATAGTGCAGTATCCTGGAACTTTATTTGGAAACATTGTTGCTCCCACTTTTTGCCAAAGATATTGCACTAGAGCTGCTGTATCATCCTCTTTGGTAAGTTCCGACCATAAAGCAATCACTTTTGAAGTCACCATCTCCCCTGACCCCCCCCCCCCTGTCAGGATCAAACAAAAAAAAATTTCAAAAGCTGACTCCAATCTCCTCAGAGTAGGTATAAGCAGCTTCACAGCCTCTGTCCCTTCAGCTGGAACTAGCACTAATGTCCAAGCCTACATCAAAAAACTATATGAGCACCTACATAGCTGCATGGACTCAGCAATACCTGACAGGACCAAGTTATCTTCCTCAAGGAAGAGTAAACCTGCCTGATGGACAGCAGCAATAAACAAACTGTATAATAAAAGGAAAAAAAATGCTATCCAGGACCAAGAAGGAGCAGATGCCAAGTTAGAAGCAATCTCTCATTTGTCTGGACAAGCAAATAAGGTTACTGGTGAAATCTTTTAAGGCTAACTTTGAGTCCAAATTGGTCACATCCACTAAAGGACAATGACAAGCCTTCTTCACATATGCCCGCAATCCCAAAGGTAACACCCAAATCTGCTCTGAACTGGTGGTCAATAACATCGCATACACAAACGCCATAGATATAGCCAACTTGTTGGCAGACAGTTTCAGTGAAAACTTTACCCCCCGTCCCCCCATCAGTAAACCAGGACATCCCCAGCACCTGCCCCCCCTCATCTCATCACCTGGGAGCAGGTCTTTAATGCTCTCTCAAAGGCAAAAAATAAAGTCTCCGTGGGACCTGATAACATCCCTGGCTGTATCCTACATGAACTCAGGCATGAGCTCTCAGCTCGAATTAGGCACCCTATTCAACCAAATCCTGAGCACTGGCTTTGTCCAGCTGAATGGAGGACAGCCACAGTCATTTCTCTACACAAAGGTGGAGCATTCACTGACCAAGGCAATTATAGGCCCATCAGCCTAACTTGCCTGATCTGCAATGCCATGGAATGCATTATCATGGACCTTATAAACAAGGGCATTGGCAAACTCCAAACGCTTAACTCCACACAGTTTGGTTTTGTCAAAGGGAGATCTTGCCTGTTAAACTTGGTCATCTTCTTCGAATCAGTCACCAAAGCCATGGAAGAGGGGGAGATGTTGCACACAGCCTACCTTGACCTAGCCAAAGCCTTCAACACTATTCCCCACTCGGGCATAATAGATAAAGTCTCCCAGCTAGGCATTAACCCATATGTTATCAGATGGGTAGCTAACTGACTCACTGATAGAACCCACTCAGTCAAAGTAGGGAAGCCATGTCTAGTAGTAGACCTGTAACGAGCTGTGTACCCCAAGGATCGGTTTTGGGGACTGTACTGTTTGGGATATACTTTTCTGAGGTGCAAGCCAAAAGGAGTGTTCTGTAGCTGACCAAGTTTGCAGATGACTGCAAGCTGAGCGCTGTCTTAAATTGTCCTAGTGATGTGAACATCCTCCAAGAGGGCTTGCCCAAACAAATGGCTGGTGCCAGAAGCATGGCCCCAAACTGAATGCCAAGAAATGCATCATTATCTCCTTTGGGGAAAATGGCATTCCCATTAATGATCACATTAATAATGTACTAAGCATGCAATCAGTTGTGATGGACTTGGGCACCCAGGTTGATAGCAACCTGACCTTTGACCACCAAGTTGTCTCCATTGTACGGATGGCTTTCTACATGGCTCACCTCATAAATAAGGGTATTTCATCCAGGATCAAGGAGATCATAACATCCCTGTACTCCTCCCTTATTAGACCCATTATCGAGTACAATGCCCCCTTTGGCATGTACCTTGCCAAACACATGCAGGAGCTGGAGAGACCACAGAGGTTCCTGACCAGGAATATCCAGGTTCTCAAACACCTATCCTATACAGACAGACTGCTCAGAGATGACTTGTGTCTGATATACAAGGCCATCTCAGACCCAGTCTTGATGGAGTTGCTACATATCTGTAAGTCAAACTCCACTTGGGCAACCCACACGCAAGGCCTTAACCTGGTCTGTGACATTAATAGAACTCATTGGAGGGATAGATTTGTGTCCCAAAGACTCCCCCCATCTGTGGAAAAGACTCCTTTCTCCATGTCAAGCAGAGTACCTCTCTAGCCCTCTTTAAGAGGAACCTGGACAACTGGATGGGAAAAGTACAGTTGTGTTCACTTACCATAAATGTAGATGTTTGAGTGTATTTACTGTTGCAGTCATCACATTTGGGTTATCTGCCTGCAGGTAGCCCTCAGCCAACCTGAATACCAGAGTCTTCGGATTTCTGCGCCGGATGCTGTCACTTCTTCCCTGACGTAAGGGATATAAAACATGCAGCCAACACCATTACATCAGTTTTTCTTGCCCCAGATGTCAGGTATCCCCACAATGGGAAGCAATTATATGGTATGGTGCACCCCCATCAAAAAGCAAATATGCAAGAAAAAATAAATATACCAACAAGAAGGAAAGGTAGAGCCAAGAGAAGTCAGGGGGCTGGAGGGAGGGTAACCAGGACTGCAACAGTGAATACACACGGACATCTATATTTATGGTAAATGTACACAACTGTACTATGTTCTTCGTGTTTCACTGTTGTAGTCATAACATTTGGGTTGATTCCCAAAGCTAAGGAAGGGAGGAGGAAGTTAAAGAGCATTAGGGCCAGCTATTAAGCGCTGCAACAATGCAGTGGCAAATCCAACTCTGGATTTTGAAAAGATAGGCATGTGGTAGTGCTTGGTGAAGGTATGTACAGAGCTCCAGGTAGCAGCTTCTAGAATGTCCCTGGTAGGGACTCCTCTGAGAAATGCCGAAGAGGTAGATGCAGCCCTGGTGGTGGAATGTGATCTTATCCCCTGTGGGATAGGTTTTCCATGGTGCTTGTAGCAGAAATGAATGCAATGGGCTATCCATTTGGAAATGGTTTGTTTTGAAATGGCCTTCCCCTCTGCCCCTGCAGCAAAGCCAACTACCAGCTGTTCAGATTTTCTGACAGGCTTAGTCCTGTCCAAATAGAATCTAAGTTGTCTGTGCTCGTCCAGAGAGTGCAGCATTCATTCCCCTTTGTTTTGTGGATTAAGGAAAAAGGTAGGCAAATGAATGGACTAATTTAGGGCCACACTAGACACCACCTTGGCATAAAGGAAAGGTTAGTCCTGAGGGAAACCCTGTCTGCATGGAAGATAATGAAGGGTTCCAATAATTCAGAAACTCGTCTTGCTGAAGTGATGGCAAGAAGGAAGGCTGTTTTCCAAGAAAGTAATTTCAACTCTGCTGTTGCAGCAGGCTCAAAGGGGGGAAGAGTGAGCTTTTCCAATACAAAGTTAAGGTCCCAGGCTGGAGTGGGAGCTGTCCTGGGGGGTCTTACATTTTGGCCCCTCTAAGGAATTGTTTTAGCAAGGGGTGAGAGAAGAGGGGTGGCTCAGTATTATAATGTGCTGAAATGGCAGAGGCATGAATTTTAATTGACGAGAAGGCTATGCCCTTGTGGAGCATTTCTGTTAAGTACTGCAGAATATGAGGTAAGCTGGGCACCGTTGTGCCCATCCCTTGAGCCTGGCTCCAGGAACAGTATCTTTTCCACTTTTCAGCACAGGATTTTCTAGTACTAGGCCTCCTTGCCTCCAGAATAACATCCAGCACCTGCTTACTGAGGGATGCTACGAGAGAGCTCAAGGAATTAGCCAGGCTGCAAGGTTCAGGGTTTAAAGCTGAGGGTGCAGAATCTGGCTCGCCTGCTGCGACAGCAAGGAAGGGGTCTGAGGCAGGTGCCATGGTTGTAGCAGTGTCATACTGCACAAGAGGGGGCACCAGTGCTGGCATGGCCAGTCTGGTGCAATCAGTATTGTCCTTGGCTTGTCCTGTTTGATCTTTAGTAGAACCTTCGAGAGGAGAGGCAGAGGGGAAAAGGCATAAACCGAGTGGCTTTCCCAAGTAAAGGACAGGGCATCCACTTTCCAAGCTTAACAGTGGGGAGTTCTTGTGCAGAATTTGTTCAATTGGTAGTTCTGAGGGGAGGCAAACAGGTCTACCTCTGGAGTCCCCCATTTGTTCATCAAGAGGTTGAAAATTTTGGGTTCTAGTTTCCATTCGTGTGGGTCCATGAGATTTCTGCTTAAGTCGTCTGCCAGTGAATTTAGTTTGCCTGGCAGGAAATGTGCTTGTAGGTGTACTTGGTAGCTCAAGGCTGTGTTCCACAGAGCCATGGCTAGTCTGCAGAGAGGGTACTAGTGGGTTCCCCCCCGCTTGTTTATGTACCACATAACTGCGGTGTTGTCTGTCTTTACTAATAGTTGTCCTGGAAGAATACAGTCTTTGAAGGCTGTCAGAGCATTCTTTACAGCTAACATTTCTTTTTGATTGATATGCAGGTACATCTGTCTCAGGTTCCATTTGCCCTGAATGCACTGCCCTGCCATGTGAGCCCCCCATGCATAGTCGGATGCGTCTGTTGTTAGGGTTTGGGCAGCAGGGAGTAGAGTGAAAAGGAGTCCTTTGTTGTGGTAGCAGGCCTCTGCCCACCAAAGGAACTCTGTTTTCACACAAGGAATGATAGAAATCATTGTTTCCAAGTCCTGAGAATGTTGACACCATAGGCTTTTTAGATACCACTGGAGTTTCCTCATATGCAATCTTGCATATGGAATTAGTAGAATGCAAGAGGCCATGAACCCCAGAGCTTGCAGTATTTTCCTTGCAGATAGCTGGGGTTTTGTGGCCAACAGTTTGAAGTAGGTTGCCAAATAAACTTGTTTCTCCGGAGTGAGGAATGCCATCTGGGAAGTTGTGTTCAAGCTTGCTCCCAGGAATACAATCTGCTGGCAGGGTACTAGGAGAGATTTCTTTTCGTTGATGGTGTACCCCAGTGAAGTTAGAAGTTTCTTTATGAATGCCAGGTGTTGTAATAGCAAGTCCTGGCTTTCTGCCTGAATAAGACAATCATCCAGGTATGGGTAAATTTGAATAGTTCTCTGCCTGCAAAATGCAATGGCTGGTGCTAGACACTTTGTGAACACCCTGGGTGCAGTAGATAAGCCAAAGGGAAATGCAGAGAACTGAAAGCGCATGGAGCCTGCCCTGAAACGTAGGTATTGTCTGCAGGATCCTCTTATTGGGATGTGCAGGTAAGCTTCCTTTAAGTCTAGGGTTGCCAGCTGGCATCCTTGGCTAGCATAAGAAGAAGCTGTTGAAGAGTTAGCATTTTGAATTTTGGAACCACCAGAAAGGTGTTGAAAATAGAGAGGTCCAGGATAGGACGCCAGGAGTTGTCTTTTCTGGGTACCAGAAAAAGTCTTGAATAAAAACCTTGTCCCCTTTGTTCTGCTGGGACAGATTGAACAGCCCTGATACTAGGAAGAGAGAGAACCTGCTGTTTTGATTTGGGGGTAGGTCTGGCCAACCATTTGGGGTTGGTAGTGTGTGGAAGTAGAATCTGTATCCTTGGGAAACTATGTTCAAAACCCATTTGTCCTGGGTAATGAGTTCCCAGTTTTTTGCATGCAGGGCGAGCTTCCCTGCTAAGGGAGCAGGTAGTTGAGCAGGGCTGGGAAGGGTTAAGGCTAAGTCATTGTGCCATTTTTCCATAGGGGGGTGGCTTACTACTCCCTGCTTTGGAAGTGGGAGCCCCCCACTGCTTAAATCTGTGCGTAGCCTGAGACTGTAGCCTAGGTGGTCTGCTGTTCTTGGGCTTGGAATAAGAAGGCCTGGAAGGGACTGGAAAGGACCAGTTCTTTGAAGGCCAATGCCTACTGACTCTGGGAGGCTGTACTTGTAGGAAATCTTTAAATGTTTGCATAGATTTAGCTTTTTCCTCCAATCTTTTGAGGACTTCTTCTGCTTTGTTGCCAAAAAGTCGGTCTTGGTTTAAGGGAGCATCCAGTAATTTAGCTTTAACATGATCTGGCAAGTTTTGTTCCTTAAGCTAAGCATGCCTTCTAAGCACAGACCCAGTGATAGCAGCCCTGCAAAATGCTTCTAAAGCATCAAAACCACATTGCAAAGTATGTTTACCAACTTGTTCTGCAGAATGCATTAAATCTTGCAATTCTTTGTGTTCAGCACAGTCAGGAATCAACATAATTTTCTGTTTAAGTAGCCCCATAATACGCTGCTGATACTTTAACATATGAAACTGGCAATTTAAAGCCCTAATGGCCAAAGTAGCAGAAGTGTATACCTTTTTACCCCATCTAAGACTCTAGAATCTCTATCAGGAGGGATAGGATTTTTGGCAGCAGTAGCCTTAATGTCTTTTGGTCCTTGGGAAATGGTCTCTGGATCTGCAGGAGGATTCTTGAAGAGGAACTTGTGAGAGTCAGGTATTCTGTAGTACCTGTCAGATTTTCTGGGAGCTGGAGGCAAAGTGTATGGGGTAAGGCTAGATTCCAAGAAAGCATCATCTACAATGTCCAGAACAGGAGGGATAGCTAAAGGCCTGTGTTGAGGCAGGAGTAAGAATTCCCTAAGTCTCTTTTTGGACTCAGAGTAATCCTGGCATTCCCAGCGGAAATGCTCCCTAAGAGTATGCAAGGTTTCACCGAAAGAAAAATCTTCTGGAGGGGAAGCACAGGGAATGTAATCCTCTGCATCAGAATCCTCATAAGTAGATAAGGGCAAATCCTGGTAATCAGAAGGAGCAGAAATATCATATTCCTGATCAGAAGAATCAGAAAGAAAATCGGTTCTAGGTCTCTTGAAGGGGGAAGGCTGGCTTCCCCTAATTACGGTAATAAGGTATTCAGCCATTCTAAGCATTTATTTTTGAGGCATATGGGCCTGAGCCTGTGGTTTGGTCATTGGATTTCTAGGCGTAGTGCGGGTTTTTGGCCTGAGGAATTTGGAACCTCTGGATGGAAACGATGGTGTCGGTTTAATATGAATGTCTGTAGGCCTGAATACACCCTCAGAAACCGGTGCCTGCACAGCGGCTCCGGACCCATCCAAGGCAGAGACATCCGCAGGTTCCATAGTCGAAGAAGCATCTTGCAGCATACCGAACTCTGAATGGGTCTCAGTAGAGGTCTGCAAATCTGAAGTAGTGGGTATCAGGGGCTACGAAAGCGCCTCACCGAGTATTGATGGAATGGCAATTAGCTTAACGGAAGCGTCGTCGGCAGTTTTGGACCTATGAGGTCTGTCTCTGTCTTTATCCTTACATTTTTCGGAAGATCGGTAGTCGGATGGCTTAACATAGTCATTTTGGAGTACGTAGATCGAGTACGAAAGTAATTGGCTGCAAAAATGGCCCGATGATGAATAGTACAGGCATTGAACAAGGCACAAAACCAACAGCGAGGGACGTCATGGTCTGGGCCTAAACCGGGTATCCAATATGAATGAAAATCTCTATGAGGTATTTGCTTTCCACAGGTAAGACAATTTTTAACTTTTACTGACATCAGTTGGAGCAAGAAAAAGGATCCCCAACGGGGTACTTATCTTTTTTGAAGACTTCGGATCTGAAACTCAAAAACGAAAATTTCAGGAGATGGCCGACGGGCACTTTGGAACTGCTTCTGCTTCAGGCATCGCATGGCAAGAAAGACTGATGTAATGCCGTCGGCTGCATGTTTTATACCCCTGACGACCTGACGTCAGGGAAGGAGCGACAGCATCCGATGCAGAAATCCAAAGACGCTGGTATTCAGGCCAGCTGAGGGCTACCTGCAGGCAGATAACCCAAACGTGATGACTGCAACAGTGAAACACAAAGAACATCAGAAAATAGACCCCTGCTGGACAGGGAAACAGGTGCTGACTTTGAGGGAACATGGGCAAAATTCTTGGCTAGGCTTATAAGGGTCTCCGGGCCAATAACCTAGTATCATCCTATGAACCTATTGAATACAGAAAACTGTAAAAGCACTCCACTCTACTCCAGTAGGTATACCCATCTACTTCAACCTGAAAAAATTATATTTGTTGTTTCATCCTTTTGGCAGACTATAGCCCATCACTGCGAACAACTAGAGGAAATTTCACTGACTGCCTATTAGCAGCAGGGAAATTTCCTCCTAGATACACTGTTGTTCATAGTCATAAAGCTTAGGTACTGTCCACAACTGCACAAAAAGCTGTCCACCAGAATGACTATCTACTCACTCACAAAATAATAATGCTCCCTCCGCAAACTGGACTCCTTCTGGTTTAGTTAAATGTGAGACATCCTTTCCTAAAACAGCATAGTGGAATAAAAGTCCCCAAAAAATCACTCTGACAACTTTTAAAACAAAGTTAAAAAACTCTTATACAAGAAAACAAATGCAGATATATAATGGATAAACTGAATTCAGTTGGGTGACCATTCAGCAAGCAGAGTATTTAATCTCATTTAAAAACAACTGTTTGATGATCTTGCAATTCTAATGTAGACACTGCGAATACATATGATAAACTATAAATATGTGTCAATACTGTAACTACTGTAAATCAGTAAACTTTATAAGATGTTGCTCTCTCTCTCTCTCTACCACTTCAGTTATTTATACTACTATATCTGTATGCTTCTTACTGCTCATCAAATTGGCCCAAGATGTGGAAAAGGGTAAACTGATAACCCCACTTATCTGGTTAACATACAGAAAATAAATAAAATAAACACAACAGAATGAGTTTAATAATATGCTCTATTAATGCGAAAATACCTTGAAATATAATAATGAAAAATACTGGGATATTTTTTATCATCAGCATCTATATTTTTACAGGAAAAAGCTGCCTCTTAAAGCAAAATGGGTATTTTTGAATTTTTAAAAGGGGATACAAAATATGCTTAAGAGATTTTAGAAGTCAGCATCATTACCCAGTGTCAAGAGTTCATAATGTATACCATGTGGCTGGTATTTTGTATTGTAAGTTCATAGGTGTATACTAGGCTAACAACCACTGGGGCCTTTACAAGCCTAGCAATGCAATCCAAATCTCCCCTGAGTTATTGTGTTTTAGAGGTTATTTTAAGGGAGTATATGTTAGCTAGGGCATGATTTAACTACTGCCTCTGTCCATTAGTGCCAGATCAGGTTTGAACTTCCAGTTTCCTATCCACTGGTCTAGGTTATGCTTGAATAGGATTAGGGAAAGGTTTTGTTTCACATGGACAGGAAGTCTGTTCAAGAGAATGGGAATTCTCTGAGACACATACCTGTCCCTCCAACATGTCCAATTTATATAAAAAGCAAAACTTAAGTTCTGACACCATTCATTTAACAGATATACAAAAAATCCATCAGAGTGAGGTCCAAGGATGCCTTGTATGCCAGGCATAGATCACCTCTCAACAGTCTGTAGGAAATAGAGTAAAGAGATAGGGCATTGAGACAATCTGCACAGGGCATTTTATTTATGCCCTGTATTCTTTTTGTGATGAACACCTGTGGATGTCCTAGCTGTTGCATGTACTTGGGCAGGTACATAGTGAAGGGGGCATAAAACTCAATGATGTGTCTGATGAAGGCCAACTAAAGTTGCAAAATGACCTCCCTGGACCTGGATGCCATGCCCTTACTTGTAAGATGAGCGACACAGAATGAGCTTCTTACTACCTTAGGCTCATACTGGTCAAAAGCCAGGTTACTATCTACATGCGTCCCCAAGTCCCTGACTACTGGGTCTACTATTAGGTGCATTTTACTGATGAGGTAATTTCCCTGGGTGGCCGACTTTCTGCATTTCATGGCAATGAGTTTTAAGCCGTGGCTTTGACACCAGTCTTTTGTCACAGCTAGACATGCCTGCAAGATGTTTGTGTCTTGGGCGATTCAATTCATCTGCAAACTTGCTCAGCCAGAAACCTTTGACATTGGTCCTGATTTCCAAGAATTAGATGCCAAAGAGAAGCAGACCCAGCATGGAACCCTGATCTGTGAGCCAGTTGACTATCCAGTGTGCTACATAGGGGTTTATGCCTAATTCTGACTTAATTAACAATGGCCATGCGGGGTATTATATCAAATGCTTTAGTCAGGTCAAGGTAAACAGTGTGCATCACTCTACCCTAATCCACTGCCTTGATGACCTTCCCAAAGTCATCCACCAGTTTTATTAGGCATGACCTGCTTTTGATGAAACCAAGCTGGGTTAGGCCTTGTGTCTGCAGGTTTCCTATAACATTATTATTTCCATGACTTTTCAACACCTCTGCAGATGAGACTACTCAGACAAATGGATCTGTTATTCTAGGATCCACAAATGTTCAGCCCTTGAGCAGAGGGATGAACACTGCAGTTCTCCATTTGCTTGGCACAAAGACTCTTCAGGGGCTATGGCAGTAAAGTGACTCTTGTAGCCTTGATAGGCCATATTTCAGATTGTTTAAGAATTATTCCAGGATATTTATTTAAATTTGTTTAACGTGGTACTCAATACTGACCAGTTTCAGGCCCATTGAGGTTATGTTTTTGGCCTTAGAGATCACATTTAGGACCTGTTCCCTACTGAAAGTTGATGAGGTTATGTTTGATGGTATTTCCTGGGGGCATCACTGGGTGGAGTGGGGGATGAAGCAGGAGGTGAGTTTGCCAGCCAGTAGATTTGCTATATCCTCCAGATCCATGTACCTGGCATCATTAACATCCAGTTTGGCACATTGTTGTGTGCTGCTTTTAAGGTTTTGGACACACCTAAGGAAGGCCTTATAGTTGTCCTTGGCTTGGGAAGCTATCTTAACCTTAAAATTGGCTTTGTTGTTCTCAATTTGCCTGTTAGTTGTCTATTCGGATTGATGATAGAATTTCTTTTATTGTATAACCTGTATAATATTTGATTCTATCAGAGTAGCTTGTTTTTTTGAGTTTGATTTGAGCTTATTTCTGCTAGACAAAGCAGCTCCAATGGAGCTACTAACATGGTTGCATAGAGTTTCTGTGAACAATACCACATAAGGTGCTGTGTTTTCAGAGTTTGGGGGGATTTTAAAATTTGACAGGTTATCAATTAATAAGAGGTAGTTCACCTTGGAATAGTTCCTAATTGTTACAGAGTTCACTGGGATTACAGGGTTGATTTTTATCTCAAAGGAGAAAGCTTTATGGTCTGAACTCACTACAGAGGATACAACAGTATGTGTGTGTGTGTGTGGGGGGGGGTACACTGTTCTATATTTCTGAGCACTAGGTCCAATATATTTGCACCTCAATGAGTGTATCCACTATCTGGTCTAGGGTGTTTGTGTTAAAGTCCAGGAATCTTTGTGCCTGCAAATTTGGGGTCATGTATTAGCCTGAAATACATGCTGATGAAGCTGGCTCATGCAGCTGGCCTGCATATTATAATTTGCAGCATCCTAGATAACCAAATGCTACAACCATGGGCTAAAGCTATGTAACTTAAGATGTCTGGTAAAAGTTTCAAGGTCCCTAGCTCCTCAAACAAGGATTTACACTAGTCACAGCATATATCATCACATTCCTTGCAATGGAGGCAGTATCTCTTAGGAGTATTCTGTCTTGCAAATGAACATTTGATGGTATTTTTTATTTCTGTGGACTTTCTTTGCCATGTGAAACATAAGCGGGACAAGTCAGAACTAACAGCCAAACTTACAGCAATACATAAATCTCTAAAGACAAAGCAGAAGCTAAAAAGATACTTTTCACTCTTCTTGTCTCCCAGAGAAATGGACAATGCACTCAGGATGAAGCAGGAAAGTACAGTTGTGTACACATACCATAAATGTAGATGTTCGAGTGTATTCACTGTTTTAGTTATCACATTTGGGTTATCCCTGCCAGGGTAGCCCCTGGCTGGCCCGAATACCAGAGGCTTAGTATTTCTGAGTCTGTTGCTGTCGCTTCAGTACTGACATCAGGTCGTCAGTAGTACAAAGTAAGGCAGCCAACGCCATTACATCAGTTTTTCTTGCCCTAACCTGTCAGGAGCCCACAAAGTAGGAGGCAGATTCTGGTGGAAGAACCCCACCAGTAGAAAGTAAATACCAATAAGTCCCTTGTAAGGAAGGAGAAGAGAAAAGAGGGGGATGAAGGGAAACCAGGACTGCAACAGTGAATACACTCAAACATTTACATTTATGGTAAGTGTACACAACTGTACTATGTTTTTCGTGTTTCACTGTTGCAGTCATCACATTTGAGTTGATTCCCAAAGCTGAGGAAAAGGGTGAAGGCAGTCAAGGAAACTAGGGGCTGGCTAGGATGCCCTGCAAGACTGCAGAGGCAAACCCTGCCCTGGATTTGGAGAAGAGAGGCAGGCGGTAGTGTTTGGTAAAAGTTTGAACAGATGTCCAGGTGGCAGCCTCCAGGATGTCTCTGGTGGGGACTCCTCTGAGGAAGCTGCAGAGGTTGTGGCTGCTCTGGTGGAGTGAGTTCTGACCCCCTTGGGGGGAGGCTTTCTGTGTTGTTTGTAGCAGAAATGGATGCAGTGTGCTATCCACTTGGAAATGGCTTGTTTGGAGATGGCTTTGCCCTTTGCCCCTGCAGCAAAACTAACCAACAATTGATCAGACTTTCAGAAGGATTTAGTCCTGTCTAGATATAATCTGAGCTGTCTGTGCACATCTTGAGAGTGCAGGATCCTTTCCCCCTTGTTCTGTGGGTTAGGAAAAAGTGGGCAAATGAATGGATTGGTTGAGAGCCACACTGGACGCCACCTTGGGCATGAAGGATGGGTTAGTTCTGAGGGATACCCTGTCAGCATGGAAGATGATGAAGGGTTCTACAGCCATGAGTGCCTGCAGCTCGGAGACCCTTCTGGCTGAAGTGATGGCCAGAAGGAAAGCTGTCTTCCAGGAGAGAAATTTTAGCTCTGCTGAAGAGGCTGGTTCGAAAGGGGGCAGGGTGAGCTTTTCCAACACAAAGTTAAGGTCCCAAGCTGGGGTTGGTGCTCTTCTGGGTGGCCTTAAGTTGCTAGCCCTTCCTAGGAACTGTTTGATCAAAGGTGTGAGAGAAGGGGCTGCTCAGTGGGAAAATGAGCAGAGATAGCAGAGGCATGAATTTTAATAGAGGAAAAAGAGAGACCACTGTGTAGCAGGTCAGCTAAGTAATCCAGGATGAGAGGGAGGGAGGGCTGTGCCATATTGGCTCCCTTAGCCTGAATCCAGGTGCAGAACCTTTTCCATTTGTCAGCATAAGACTTTCTGGTGCTAGGGCGTCTGGTCTCATGTACAACATCTAGAACCTGTTTACTGAGGTTGGCAGATTGATTGGGTGTTAGGGAATAAGCCAAGCTGACAAATTGAGTGTCTGCAGTTGGGGAAGAATGAATGCCTCTTCCCTCTGGGTCAGGAGGTCTGGAATCTGAGGAAGATGCTATGGTGGCAGTGGGGACAGGCTGTGCAGCAAGGTGTACCAGTGCTGGTGAGGCCAGTCTGGAGCTATAAGAATTGTCCTTGGTTTTTCCTCCTTTATTTTGAGCAGTACCCTGGGGATGAGGGGTAGTGGAGGAAAAGCGTAGACCATCAGAGTGACCCAGGGGAAAGAAAAGTCATCCACTTTCCAAGCCATGCAGTGATGCTCCCTGGTGCAGAATCTGCTGAGCTGATGGTTGTTGTGGGAGACAAAGAGGGCGACCTTCTGGGTGCCCCATTTCTGAGTTATTAGGGTGAAGGCTCTTCTGTTGAGTTGCCACTCGTGTGGGTCCAGAAGATTTCTGCTTAAGTGGTCTGTCAGAGAGTTGAGAGAACCTGGTAGGAACTGTACTAACAGGTGGAGCTGCATGGCAGAGGCTGTGTGCCAGAGGGTCATGGCCAGCCTGCATAGCTGGTAGGAGTGAGTCCCTCCCTGCTTGTTGATATACCACATCACAGTGGTGTTGTGGTTTGATCAGGAGAGCCCCTGGGGAGAGAAGGGGCTTGAAAGCTATCAAGGCGTGCTGGACAGCTATCATCTGCTTTTGGTTGATGTGCAGATGGATTTGCTGTGGGCTCCATTGGCCCTGTATGCACCTACCATCCAGGTGTGCACCCCAGGCACAGTCTGATGCATCTGTGGTGAGGGTCTGGGTAGCGGGGTGGTGGTGGTGAGAAAGGTAGTCCCTTGTTGTGGGGGAGCATTCTGTTGCCCACCAAAGAAAATCTTTTCTGAGGCAAGGTATCATTGGTATAAGAGTTTCCAGGTCCTGAGAGTGTTGACACCAAAGGCTTTTTAGGTACCACTGAAGTTTCCTCATATGCAGTCTGGCATATGGAATGAGGAGAATGCAAGATGCCATGAACCCCAGAGCCTGCAGGACTTTCTTTGCAGATAACTGGGGTCTGGTGGCTAGTTGAGAGAAGCAGGCTGTCAGGAAAGTTTGCTTTTCTGGTGTAAGGAATGCCATCTAGGATGCTGTGTCCAGGCTTGCTCCCCAGGTATGTAATCCTTTGGGTGGGTACCTGTTTGAATTTCTTTTCATTGACTATGTACCCTAGGGAGGTTAGTAGGGACTTTACAAAGGGGAGGTGCTTGAGCAGCTTTTCCTGGCTGTCTGCCTGAATTAGGCAGTCGTCTAAGTATGGGTAAATCTGGATATTCCTTTGTCTGCAAAAGGCAATGGCCCGGAGACAGACATTTTGTGAAAACTCTGGGAGCAGTAGATAAGCCAAAGAGAAGCGCAGAGAACTGAAAGGGCTGAGATCCTGACCTGAAATGGAGATATTTCCTGCATGATTCCCTGACAGGAATGTGGAGGTAGGCCTGTTTTAGGTCTAGGGTGGCTAGCCAAGCATCCATGGAGAGCATGGGTAGCAACTGCTGGAGGGTGAGCATTTTGAATTTTAGGATCACCAGGAAGGTGTTTAGAATGGATAGAGCGAGGATGGGGTGCCAGGTGACCTCTTTTCTGGGTACCAGAAAAAGTCTGGAGTGGCCATTCTGTTCTGCAGAAAGTGCTCTACTACCCTCATAGAGAGAAGGGAAAGGACTTGCCTCTGCCCACTGGTTTGGAGGTAGATCTGGGAATCCTTTTGGAGTTGGAAGGTTGTGGAAAGAAAATTTGTATCCCTGGGACACTATGTTTAGAATCCAACGGTCATTGGTAATGGTGGCCTAGGTGCTTGTGTGAAAGGAGAGTTTTCCTCCTAACAGTAAGTGAAGGTGGGCAGAGGGAGGGGGTGGGGGAGGAGAGTCTTTGTCAGCTCTTACCATAAAGGGGTGGCTTAGAACTCCCTGGTTTTGAAGCGGAGGTAGTGCACGGCGTAGATCTCTGCATCCCCTGTGGCTGCTGTCTGGGGGGGGGGTCTGGTTCCCCAAGGACTGGGCTGAGCTGGCCTGGTGGGAGCAGGAAAGGACCAGTGCTTGGAGGGGCAATGCCTGCAAAACCTGGGTGGCTGGACCTGTAGGAAATCCTTAACTGTCTGCATAGATTTAGCTTTTTCTTCCATCATTTTTAAGACCTCCACTTAGTGCCAAATAAGTTGTCTTTGTGCAAGGGTGCATCCAATAATTTAGATTTAACATGGTCTGGCAAGGGCTGTTCCTTAAGCCTTGCATGCCTTCTAAGGAGAGATCCGGTGACTGCTGCCCTGTAAGAAGCTTCCAGGGCTTCAAAACCACAATGCAAGGTGTGCTTAGTTACTTGACTTTGAGAATGCATTAACTCTTGTAACTCTTTAGATTCAGCACAAGCAGGAAAGGAAGAATTTATTTTGTTTGAGGAGTACCAGGGTATACTGCTGAAAGTTTAGCATATGGAACTGACAATTTAGTGCCCTGATAGCAAGGGTAGCTGAGGTGCATACTTTTTTACCTCATCTGTCTAGTGATCAGGAATCCCTGTCTGAGGGGTGGGATTCTTAGCAGAGGTTGCTTTAATCCCTTTAGGCCCTTGAGAAATTACCTCAGGGTCAGCAGTAGGATTTTTAAAAATAGATGTGTGTAAGTCAGGGACTCTGTAGTACCTGTCTAGTTTTCTGGGTGAAGGAGGGAGGCTGTCAGGAGTCAAGCTGGATTCCAGGAAAACATCTTCCACAACATCCAGGACTGGAGAGATGGCCAAGGGTCTGTGCTGTGGAAGATCTAAGAATTCCCCAAGTCTCTTTTTAGACTGAGGGTAGTCCTGACTCTCCCATTGGAAATGCTCCCTTAAGGTATGAAGGGTTTCTCCAAAGGAAAAATCTTCTGGGGGAGAGGTTGAAGCAATGGAATCCTCTGCATCAGAATCCTCATAAGTAGAGAGGGGTTGCATGTCTTCATATTCAGATGTATCAGAGTCATCTGACTCTTCTTCAGACAAAACTATAGGGGACAGATCTCTTTTCCTTTTGGGGGGGGGGGGTAGCTTGGCTTCCCCTGATCAGCATGATAAGGTTTTCCGCCATTTTAAGCATTTGGGTCTGTTGCAAGGAAGTAGGTGTCTGAGATTGGGTCGTTGGTTTCTTGGGTGTGGTTCATACCCTAGGCCTAAGAAACTCGTTTTTTTTTCGAAAGAAAGGTAGACGTGAAAATAGTTGTCGTCGAGAATTGGTAGTGTGAAGGACTTCCTTGGAAGCTGGTGCCTTCTCAGCGGCTCTGGACCCATCCAAGGTAGAGACAACTGCAGGATCCTTAGTCGAAGAAGAGTCATGTGGCATTCCGGACTC
The DNA here is from genome assembly GCF_019279795.1 of Protopterus annectens. Lineage (NCBI taxonomy): Eukaryota > Metazoa > Chordata > Ceratodontiformes > Protopteridae > Protopterus > Protopterus annectens. The sequence goes on along the minus strand of NC_056727.1, from coordinate 902,692,185 downwards.
CAAAAGGGTCTCGGTAGGGGCCTGCAAATCCACAGAAGCGGGCATCAGGGGCTACGAAAGCGCCTCACTGAGGACCGGAGAACTGACGACTAGCTTAACGGGAGTGTCGTCGGTAGGTTTGGACCTGTGCGGTCTGTCTCTGTCTTTATCTTTACGCTTTTTCGGAAGATATTCTGTCGGATGGCTTACTGAAGCCATATCGGAGTTCGAGGACTGTAAGCGAAAATATCTAGCTACAATAAGGGCCCGACGACGGATAGTTCTGGCATTGAACAAAGCACAGAAGTGACAGTGGGGGATGTTGTGGTCTGGGCCTAAACAAGTGACGCAGTAAGAATGAAAGTCTCTGTGTGGTATTTTCTTTCCACAGGCGAGACGATTGTTAACTTTTTCTACCATCGGATAGTGCAAGAAAAAAGATCCCCAATGGGGTATTTAGCTTTAGAAGACTTCAGCTTGAATTCAGTAGACGAAACTCAGGTAGTGGCCGACCAGCACTCGTGTGAACTGCTTCTGCTTTGGGCTCCATGGCAAGAAAGACTGATGTAATGACGTTGGCTGCCTTACTTTATACTACTGACCACCTGACATCAGTACTGAAGTGACAGCAACCGATGCAGAAATACGAAGCCTGTGGTATTCGGGCCGGCCAAGGGCTACCCTGGCAGGGATAACCCAAATGTGATGACTGCAACAGTGAAACACGAAAAACATCCATTTATTTCAGTGTTAAAAAATAAATTAAATTGATACAGACTACACTGCTCAATACAGCCACACATACTGCTGACAGCTTTGGTGTGGAAGGTAGCCTTGTACCTACCTAAAGATGCCTAACTGCTTTACATGACTGGGCAGAAAAATGAAGTCTGTTTGCAGCTACTTCCATTCATATATTGAATGCACCACATCACTGATCCTTATGATAAACATCACTATTTTACTCATTTACAACAGTCATGTCCACCTAGAAAAAATATGCATTGCAGTTGTTGGTATATACAGGTGGTCTTCTAACTCTAGCTCATCTCTTTAGTTCTGTTTGAAAAGAACTGGCACAATTGTATCAATCTCAGTTTCATTTGAGGTCTTAATCTGAATTCTGTGTTCAGAAGACTATACAAAACTCTACCATGAAAAGCCAGCTCTGCTGATGCAAAAGCCCTGACTACTGCCTACATGACCCAATTCTGATTAGTGCCTCTGTTGTCTACTGGAACTGGAGTGGGGAGGTTGGGCAAGCTTACCCTGGAAGGGAGGGAAGTGGACCTGGTCTGCCAAATGCAACAGTCTCTCAGAGGAGAAGCAGCTCTGCAAGGGATGGCCTGGGAATGAGCATTTGGCCAGCAAGTAACTTTGCATCTCAACACGAGTGCATGGGAGCATGCATTCATATAGGAGAAAGCACATTGGTCCTCACAGTGATGTGGGTCAATAGTCCCCTCAACAAGGGGAGGAGGGTTTTTTTTTTTTAAACAAGCAACATCTTTATTAAATTATTACTTATGACATAGGCAATCATACACTTATATAAAGACCAGGAGAGAAGTTATGAACTAATATGCATACATTTTCAGGATACCAGTGATGGTTTAAACAACACTCATGGCTGCCTGGGTGACTGCCTTGGTAGATGTCTCTTGCTCCCATATTAGGGTTACCAATTAAGACGGAACAAAATGATGAGAACCCAGAAAGGGAGGCTTGATAGTTGGCAGACATGGGGAAAAAGCCCTTATGGAAAAAATCTCCAATATGAACATCATCTCTTGTCTCGATGCAATATCCACATATTCACTGTCATCAATGGAACACTTGCCTTATCTGGAGACACTAATTCACCTACTGCAGTGTCACTCTAGACGTCTTCAGTAATAATCAATCTCTAATTACCATCCACTGTGATCAGCAAGTCCCCTCACATTTCTTCACTAACAACATGGGATACTAGACCAATCACATTCATTATTCTTCCAGGTGCCTATTTTCTCCAGGACCAGAATTTCCTAAATTTATAAGCTGTTTATATCAGAAGCATCCACTTTCAATATGTCACTAGTATAAATAATCTGTACAACTTGTTTTATATGAACTTTCCAAAATAAATCAGGGTAAAGTAGTTTTCTACCTATGAACATCTTAGCAGGTGACAATCCATTACTTAACAGTAATGCAATTCAGCAATTAAACACAGGTCTCATTAATCTTGTTTCTAGAGATTCACTGGCAACTGTTTTATTTTCACTTTGCATTTCTCTGGACCCATTTTTGACTGACTTATTCAATGAAGAATTATGCTGAACAAACTACTATAAAATACATTCTTCCTTATGAATTGTTTAAATGCCTTACTTAAAAGGGTTGCTGTGGTGTCCAATATAATTACTTCAGGTATCTGACGGGTTCATAGTTAAGTACTAGGCTAGCTGCCCTTGTCAGTCATTTTAAGTTTACTAATTTGTCTTTTTAAAGGTGAGAACTAAACCCTGTACTTTGCGATTGTGAGATAAACACCTTAACCACTAAGCCACCCAATCCCCTTTCAAGTGTTTTATATCCCCTTATAAACTCATATACACAGACTAGACTAGGTGACCTTGCAGGTCATTTTAAGCCTAGCCAATTTCCCTTCAAAGGTGAGAATCAAACCCTGTATTTTGTGGCTGTAAAAAAAACACCTTAATAATTGTAACAACCCCCAACCCTGCCTTTAAGCTTTTAATAGCTGTGCTTGAAGAAGATATTGTTCTACAGCACACATCTATCCACTTCAAATAAGCATCCGCAATAACCAGAAACATTCTTCCAAGAAATGAACAAGTTTAATCTATGTGGATTTTTTTTCACCATTTCTCTGGATATGTATCCAGAAGTAGCAAAGCAGTGACTGGACACATTATCTACACAGTCAGTGCTGCAACAGGTTGCACACTTGCCTTTGGTAAAGAAGGCTGTGGGTTCTATTCATATACCAAACAGAAGGATTGCTGACATTGCAGTGCAGCATAAGGGCAGTGCTGCACTTTAGAGTATGTTGTCCTTTGGATGACACATTAAACTGAGGTCTCATCTGTTTGAATTGGTGGTAGCTCTGTTAGATGTAAAAGATCCCATGGCATCTATCGAAAAGAGTAGGAGAAGTTTCTCAATGCTCTGGCCAAATCCCTCCTCCCATCACAACAGTTTAAATACCACCTTGGATCTCTCCTGAAAAGAGGCCACAGGCCTAATTGGACTAAACAACAAAGGATAAATAAATAAAAATAAAATCTGTTTTTAACATGCAGTACAACTGACTACAGCTTTCTAAACATCAGAGTTCACATTAGGACCCACATATACCTTCGTACCAGACCTTTTATGTGAGTAATATGAAGAGTTAAATAACAGTAACAACACCAGTTTTATTAGCATGTAGAAGGACTACAATTGTGGATCCTACATCTTGTATACTGGGTTACATCTAATCTGGATTTAAAAAGTGTGAAATAAGGTTCTCGATAGACAAAAACAATTATATTCTTGAACTCTGGACATGGCTCGATCTGTCCTTATCCACACTTTAATACGCGCAGCTCCCAGTGAAACAGACACCTAAATGATTCGTCAGCATCATTTTTTTGTGCTGAAGGAACAGTACTGATTTTCTGACAAGAGTGGCAATAGAATTTGTGCCCACATTACCATGACCTCTGGGCAGAATGCAGCCTGTTTTGTACTACACGCTGTCAACAGTACAATCCATGCCAGGAGACATGTGTGGTACAACTTGCACCTCAAACAATATTAGAAGTAGCTCATGGTCTATCTGAAAGGGAAATGTACAGCCATAATACAGTTATAGGTTCATAGGTAGGTACTAGGCTATTGGCCCTAGGGCCTATATAAGCCTAGCCAAAGGTACCGTGGCTTTCGCCACCCAAGAAAATTATTTTCCTGTGCCACTGTCAAGCAGAGCCACAGAAGTGATCCCCAGGGTGAATTTCCTATCTCCCATCCAATCATCACGATTTTTCTTGAAGAGCGCTAATGAGGAGCTTTGTTTGATATAGATAGGTAGTTTGTTCCAGAGTATGGGAAGTCTCTGGGACAGGAATCTATCCCTCCAGCATGTTCTGTTTATTCTGGTGACAAGGTTTAGGTCCCCAGACTGTGTAGCTCATTGGGATTTCTTTAAGTGGAGCATGTCTAAAAGCTCTGGGATTGACATAGCTTTGTGTGTTAGGCAGAGATCGCCTCTGAGTTGCGATATGCAATGAAATGTCTTTCCTCAAAAAAATCACTGTAAGACTGCCTGTGTGTGATGACTTGTTCCTTTCTGTAGATGTCAGAAGTCTAGACAAAAATCCAATAGTTTGATCTGTTACATGTCATTTTATTGAAAGCAATGCATCAATGCCTTATGAAAATGCATTACATAGAAATGAAAGTGGTTTGTTGCTATCATAACTCATATCAGAACATTGCAGCACTTGTATAGAAGTGCCAAAAGCTTTGTCTCCACCTGGAGCCCAGTCAAGACCACACGTTTAGATAACTGCCTATGTAAAACAGTTGCTGGGTCTTGGAAAATATCTTGGTAGTTAACCCCCCCCCCCCAAAAAAAAAAATCAGTTCTTTCACATTCTTCATTTCTGGCACTTGCCAAAAAGGTTGCACCTACTTTGTAGCTGAATGAAAACCAATACCATCTACCTAGACTGGGAATGTCACTTAATACCCCACATTATGTATTTAAATGTTTTAACATAAGTAGCTTTTCTAACATGCTTAGCACAATACCCAAAATACGACAGTGCCCCCTTTCTAATCTGCCAGTTACTACAACATTATTCTTATAAACTACGTTTGGCACCTTGCAACACACTTTACATAGTTCAGTGAAATATATACATCCAAAGTGTACTCACCATATCTGAACACAGTCTTGTATTTATTGTCCAATACTTTTTTCAAAAATGTCTAACACACTGTGTTGATTAACATGGTTCACATTAAATTTTAAAAACTGCTTACCACTAACTAATACAACAAAAACACTTCTACCTTGGGGATGAAGTACTTTTTTAGCACAACACTGTTCACTGTAAGCTTGCAGTCAGAAGAGATCCTGACTAACCCATCTGGATTCATGAGAAAATAATTTATGTGCACAGCCCAAACTAAGAACTTTACTATACATTCAGATGTTGTTGTCGTTACTCTTTAAAAAAAGAGTTTTATTGTGCTTCTGTGTTTGTTTCTGAAGCACATGGTACTAACCGTGGCTCACAAAGCCTTAGAACACCACCATTTTGTGCCTAGCTCATCTTTAAATATTCTTGCATATATATTTCTGTGAAGCATCACTTGCACTTATTTAATCACCGACAACTGATTTACTGAAGTCAACTCTGAACTCAGTTCCTTTAAACAATTTCACCAACAAATCTTAAGAAGACCAAGTGGTTACCTTTGAATGTAGCTGTAAATTTAGGCAGACCGCAAAACATCAACCAATCTTTTGCATATTTTCAATGATATTAACACAGTCTTCAAATGTCAGTACACTTATATTTTTCCATAAAGTACAGTTTTGTACCTACCATAAATGTAGATGTTCGAAGATCCACATTGCTGCAGTCCTTACACTTGGGTAGTCCGCTGTCCTCGGTCGGCCCGAATATCAAAGTATAAGGCTGACGTCGGTCAAGGCGCATTTGACTGACATCAGGACGTCAGGGTACAAATGCGCATGACCGACGTCATATCCTCAGTCTTTTCTTGCCCCAGATGTCAGAAGACCCTAAAAATAAAGGTCAAAACCAAAAGACAGCAAACAACCAACCAACCACCCTTGCACTAATTATATGTACAATATATACAATATACACAATATTTACAACCCAACCCACACAACCACCTCTAACCACAGAGGGGAAGGAGGGAGGGAGGGTAAATTGGACTGCAGCAATGTGGATCTTGAACATCTACATTTATGGTAGGTACAAAACTGTACTATGTTCTTCATCTCACATTGCTGCAGTCCTTACACTTGGGTAGAATCCCAAAGCAGAGGTAAGGGAGGATGGCTAAACTACAAGGAAGCAGGAGCTGCCAAAATGCCCTGCAAAACAGCAGTGGCAAAACCAGCCCTGGATTTAGAGTAAAGTGGCAGGTGATAATGCCTAGAGAAAGTATGCACTGAACTCCAAGTAGCTGCCTCCAAAATATCCTTGGTTGCCACTCCCTCAAAAGCTGTCAAGTGGCAGTAGCCCTAGTGGAATGAGGCCTAATCCCAGCTGGAATCTCTTTGCCATGATGGGAATAACAGAAAGCAATGCAAAACCCAATCCACTTAGAAATAGTTTGTTTTGACACAGGCTTGCCCTGAGAACTCAAAGCAAAAGAAACAAACAACTGCTGAGACTGCCTGAACCCTTTAGTTCTGTCCAAATAATAACGCAACTGCCTGTGTACATCTAAAGTGTGCAAAATCTTTTCCCCTTTATTTTGGGGATTTGCATAAAAAGTAGGCAAATTAATAGTTTGGTTTAAAGCCACACTAGAAACCACCTTAGGCATAAAGGAAGGATTAGTACGTAAAGATACCCTATCCTTATGGAAAATCAAGAAAGGCTCAACCGCCATAAGGGCCTGCAATTCAGAAACCCTTCTTGCAGAGGTAATGGCCAACAAAAAGCAGTCTTCCATGATAAATATTTCAACTCAGAAGTAGCTGCAGGCTCAAAAGGTTGTAGAGTGAGTTTCTCCAACACAAAATTGAGATCCCAAGCAGGAGTAGGAGCTCTTCGTGGGGGTCTTATATTCTTTGCCCCTCTAAGAAATTGCTTGAACAAAGGATGAGAAAACAATGGTGGGTCACAATCATAGTGAGCCGAAATTGCTGCAGCATGAACTTTAATAGAAGAGAAAGACAAACCTTTGTCCAGTAACTCAGTAAGATATTGAAGAGCCACACTCAAATTAGGCTCAGAAACATCAAAATCTTTTGCTGCACTGCAAAATAAAAATCTCTTCCATTTATCTGCGTACACTTTCCTTGCACTAGGCCTTCTAGCTTCCAAAATAACATTCAAAACTTGCTGAGGAAGTGGAGGCCCACTATGGTTCAAAACAGAATATGCCAGGCTGTTAGGTGCAGAGAGTGAAGCTTGACATTGAGCAAATGGCTGTCCTCCTGTGACAACAGGTGTGGAATCGAAGGCAAAGGCCATGGAGGCTTCCGTACCAGACTTCTCAGTAATGGGTACCAGTGCTGTCGAGGCCAATCTGGAGCTATTAAAATCATCCTTGGCTTGTCCTGTCTGACCTTTAGAAGTACCTTTGGGAGGAGAGGCAGAGGTGGAAAGGCATACACATGAAGATTGCTCCAATTGAAAGAAAGAGCATCCACTCTCCAAGCTGTTGGATGAAACCTTTTGTGCAAAACTTTGGCAGCTGATGGTTTAGTGGAGAAGCGAACAGATCTATGTCTGGAGTTCCCCATGACACTGTCAATTTCTGAAATACATGAGGATCCAATTTCCACTCGTGGGGATCCATAATTCGCCTGCTCAACACATCTGCTAAGGAGTTCTGTGCTCCTGGCAGAAACCTTGCCTGAAGATTGAGCTGTAAACTGAGAGCAGTCTCCCACAAAATCATTGCTTGCCTGCATAGAGGATAAGAATCGTTCCCCTTGCTTGTTGATGTACCACATGACAGTTGTGTTGTCTGTTAGAATCAACACCTGCCCTGGAAGAAGTAAATCCTTGAAAGCTATTAATGCAAACTGGACTGCTAACATCTCCTTCAGGTTGATATGTAGATGTTGTAGTCTGGCAGGCCACTTGTCTTGTATCCACTTTCCATTTAGATGAGCTCCCCAAGCTTTGTCTGAGGCATCTGTCGTTAAAATCTGACTCGCCTCTGGCCGGGTCACAGAGAGTCCCTTGTTTAGGTGACATTCCTGAGCCCACCACAAAAATTCCTTTTGAATGCAAGGTATTATTTGAATGACAGTGTCCAGATCCTGGCAGTGCTGTGTCCATACATTTTGAGATACCATTGCAGCTTCCTCATATGCAGTTTGGCATTGGGAAGCACCAGAATACAAGATGCCATGAACCCTAAGGCTTGAAGGACTGTCCTTGCAGTCAGCCCGGACTGATGAGATAGTTGATGGAAGTAAAGGGAAAGACTCTTTTGTTTGTCCGGGGTTAAAAAGGCCATCTGGGATGCTGTATTCAGTCTCACACCCAGAAAGCACATGTCCTGAGAGGGTACTAGACTGGACTTTATTTCGTTCACAGAATACCCCAGGCATCTTAGCACTGCTAGCACATATTCCAAATGATGAAGAAGCTCTTCCCTTCCTTGAGCCAGAATCAGGCAGTCGTCCAAATAAGGATAGATCTGTATTCCTTTTAGCCTGAAGAAAGCTATCACTGGAGCCAGAACTTTCGTGAACACTCTGGGCAGTAGATAAGCCAAAGGGCAATGCAGAGAACTGATAGTGAGAAGTCCCAGCTCGAAAACGCAGATACTTCCTGCAACTTAGTCTGATAGGAACATGAAGGTAAGCCTCCTTGAGATCCAAAGTTACCATCCAATGATCTTTGCCCAGCAGAGGTAAAAGCTGCTGTAACGTCAACATTTTGAACTTGGGAATGTCCAGATAAGTGTTGAGGATAGATAAATCCAAAATTGGTCTCCACGTGTTCCCCTTCTTTGGTACTAGGAACAGGCGAGAATAAAATCCTAGGCCCACTTCTGGCATAGGGACCAGCTGTATGGCCCCTATTTGGAGTAACAGAGAAACTTGCTTGTGAGCCTCTATTCTTTGTTGAGGAGGAACATCTGGCATGCCTTTGAAAGGAGGCAAGGTATGGAAATAAAACCTGTAACCGTGGTGTATGATATCCAATACCCATCTGTCTTGGGTAATTAAACTCCAATTTTCTTTGAAAAGTGCCAACCTTCCTCCCAAAGGTGCTGCCAGACGAGAAGGCTCTGGCAGCTGAAAAGGTAGGTCATTGGGTCTGTTTACGAAAGGACTGACCCCTGCCCTCACCAAGACTGTGCAGGAGAACTCCCTGTTCTAGGCCTGAAAGAGCCCTGAGCTCTGCCCCTACCACGTCTAGATCTACCCCTAGACTGTGAATCATAAGAAGGATACGTCCACCCCTTAGTAGGCCAATTTCTACTAAACTTTGGAGGCTGGACCTGCAAAAAATCTTTAACAGTCTGCATAGACTTAGCCTTGTCTTCCATTTTCTTTAAAACTGCCTCAACAGGAGAACCAAACAACACGTCAGATTGTAAAGGAGCATCTAAAATCCTTGTTTTAACATGGTCAGACAAATTTTGATCCCTCAGCCAGGCGTGCCTGCGAAGAACTGACCCAGTGGCAGCCACCCTAGACGAGGCCTGTACAGCATCAAAACCACATTGCAAAGAATGCTTACCCACCTGTTCAGAAACATGTACTAAATCTTGCAACTCTTTACAATCAATACCTTCTGCCAGAGCATCAACCTTAGACTTCAATTGTGAAAGGAGATAGTTTTGGTATTTCAACATGTGAAACTGGCAATTCAAAGCCCTCATAGCAAGAGTGGAAGAAGTATAAACTTTCTTTCCCCATCTATCCAAGGCCCTGGCCTCTTTGTCTGCAGGAACCGGATTCTTTACAACAGAAGCCTTAACACCTTTAGGCCCCTGGCTAACAGTTTCTGGGTCTGCCCTAGGACTCTTAAAAAGAAACTTATGAGCTTCAGGCACCCTGTAATACCTATCCGGTTTAACAGGAGCAGGAGGCAAAGAATCAGGATTAAGAGAAGCCTCTGTAAAAACATCTTCCACTACATCCAAAACAGGAGGTATAGCCTTTTCCTGGAATCAGAGAAGTCCTGACCTTCCCACTTAAAATGCTCCCTCATGGAATGAAGAGTTTCTGAAAAAGAAAAATCCTCAGGAGGAGAAGCAGAAGGAGTAGAATCATCCACATCAGAATCAGAATAAGGAGAGTACTCCTGCAAGTCTTCAGCCGAAGACTCTGAAACATCTGAAGCCTGCTCAAAACCCCCCAGCTCAGGCTCCACCCTAGGTCTCTTATCAGGAGGGGGCATAGAACCCCTAATCAAAGTAATCAAATCTTCTGCCATTTTAAGCATATGCTTCTTGGGCACAGTTCCTGAAGAACTAGGGGTAACACCAACTGAAGCTAAACCTGGCCTGCCCCTGGGAGAAGCCTTAGAAACAGAAGGAGAGGGCCTAACCACCCTAGGCAGGGAGGGGAGTATAGTAACCTGAGAAGCCCCATCAGCCTGGCCTGCCTCCTGAGAGGCCACATCCTGCAATAACAAAGTCTCTCCTGGGATCCCAAAGAAACCTCCGGTGGAACCACCGGCTCCACCGACACCTCTAAAGAACCGGCGTCCGGTACTGACGGTTCCTCTAGCCTAGGTTTAACAGCTTTGTCCTTGCGCTTCTTGAAGAAGCGGGCCGGAGCATCCGACGGCATTTAATAATTGCACTGCTTCGAAGACTAACCTGGCACAATCTAATCTTCTCTTAATAGTGCGCTTATTGAAACTAGCACAAGAGCGACACCCAACAACGTCGTGCTCAGGCCCTAAACAAGGAATACACAAAGTATGGTAGTCTCTATGCGGTATCTGTTTCCCACAAGAAATACAATTATTCACTTTTTCTGACATCCGGTAAACCACTGAGGCAAGAAAAAACTAAAATATTCCCCAACGGGGTACTTAGCCAACTTTGATTCGGTCTGAAACTCCGAAATCGAACAATTTCAGAACGCCAACCGGCACTTGCAACGCTGCTTCTGCATCGGACCATGCGGCAAAAAAGACTGAGGATATGACGTCGGTCATGCGCATTTGTACCCTGACGTCCTGATGTCAGTCAAATGCGCCTTGACCGACGTCAGCCTTATACTTTGATATTCGGGCCGACCGAGGACAGCGGACTACCCAAGTGTAAGGACTGCAGCAATGTGAGATGAAGAACATCTTAAATTATGGGTCACAGTGACTCAGCAGCTTATGGCTACTTCAGATAACACACTTTAATAACTTATTTTGGGTGTACCTATCACACGAGACACCTTATAACCTATTCATTATTGTCACAATATGTTTTGAATACATTACTTCTCTTGTCTCGGTTTCACTATCTTTCCATTTTCTGTCCCCTGTACAGATACACAACTAGACATACAGGATGTACACCTCACAACTTCCAAGTGCAAGAAATCGGGACAAAGCCAAAAATGATGACAGGACTAAGGCCCAAAATCAGGGACAAATTTTAAATATTGCTCTAATAAACTTAGAAACTTAAGAGGCACCACCGGAAGATGAAAACTCCTGCGGTTTGTAATAAATTGCAGACAGTAAAGAAAGTGAATACCATCCACAGAAGTTAAACACAGCACGCAGTTCCAATCTTATATTATGAAGTAAAATCCAACAGTATAGAGATATATCATAAATGGATCAAAAACGATACAGACGTGGACTTCTGCAAACAGTCCAAGTTTTAATAGTTAGTGCTTTCACCATCCAGGCTTCATCAGACAATAAACAATCATCCAAACTACAAGATTAAATAGTGTCTCAAAGATATCCATTGGATAAAACATTCCTGACGTCATAAGAAACCTAATTCACAGACTATTCACAAATTGAGACCTACGCATACCATGTTAAAAAAGGTCATTGACCATGTAAAACAAATATAGTTTAGAACTATGTATAATAAAATACATATAATAAAAATATGAATATAAAAACATCCACCTAAAAATGTGCACACATAAAGGTTCACAATAATAACACACTTTCCTAAAAACACTAATTATAAACCATCATGTCCAATATCAGAGTGCCTTGCTTTAACGGCCAACCTCCTACTCTGGAGAACCGGTTCTCTCAGTGTCTGAAGGACATGAAGTCTGAAACTCAAATGTATGCCATTATTTAGTGACTTAAATCCTCAAAGATATTCCTGAAAACCACATATTTTATGAGGAACATACCAAAAATAAAAATTCGGACATTCTGCAAAAATCAAGACAGTTGAGAGGTATGACAAGGTTGGGGCTGCCAAATTTCAACACTTTTTGTTTGACTTTAGTTGCTGCACATTTAGTACCTTTGTAAATAACAGAAACTGTTTTCCCTTTACAAATTTTCCAATGTGAGCAAATAGCCCAGAGATATATTTCCCATTTTTAAAGACTGCCACACTGATGATCACTTTTACATTAATAACATGCTTTAACCATACTTAGTTTCTTCTGCAGATGGCGTTCCCAAATTATTTTATTTTATGAGGTGCAGGGGTGCAGCACTTAATGTTGTTGCCTCACAGCAACAGGTTCTCTGGTTTGATTCTCGGCTGGGGTGCCTTCTGTGCGAAGTTGCATGTTCTCCCTGTGTTTGCATGGGTTTCCTCCCACAATCCAAAGACACGCGTCTGGAGTGTTTCTCCCCGGGCCTCTGCTGAAAATAGGCTCTATCCTAGTTGGACTATTCCGGTTAACAAAATGATAAATAAAAAATATTTTTATTTTGTTTTTGGGCTGGTCGATGGACCCTTTGCAGTCATGACCTAGGCCCAGTGGGCACCAACAACATATGTGAGATTAAAACATTCAAGTTGTTGCACTGTACTAATACACAACAGACAGAGCAAAATAACTGCATAAGCACAATACTTACAGATGCAGGCTTACGTACCGTCAACAGTTTTAGATCAACTGGGCAGGTAATCAAACACAATAAACAGGTGCAATATGCTCTGGACATGTTTACATTATTTACAGTTGGCACAAAATATTTGTGAGTTTCTAATGCAATTACGTCACGCAACAGCAGGAATAATTCAGCATCACTCAGTTTACTATGTAGTTTAAGGCATTACAAAATATATGTGAGACTTGTGCATGAGCAGCTGAGACTAGCCTTTTTCATTGTAATAGTAGCAATTGGATTCCTTCAGTAACTGCTCCTTTAGTTTTGATTTGAACTATTTAAAGTGGGATTCCAATTGCATCCCAGCTGGAATACGATACCATATTGAAGAAGCCAACTTGGATAAGGCTCTTTCATCAGTGGCTGTTTTAAAGCGTGGTCTGATGACAGTCAGGACATCGTCTTGTTCATCCCTGACTAACTGTGTGACCTAAGTTGTAACTTTTCTCCTAAGGATGGTGGTGCTACAGTAGTGCTTTAGCAGATTACTGCATCTCTTGCTTTTCTAAAAGAAACTTATTTTACAGTTATGCAAACACTTCCATGAGTTGTTTCCCATGCCCTACCCACTATTAAGTTTTCTCAGCTATAAATGGAACAGGACAATCTCTTGAAAATGAAAATACTGAATTTGGCAATTCTACCTCTGAAAACAGGCTATTCTGACTACTCATATTTTCACCTTTAAAGCACACTACTTTCAATTTTTTTTTTACAGGAAAGGGAGGGGCAAATCCCTACACTTCCTGCATGGGTGGTTGTACTCTCCACTCTGTAGAAGTTACCCTGTCTTTATAAAAGTGAAAACAGGAACAGCTGTGGCAAATTCAGGAATGGAGTGGCATTACTGTGCACCCATCTGCACTAAATGTAACGGTGCAATAATTTAAACTTCCATATTTCACACTATTGCCTGACTGTATTTTAAAGACTGCAACTTTGAGTTTTCTCAGTACAGTTTTTTAGAACTTTGTACAGCTTCCGATAGTATCCTTTTGTGAATACTATCATTACTTACAGCATAAACTAGTCTCTCTCACCATATTACCTGCATAGATTCTCCATAATTAAAGTACAACTTTTTCCAATAAGTAACATTTACTTAACTTTATCTGACTCAGTTGTTAGCAAGTAAACAGCTATGCACAAGAACCTCTTTTTAGGGATGACCCAGAAGAACTGTTTGGTAATGTTACTCACTCAGAGTAACATGGTACACAAAGACATCTTCAAAGATATTAACATATTCCTCAAATGCTTATCTATTGCAAAAAAATAAAACGAGCTGTTGCAGCAATGCTTGCTTATGGAATGAAGTATCTTTTTAGTACTTAGCTATCTTTTCGAATATTTTATTTTATCATCTTGTTTCTGGATAAAGTAGATTTCTCTGTAAATGCTGTCTTTGCTCTCAACAGTATGTAATAAAGACTTGCTTTTCTCTAATGCTCCAATATTACTGACATCAACAAAAAATGAGAAATTGGGGAAGACAGAAATATCTTCATAAGTTACAGAAAATGGGTGGGATAGCATGCATCTTTGATAATATTGTCAGAGCCCAAAAATTTTTATCACAACAACTTAGCCAACAGAAAGTAGAAAAGCTTATAGCCAAACTTAGGGAGCCTGTCACAAGAAAAATAACCAGAGATCCCGTAGAGGTATAAGAGATATCTTAGATATTATATGAAAATTTGTGTAATTAAGAGAAATGTAGAAATCAAGAAACAGCACAAATGGAAAATATTTAAGAAATACCTTATTACGGCAAAATTAGAAGTAGATGAGTCTAAACAACTAACAGTTGAGATGAGATAAAAATGGCGATATATAATAAATCATCAGGAAAGTCTCCAGAAAAGTTGGTAATCCTGTGAAAGTTTGGCAGTTAGGAGGGAAAAAAGTGGTAAAGAGCTGGAAGATTTTGTTTAACAGTATTTTAAAAGCATGGGAAGCACCAGCACCTTGAAAGAAAGCCGTGCTGGCTATATTACTTAAAGATAACAAAGACCCATCAGACCCAGCTTCATTAAGACCCATTTAAATTTTAAACCACAATTATAAAATATTTATATCTATACTTGCTAAAAACTGGCAAAGGTGTTGCCAACATTAATAAATATGGATCAATGTGGTTTTGTGGAAGGGAGGTAAACATTTGATAATAATAGAACAGTGATGATCCAGAGGGAAACAGAATGCAAGAACATGCCACTGTTGGTGGGTCATGATGTAAAGAAAGCATCAAACTTGGGATTTTATGATTAGGACAAAGGAAGTATTTGCATTTCCTGATAAAATAATACAGCTATTAGGAGAATATATGAAGGATCAGAAGCAAGAATTAAAGTGGGAGGGTTCCTAACTGATACGTTGTGTTTGAACAGAGAAACCGGGCAGGGTTGTTATTTGCTTTATATTTACAGCCTCTGGCAAATAAAATAAGGGATTCAGAAATGCAAGGATATAACTGGCACACTAATTAAAAAAAGTTGGCTTTATTTGCAGACTGTATCATTTTATAGTTGATAAATCCAGAAAAGTACACCTTGATGTTGTGAAACATTTTGAGACAGTTTCAAGTCTTTTTGGAATATAAAATTAAAGAAGATAAAACAAAGATTATTGTCATAAATTATGTACTCACACATGCCTGCTTGTCTGCAAAATTACACTCATTAAAAAGGTATTTGGGAGCAAGCTGCTTCCCTTATACAGAGAACACGTAAAGACTTATAGCTATTCCCAGCTGCATTATTAGCTTTCACAGCTGGCACAACAGTTCATATGATTTCTTTCTGTAGCTAGTAGTACACAGAGCAAACAGATCTACATGTACTACAAAGGGTTATGATCAAATCTCTGACTGTAACTTATGTGTTCTTGACTTGGATGCCTAGAAATTCACTTCTCGAGCTCCGCTCTCGGGGGGGGGGGGGTTCTTGGCATCCATGTCTCAAACATATAATAAGTAAATTATGTTCAGAGATGTGAACATGATCCTCTATGTTTAATGCATGTTTTAAAACACTTTCTTGTATACTAAACCTTTACTCCCTGAGTCTCAGCTGAAAAGTGTTTTTTTCTCACTCAGAATTTGTCGGAAAACAAAAACATAAATAAAGTAAATAAATAAAAAAATCTGCTTTTTAGATGCCATGAGTGCAAGCTGAACTGTGCATGTGCTCCTTTTGTTCAGAATAATGGATCTAAGTTTTATTCACCATTGCTATATCTGCAGTACTGGAACTGATGTAAACTGGGGATGAGAACTCAGACTTAATAGATGCAGTACTGGAAAATGTTTATATGATGCTTGATTTTGGAGCAGGACTGACTTTTTGAGGTATTTCTTATTTTTTGTTGTTTTTTAACACTTAAGACATATGCAAACA
This sequence comes from Protopterus annectens, assembly GCF_019279795.1. Classification (NCBI taxonomy): domain Eukaryota; kingdom Metazoa; phylum Chordata; order Ceratodontiformes; family Protopteridae; genus Protopterus; species Protopterus annectens. The sequence continues at coordinate 902,676,023 of NC_056727.1, read as the reverse complement.
AACTGTTTACATTTTCCCATTTATATATATTATTCATCACGTCTTTCCTTTCCTTGTAACTATCATCAGTCTAACATTACCTAATTTGCTCAATTCCCGCCTTTCCCTAAACCTCGTCCCTCCACAACATTATTCTGCATGTATTGTTCCCACTATTTCTATTTATTTCTATGTAATTTCCTCCGTTCCTTTTCTAAAGATCCCTCTTCCAGTTCTTTTACCTCTTTTATAACATTCAGTACTTCAAATACAGCTAGTTTAAACTTTGATTTCCATTTTCTAGTAATTGCTTTTATGGCAGCCAACAGAATTAAACTTAATAAGGCCTTATTATATCTAGGCAATTAAGATCATGTGTCCCAGTTAAAAAAAAATCATTTCCATAGTTAAAGCCATTTCATAACCCAATATTTCTGTCCCAGATATTCTGCTGAATAACCATCCTGAAATCCTTTCTTTATCAAATTCACATTCTCAGTTCTTTACAAATGTGTTTCCTGCAGCATAGCTACTTATACTCTGCATTTTAATATAGTTCACTACTCTTTCTTTCTCGTGTATATCTGTGAGACCATTCACATTTAACGATAATATGGAAAGTGTTGTCAATGTCATTATGTTACGAAGGTATTATTCTCACCTGTTGTGTGTAACAATTTTTTTAAAAATGTCTAGTTTCAGCTTTTGTAATACATGCATACACCAGTGTTTGTCAGGTTGATCTTTTACACAGTTGTTTCTTGTCATAGCCATTTCAGCCTATACCACATATTGCAAAACGTTTTGTTTTAATGAAAACCCTCATAAAAACACCCCAGAGCACCCCTAAAACCTACTAACTTAATACTAACAAAACTATGTACATCTTCAAATAATGAAGTTTAACCCTCCAAAGAGCAACAATTGTCCCAGACTGAAAGCCACACTCACAGGCTTGAATTAACATATAATGAAGGTTATCCATGATAAGACACATGGTACAGCCTGTGCTTCCACTTCTACTGAGTGATGTCATATTTTTATTCTTTCTGAGATGTAGAAAACATTATCTCCTGGCTATTGAAAGAAAGAATTATTCAATTTGTATTGCCCCTTTATCAGATTGCCTCTGTATGTAAACATGACAGCCAGATATACAGCTGCCTCCACTACAAGCACTCATTTATTTGCTAGAGAAAAAATCATGATATTCAGTGTTATTTTATTTACTTCCACTTAAAAGTTGGTATTAGATCAGCCAAGGGCCTTAATCCAATCATTCCCTTATGCAAAAGTAAAAAAAAAAAAAAAAACATATCATTTTTGTTGTAACATGCTTTTTAGTGCAGACTTTTCTTTTCTTTTTACATTGCAGTGCTTACATTTCTTAAAAATGAATACTGTGAAAGAAGGAAAAAAGGGCACCTGTTTACTTCAGTATCCCTATTACACTAGAAAATAACCGAGAAAGCTTTACTTTACAGCATGCAGTTTATGCCATGCATTACAAAACATTACTGTTAAGAACAAAATTTTGTTTTACTCACAGTTAACTCTTTCCTTTCACTCCCCCCTCTTAAATGTTCTTGCAAACATTAATGACATGGAGTAGGGCAAAAGCTTTGGAGTCTCCTACAAGTTTAACAAAGTCAAAGAAGTCCAATATTTACAGGTTTTCCTGTATGTCATATTTCACAAATATAATTAATGCTTTGTAATACCAAATTTATTCATAAATTTCCAAGTTGCTGGTTTTCTTCCTGTTGATCCCCATCTCCCAAATCCAGTCTCTGCTTCATTTCCACTGTACCCCTGGTTCTTCTAGTCAACTCTTGTTCTTTTTTCTCTCTCTCAAGCATTTTCCTTTGAAACACTGAAAAAGGTATCACTTGCATAGTCTCTCTTTATGGGCTTTATTTCCAGAAAAACAAGAAGCAGAATCTCCTTCTGTTTGACAGCTCACTCTTTGTTGGACAAACTTTTATTTCCTCCTTAGTATGTTCTGCATCAAAAAATGATTTTGACCCTCCAGAAATTAATATTCTGAAAAAGCTAGACACAACAGCTTGAATCTTACTCAGCTTCTTGAAATTCCCCGATTACTGGAGTACATTTACTCCTCTTCTGCCTCTTGTACAGTGAGTAATCATTTTCCAGAAACACTCGACTGTTTCACACTTTTAGCACTTTGTCCTTCCATCACAGTTTTGTCAGAATCAACTCTTTCTGCTGTAGGTCTAGGTCACTTTCTCATGGCCAGGTTTGGAGCATACACACAATGTTCCCTTTCAATTAACAACTCCTGCTGTGGAATACCTGTCCAGTTGCTTATTTGTGCTTTCATATAATTAATACAGTCTGTTCCTTCCAGCTTCTCTAGTACAGCAGAAAATCTCAGATTTTCCCTATGTGCTCTGTCTTTTCTTGAGCAGTCTCATACTTAACCAGCCTTTTCTTCGATTTTGACCTCTGATTTTTGCATTTTTTACCTGATCTGAATATCTCTTTAAAGCTTCTTCCACTTTTCCTGCCTTTTATTTTTTTAGTTGATAGACTCCTTTAGTGTTTCGTTTATTTTAATCAGCTCTGAGCTTCTAGATTACTGGACGTCATGTCTTCCACCAAAGCTGAAGCTTACACTGCTTTTTGCTGAAAGCTGTAGGATTCTTCGCAGTCAGTGTTCTCTCCTCACCTTTTGTGACTGATCTTCTTTCAAGTTCTCTGAATTTCTTTTTAGTTGGCATCCAGGCAGTGCACTTACTAGCCAGTTACTGAAATTTACCCCAAAAGACAAGTTCATTGGCTCTCTTTTTTCTGAGTTTCTGTTTTCACACTGGGCTGAAATTAAGTTTAAAACAATAGGTTACAGCACAGAAGGGGATGGTTTTGTGGGCAGCAGACTGCAACACACGCTTCTCCAATGGTAAGGTGTACACTGATTCTATACTTGCATTAGAATGATTTGTTTAAGTAATAACCGACGATGTGGTGTGGTGTATTTAAGCAATAACCGACGACGTGGTGTGGTATATTGAAAATTTACCCATGGTTGGCATGGTTTAATCATGAGGGTGAAGCCCAAATGATTAAATAAAGCCAACCGTGGGTAAATTTCAGTATACCACAAACACGGAGTCGGTTATTGCTATTATACAATGACATTATTTAAGAAAAAAAACACTTACTTTTCATAAATAATGTCTTTCTATAATGGAGCATTACTGTTCTTCCGCCGGTGGTGGTATACTGCTTCTTTGTGTTGATGTACTGCGCATGAGTATGGGACTTGCATTCCTATGCATACCCAGTACATCAATGCTTTGAAACAGAAGCAATGGAGAAAAGAAAGTCTCCGTTGCTCCGTTTTTTTCTTTTTATTAAAAAAAAAAAGTGTTTTGGACACCTTATACCAACGGAAAAAAGTTCGGGCGACCGGACCTTTTTCCGATGGTATACTGTGGGATTTACAACGGGCACGCTGGCCAATCAGCATGCACATTTTAAAATATTAATGGGGGGGGTCATTGCATAATTATAAATATACTACAGTAATGGGAATGATAGATGTGCATGAGGCATTATGGCTTCCTAGATGTAAGTATGTATGTTTCTCATTCAACTATAAATCATATTCAAAAGCAGACAAAATCATGGTTAGAAAGGATCGTGTAGATCTTATTAAGCGTCTATATACATATGTTATCTGACCATTTCTTATTGTTCAGAAAGGTATGTTGAAAAGGAAACGTATGAGAGAAATTGAACAGTTAACCTGCATTGTTGTCTAGGAAAACAATGTAAATGTAGACTGGAGTTGTACTTAGACAGCAGTGATGCACTTTCCATATAACAGGGGTCAGATAATATAAATAGGGGATGGGTATAAGGAAGAGCTAAAGATTTTTGTAGATGAGAAAAGACAGTTAGTAAACTAAAAATGGCCAGGCTACATATAGAACTACTGAAGGCACAGGACAAAGTGATTCATAAGAAAGAATGGGCTGAACTCAAAGTGCTGGAGTGACAGGTAATGTAGATCAATTGCTAATTTAAAGGGTAGATCAAGCAAAGCAAACACTTAGAATTTTACATTTTGAAATAACACTTAAAGCAGAAAAGCATTTTATAGCTATAAGGTTTAGCCAACAGATGACAGGTTGATCAAAATGCAAGACTATAACAGGGGGAGTTTTCGGAGAAATTTGGAGACAATCAGGACAGAAGGACCAAAAAAATGGACTTCTTATGCAAGCTCCTATGCAAAAGTTTGGACTAGGAATAGGGGAATTGTTTGTTAAAAAAGTTACAGATGATGAGGTGGAAACAATATTAAGAAATCAAAAAAAAAGAGTAATTGGTGTGGATGGTTATCCAGCAGAAGTGTATGTAATGTGTAAAGACAACTTTTTAAGGACTTTAGTTATCTAACTAATTATGTGCTAGTAACTGGACAGACCCCAAATGCATGGATACAAATTGTCATAACAGTTTTTCAGAAACCAGGCAGATACCAATTATAAATCTAATAATATAGATTACCACTGACACTTAATCATGGTTATAAGCTTGTATCATCCCCTCCACTGAACAGTCTGGAGCAGGTGCGTTTGCACTAGTTTGAACCACTCATAACAGCCTATTGAAAACAAGTAAAGCAAACATACAATGCTCACTGCAAGTGTGGATGCTGGAAAGGAATTTGGCTGGCTTTGTTGGCAATATTTACTTAAATTATTTACTTACATTATTACAAGTGATGGGCTTTCCTGAAAGGTGGGTGTATTTAATAAAATATTTGTATTATAATGCCTCAGTACAAATAAAGGAAGGAAGTAGACTTTCCAAAAAATGTTCATTTAAATTGATGCAGTAGACAGGGGTGTCCTCTTTTCCCTCTTCCATTCATTATTTATCTTGAACCCTTAGCAAGATGGTTGCAGCAGATACAATTAAAGAAACATGAACTGCAGGCATATACTCTGTCCCTGTAAGTGGATGTCTTCCTTCCTTATTTGATAGATGGTGAAAGGGATTTGAAAGCAGTATTTCAAGCAACCTGTCAATATGGTAGAATTGAAGGACATAAAATAAACAAACAAATGACTAAAGCAATAAAGATAACTTATTTCAGCAGTGACAGATTGCAATGAAGAGTACCCTTTTCTGAGTGACTCCAACCAACTAGTTTACTTTGGACGGACTTTAACAGCTGCTATCCTTAAAATTTGAGTATTTTAAGTCATATAAAAGCTCTATATGGGAAATACAAAAGTACTGTTTAGACATGATACAAAGAATTCAGACAGTCCAGTTTTTTTTATTCATTTTTTAAGCACACAAGATCACTGGACACAAGTATCCCTTTTCAAAGGTAACCTGGGACTCAGGGCACTGTATAGTTAAATGACCTGCTTAGAAGTCACAGTAGGCAAATGGAGGTAAAATGAATCTAACTCTCCGCCCTGGACTACAGGAAACAACTTAACAACTCAGAGCCTTAATCTTCTGCACTAACTGCCTGGTTTGTTCTGCCACAAGTATTACATGTATCTCAGGGTTTAACTCTTCCTCCGACTGATGAGCTTTTTGGCACTACAACATTTTTATGGGCACAATAAAAATGCTGAGTGCCATGGAACATTATGACTTGAACAACAGAAGCAGGAGAGTCAGGAGTCCTTGACTTTGAGATATACTGCAAGGCATCAAGAATTAAAATGTTGCAGGGCATAACAGACCCAAACCATCACTACAGATGGAAACCTATCCTAATAGAACAACTGGACAGGATCAGAAGAGTGTATAAGTTAGTAAGGAACAGAAAGTTGGAAAGGATAAAGGAAGAAGGAAGCTGGTGGTATAGCTAACAAGGCTGATAAAAAAACTCTGAGACAAAACCACATGGACTTGGTTAAAGAGAAATATTACAATAATGGGCACTGCAAGTAACAGACATTTTTCAAAAGTCTGAAGGCTTATAGAAGATTACTGTACTGGGTCAGGTTACTGATACGAAGAAAAATAATGACAAGGGAACAATACAAAGATAAGGGTATAGACTATGGTAAAAACTGATAATCACACAATAAATTAATAGACAAGCTGAAGGCTTTGGAATTGTACACAATCCAAAGGGATGAATGCTGAAAATGAGTTATTTGATGAATAGAAAACAGATGAAAACATTCAGGTAAAAAAGGAGTCGTAAGCAAACTGTACAAAACATTAAAAGAAGGCAATGACAAAGAGACAAATAAGTTTAGAATTATTTGTGAGGAAGATTCAAATACTACAGCTATTCAAGCAGATTGGGAGTTATTGTAACTCCCAGACATGCTACAAAAGTAAGAAAATTAATACTTTTTGGTTGGAAAGCATTTGTACAAATTTTTACACTCCTTCATGACTCTCTACAATGTATTTGACTGATACACCCATTTGTTGGAGATGTCATGCCGATTTAATAGGAACGTTTATACATATCTTTTGACAATGTCCTAAATTAGAACAGTTTAAGATGGAGATACAGAACTTATGTAATGTCACTTGGCCTGGAAAAATGTTAATCACAACATCTCTCTGGACGACTAGTTTATATAAAATAGAGGAAACAGTAAAAGGGCCAAAAGGTTTGCTGGATTATCATTTCTAGCTGTGAAGAAAGCAATCATCATAAAATGGAAAAGAACAAAGTAATCAAGTAAACGACAAAGGAGATAAAAGAAAAGGAACTCTGTCATCAAATGTCAAGACACGAGAAAAAAATGTTGAAATGGATGTCTTGAACACTACAGGTAGAAGTGACATCTGAATCATGAATATCAATTTAAAGGTTATTATATATTACATTACGAATGTTTTCCTTTGTACTTACTAATTTTTAGTTTTGATATAGTGCAAAACCTCTCTGGGAAATAGGGGTAAGCTATTAGAAAGCACAATGTGCTCCAAAGGAATGTGTCTTTCTGATATATGTTATGATTTGATTAACAGCTAAAACAGACTGTACTGTAACACTGTTTGTATGTTGCTTGCAACAACAGAAATGTCCATATTTGAAAAAATGACCAGAGACTACACATTATTTTTATTTTGATTTCCAGTTCTCAGCTGAAACAAAAAAGATGACCTCAAGGGCTCAGAGGCGCTATATAGTTAGAAACTGAATAAATAGGTAATAAAAAAAATAACTGGATGAATGATAATTTTTCTGAGGCACCACGACTTACTATCAATGACCTTCTGCACATGCCACGTTAAAAATTAAAACGTGGTTTTCTGTGTGGTAAGGAAAAAATCAGTTGTGTACACTTACCATAAATGTAGATGTTTGAGTGTATTCACTGTTGCAGTCATCACCTGTGGGTAATCCCTGCTGTGGTAGCCCTCAGCCGGCCCGAATACCAGAATCAATGTTTTTCTGCATCGGCTGCTGTCGCTTGCTGACTGAGGTCAGGTCGTCAGTGCTACAAAGGAGAGCAGCCGACGCCATTACATCAGTTTTTCTTACCTTAACCTGTCAGAGGCTCAAGTAAATATGGTAAGGTGGTCCTGGTGGCTAAAAGCCACCTTTAGAAATTTACATCTCCCTAAAAAAAGAAGATATAATGGGGAAGGAGGGTGGGAAACCAGGACTGCAACAGTGAATACACTCGAACATCTACATTTATGGTAAGTGCACACAACTGTACTATGTCCTTCGTGTTTCACTGTTGCAGTCATCACCTGTGGGAGGATTCCCAAAGCTGAGGAGAGGGGTGGTAGGCTTAGTAAGAGACATAGGAATGGGTCAGCATGCCCTGCAGAACTGCAGAGGCTAACCCTGCCCTAGCCTTAGAAAATAGAGGTAAGTGATAATGCTTGGTAAAGGTATGGACAGAAGTCCAGGTGGCAGCTTCCAGGATGTCACTGGTGGGAAACTCCTCTGAGGAATGCAGTGGAAGTGAAGGTTGCCCTAGTGGAATGGGTTCAAATAGACTTGGGGGGGGGGTTCTCATCCAATCTGTAGCAGAAATGGATACAGTGTGATATCCATTTGGAAATGGTTTGTATGGAAATGGGCTTCCCCTCTGCCCCTGGGGCAAAGCTGACAAGCAGTTGATCTGTTTTTCTGAAGAGTTTAGTATGGTCCAGATAGTATCTGAGCTGTCTGTACACGTCTAGTGAGTGCAACATTCATATCCCCTTGTTTTGAGGGTTAGAAAAGAAGGTGGGTAGATGTATGTTCTGACTGAGAGTTACATTAGATACCAGCTTGGGCATAAAGGAGGGGTTAGTCCCCAGGGAGACCCTGTCTGTATGGAAGATGATGAAGGGCTCAATGGCCATCAGTGCCTGAAGTTCAGAAGCTCCCCTGGCTGAGGTGATAGCTAGGAGAAAAGCAGTCTTCCAGGAGAGGAATCTTAGTTCTGCTGAAGCAGCAGGTTCGAAGGGTGGTAAAGTTAGTTTTTCCAAAACATAATTCAGGTCCCAGGCTGGAGTGGGTGGCCTTCTGGGAGGTCTGACATTGGAAGCCCCTCTGAGGAATTGTTTAATCAAAGGATAGGAGAACATGAGCCGTTCTGTATCAAGATGAGCTGAAATGGATGAGGCGTGGATTTTAATAGAGGAGAAGGAGAGGCCACTATTAAGTAGCTTCGCTAGGTAGTCCAGGATAAGAGGGATGGAAGGTTGTGAGGTATTGCCCCCTCTGGACTGCCTCCAGGAGCAAAATCTTTTCCATTTTCCTGCTTAAGATTTTTTGGTGCTGGGCCTTCTGGCCTCTGTGATAATGTCTAGGACCTGTTTGCTTGACAGGGCCCCTTGCTTGCCTTTAGAGTGTTAGCCATGCTGATAGTTTGAGAGTCTGCAAATCTGGGTGGAGCATCCCCCCCACACCTGAGTTAAGAGGTCTGAGATCAGGGGGAGCGGCCTGGGAGGCTGTAAGGTCAGGCTGCGCAGTAATGGGTACCAATGTTGTCTGGGCCAATCTGGAGCAATGAGAATGGCTTTTGGTCTCTCCTCCCTTACTTTGATTAGTACCTTTGGAATAAGGGGCACAGGAGGGAATGTGTACACAAAGAGGGTCTTCCAGGGGAAAGTCAATGCATCCACCTTCCACGCTAGGTGGTGATACTCCCTGGTACAGAATTTTTTCAGCTGATGGTTGAAATGCGAAGCAAAGAGATCCACCTCCTGAGTCCCCCACTCCTGAGTGATTTGTAAAAAGATTTGTCTGTGGGGGTCCAGTAAGTTTCTGCTTAAGTGGTCTGCTAGGATGTTGCTGATCCCTGGTAGGTATTGGGCTATCAGGTGTAGTCCCATGGAACAGGCCGTCAGCCAGAGGTCCATGGCTAGCCTGCACAGAGGGTAAGATTGGGTCCCTCCCCGTTTGTTGATGTACCACATTACTGTGGTGTTGTCTGTTTTGATAAGGACCACCCCTGGCTTGAGATGGGGTTTGAAGGAAGTCAGAGCCTTTTGTACTGCCATCATTTCCTTCTGGTTGATGTGTAATGGAAGGCGCTGAGCATCCCAAAGACTTTGGGTGCACCTGCATTCTAGGTGAGCACCCCAAGCTATGTCTGAGGCGTTGGTGGTAACGGTCTGCCTGGTTGGGTGGAGGGTGAAGGAAAGACCCTTGTTCTGGACACAGGCCCTGCCCATCAGAGAAACTCGGACCTTATACAGGGGATCAGAGGGAGACAGGTCTCTAGAGGCTGAGAGTGCTGACACCAAAGGTTCTTTAGGTATCACTGAAGTTTTCTCATGTGACGCCTGGTCAGAGAATTAGAAGGATGCAAGATGCCATGTACCCCAAGGCTTGCAGGAACTTCCTGGCAGTGAGGTGACTTCTGGAAGCCAGCTGGGAGAAATGGGGAGGCAGGAAACTCTGCTTTTCTGGGGATAGGAAGGTCATTTGGGATGCTGTGTCCAGCAGAAGAAAATGATCTTCCTGGAGGGTGTTTGCTTTGACTTCTCGTTGATAGTGTACCCTAAGGAGGGTTTTGACAAAGAGGAGGTCCTTGAGGAGTTTTTCTTTGCAGTCTGCCTGATAGAGGCAGTCGTCCAGATAAGGGTAAATATGTATATTTTTCTGTCTGCAGAAGGCTATGGCGGGGGCTAAGCATTTGGTGAATACCCTGGGAGCAGTAGATAAGCCAAAGGGTAGCGCAGAGTACTGAAAGTGTTGTGAGCCTGCTCTGAAGCGAAGGAATTTCCTGCAGGATTCCTGTATGGGGATCTGGGGGTAGGCATCTTTTAGATCTAGGGTTACTAACCAGGCATTTTTTGTCAGCATTGGCAGCAGCTGCTGTAAGGTTAGCATTTTGAATTTGGGGACCACCAGGAAGGTGCTCAGAATGGATAAATCCAGGATGTGCATCAAGTGCCCTCTTTACTGGGAACAAGGAATAGTCTGGAATAAAAGACTTTGCCTGTTTGATCTGAGGGGACAGATTCTACTGCCCCTTGGGATATGAGAGTTTGGACTTGTTTCACTGCCTCTACCCACTGATTTGGAGGTAAGTCTGGGTACACTCTTAGAACTGGGAGTTCGCTGAAGGAGAATTTGTATCCCTGAAAAATTATCTTTAAGACCCATTAGTCCTTTGCTACAGAAAGCCAATTTTCTTTGCAGAGGGAGACCCTTCCTCCTAGTTTTTGGTGAGAGAGAAGATGGCAGAGGGTGGAGAGGGAGTCATTAAGAGTTTTTGCCACAGAGGGATGGCATAGAACTCCCTGCCTTTGGAGTGGAAGTGGTCCACTGTTTGGTTCTCTGCTGTCCCTGGGGTGGGAGTCTGGGTGGTCTGTCCCTGTGGAACTTACCTTGCCCCTGTCTGCTAGGTGCAGAAAAGGACCAGTGTTTTGAGGAAGACTTCCTGCTGAACCTAGCAAGTTGTACCTGAAGGAAATGTTTTACTGTTTGCATACATTTTGCGTTGTCTTCCATCTTTTTAAGCACCTCTTCTGCTTTTTCTCCAAACAAGCGGTCCTTATCCAAGGGTGCATCAAGTAATTTAGATTTGACATGATCAGGGAGGGGTTGTTCCTTCAGCCATGCATGTCTCCTAATCACAGATCCTGACACTGCTGCCCTGCTTGAGGCTTCTAGGGCATCATATCCACACTGTAATGAATGTTTAGCCACTTGACAAGTATAGTGCAGTAAATCTGCTAACTCTTTCGAATTGGCACAGTCAGGAAAGGTAGAATTTTTTTGTTTTAACAGTTCCAAAGTGTGTTGTTGATATTTTAACATGTGGAACTGACAGTTGACAAATCTGACAGCCAAGGTTGCTGAGGTATATACTTTTTTACTCCATCTGTCCAGAGGTCAGAGTCCTTGTCAAAAGGAGTAGGATTCTTTGCAGAACTGGCCTTGTCTCCTTTTGGTCCTGTGTAATGACCTCTGGGTCTGCAGCAGGATTTCTGTACAGGTATTTATGAGAATCCGGTACTCTGTAATACCTGTCATGTTTTCTGGGAGCAGGTGAGAGGGCATCAGGAGTTAAACTGGATTCCTGGAAGACATCATCAACCACCTATAAGATTACAGAGGCCAACGGTCTGTGCTGGGGCAGGTCTAGAAACTCTCTTAGTCTTTTCTTAGACTGAGAGAAGTCTTGGGATTCCCAGTTGAAATGTTCCCTGAGGGTGTGAAGGGTTTCCCCAAAGGAAAGATCTTCTGGTGGGGAGGCAGAGCGAATGGATTCCTCTGCATCTGAATCCTCATAAGCAGTCACAGGTTGTTGTTCCTCTTCAAAATCTGAATAATCAGACACCTCTGAATCCTGTTCTGTTAGTATTTCAGGAGAAATGTCTATTTTCCTTTTTGAAGTTGTGGCCTGACTACCCCTAATAAGGGTGATAAGATCCTCTGCCATTTTAAGCATTTGAGTTTGGGGAGTTGGAGCAAAAGTAACATGGTGGCTAGAGGTAGTTTTCTTGGGAGTGGCCTTGCCTCTAGGCCTAAGAGAATGCATCAGTCTGAGAGGAACAGTAGTCAGAAGAGAAGATGTTTTTTGTCTGGAATCGGTAGTGTGAAAGGCCTCCTTAGAAACCAGTGCCTGTGTCGTGGCTCCGGACCCAACCGAGGCAGAGACAACCAAAGGCTCGGAAGACGAAGATTTCTGCAGCATATCGGACTCCGAAAGGGTTCGGTAGAGGCCTGCGAAGGTATCGAATCAGGCATCAGGGGCTGCAAAAGTGCCTCACTGACTTCCGGAGAATTGACGACCTGCTTACCGGTAGAGTCGTTGGAAGGCTTGGCCTTGTGAGGTCTGCCTCTATCTTCATCCTTACGTTTCTACGGAATGTCTATGGAAGGTTGGCTGACAGATGCCATTTCGGAATGCGAAGATGGAAGAGGAAAATACCTGGCTACAATAACAGCTCTATCATGAATGGTTCTCACATTAAAGAAGGCACAGAACCGGCAACGGGGGACGTCGTGATCCGGGCCTAAACAAGTGACGCAGTATGAGTGGAAGTTTCAGTGTGGTATTTGCTTTCCACAGGCAAGACAATTGTTAACTTTTTCAGACATCGGTTAGTGCAAGGAAAAAAGGGATCCCCAATGGGGTACTTAACTTTAGACGTTTTCAGCTGTAAATCAAAACTGTGGTAGTGACCGACTGGCACACTTGTGAACTGCTTGTACGGGCTCGATGGCAAGAAAGACTGGTGTAATGGTGTCGGCTGCTCCCCTTTACAGCACTGATGACCTGACGTCAGTCAGTAAGTGACAGCAGCTGACGCAGAAAAACTGACTCTGGTATTTGGGCCGGCCAAGGGCTACCAAAGCAGGGATAACCCACAGGTGATGACTGCAACAGTGAAACACGAAGAACATCAGCATTTTAAAATGTTTTCATAGCTGACTTCAACAGCTAGCACCACAATGGCAATTTCAATTTGGTCACAGTGAAAAGGCTAGAGCACGTGCACGTGCACACACACACACACACACACACACACACACACACACAGTTCACAGTCTAAACTGCATGTAAACAGAAAGCCAAAAAACTGTTGCAAATCAAGTGACAAACATGCTGCAATAAAAGTCTTTCCCCACAGGAGGGATACTGCACTAAAAGTGCTAAAAAATGACAAATAAAAACAAACTCCCCCTCTCTACGTGAAAAAAGTAAACACGTTGAGCAGAGATTAACAAGCAATATGCTACATATCTTCATCAAGTTCTTTTACAAGGCCACAGATTGACCTCCCCTTCTTAGTACTACAGACTGATAGCTACTTTTTTTGTAGCTGAAGACAGGAATTTGAATTGGTTAATTTTCACTCCACTGGTTTCTGGACAAAAAAAACATTTTCTGTGATGAAGTTTCTACAGTAAATTGCCTCTACCAAAGTAATATTACCTGTGACACAGATTATCTGAAAGGTGTCATACCTTGGTCATCAGTTATACATTCAGGATATAAAGTGGCTAGAAAAAATGTACATTGTTGAGGTTATCTCACATGGCAAGAGTTTTACCAGTGAGGATACTGCATACTGCTTTTTTAAAGAGTCAATTACCAGCAAAAGGAGTGAGAATTTTCATTGCTCTCTCATCAAAACATCAGGTAGTTTTCCTTATGAAGCATCATTGAAATCAGCAAACTTCAGGATTCACTGTTTCCAGGGGTCAAACCTTTACAGTTACTTTTGCAGAAATGATTTTCCAAACAGTGTTTGTTTCATGAATAGCCTGTATAGTGGCATTTTCTATGCAGGATGCCAGGGGAAAGCACTAAACATGTCATATGGTCTACTCTGCCTGATAATCCCCAACAATTTACTCAATTTTTAATCTATGTAAGTCCATCACTGTTGGGATAAGTGGAACATCTCATTGCACTGCCTTTGATGGTTTCATGAACAGAACGAAGATTTTCTTTTTTTTATGTAAGTCGGTGTACCAACACCATTCCATCAAAAGTAGCCAAGTCCAATCCCACATAAAAGTGGTCATGCTCTTCACAGCCATCCTTTTAGGAAGGGAATAACTGAAATAGGAAAGCCTTGCAAGCCATTGTGCATAATTCATACAGATGGAAGGCAAGCACTTCAGTGGCATTACTGTCCCCATCCAGACAACAGAACACAGCACAGTCAACCTGAGAACTTCTCCATCCTGACTTAGGAAAGATGTCTACACTTTTGTTATACCAGTAGAGTAATACAACAGGCAGACCATAAACATACTTTTTGAGTGTCCACAGTCATCCCACACATCATAAAGGGGACAGATATAAATGCATATATTAATGTCTGAGAAATGAACTTTCCACTGTTTTGACACGATTAAGGCCAAAATGAGACAAACAAAATTCTGGTGTTGGTGAATCTTTTAAGGCCAAAATGAGACAAAATTCTGGCACAAGTGTTGGTGATTCTTTTAAAAGTTCTCTTCTGCAAAGCCCTACAAACCATCTATCCACAAGACATGCTCTTAGTCTTATTCCTTTTGAAGTTTCTTTCAGCATGTACATCCATATATAGTAGAGATGCATATTTAGTAAACATTAGCAACGTCTTTGACGGGTTCCATGCAGCAGAAGGATGCAGCCCTGACTGCATCTCAGGTGACTAAGGTTTGATTAGCCTGCTCACCTCTCTTGTGGGGTGGTGGTTATGTGCACTCAGGGCCATACCATGTAGGTGCTGTCGCCCTGGTGGAAACTGGAGAGACCATATGCCATGTTTTGAGGTTGGGGCAGGGCTGCATAGAGGGGAACATCCCTTGTGGTCAGCTCACAGCACATCTCCTTCCATCATGCTTAGTCAGGTGTGGTTTGGGATGTTAACATAAAAGAAGAAAAACACTAGCCACTCCTGATGGTTGCTTTAATGATGGCCCCTCCTTGTTGATCCTCACCCCACTGATGGGGAGACAAACAGGTCAATTGTCAGGCAGTGAGGGCATATGTGTAAAAAAAAATATTACCAACTTCTTCAAGTATGATTACTTCTTGGTCTGTATCTTATCCTGTTTTGCTGACTCAGATCATACATTCCCAGTCATGAATACATAATGTTCCATACAGGAGTCAGTGTACTGTATCTGATCAGTTCCTGATTCAGAGGGAACACCTTTTACATGTGACATGTCAACAGACCATTCTGTGCCTGCAACATCAGCAGAGTGTAAAAACTGCAAATTATACCAATCAGTGTGTCTTCCTAAAGCTCTACTAGATTGCCCTAAGATTTCAGCTATATGTCATACTTCCCTTTCTCTGTCACTAAATATTATGGCTTGACTTCTTCTTTTTTTTTTTTTTTTGCATCCTCCCAGTACTTTGCCCAGTGGTGCTACAACTGACACTCAATCAGGCATTCCCAAGATGAGTGAGTTCCTACAGCCATTCATTAATACCCAGGTATCTGTATCAGCCCTTCCATTCCCTGGCAAGAGTCACAAGGTGGGGAAAAGAAGCACCCCCTCCTCCTTGAAAGTTCATGCAAGCCAACTACAGCTGTCACCTGAGGGGAGCTCTGCCTCCGCATGCTGGATTCTCCTTGGCTTTACTGGTGCTAACCACCATAACAGCACAAGCTCATCTGGTTCTAACACGACCTGGTAACACTTAGCCCATAAGTTCAAAAGTAGTATTAAAGTGTTTGGACCTAATGGCCAACTAGGAACACTGATTCCCTCAGATACAGCATATATACTTTGTCTTCCAGCCAGTTATCAGAAGATCTCTTGAAAGCTGTCAAAATGTTAGAGAGATGAAAATAAATGACAGTGTTATTCCACAAAAGAGCCATAGTGTTTATTACATGTGAATATTTTTTTAGTCTTACATAACTGCGTCTGAAAAATTCACATTATTACGTCAAGTTATCTTATCACAGGTGAAAACATCCATGTTAAACGTCGCTTGCAAGACTGGTTCATAAAAAACATTGAAGGTTAATTTAAGCTTGCCACATATGTATGCATAACTTACTGAACAGAGTTTTAAGCTGTTTACATCAATTCTCATAATTCAAATTTTTAACTGAATCTGATCTTTTAGTAAATTTTTACTTGTAGTTGTCCTTGTGTATACACACAAAAAGCACTGTTACACTCTAAGATCAGTTTTAAAAAGGATTTATAAAGTATTTGAATATTCTTATAAGGCATTCTTCATCCCTAGTTAACATTCTAAAGAAGTGACCCATCTTCCTCAACATCTGACTTTAAACAGTTTTACTGTGATTTTCAAAATACAGGTTCAAAGAAATCATAATTCATAGATCCTTGTATTGATCTGCTTCCTTCAAGAGGACAGTAGATAAATAAATGAGATAATGTAATAATCGGCTGATAAAATATATACTACTACATTTTTCAATAATGAACTTTAAACTTGTTGATATAGCCCAGTCCAGCAGTATGTTCATACAAGAGTTCAGTGCTTGACGTTTTGTTTTCATTTTGCAGTGTGAAACCGATTTTGCAATCAACAGCGTATTTGTATATCCCAAAATCTTTGTGGCTAGGTGTCATTCTTGTGCAAACCAAAGCCCCATTCCCCACAATGGGTGATCTGGCAATGGGAGCTCACTCAATACATTCAATGGTCTTGTTTCCTGAACTACAAAATAATTTCTGTAGACTATCCACAGAAGCATGTACAAATTGAAGATGCAGTTTCTTTAAAACTTTCTGTGTTTCCTCTTTAGCCACATTTTCGGAAACTATAAGGACCTTACTCTCAGAATGATTCTCTTTAAGGTCAATATCTAGAATGCTGAAATAATTATGTCTCAAACTACTTAATTCAAGAGTCACTGGTTCGTTAGACATCGCTATTTTGTCATTTTCCATATCCAGGACTGTTTCTACCCTTTAAAGGATGTTTTACTCAGCAACAAATGCATCTCAAGAGGGACTAATTACTGTTTCAATACAACTGTTTAAATTGCCCAAAGTTTCACTACTGTTTTCAGTCTCTTGGTGGAACACACTACTTTTCCACCTCCATGCTTGAAAGTCATTATTACACTAGGTGAAGGCAAAGTTGTGTGCATGCTGTTAAAACTAAATATCTTTTATATTTAATTGTGCAATATCTAACACTGCGTCTAACAGCATCATAGTATATGCATGCATTCAACTATATCTTTGCTCAAAATCAATGACATAATCTGCCACAGAAACCGTTTGGCCAAAATTAAGAGTAAGCATCACAAAACTGATAATTTTCCTCTCAGGAACACAGCATCAAGTCAAGTTATTAAAGTGGACAGAACTTCATTTGTCTTCAAGTCCTCTGCTGAAATGTTCATTGCAATGTCCCTAATTCTTCCATTAAGTGACAGTGCAACTGCAATGGCTGGCTTTCATTTTACAAACTCAGTAACCAGATTACACATCATAGCACCATCCATTTTCTAGATTTTGTGTAGTTTATTTTCATCAGCACAAGCCAGACTCTGTAGCTGGAAACCATCATCACCTATCATTGGAAAACCTGACCAAACTAAGTTTTCAAGACATGGTGAGATTATTCTTCTGAACAGTCAAGCTGCACAAACAACAATGAGACCCACTTGGACACTAATTACAGTTTAAACTGCAGCAAAAAAAAAAAAGTACATAGTCACTGTCTTAAAACCAGCACATGTTGTAAAACTGTTAAAACACAAGTGGAAAATGAAAGTTATGTACTTATCATAATGATGGCTCTGTACTAGCAGTTTCAGTTTAGGGGTAGCAGCCACCCGATCCAAGGTTTTCCATGTATTTCCACAATCATTTTTACTAACTCGTTGGAAGGCAGAGCCACCCAAGAGGAAGATCTGTGCAAACAGATGACATCCATCAGTATATACTCAAATTCAGAGGGGGAGTCTTTGGGCCATTTAGTTTTTACCCTGATGAGTTCTAAAACCTCCCCATATTTGGAGTGGAGTCACCAGCTTGGGAGGAGAATCACCTTTGCTGATTACCATCTGTGTCTACACTGGGGGACTCTGGTGAAGTGATTACTCTTGCACTTTACCTTTTATGCAGTCCCAGGTTGGATGGATTCCAGATAAGATAAGGACTGCACACCCTGAGATGTACGACAGGGTCCTCTGTCCTGAAGGGAAGGAGGCAAGACAGATGAGGTGGATGACGATCTTAAGTGAGCCACTGCCTGTATCACCATGGCAAAGGGGTTATACAGGGACAACTGCATTCTGGGCACTAAACCTGCCATGACCCTTCATCAAAGCTGGGCCAATTGTGATCAAGAGACAGTGCACTGCCAAAGGTGACCACAACTCTGGGATCAGAAACATCATCAAGGCCAAAGCTGTTAGAACCAATTTGGACCCCCAACTCTGAAAGGATAAGTGATACCAAAGTTGGGGTCAGTGGCCCCAAAGTTGAACACTGAAAAGCAGAGTTCAGAGATGAAAGATATGGCCCCAAAACCAAGAGAAGTCAATCCCAAAGCACTGACCTTCAATACTGATGTTGGGATTGACCCAGAAGAGGTCAAAGTCAAGTCCCTCCATGCCAACAGCTTTGTCAACATCAGAGTTGTCAAGGGCAATGACTTTCAAGCAGCCACTGGTGTCAACATCAAAGTTGAGGAGTCATCTACGGTTTCAATGGAATTCTAGCTCAACTTAACCTTAAAGAAGAAAGGTCCAGACATAAGTCAGAAAAATCATGCAAAGAAGGTATCCTGGAGTCCCTGATGCTAGTAGGAGACATCAGCTGAGGCCAAAACTGTTGCAACTGAAGGAAAGCATGTCACATTTTTTCACAGTCTGGTTCAACAGACAAAGACCTACTGTGCCTAATGGACACAGCAGAAGTAGGCATGTGGGTTAGGAACTGTGGTTTCAAAGCAGAAGAGAGAAGCCAGAGGGAGTCCTCTCCATAGGAGACATACCTGAAGCAGATTTAGCAGCAAAAGCAGCCACTCAAAAACTACCTAGAAAACACTCTGAAAATTGTCACAAACTGGCAAATACACAACAACGGGGGATAGGAGACTCCCAACAGTGACAGAAAAAGTCAGTTAAATAGTTTAAAACAGAAACTGAAAAGATCCGACATGAACACAGGAGAAAATCTGCAAAAGCAGAGCTACTACCACAAAAATCTAGTAGTAGTCTGCTACCATCTTCAGGGTAATTTAATTTCACTAAGCAGCTGTAGATCTGGAAAAGGAGCCAGACTGTGCCTGAGATTGTGAGTAAAAGGTAGGGACCTTCAACAGCCGGGGAAAGTTTTATGAGTTGAGATGATAAGCATCTACTTGTCTCAGTCCTACTGACAACTGAGTTAAAACCTGCAGTATCAAATAATGCTGCAATAAGACTTCCACAGAAGCAATGCTGCATTAATAGTTCCAAATAAAGGATATAACTACAGATTTAACACTCTAGTTCTTGTGACATGCAAGCAAGAAGTCTTGCTCCTACATGGTGGGGGGACTAACAGGGACCAATGCTGCAGTAAGTCAGTGTGAAATGGCACATACATGTATTAGTTTGGATTCTACACATGATTGTGCATGACTGTTTTCCCACTGGAACTATTATAGGTAGTAAAAAAGTGCTAGTAATAGTAATTTTAACAGCATTCAGATACGTACATCTGGAACATAAGACATTACAATGGTGTAATTAAATATCGAAAGATCACTTCTCTTAAAATAACTGCAACATTCAAGTTCTCATAAAATCAGGCAGGATGAGAGGCCAGGTGTAATACTTACCAAATTTTAACACGAACAACTTTAGGTTTAGTTTGCAAAATACATACCTTTTTTAGAGGTATAGTTTGAAACCACTCCATGGAGTTCACATCAAACACATCAATGGCATTTTCACTGTACACTGAGAGGTATGGAGCACTGTAACCTGTAAAGATCCATATGCACATATGTTAAAATGTACTGCAGTGTACTATTTAATCACTTGTTACACTGGCTGGTATTTGCTTAGTAAAGTGCCTTAATGAGAAACGCAAAGTACTGTACAAAGCAGAATTTTATATCCCAAATACCTGGGTCATATTTAAAATCCAGCTTCATTATTATGTACAAGACATCATAGCTCTATATCAGAAGTGTGACACCAGATCCCTCAAAACCTGACAGTTTTAAAAATAACCACCACTGAAAACAAAACCACATTCCAAAACTCTCTGCTGCACCTTTAACGCATTTTTTCAGGAGTGGCTGCACACAACTAATCAATACACGAATTACAAGACTGCTGTCTGTGCCTTAGAGAAGAGGGACATACTGTAAGATACCACAATCTCCAGTGGCATAGCATACACTACCCTACATTTAGACATTCATTTCCACCAGTCTGAGAATCTCAATTACAGTGTGAAGAATTTCAAAAGGAACCCACAACATACAAATATACTGACTTTCACTGTGTACCTTCATGCAGGTATGAAGGTTGTTCAACATAACAACAGATGTGTAATACTAGGTTAGGGGTCTGCAACCTGCAGCTCTGGAGCCGCATATGGCTCTTCCACCCCTCTGCAGTGGCTCCTGTAGCTTTGAAAAATAATGGCCACTCTGCCACATGACACACACACACACACACACACACACACACACACACACACACACTAATAGTGATCGAGTGACAGATTTTTAAATATTGCTCTTATGAACTTACAAACTTGATGGAATAACATGTTTTCTGTTACCATGCATTCTACACACACCGAGAGTGATCAAGCGATCCCCCGGCAGCAGCAGCATCTCCTCAAAGGTTTCCATACCTCTCATACCTCTTAAACTCTTACCACAAGAAATCTGGACAGAGCCCAAATAAAAGGGAACCAAGAAAGAAAAATAGGGATAGATTTTAAATATTGCTCTTATAAACTTAGAAACCTGCTAAAATAATATGGTTTCTGTTGACATGCATTTTATACACACACACAATAACAATATATAAAACATTATACATTGTGTTATTTTCATTTTAGGAATAATAGGTTTTGTGGCTCCAGCTGAATTTTATTTGATGGTAGAGGGGCCAAAAATGGCTCTTTTGATAGTGAAGGTTGCAGACCCCTGTACTAGGTCCACCTTCCTCTACTTTTAGGGCTAAGACCATCATGACTTAGTTAATTATTTAACATGTTCGCAGAGTAGCTGGCACCTATATTTTTACCTATAATCCTCTGCATAGGACTCCTCTCCAGATCTCTGCCAGCCTGTGTTAAGGTGGTTCACACAAAGAGGCCAAACAATCTCTGCAAATACCTCTCAAGCTGGACAAACTGCTCAGACTAACTGTTAGAGGGGAAGAAGAGTGGGTATGTAGAAGGATAGACCTGGTTTTACTCAGCTAACATTATGCTAAATGCACAATTTTTACATGGGATAGGACAGGTCCATCTTTCTTTACCTCAAGTACAGAGTCTCCAGCTTCAGGAATTGAGTGAAGCCTCACAAAAGTAGCTTTTCTAGGAAATGCATCTAAAAACAACAAAGAAGAGAAGAGCTGACTTGAAAAATCTGCAAAGGTATAAATTGACATGTCCTAACCATTACTCATTGCTCTGCTAGAGCTGGACTTCTCAAGAGGTCATATCTCTTGAAATGAAATTGGATACACTTTAAACAGCCTTAGAAGGGTGCATAGAGTAGACTAAAGAATACACCTAATGTCAAGGACATACAGAGAGCATCATTGGAACATAAAAAGCAAGCCAGAGGTACATGCTAACAGAATTTAAAAAATAAACAGGCTTTAGGCAATATAACAAATTCACCAATCTAACTGAAACAGAGACAGACTAGGGAGTAAAGGTCCATAAGTGAAGGAGTACTACAGCAATGGACTTGTACTCCTTAGGCCACAAAGGGTAAAGTTTAAATAACTTATGGAAACACCCTCAAATCTATCAGGGTTTAGGATCAGAGTCAGCCTGGGGACTAACAGCTCTACCTTCATGAGAGAAAAATGGAAGGAAAAAGAAAATCTCCTCAGTAGGTGGTGTAAAAACCTTGAAGTTTTAATAGTCAACAAACATACTGTGAATTTGGTTACAATGCACTTTAGCTAATGACATTAAAAAGAACAACAAAACAGGTTACTGTCTCATGGTCACAAAGACCCTAAGGGACTTTTTAAAGTGAAGGAAGGGTATGGTCAGCATCTGAGAATACAAAATATACTGATGTAATTCTTTTTGGCTGCTGCACCAGGGTCAAGGAGAAAAGCATCTACGAAGTGTAAAGTAGATGGTATTACCTTAAACGTAAGGGTCTAAAAACATGTGTGTACTAGTACAAGCCTGCATCTTGTTAAGAACTGGTAGATGGACTACACATGCACAGTCTTAGAAGGGTTCAAAATTGACTAGTTAGCCAAACAATAAAAAAATGCAGCAGGTGAAGATTTAGTAGCACAATATCCTGCAAAACTAACAAAACACACATAGAAACATTAAACTGTTGAGTAGAATGCAAACAGGATAAAATGCAGCCACAAAGTATAAAGGAAAGTGTTAGACATGGAAATGATAGATTTATAGGCAGCTGTCCTAAAACTGATGGCTTGGAATCCTGGGAAAAAAAGCAGCAAAGATGGTAAAAGGAAGATGAAACCAATACTGCTATGAAAGTAACTAAACTGTAGGGAGATAAATTAAGAACAGCCCAGTCCTTCAAAACAGTCCAGACGGAAAAAATGCACAAATGGTTCTAGTTTGGGGAGACTATGTTCATCAAAAACAATGTACAGACATAAAGCCCTAACTATGTCAAAGGTTACCTGAGTTTGATTAGCTGATCGGGTGTTTGTAGGAGCTGGTATGGGAGGAAGAAAATGAGTGGCCACTACCAGCTCGCCCATCCTAGGGAAGGGAGTTGGCTCCAGCTCACCACGCGAATGACACCAAGTGGGAGCACTAGGTGTTCACCTAGTATGGTTCTGAACCAGCTGAGCTCATGCAACCATCCTGCACTCAAACTATGCAGATGAGGGAAATTTGGCATGTAGAAGTATGCTTCCCCTCAGGGGAGCAGTGACTGCTGGCTCAGAGGAACCACCAAGGAAGGAGAAAGTACTTCCAAGGTGGCAGGCAGGCCATCCCCTAGGACCAGCAAGCTAGCCTGCTCTCTACACATGACTCTCAATGGGGAATGGAGAGCTGAATTGGGATCCAAGGCAGGAACAAATGAGCCATAAAGTTCTTGCCTAGCTTGTAAATAATGACTCCTGTCCCGCCAGAATGAATGGGCCAAGTAAATGAAGGTAGAGAAGCCACTGGACAATGTTCTGCAAGGGCAAGACAATAATAAAAAGGGAGTAACACCTCCAACCAAAAGAGGAAAGTAAAATAGGACAGACTATAACAAACACAATACAAACTGACAACAGTGTAAAGGTCTGCCCCTTAAGCATACCAAAAAGATTTCTGGATCAAAATGACAGAATTGTTGACTCTGTACGAAGCTACACCCAAATGTACTAGAAGGCCAGGTAGAAAAAGGAAGTGCTGCCATGTAAGAACTGAAAAGTCCTGCAAAGGGTAAGAGTTACAATCAACAGCTTTACACGCACAGCTGGTATAGCCACCTTCTCTATTAGTTAATGTTACGCAGAACATGCCATAAGAAAAGCCAACCAAACCATACATTGATCCAATACATTTAGTGCGGATTAAGGGAAAACAGAGATATAAGTGTATGTGTGTGTGTGTGTGTGTGTGTGTGTGCATGTGCCAGAACCGGCTACAGTACGTCATGTGAGAAGGGCCCCTCTAAACTACATTTAGAAACAGAACTCCATCAGGAATAAAGAACTCTTTAAAAATGTTCAATTTGTTCTTAACTCCCCAACCCTCCCCATGTTGCCTGATGGCTCCTCTATATTTACCCAACTGTCTATTCTTTCAGGCAAAACAGGAGCTGGGTATTCCCAAGCTACATGAGAGCCATACATGTAATTCATTCCTGCCAGGGAACCTCTATCAGCCCTTCATTACATGAGGAGGATCAGAAGGTACTGAGCTGGACAGTTTGCTGGTACTGGGTAACAGCCTATCCTCAGCCTGTGGGAGCTCCTTCTCCTCCTCCATCTCATGGCTCCTCTGAGCCAGCAACTGCTACCTTCTAATGAGTAGTGCTCTTACAAGATTTTGCCCAAGTGGTGAACTAGACCTGTCTCCCTCCCTCTTCATGGATGGGAAAGAAACCAGCATATAAAGGTTTTACAAAGGGCCTCAGTCCTGACACCCTTCTTCTTTGGTAGGTTTGATGTCCTAAATTCTGTGGCGTTGAACCTTGAAAAACAATATAAAACAAACATACAAAGCTATCATGGGGTGAAAGCAGATACCTTTTAAGGTAAGAGAAATCTGGTAGGTAATAGGTCAGATATACAGTGTATAGAATACCGACTTATTCCTCTATATGTGAGGAACAGGACCACATGGGGAATAGAGTCATAGAGGGAGTATTACTATAAAAAAAGTACAGTTTTGTACCTACCATAAATGTAGATGTTCGAAGATCCACATTGCTGCAGTCCTTACATATGGGTAGTCCGCTGTCCTCGGTCGGCCCGAATACCAAAGTATTAGGCTGACATCGGTCAAGGGCGCTCAGAACTGACATCAGAGCGTCAGGGTATAAGAGCGCATGACCGACGTCATATCCTCAGTCTTTTCTTGCCCCAGATGTCAGAAGGCCCTAAAAAGAAAGCCCACAGCCAAAAACAAAATACTTCCCAAAAACAAAATATGTACAAATCACAGCTACCACCCAAACCATACAACCATTCCAAACTATAGAGGGGAAGGAGGGAGGGTTAATTGGACTGCAGCAATGTGGATCTTCGAACATCTACATTTATGGTAGGTACAAAACTGTACTATGTTCTTCATCTTACATTGCTGCAGTCCTTACATATGGGTAGAATCCCAAAGCAGAGGTAAAGGGAGGTTGGCAAAATCATAAAGCATTAGGAGCTGCCAAAATGCCCTGTAATATTGCAGTGGCAAATCCAGCCCTAGATTTAGAATAAAGAGGAAGGTGGTAATGTTTAGAAAAAGTATGCACTGAACTCCAAGTAGCTGCTTCCAAAATATCTTTAGTAGCCACCCCCCTTAAAAAGGCTGTAGAGGTAGCAGTAGCCCTAGTGGAATGAGGCCTGATTCCAGCCGGAATCTCCTTACCATGATGGGAATAACAGAAAGCAATGCAAAAACCAATCCACTTAGAAATAGTTTGTTTAGAAACAGGCTTTCCCTGAGAACCCAAGGCAAAAGAAACAAACAACTGCTGAGACTGTCTGAACCCTGTAGTTCTGCTCAAATAATAACGCAACTGCCTGTGAATATCCAAAGTGTGCAAAATCTTCTCCCCTTTATTTTGGGGATCTGCATAAAAAGTGGGCAAATGAATAGTTTGGTTCAAGGCCACACTAGAAACCACCTTAGGCATAAAAGTAGGATTAGTACGTAAAGATACCCTATCCTTATGAAAAATTAGGAAGGGTTCAACTGCCATAAGGGCCTGTAATTCAGAAACCCTTCTTGCAGACGTGATGGCCAACAAAAAAGCAGTCTTCCAGGACAAAAACTTCAATTCGGCAGTAGCTGCAGGCTCAAAAGGAGGTAAAGTAAGTTTTCCAACACAAAATTGAGATCCCAGGCAGGAGTAGGAGCTCTCGTGGGGTCTTATGTTCTTTGCCCCTCTAAGAAATTGCTTAAACAAAGAATGAGAGAACAAAGGAGGGTCACAGTCATAGTGAGCAGAAATGGCTGCAGCATGAACCTTTATAGAGGAGAAAGACAAACCCTTGTCTAATAAATCTGTAAGGTATTGAAGAGAAACACTTAAATCAGGCTTGGAAACATCAAAGTCCTTTGCTTTGCTCCAAACAAAAACCTCCTCCATTTATCAGCGTAAACTTTCCTTGTACTAGGCCTTCTGGCCTCCAAAATAACATTTAAAACTTGTTGTGGAAGCTGAGACCCTCCAGGGTCTAGAACAGAATATGCCAGGCTGTTAGATGCAGGGACTGAATCCTGACATTGAGGAAATGATTGCCCTCCTGTGACAAAAGGTGCGGAATCGAAGGCAAAGGCCATGGAGGCTCCCGCACTAAACCTCTCAGCAGAGGGTACCAGTGCTGTCGAGGCCAATCTGGAGCTATCAGAATCATGGATGGCTTGTCTTGTCTGGCCTTCAAGAGTACCTTTGGGAGGAGAGGCAGAGGTGGAAAGGCATAGACGTGAAGATTGCTCCAACTGAAGGATAGAGCATCCACCTTCCAAGCTGTGGGATGAAACATTTTTGTGCAAAACTTTGGCAACTGGAAATTTAGTGGAGAAGCGAACAGATCTATGTCTGGAGTTCCCCATAACACTGTCAACCTTGAAATACATGAGGATCCAATTTCCACTCGTGGGGATCCACTATCTGTCTGCTCAACACATCTGCTAAGGAGTTCTGTGCTCCTGGTAGAAACCTTGCCTGAAGATTGAGGTGTAAACTGAGTGCAGTCCCCCACAAAATCATCGCTTGTCTGCAAAGAGGGTACGAATGTGTTCCCCCTTGCTTGTTGATGTACCACATGACAGTTGTGTTGTCTGTTTGAATCAACACTTGCCCTGGGTGAAGTAAATCTTTGAAAGCCATCAATGCAAATTGGACTGCTAACATCTCCTTCAAGTTGATATGCAAATGTTGAAGTCTGGCAGGCCACGTGTCTTGAACCCATTTTCCATTGAGATATGCTCCCCAAGCCTTGTCCGAGGCATCTGTCGTTAGAATCTGACTCGCCTCTGGTCGGGTCACAGAGAGTCCCTTGTTTAGGTGACATTCCTGAGCCCACCACAAAAATTCCTTTTGAATGCAAGATATTATTTGAATGACAGTGTCCAGATCTTGGCAGTGTTGTGTCCATACGTTCTTGAGATACCATTGGAGCTTCCTCATATGCAGTTTGGCATTGGGAAGCACCAGGATACAAGATGCCATGAACCCCAAGGCTTGAAGGACTGTCCTTGCAGTCAGTCTGGACCGTAGAGACAATTGATGGAAGTAAAGAGTAAGGTTCTTTTGTTTGTCCGGGGTCAAAAAAGCCATCTGGGAAGCTGTATTCAGTCTCACACCCAGAAAGCACAGTTCCTGAGAGGGTACTAGACTGGACTTTGTTTCGTTCACAGAATACCCTAGGCACCTTAACACTGCCATCACATACTGTAGATGATGAAGAAGTTCGTACTTGTCTTGAGCAAGAATCAGGCAATCGTCCAAATAAGGATAAATTTGTATTCCTCTTAATCTGAAGAAGGCTATCACTGGAGCCAGAACCTTTGTGAACACCCTGGGCAGTAGATAAGCCAAAGGGCAATGCAGAGAACTGATAATGTAAAGTCCCAGCCAGCAGGTACCTCCTGCAACTGGGCCTGATAGGAACATGAAGATAAGCCTCTTTGAGAGCCAGAGTTACCATCCAGTGATCTTTGCCCAACAGAGGTAAAAGCTGTTGCAACGTCAACATTTTGAACTTTGGAATGTCCAGGAATGTGTTGAGGATAGATAAATCCAAAATCGGTCTCCACGTGTTCCCTTTCTTTGGTACTAGAAACAGGCGAGAATAAAAACCTAGGCCCACTTCTGACAGAGGGACCGGCTGTATTGCTCCCATTTGAAGAAGTAAAGAAATTTGCTTGTAAGCCTCTACCCTTTGTTGAGGAGGAACGTTTGGCATACCTTTGTAAGGAGGCAATGTATGGAAATAAAACTTGTAGCCTCGGTTTATAATGTCCAATACCCATTTGTCCTGGGTGACTAAAAGCCAGTTTTGCTTGAAGAGTGCTAACTTTCCTCCTAAAGGAGCTGCCAGGCAAGAAGAATCTGGCAGCTGAAAATGCAGGTCATTGGGCCTGTTTACGAAAGGACTGGCCCCTGCCCTCACCTGAAGATTGTGCAGGTGAACTCCATGTTCTAGGCCTGAAAGTACTCTGAGCTCTGCCCCTACCACGTCTAGATCTACCTCTAGACTGAGAATCAGAAGAAGGATACGTCCACCCCTTAGTAGGCCAATTCCTACTAAACTTTGGAGGCTGCACCTGCAAGAAGTCTTTAACAGTCTGCATAGACTTAGCCTTGTCTTCCATCTTTTTTAAGACCGACTCCACAGGGGGACCAAATAAAACTTCAGACTGTAAAGGAGCATCCAAAATTCTAGTTTTAACATGCTCTGACAAATTCTGATCCTTAAGCCAGGCGTGCCTGCGAAGAACTGAACCAGTGGCAGCCACCCTGGAAGAAGCCTGTAAAGCATCAAAACCACACTGCAAAGAATGCTTACCCACCTGTTCAGAGACATGTACCAAATCCTGTAATTCCTTACACTCAATGCCCTCTGCCAAAGCATCCACTTTAGATTTTAGTTGAGTAAGGAGGAAATTTTGATACTTTAACATATGAAACTGGCAATTCAAAGCCCTCATTGCTAAAGTAGAAGAGGTATACACCTTTTTACCCCATCTATCCAAAGCTCTAGCCTCTTTATCCATAGGAACTGGATTCTTTACAACAGAAGCCCTGACACCCTTAGGTCCCTGGCTAATAGTTTCTGGGTCTGCCCTAGGACTCTTATACAGATATTTATGAGCCTCAGGTACTCTGTAATACCTGTCCGGTTTCACTGGCGCAGGAGGCAAAGAATCTGGATTAAGGGAAGCCTCAGAGAAAACATCTTGCACAACATCCAAAACAGGAGGTATAGCCAAGGGCCTATGTTGTGGTAAAAACAAGAACTCCCTAAGCCTCTTCCGTGAATCAGAGAAATCCTGACCTTCCCATTTAAAATGCTCCCTCATAGAATGAAGTGTTTCTGAGAAGGAAAAATCTTCTGGAGGAGAAGCAGAAGGAGTGGAATCCTCTGCATCAGAATCAGAAAAAAGTAGGAAAATCCTGAATGTCTTCCTCTTATCAAAGTAATTAAATCTTCTGCCATTTTAAGCATGTGCTTTTTAGGCACAGAACCTGCAGAACTAGGACTGACACCAGGGAAAGGTAAACTAGCCCTGCCTTTGGAAGAAGCCTTAGAAACAGAAGAAGAAGGCCTAATCCCCTTAGGTAAGGAAGGGAGAACAGTAACCTGAGAGGCCCCCTCAGCCTGACCTGCCTCCTGAGAGGCCACATCCTGCAAAATCAAAGTCTCCTCCTGAGACTCAACTGAAACCTCGGCCGGATCCACAGAATCCCCCGTAGTTCCTAAAGAGCCGGCGTCCGGAACGGACGACTCATCCTGTCTGGGTTTTAAAGATTTGTCTTTGCGCTTCTTCGCGGTAGCGGGCATCGGAGGATCCGACGGCATATTATAATTACACCGCTTACCGAAGACAAGCCTAGCGCAATCTAACCTACGCGTGATGGTGCGCTTATTAAACTTAGCACAAAAGCGACACCCGACTACGTCGTGCTCAGGTCCTAAACAAGGAATACAAAGAGAGTGATAATCCCTATGCAGTATCTGTTTCCCACAAGAAATACAATTATTCACTTTTTCTGACATCCGGAATTAACTGAGGCAAGAAAAAACAAAAATATTCCCCAACGGGGTACTTAGCCCAACTTGGATTCGGTCTGAAACTCAGAATACGAAAATTTCAGAACGCCGAACGGCACTTGCAACGCTGCTTCTGCATCGGACCATGCGGCAAAAAAGACTGAGGATATGACGTCGGTCATGCGCTCTTATACCCTGACGCTCTGATGTCAGTTCTGAGCGCCCTTGACCGACGTCAGCCTAATACTTTGGTATTCGGGCCGACCGAGGACAGCGGACTACCCATATGTAAGGACTGCAGCAATGTGAGATGAAGAACATCAACAAAGTATGTTTCCCCAAACCTAACCCAAAGGCCAGAGCTGGGAGCTCAAGAAATAACCCTATGCCAGTGACAGAATTTCACAAAGGATAGGCAGAGCTGGTGTATGTCTTAAAGAAATAGACTGCTTGAGTGAGCCACACTGAAAGAGATGTCTGCGGTAGCTGACATTTTCATTTTTCCATGTAAAGGGACTCAAGGTCAGGTAGAAATGTAAGTGGTTGGACAACAGCCCATTTATAAAACCAAGTGATTCTGCAAGAAGTAGGTTAGGCACACTGGATGATTCATGTCAGCCTGTATACTCATGCGGCCACAAAAGACAAAAGGGTGAGCAAGCAAGGCTAAAAAATATCAAGAGAATGTGTCCAGTGTTAAAGTATTGCAGAATAGGCGGAAGCTCACAAAAGAAAACGATCAACTGCAGAATGCTAAGCAGAAAGTAAGAGATTACCTTGATAATATGCAAGAGTTTAGAAAGACTGCTGTTAAGCAACTGTTTTTGATAATATCAGTACAGCACAAAAACACTTTAGCACAACGACACAGGCAACAGAAAGTAGAAAGGGCTGTCTCCAAGCTTAGGGAGCTTATAATAAAGAAGGTAACAGATCCTGTAGAGGTATTAGAATTATTTCAGAAATTTCTATGAAAGTCTGCATAAAGCAGAGAAATATGGAAATCAAGAAAAGGTACAAATGGAAATGTTTACGGAAGAATTAAATATGCCAAGGTTAGAGGGAGATGATGCTCAATTACAAATGGTTAGGATAGAAGCAGATGAGATAAAAATTGTGATGTATAACCGATGTACAAGAAAGTCCCCAGGAATAGATAGCATTCCTGTGGAAGTTTGGAAGCTAGAAGGGAAAAACTGATAAAGATCTGGAAGCTTTTGTTTAACAGTATTTTAAGAGGAGAAGTACCACCAATATCCTGGAAGAAAGCAGTGGTAGCTGTAATACCTAAAGAGGGTAAAGATCCATCAGGCCCAGCTTCATACAAGCCCATTTCAATACCAAACCATGACTATAAAGTGTTCATGTCTATAATGGATAAAAGAATGACAAAAGTAATGCCAACATTGATAGATATGGACCAATGCGGTTTGGTGGAGGGCAGGCAAACATTTGACAACATTAACAGAACATTGATGATCCAGATGGAAACAGAATGTAAGAAGATACCATTGTTGCTGGTGGGTCTTGATGCAGAGAAAGCATTGGACAGAGTAAGCTGGGACTTTATGAGCAGGGCAATGGAAGCATTTGCATTTCCTGAAAAAAATGTATAAGGTTGATTAGGAGGATATATGAGGAATCAGAGGAAAAAATTAAAGTGGGTGGAGTCGTCTCTTATAATTTCTGCTTGAGCAGAGGAACCAGGCAGGGTTAATATTATTTTATACCTAACAAAACCAGAAAGAGACATTACATAGGTTCAGAGGTTCATAAGTGTTTACTAGGCTAATTACCACAAGGGCCTTTTTAAGCCTAGCCATGCATCCCAAATCTCTGACAAGTTCTGATACCCTTGATAAGTGTAAGCATGGGCCTGGGAGATGAACCATTTACAGGTTACCTGTTTGCATTAGAGACACAGGTGCCAAACCAGGGATGAATTTCCGGTTTCCCATCCAATTGCCCAAGTTGCACTTGAACTGGGTTAGGGAGGAACTCTGCTTCATATTGATGGGGAGCCTGTTCCACAAACGGGCTAGTCTTGGAATAAATACCTAACTCTTCAGCAGGTCCTATTCATATCACAGGCAAGGTTTAAGTCTTTAGAATGGGTAATTCTGGTAGTGTTTATTTTGTGGATATGCAGGAGGCCCATCAGAGTGGGGTCTGACAATGCCAGGCATAGAGCTCCCATCAAAAGCCTGTAAGAGACAGAATACAGGGATAGGACCTTGAGGTGGTGACAAAAACAGGACATATTACTGACACCCTGTATTCTTTTAGTGAGGAACTTTTGTGGACGTTCCAATTGTTGGATATGCCTGATTAGGTACATATCAAAGGGGGCAGTGTACTCAATGACAGGTCTGATGAATGCCGAACACAGTTGAACAATGACTTTATTGGACTTGGATGCAATACCTTTGTTTATAAGTTGTGCAGCATAGAATGATTTCCTCACCACTGTAGACACGTGACGATCAAAGGCTAGATTACTATCTATGTGTGTCCCCAAGTCCCTGACTACTGGGTCAACTCTAAGGGGTGTGTTGTCAATATGGTAGCTACCACGGATGGATGACTTCCCAAAGGATACTATTCCTCATTTCTTGGCATTTAGTTTTAGTCCATGGCTCTGACACCAGTTGTTTGCCTGTGCCAACCCCTCCTGGCGAACATTTGTGTCAGTATGAGATTCAATGACAGCTCCTAATTTGCAATCATCTGCAAATTTAGTCAGCCAGAGACCACTCTCATTGGCCTTGACTTCTGAGAAGTAAATGCCAAAAAGGAGCAGTCGAAGGACTGCTCCCTGAGGGACTCCACTCGTGAATGGCCTCTTTGTGGAGGTGGATTCCCCAATTCTAACTTCCTGGTTCCTGCCTGTGAGCCAGTTGGCTATCCACCGGATGACATATGGCTTTGTACCTAACCTCTTGAGTTTGTCAACAATGCCAGAGTAGGGTATTGTGTCAAATGCCTTGGCCAGGTCAAGGTAGGCAGTGTGAATGATTTTACCCTCATCCATTGCTTTGGTGACCTTCTCAAAGAAGTCCACCAGGCTGAGTAGGCATGATCTGCCCTTGATGAAACCAAACTGGGTTGGGTCCAGTGTCTAGAGGTTTACTATATCTCAGTTGATCATCTCTATGATAATTCTTTCCATTGCTTTAAATACAAGACTAGTGAGACTTATGGGTCTGTAGTTTCCAGGGTCTGTAGATGAACCACCTTTGTGCAGTGGGATGACTGTTGTCTATCTCCATTCATGAGGCATGAAGACTGTTTGGAAGCTACAGTCAAACAGTAATTCCAGAGGCCCTGATAGGTCATGTTTCATGCTATTTAGAAGGCATCCTGGGATACTGTCTGAGCCCAGTGATGCAGTGTCCTTGGTCTCAGAGAGAGCATTAAGGACCTGTTACCTAGTGATAGTAGGTGGAGTTATATTTGATATTTCCTGAGGGAAGGTTGAGGGGGATAGAGGAATAAAGTTGGAGCTGAATTTATCAGGCAGGAGGTTTGCTATATCTTCTGGCTCAGTATAGGTGGCTCAATTTACAATGAGCTCTGCACACAATTGTGCATTGCCTTTCAGGTTCCGGACATAGCTAAAGAATGCTTTGTGGTTGCCCTTGGCCTGGGAGGCCAAACTTACCTCAAACTTGGCTTTGGCAGACTTTATTTGTCCTCTGGGTTGTTTGTTTAGTTTGATGAGAGTGCTTTTATCCTGCTGGGTGCTGTACCGCCTAATTTTTGCCACAATTTTCTTCTTCCTGTTACACATCCGATGAGTTTGTTCTGTACTTCTTCCTAGTGGGTACAGTTGCCTTTATGCAGCTATTAACATGCTTGTACAGGGTTTCTGTGAACAGTTCTACATACACAGAGGTGTTCTCAGGGTTCACAGGGGCTTGAAATATTGCCAGGTTCTCATTTAATAGCAGGAGGTTAGCCTTAGAACAATTCCTGAGTATTCCCGGTTTAGCTGGGGATCCAGGATTTATTTTTACTTCAAAGGAGACCATTTTGTGGTTTGCCCTTACCAGGGAAGCCATTACAGTAGGGGATGTACTCTCCCATATTAATGAGGACCAGATTCAGTACAGTTGCACCCCTGGTTGGTGTACTGACTATTTGGTCCAGGGAGTTTGTGTTTACAAAATCCAGGAATCTCTGTGCATGTACAGTACTTCTGATGTCATACAGGATTCCCAGTTAATAGTGGGGTAATTCAAGTCACCCATGAATATGGTATTGGGTTGGATGGTTAGTGTTTCTAGTAAGTTTAAATACATGGTATGGGTTTCCTGGGTCATAGAGGGAGACCTATAGCTTGCAAGGAAGTGGTACTGGATTTTACCTATGGTGATTTGAACATGGAGCAGCTCAAGTGCATTGTCCTGTTTGACCAGCCTTGAAGTATACTTATTTTTGATGTAGAGAGAGACACCTCCACCTTTAGTCCCTGCCTGTGAAGTAGCTGGTCTAAATGTGTGGAGGCATTATAACCTTGCACTGTTGGTGTGCTGTCCGCGGCTTTAAACCACGTCTCAGAGATTGCACAGACATCAGCATTCTTACAGTGTTGTGGAACATTTTGAGACAGTTTTGAATCTTTTTGTGAAACAAAATTAATGAAGATAAAACACAGGTAACAGCAGTAAATTATGCACCCACACATAAATTGGTTCAGCAATATCCGTATTTATGGGGACATGATAAAAATGAAGTATTAGGATATGTGGGAAGAGACTAAACAAAAGATAATACAAAAACTGAGAAAATGGAAGCTCTGTTATATGGATATGGACAGTAAGATACAAGCAGTCAAAATGGTTTTAGTCCCTTTAGTCTTATACACAGGTCGAGGCCCGGGTTAACAATGACTGCCACCAGTACTGTTAGCCAACAGGGTGCTGGCAGAAATTGGGCTACTGTTGGCCGAAGAAGAAGAGGAGGGGGAAGGTATGCCCGAAGGCAGGAAGAGAGGAGGAAGGTTAGGAGTGTAGTACTGAGGGTAGGAACTTTGAATGTTGGCAGTATGACTGGTATAGGGAGAGAGCTAGCTGATATGATGGAGTGAAGGAAGGTTGATATATTGTGCATGCAAGAGACCAGATGGAAGGGAAGTAAGGCCAAGTGTATCGGAGGCGGGTTCAAATTGTTCTATCATGGTGTGGATGGCAGAAGAAATGGGGTAGGGGTTATCCTAATGGAACAGTATGCCAAGAGTGTCTTGGAGGTGAAGAGAGTGTCTGATAGAGTGATGTTTATGAAGCTTGAAATTGATGGTGTAATGATGAATGTTGTTAGTGCATATGCTCCACAAGTTGGGTGTGCGATGGATGAGAAAGAAAAATTTTGGAGTGAGTTGGATGAAGTGGTGGTGAGTGTACCCAAGGGTGAGAGACTAGTGATTGGAGCGGACTTCAATGGGCATGTTGGTGAAGTGAACAGAGGGGATGAGGAAGTGATGGGTAGGTATGGTGTTAAGGAGAGGAATGCAGAAGGTCAGATGATTGTGGATTTTGCGAAAAGGATGGACATGGCTGTGGTGAATACGTACTTTAAGAAGAGGGAGGAGCATAGGGTGACTTACAAGAGTGGAGGAAGATGCACACAGGTGGATTATATCCTATGTAGGAGGGCCAGTCTGAAGGAGATTGGAGACTGTAAAGTGGTGACTGGGGAAAGTGTAGTTAAGCAGCATAGAATGGTGGTCTGCAGGATGATGTTGGTGATCAAGAAGCGGAGGAGGAGTGTGAAAGTAGTGCCAAGGATTAAGTGGTGGAAGTTAAAAAAGGCTGATTGTGAGGTGGAGTTCAGGGAAGAGTTAAGACAGGCACTGGGAGGCAAAGAAGAGTTACCGAATAGCTGGGTAACTACAGCAGAGCTAGTAAGGGAGACTGCTAGGAAGGTGCTTGGTGTGACATCTGGACAGAGGAAGGAGGACAAGGAGACATGGTGGTGGAATGAGGAAGTACAGGAGAGTATACAGAGGAAGAGGCTGGCGAAGAAGAAGTGGGATTGTCAAAGAGATGAAGAAAGTAGACATGAGTATAAGAAGATGAGGCGCATGGCAAAGAGAGAGGTGGCGAAGGCTAAGGATAAGGCATATAGGGAGTTGTATGAGAGATTGGACACTAAAGAGGGAGAAAAGGACCTGTACCGACTGGCTAGACAGATGGACAGAGCTGGGAAAGATGTGCAGCAGGTAAGGGTGATAAAGAACAGTGAGGGAAATGTACTCACAAGTGAGGAGAGAGTGTGTTGAGTAGATGGAAAGAGTACTTTGAAGGGCTGATGAATGAAGAGAATGAGAGAGAGAGAGAAGGTTGGATGATGTGGGGATAGTGAATCAGGAAGTGAAGCAGATTAGCAAGGAGGAAGTAAGGACAGCTATGAAGAGGATGAAGAATGGAAAGCCTGTTGGCCCAGATGACATACCAGTGGAAGCATGGAGGTGCTTAGGAGAAATGGCAGTGGAATTTTTAACCAGATTGTTTAATGAAATTTTGGAAAGTCAGAGGATGCCTGAGGAGTGGAGAAAAAGTGTTTTGGTACCTATCTTTATTGGGTGATGTGCAGAGCTGCAGTAACTACAGAGGGATAAAATTGATCAGTCACAGCTTGAAGTTATGGGAAAGAGTAGTGGAAGCTAGGTTAAGAAGGGAGGTGATGATTAGTGATCAGCAGTATGGTTTCATGCCAGGAAAGAGCACTACAGATGCAATATTTGTTCTGAGAGTGTTGTTGGAGAAATACAGAGAAGGTCAGAAGGAGTTGCATTGTGTCTTTGTGGACTTAGAGAAAGCATATGACAAGGTGTCTAGAGAGGAGTTGTGGTATTGTATGAGGAAGTTGGGAGTGGCAGAGAAGTATGTAAGAGTGGTACAGGATATGTACGAGGGTAGTGTGACATTGGTGAGGACTGCGGTGGGAGTGACAGATACGTTTAAGGTGGAGGTGGGATTACATCAAGGATCAGCTCTGAGCCCTTTCTTATTTGCAGTGGTGATGGACAGGTTGACAGATGAGATTAGACAGGAGGCCCCGTGGACTATGATGTTTGCAGATGACATTGTGATCTGTAGTGAGAGTAGGGACCAGGTTGAGGAGACCCTGGAGAGGTGGAGATATGCTTTAGAGAGGAGACGAATGAAGGTCAGCAGGGCTAAAACAGAATATATGTGTGTAAATGAGAGGGAGGTTAGAGGAATGGTGAAGATGCAGGTAGTAGAGTTGGTAAAGGTGGATGAGTTTAAGTACTTGGGATCAACAGTTCAGAGTAATGGTGAGTGTGGAAGAGAGGTGAAGAAGAGAGTACAGGCAGGGTGGAATGGGTGGAGAAGAGTGTCAGGAGTGATTTGTGATAGACGGGTACCAATAAGAGTGAAAGGGAAGGTCTACAAGAGGGTAGTGAGACTAGCTATGTTATATGGGTTGGAGACAGTAGCACTGACGAAAAGGCAGGAGTCAGAGCTGGATGTGGCAGAGTTAAAGATGTTAAAATTTGCACTGGGTGTAACTAGGATGGACAGGATTAGGAATCAGTACATTAGAGGGTCAGCTCAGGTTGGACAGTTTGGAGACAAAGCAAGAGAGGCGAGATTGCGTTAGTTTGGACATGTGCTGAGGAGGGATGCTGGCTATATTGGGAAAAGGATGCTAAGGATGGAGCTGCCAGGTAAGAGGAAAAGAGGAAGGCCTAAGATAAGGTTTATGGATGTGGTGAGAGAGGACATGCAGGCGGTTGGTGTGAAAGAGCATGATGCAGAGGACAGGAAGAAATGGAAACAGATGATGCGCTGTGGCGACCCCTAATGGGAACAGCCGAAAGAAGACGAGTCTTATACACAGGTCACACATATTTTTATCAACCAGAGAAGAGGTTGTGGTTAGCAATTGATAAAGAGCTGAAGGACTTTATCTGAGAGGGAAGACGGCAAGAGTCAAGTGGGATAAGATGATTCTTCCAGTAGAACAGGGCGGACTGGGATTACCCAATTTGAAGGGGTATTTCAGAGCTACACAATTAAGGCTCCTATACATAGCACAAGCAGAAAACTATAATTCAAAGTGGAAAGGGATGATGTTGAAACAGGGGAGAAGCTTATGAAACAAATAGAGACTGGGATTTTGGATGCAGGCCTTTAAAGAGAATAACAATAATCATACAGAGTATTATATCCATATAGT
Source organism: Protopterus annectens (assembly GCF_019279795.1). Classification (NCBI taxonomy): domain Eukaryota; kingdom Metazoa; phylum Chordata; order Ceratodontiformes; family Protopteridae; genus Protopterus; species Protopterus annectens. Next base: position 902,638,337 of record NC_056727.1, on the reverse strand, counting down.
AGCAGAAAGCATTCTAAGAATTAAGCCAACCCAGGAATGGAGAAAGGAGATTCTGCTGATAGGGATGACTGCAATTAGGGATACAGATGACAGGCAAATTGGGGATCGAATTTAGTGGAGAAAACTGGCAAAGGACCCAAGGTACTGGGAGCAAATAACTAGAAAGGGAAAGGTAATAGAATGGGAAAAGGCAAAGAATTTATTTGGACTGCAGGTTAGAGATTGAGATCAGACTAGTCACTCTAATAGTAAATCAAGGACTGATATCAGAGTATAGGCAAAGAGAAAGAAATGGGGGGGTGGTCCTAAATGGAAGACCAGCACTGGTAGAGTTTTTTGCAGACTCTAGAACAGAAGCTACCATTTAAAAAGGAAAAAAATAGTAGAGCATATAAAATATTGCATGATAACTATAAGAATCATTTAGAGGAAGTTGGAAAGGATTGGGAAGAGAGACTGGACAAGCCACTCACACAGCAATAATGGGAGGATATATGTATGTCTACCAAATATGTAACAAAATCTAGAAGATTTAGGATTTTTGCTTGGAAATGTTAACACAGATATTTTCATGCCCCAAGTAGATTCCAGAGAATTTTTCCTCAGGTAGACAGCAAATGTTGGAGGTGTGACAGGGAAGAAAGAGGTACTTGATAACATATTTTCTGGGAGTGCTTTGAGATAATGGACTTTAAGGATTCCCTGCAAGATGCACTGTCGGAGATGCCGGGTAGGCAGACTGGTGTGATGAGGGAGATGATTTTTCTGAGCTATGATACAGAATCGGAATTGCCTAGACATGGGTAAAGCCTTACTGTGTCTAATTATGCTGGCTGACAAAAAAAGCAATTACTAGAAAATGGAAATCAAAATCTAAATCAACTATATTACAAGTAGTGAATACAGTAACAGACTGGAATTAAGATCTTTAGAAAAGGGTAGAAGCAAACGGGTCTGTAGCATGTAATTGACATTTCAAAATGTCAAAGCACCTTTACTCACAAAAATGTTGATCGCTGACTTTGTCGAAAGGGAAAGAAATCGGAAGGCCAGCAGACAACACGACATAAAAACTAACATATTTAAGTGGAGGGCTTTGCCCCAAACCCCCAACTAAATATTCTAACTCCGTGATCATACTACAGTCAGGGAAAGGACAGGTGTGACAGAATATTTTGGTCTTTTGGCCATTTGACAAAGTCAACTTTTGACATTTTCGTGTCGAGTAAAGGTGGTTTGACATTTTGAAATGTCGATTATATGATACAGACCCAAACCAAACTACATAGGAAAAATGAGGATTGTGGGAACAATACATACAAGGGAGGAATGCGGTTTAAAAGAAGGCAGGACTTAAAAGAGCTATGTAATGTCTGACTGGAAATGATTAGGTAGATTATAAGTGATGTATAATGTCTGTAACTGGGAGTGTGTCAGTATGGTTTGTGATGTAAAATGCTTGCAACTAGGATTGCGTCTGTGTGGTTTGTTTTCATTTATATAAATGTAAGATTCCTTATATTGTAAATGATTGTTTAATAAAGATGTTTCTTGTTTTAAAAAGGGGTAGGAACTGAATAATTTATGCACTGTTGCTTAGGTTATACGATATATAGCAATATATGTGTAGTATAATGTTTGTTAATGTGTTAATACAGTTTATTTTTGTATAAATGTAAATTTGTTTGCCTTTGTCATAAGTGATAAATTCAATAAAAATATGTTAAAAAAAGAATGTGCCCAGTGTTATTTACATGTTTATACTGATCAGTTAGCTGAAACCTTTAAGGGTAACAGTCTGCTGTATTTATACAGGAAGAAAAGCAAAAGAATGGGCTACTGTAAAAAAAAATAAATAAATAAATAAAAAAAATAAAGCTGACCATGCATTCTTACTTTCAAGTTATTCTATTTTTATAAATAAATAAATGCATAAATAGCAGATTGCACCTGTCTATGGATCATGGATCAGAGGGCATAGATACTTGGGGAGGAAAGTAGAGTTATGTAAGTAAACTTACCATAAAGAATAGTTGTATAAAATCTTACCATAAACATAGATGTCCTTCTCTTCCATGTTGCAGTATTCAAAAAGTACAGTTGTGTATACTTACCATAAATGTAGATGTTCAAGTGTATTCACTGTTGCAGTCATCACATTTGGGTTATCTGCTTGCAGTAGCCCTCAGTCGGCCTGATTAACAAAGTCTTGGGTCCTGCGTCGGTTGCTGTCTTTTCTTCCATGACGTCAGGTAGTCAGGGGTATAAATCATGCAGCCAAACGACATTACATCAGTTTTTCTTGCCCCAGATGTCAGGCGCCCCCATAATGGGAAGCAATAAACTAAATATAAATATATACAAGGATATAACTCCAATAAAAAAGCAAATACACCAAAAAGCTTTTAAGCATAGTAAAGAAGAGTAGCGGTATAGCCAAAAAAAGTCAGGGAGCTGGAGGGAGGGTAAAGTACAGTTGTGTACACTTACCATAAATGTAGATGTTCGAATGTATTCACTGTTGCAGTCATTATATTTGGGTAATCTGCTGGCAGGTTGCCCTCAGTCGGCCTGAATAACAAAGTCTTGGGTCCTGCGTCAGTTGCTGTCTCCCCTTCCATGACGTCAGGTCGTCAGGGGTATAAAACATGCAGCCGATGCCATTTTAATCAGTTTTTCTTGCCCCAGATGTCAGGTGCCCCCCAAATGGGGAGCAAAAAAAAATATATATATATATATATATGTCAACAAAAACCCTTCAGCTACAGCAAGCAGAAATAATAGTTCATCCAACTGGAAAATCAAATTTGCTCTGAATAAAGTTTTTATAGTTTAAGCTTTTCGATCTATTTGTGGATTTACCGACATAGAAGAATTTGATTTTCCAGTTGGATGAACTATTATTTCTGCTTGCTGTAGCTGAAGGGTTTTTGTTGACAAAAATCTTGGTATTGTGTATATATATATATATATATATATATATATATATATATATATATATATATATATATATAAAACTATAAATAAATAAATGCACTTTAGAACCCACAAAATTTACATTCAACTAAAAGCAAATACACCACAAAGGCTTTTGAACATAGTGAAGGAAAGAAAGGGTATAGAAAGGGGGCTGGCGGGTGGGTAACCCATACTGCAACAGTGAATACACTCGAACATCTACATTTATGGTAAGTGTACACAACTGTACTATGTTCTTCATGTTTCACTGTTGCAGTCATTACATTTGGGTAGAATCCAAAGCTATGTATGGGAGGATGGAACTAAACAGCAATAGGAGCAGCTATAAGGCCCTGCAGGACTGCAGTGGCAAAGCCTGCCCTGGATTTAGAAAAGAGAGGTAAATGATAATGCTTTGTGAATGTATGAACTGAGCTCCAAGTAGCAGCTTCTAGAATGTCTCTGGTAGGGACCCCTCTGAGAAAAGCTGCTGAAGTAGAGGTAGCCCTGGTGGAATGGGATCTGATCCCTTTGGGCACAGGTTTACCATGGTGCAAGTAGCAGAAATTAATGCAATGGCTTATCCATTTAGAAATAATCTGCTTTGATATAGCCTTCCCCTCTGATCCTGCAGCAAATGCCACCAGTAGTTGCTCAGACTTTCTTAGAGATTTTATCCTGTTTAAGCAGAATCTTAGTTGTCTGTGTACATCCAATGAATGTAGAATCCACTCCCCCTTGTTCTGTGGATTTGGGAAAAAAGTTGGCAGGTGAATGGTATGGTTAAGAGCCACACTGGATATCACCTTAGGCATAAAAGAAGGCTTGGTCCTGAGGGCCACCCTGTCCGGGTAAAATATAATGAAAGGCTCCACTGCCACGAGAGCCTGTAGTTCTGAAACCCTTCTAGCTGAATTGACTGCCAAAGAAAGGTTGTCTTCCAAGAAAGAAATTTTATATCCGCAGTCGCTGCTGGTTCAAAAGGAGGTAGGGTGAGTTTTTCCAGCACAAAATTGAGGTCCCATGCAGGAGTTGGCGATCTCCTGGGAGGGCTTAAATTTTTGGCCCCTCTGAGGTACTGTTTTAGCAGGGGATGAGAAAAGAGGGGAGGCTCTGTTTTGTAATTAGCCGAGATGGCAGAGGCATGGATTTTTATTGAAGAAAAAGATAGGCCCTTGTAAAGCATCTCAATTAAGTATTGCAAAATCTGAGGAATATTGGGCTTTGCTGTGTCTATTCCTTGTGCTTGGTTCCAAGCACAGATTCTCTTCCATTTACCAGCATAAGATTTTCTAGTACTAGGCCTTCTGGCCTCCAAAAAGACATCCATCACAGGTTTACTGAGAGATGTGGTTGGTGAAATTAGTTGAACAGCCATGCTGCAAGATTCAGAGTTTGGAGCTGAGTGTGCAGAATCTGATAGTTCTGCTGAGACAATAGGTGAGGTGTTTGAGGCAAGTACCACGGAGGAAGGTGTGACATATTCCTTAGTAGTGGGTACCAGTGTTGGCGAGGCCAGTCTGGAGCAATTAGAATCATTTTTGTTTTTTCCTGTCTGACTTTTAGTAAGACTTTGGAGAGTAGAGGCAGAGGGGGAAAGGCATAGACTGATAGGTTTTTCCAGCTGAAGGATAGAGCATCCACTTTCCATGCTTTCTTGTGATGAGTTCTTGTGCAGAATTTGTCCGCCTGATAATTTTGGGGAGAGGCAAATAGATCTATGTCTGGGCTCCCCCATTTTTGTGTTAACATGCTGAAGATTTGTGGATCCAGTTTCCATTCGTGTGGGTCCATAAGATTTCTGCTTAGGTCATCTGCCAGAGTATTTTGCTTTCCTGGCAGGAATTGAGCTTGAAGATGTATTTGGTAAGTCAAGGCTGTGTTCCACAAGGCCATGGCTAGTCTGCAAAGGGGGTAGGAGTGGGTACCCCCCTGCTTGTTTATGTACCACATAACTGTGGTGTTGACCGTCTTTATCAGTAGTTGTCCTGGATGAAGGGAGTCCTTGAAGGCTGTCAGAGCATTCTGAACAGCTAGCATTTCTTTCTGGTTGATATGTAGATGCATTTGGTTTGGGCTCTATTTGCCCTAAATGCATCTCCCTGCCAGATGCCCCCCCCCCAAGCATAGTCTGATGCATCTGTAATTAGGGTTTGGGTGGCAGGGGGTACAATGAATGACAATCTCTAGTTTTGGTGACATGCCTCTGCCCACCAAAGAAACTCCTGTTGCAGGCAGGGAATGAGACGAATCATTGTTTCCAGGCTGTGACAATGTTGACTCCATATGCTTTTTAGATACCATTGAAGTTTCCTCATATGCAGTCTCGCATATGGAATTAGTAGAATGCAGGATGCCATGAACCCCAAAGCCTGCAGAATTTGTCTTACAGATAGCTGGGTTTTTGTTGCCACTTGTTTGAAGTATGTTGTCAATTGAATTTGTTTGTCGGCGTGAGGTAAGCCACCTGGGCAGTTGTATTCAAGCTTGCACCCAGGAATGTAATTATTTGAGAGAGTACCAGTTGTGATTTCTTTTTGTTTATGGTGTACCCTAGGCATGCTAGAAGCCTTTTTAGAAATGCCAGATATTAAAGAAGAGTGTCCTTGTCCTCTGCCTGAATGAGACAATCATCCAGATAAGGATAAATTTGAATGTTTCTTTGTCTGCAAAATGCAATTACTGGTGCCAGGCACTTTGTAAAGACCTTGGGTGCAGCAGATAAGCCAAAGGGCAGTGCAGAGAATTGGTAATGCAAAAAGCCTGCTTTAAAGCGTAGGTATCTTCTGCAAGATTCCCTTATTGGGATATGCAGGTATGCCTCTTTTAAGTCTAGAGTTACCAACCAGGCATTCTTGCCTAGCATAGGCAGTAGCTGTTGTAAAGTCATCATTTTGAATTTTGGAATGTCCAGGAACGTATTTAGAATTGATAAGTCCAGAATTGGACGCCATGATTTGTCTTTTCTGGGTACCAGGAAAAGTCTTGAATAAAATCCTTGTCCTTTTTCCTTTTCTGGCACTGGTTGAATAGCCCCCATATCCATGAGGGACATGACTTGTTTCTGGGCCTCTGCCCACTGGTTTGGTGGCAGATCTGGCCATCCGTTTGGAATTGGCAACGTGTGGAAATGAAATCTGTACCCCTGGGATACTATGTTTAATACTCACTTGTCCTGGGTAATTAAATGCCAATTTTGAGCATGAAGTGCTAGTTTTCCCCCCATGGGGGCTGCCAAAAGATAAGTGCTTGGAGATGGCAGAGGAAAGTCATTGAGACTATTTACTGTAGGGTTGTGCTTTGTTACCTCCTGATTTGGAGGTGGAGGCACCCCATTGCTTTGACCTGTAAGATCCTTGTGATTGATATCTGGAGCCTTTGGAGCATCTGGGTTTGCCCTGAGTGGCTCTGTTGGACACAGGAAAGGACCAATTTTTAGTAGGCCAGTGTCTACTGAACCTGGGTGGCTGCACTTGCAATAAATCTTTTACAGTTTGCATAGATTTAGCTTTGTCTTCAATTTTCTTTAAAACCTCTTCTGCCTTATTACCAAACAGACTGTCCTGCTGTAAATGGGCATCCAACAATTTAGCTTTAACATGATCAGGCAGATTTTGTTACTTGAGCCAGGCATGTCTTCATATCACAGATCCAGTTATGGCGGCCCTGCAAGAGGCCTCCACGGAATCAAAACCACATTGCAAAGTATGCTTTCCAACCTGTTCTGCTGTATGCAATAAATCCTGTAACTCTATTTTCCACACAATCAGAAATCAACATAATTTTCTGTTTCAGTAAGCCCATAACATGCTGTTGATATTTAAGCATATGAAACTGGCAGTTTAAAGCCCTGATTGCCAAGGTTGCAGACGTATAAACCTTCTTTCCCCATCTATCCAGCGCCCTGGAATCTCTATCAGAAGGGGTAGGATTTTTGGCTGCAGAAGCCTTAACACCCTTGGGACCCTGAGAAATAGTTTCAGGGTCAGCAGCAGGATTTTTGAAAATAAATTTGTGGGAGTCAGGAACCCTGTAATATCTGTCTGGCTTACAAGGAGCCAGAGGCAGGGAATCACAACAATGTCTAATACAGGAGGTATTGCCAAAGGCCTATGCTGAGGAAGAAGAAGAAAATCCCTACGTCTCTTTTTAGATTCTGAGAAGTCCTGACTCTCCCAGTGAAAATGTGCCCTTAAAGTATGCAAAGTCTCTCCAAAAGAGTAATCCTCAGGAGGAGAAGCAGAAGGGATGGATTCCTCTGCATCAGAGTCCTCATAAGGTGGAATAGAAAATTCCTGATCAGAAGAAATGGAAACCTGATCTGAAGATTCATAATCAGTGCCTTGCCTAGGCCTCTTAGCAGGGGGGGTTGGGAACCCCTGATCAAGGTAATTAAATCCTCAGCCATTTTGATCATTTGTTTTTTAGGCATAGGGGCCTGAGCACGTGGTTCATGCGTCAGTTTTTTACACATAGAAGATGGTTTTGGCCTTGCTTTTGATGATTGCGTAGGTTTAATATACAAATGTTGAGGCCTGAAAACACCCTCAGAAGCCGGTGCCTGCTCAGCGGGTCTGGACCCATCCAAGGGAGAGACATCCACGGGTTCAATACTTGCAGAATCTCGTGGCATACCGGACTCCAAATGGGTCTCGGTAGAGGCCTGCGACTCAAAAGTAGCAGACATCAGGGGCTGCGAAAGCGCCTCACTGAGTACTGGCGAACCGGCGACTGGCTTAGGAGAAGCTTCGTCGTCGGTTTTGGACCTTGATGGTCTGTCTCTGTCTTTTTCCTTGCGTTTTTTGTGAACTCCAGCAGTCGGATTGCTAACCAATGACATTTCAGGATAATTAAATCTTGAATCAAAATATATAGAAGCAAAAATATACCGACGCTTAATAGTGCGTTCTAAATTTAGCACAAAACCGACAGCAAGGCATGTTGTGATCAGGGCCTAGGCAAGGAATACAGTACAAATGAAAATCTTTATAAGGTATTTGCTTTCCACAAGTAATGCAATTATTAACTTTTACTGACATCGGTAAGGAGCAAGAAAAGGTTTCCCCAACGGGGTACTTAGCTTTAGTTTGAAGACTAAGGTTCTGAAACTCAAAAATGAAAAGTTCAGGAGTTGGCCGACTGGCACTTGTGAACTGCTTCTGCTTTGGGCACCGCGCGGCAAGAAAGACTGATTAAAATGGCATCGGCTGCATGTTTTATACCCCTGACTACCTGAAGTCATGGAAGAGGAGACAGCAACCGACGCAGGACCCAAGACTTTGTTATTCAGGCCGACTGAGAGCAACCTGCCAGCAGATTACCCATATGTAATGACTGCAACAGTGAAACACTTAGAACATCCAGGACTGCAACAGTGAATACACTTGAACATCTACATTTATGGTAAGTGTACACAACTGTACTTTGTTCTTCATGTTTCACAGTTGCAGTCATCACATTTTGGTAGATTCCCAAAGCTAAGGATAGGAGGAGGAATTTAGACAGCATTAGGACCAGCTGTAAGGCCCTGCAAGACTGCAGTGGCAAAGCCAGCTCTGGATTTAGAGAAAATTGGCACATGGTAATACTTGGTGAAAGTATATACAGAACTCCAGGTAGCAGCTTCTAGGATGCCCCTAGTAGGGACACCTCTGAGAAAGGCTGTAGAGGTAGATGCAGCCCTGAGTTGAATGGGGTCTGATCACCTGTGGTATAGGTTTTCCATTGTGCTTATAGCAGAAATGAATGCAATGGCCTATCCATTTAGAAATGGTTTGCTTTGAAATAGCCTTCCCCTCTGCCCCTGCAGCAAATGCCACCAGCAGTTGTTCAGATTTCCTTTGAGGTTTAGTCCTGTCCAAGTAAAATCTAAGTTGTCTGTGTACATCTAAGGAGTGCAGTATCCATTCCCCCTTCTTCTGTGGATTAGGAAAGAAGGTTGGCAAATGAATGGACTGATTAAGAGTCACATTGGATACCACTTTGGGCATGAAGGAGGGATTCGTTCTGAGGGACACCCTATCCGCATGAAAGATGATGAAAGGCTCCACTGCCATAAGGGCCTGCAGTTCAGATACCCTTCTTGCTGAAGTGATTGCTAAAAGGAAGGCTGTTTCCCAAGAAAGGAATTTTAAATCTGCACTAGCAGCTGGCTCATAAGGAGGAACAGTGAGTTTCTCCAATACAAAGTTAAGGTCCCAGGCTGGAGTTGGGGCTCTCCTGGGTGGTCTTAAAATTTTTGGCCCCTCTGAGGAACTCTTTGAGCAGTGGATGGGAGAAGAGGGGTGGTTCTGTGTTGTAATGAGCTGAAATGGCTGAGGCGTGAATTTTGATGGAGGAGAAAGAAAGTCCCTTGTGAAGCATCTCAGTTAAGTATTGAAGAATCTGAGGTATGTTGGGTGCTGCTGTGCTCATCCCTTGAAATTGGTTCCAGGCACAGAATCTTTTCCAGTTTTCAGCATAAGATTTTCTAGTACTAGGCCTCCTTGCCTCTAAAATGATATCCATCACTGGTTTACTGAGGGATGGTAAAGGAGAGATGAGGTAATTAGTCAGGCTGTTAGTTTCAGGGTTTGAAGCCGAGGGTGCAGAATCTGGTTCTCCTGCTGAGACAACAGGGTAGGGGCCTGAGGCAGGTGCCAAGGAGCCAACAGTGACACACTGCGCAAGAGAGGGTACCAGTGTTGGTGTGGCCAGTCTGGTGCAATCAATATCATCCTTGGTTTGTCCTGTTCGATCTTTAGTAGTAATTTGGAGAGGAGAGGCAGAGGAGGAAAGGCATAAACTGATAGGTTTTTCCAGCTGAAGGACAGAGCATTCACTTTCCAAGCTTGTTTGCGGAGAGTCCTTGTGCAAAATTAGTCTAATTGGTAGTTCTGGGGGGAAGCAAACATATCTATATCTGGGCTCCCGCATTTGTTTGTCAACATGTTGAAAATCTTTGGTTCCAGTTTCCACTCGTGTTGGTCCATGAGGTTTCTGCTTAGTCCGTCTGCCAGTGTATTTAGCTTTTCTGGCAGGAACTGAGCTTGTAGATTCACTTGGTAACTCAAGGCTGTGTTCCACAGTGCCATGGCTAGTCTGCAGAGGGGGTAAGAATGGGTACCCCCCCCCTGCTTCTTTATGTACCACATAACAGTGGTGTTGTCTGTCTTTACCATTAATTGTCCTGGAAGAATGTGGTCCTTGAAGGCTGTCAGAGCATTCTGTACAGCTAACATTTCTTTTTGATTGATATGCAGGTGCATTTGACTTGGGTTCCATTTACCCTGAATGCACTTCCCTGCCAGGTGATCCCCCCATGCATAGTCTGATGCGTCTGTTGTTAGGGTTTGTCAGCAGGGGGTAGAGTGAATGGTAGTCCCTTGTTTTGGTGGCAGGCCTCTGCCCACCAAAGGAACTCTAACTGTAGGCAAGGTATGATAGGAATCATTGCTTCTAGACTCTGAGAATGTTGACACCATAGGCTTTTTAGATACCATTGTAGTTTCCTCATATGCAGTCTTGCATATGGAATAAGAAGAATGCAGGAGGCCATGAACTCCAAAGGCTTGCAGTATTTGCGTTGCAAATAGCATGGTTTTTGTGGCCACTAGTTTGAAGTAGGTTGTCAAATGAATTTGTTTCTCTGGCATGAGGAAAGCCATCTGGGAAGTTGTATTCAAGCTTGCTCTCAGGAATATAATTTATTGACAGGGTACCAGGTGAGATTTCTTTTTGTTTATGGTGTACTCCAGACAAGTTAGCACCTTTGTACAAAAGCCAGATGATTCAGAAGTATGTCCTGGCTTTCTGCCTGAATTAGACAATCGTCCAGGTATGGGTATATTTGAATATTTCTTTGTCTGCAAAATGCAATAACTATAGCTAGCCACTTTGTGAATACCCTGGGCACAGTAGATAAGACAAAGGGCAGTGCAGAGAATTGATAGTGCATGGAGCCTGCTTTGAAGCATAGGTATCTTCTGCAAGATTACCTGATTGGGATGTGCAGGTATGCTTTCTTTAAATCAAGTGTTGCCAACCAGGCATCTTTGCCTAGCATAGGAAGCAACTGATGAAGAGTTAGCATCCTGAATTTTGGAATCACCAAAAAGGTGTTTAAAGTAGACAGGTCCAGGATAGGACGCCATGAATTGTCTTTTCTGGGTAGCAGGAAAAGTCTTGAGTAGAAACCTTGCCCCTTTTCCTCTTCTGGTACAGTTTGAATAGCCTTTATGCTTAAGAGAGAGAGTACTTGCTTTTGAGCCTTTCCTCCATCTTTTTAAGAACAACTTCTGCCTTGTTGCCAAACAGGCAGTCCTGATTTAAGGGAGCATCCAGTAATTTAGCTTTAACATGATCTGGCAAGGATTGTTCCTTAAGCCAAGCATGCCTTTTAAGTACAGACCCAGTGACAGCAGCTCTGCAAGATACCTCTAGTGAATCAAAACCACATTGCAAAGTATGTTTTCCAATCTGTTCAGCAGAATGTATTAAATCCTGTAAATCCTTATTTTCAGCACAATCATGAATCAACATCATTTTCTGTTTAAGGAATCCAATAATGCGCTGCTGATACTTTAACATATGAAACTGGCAGTTTAAGGCCATAATGGCCAAGGTTGCAGAAGTGTATACCTTCTTACCCCATCTATCCAGCGCCCTGGAGTCTCTATCAGAGGGGGGGGTAGGATTTTTGGCAGTAGTAGCTTTAATGCCCTAGGGTCCCTGTGAAATCACCTCAGGATTTTTGAAAAAGAACTTGTGAGAGTCAGGAACCCTGTAATATCTATCAGGTTTTCTGAGAGCAGGAGGTAAAGAATCAGGGGCCAAACTAGATTCCAAAAAGGCATCATCAACTATGTCTAGTACAGGAAGTATAGCTAAAGGCCTATGCTGAGGCAGGAGTAAGAAATCCCTAAGCCTCTTTCTAGAATCAGAGTAATCCTGGCTTTCCCAATGGGAATGCTCCCTAAGCATATGCAAGGTTTCACCAAAAGAGAAATCCTCTGGGGGGGGGAAGCAGAGGAAATAGAGTCCTCAGCATCAGAATACTCATAGGTAGATAAGGGTGAATCCTGGTCATTAGAGGAAAAAGAAATTTCAAAATCCTGGTCAGAAGTATCTTAAACAAACTCAGTCCTAGGTCTCTTAGAGGGGGAAGGTTGGCTTCCCCTGATTAAAGTAATAAGGTCTTCAGCCATTCTTATCATTTGTTTTTTAGGCATAGAGGCCTGACCACACAGTCGGGGCATTGGTTTTCTAAGCATGGTTCAAGTTTTATGCCTTGAAGAAGAAGATGGCGTTGGTTTAATATGCAAGTCAGTAGGCCTGAATACACCCTCAGAAGCCGGTGCCTGCACAGTGGCTCCGGACCCATCCAAGGTAGAGGCATCTGCAGGTTCCACAGATGAAGCATCTCGCGGCATACTGGACTCCGAATGGGTCTCAGTAGAGGCTTGCGAATCTGAAGTAGCGGGTATCAGGGGCTGCAAAAGCGCCTCACTGAGTACCGGCGAACTGGCGACTGGTTTAGGAGAAGCGTCATCGGCAGCTTTAGACCCAGGCGGCCTGTCTCTGTCCTTATCTTTGCATTTTTTCAGAATGTCGGTAGTCGGATGGCTTATCGAAAACATATCTGGATAACTGAACCGAGCACCAAAAAATTTAGAACTGAAAATATACTGACGATGGCTAGTTCATTGTTTAAATAAGGCACAAAACCAACAGCAAGGTACATCGTGGTCAGGGCCTAGGCAAGGAATACAGTATGAATGAAAATCTTTATGAGGTAATTGGTTTCCACAAGAAATGCAATTATTTCCTTTTACTGACATCGGTTTAGAGCAAGAAAAAGTTTCCCCAACGGGGTACTTAGCTTTAAGTTGAAGACTTCAGTTCTGAAACTCAAAAGCGAAAATTTCAGGAGTCAGCAGACAGGCACTTGTGAACTGCTTCTGCTTCGGGCACCACACGGCAAGAAAGACTGATGTAATGACGTCGGCTGCATGTTTTATACCCCTGACTACCTGACATCACGGAAGAAGAGACGGCAACCGACGCAGGACCCAAGACTTCGTTAATCAGGCTGACTGAGGGCTACTGCAAACAGATAATCCAAATGTGATGACCGCAACAGTGAAACACAAAGAACATCCCTTGGGTTATCATCTGCTAGCTACCCGAACGTCCGGCCAGTATACAAAAGCTTCTAGTCAGTGCTAGGTACATGGGACGTCTGACATTGGCCGAGGGAGCGTGGTCCATAAAAGTGACGTCTGCACGTACCTTTCTTTAGAACTGAATGCCCCAGTTGGACTCCAGTCCCATGATAGCTGTATAAGTTCAGTGTCATCCGAGTAGGGATAGTTTTAATTGAAAGGGGGGTAGGAGGAAGGGAAAGAATACTGCAACATTGAAGAGAAGGACATTTACGGTTATGGTAAGATTTTACATAACTATTCTATGTCCTTCTATTCTCATGTTTCAGTATTCCAAACCCTTGGGTGAGTGCCAAATCTCAAAGGGAAGAAGAGGGGGGTGGCATGGAACTATTTTCTATGAAACCATGTAGGACTGCCCTAGCAAATCCCGCTCTAGATCTGGAGATATGATCTAGTCTGTAGTGCTTAGTGAAGGTATGGACAGAGTTCATGTTGCTGCCTCTAGAATGGAAGCAGTATCCAGTCCTATAAAGAAGGCTCCATATGAAGTCATGGCTCTAGCATAGCGGGTCTTAACTTTTGAATTAAATGTTTTCCATGGTAGGTGTAGTAAAACGATATAGCCCTGGAAATTCCGGCAGAAACTGTCCATTTTGTCATTGCTTTTCCCAGAGCCCTGGGGTGAAAGGAGACAAATAATTGCTCTCATTTTCTAATGGACTTGGTCGTGTCAAGGTAAAATCTAAGCCATCTGTGAACATCAAGGGAATGCAAGACTCACTCACTGTCATTCTGGGGATGTGGGAAAAAGTTGGGCAGGTGAATACTTTGGTTTATGGACAGCTCATTGACCACCTTGGGCATGAAGGAGGGATTGGTCCTCAGGGTCACTCTAACCTTGTGGAAGAGGAGAAAGGGAGAAGTTGCCATTAGGCCCTGGAGCTCTGACATTCTTCTGGCTGATGTCAGGGCCACCAGGAGTACTGTCTTCTGAGTACAATGTTTCAGGGATGCTGTGGATGCTGGTTCAAAGGGAGCCACTGTGAGCTTTTCTAAAACGTAGTTCAGGTCCCATGGAGGTGGAACTGGCCTCCTGGGGGCCAGAGATGCAGTACTCCCTTGAGGAATAACTTTGCAGGATGATGGGATGCAAGAGGGTCAAGAGGCAGGCAAGCTGAAATAGCAGCAAGCTGAGCCTTAACATGGGAATATCCCAGCCCTGCTTGCAAGAGTTCACACAGATAGGACATCATGGGTCTATATTAGTTGAACGAAAACTGAATTGCGCAAATCCAGTTTGAGCAACACCTAAAGCGCGAATATCGGAAATATCGCAGGAATGAAAGTAGATCGCCGTAGGGAATTCTTCCCTTTACTTCAATGGAGTGTGATCTCAGAGTTGGTATATTTAAGTAGTGGGGGTGTGGGGGGTGCAGCGGGGCTTGCCCCCTTGCATAAAACAGTTAGTGACCGTTTTCGTCTGGTAGTCTTTTTTTACACTTTCGAAATATGTGGTTTTCATGCTTTCGGTGTCACGCAAACTGGATTTGTGCAATTCAGTTTTAGTTCAGCTAATATAGACCCGACAGCACTAAGGGGACCTCACCTTGAAGTAGGTCCAGCTGTCTTTGTAGACACCACATGGAGAATCTTTTCCATTTAGACAAATAAGATATCCTAGTATTAGGTTTCCTGGCCTCCTGCAGGACTGTTAGCACATCCTCAGTGTAAAGATGTCTGTAAGGGATCAAGATTCTATCACTCACAGAGTTAGGTTCAGAGATTCCAGGTGGGGATGGATTAGGGATCTCGTCCTGTGTGAGAAGGTCCACTCTGTGTGGTAACTTGTGATGATTGCCCCCCGGCTAAATGCAGAAGGAGGGGGACCCAATGCTGTCTTGGCCAAAAGGGGGTCACCAACAAGATTTGTGGTTTGTCCTGCTGGATTTTCAGTGGGATTTTTGAAGAAGGGGGGATGCATACAGAAACATCCCCTTCCAAGAGATTGAAAAGGTGTCCGTTGCCCTTGCTAGGGGACTGGGTTGCCTGGTGCAAAATAGTGACAGTTGTCTGTTCAGAGAGGAGGCAAACATATCTATCTGTAGTGTACCCCACTTGTGGACAATGTCCAGGAACACATCCCTGTGAAGCATCCATTCGTGGGATTGTGACATGGACATGCTCAGAATGTCTGCCTGAATGTTGTGTGCTGAAGGGATACAAAACTGCCTGCAGGGAGGTTCCCTGTTGGGCCGACAGTTCCTAGGCTTGGAGTGCAAGTCTGCATAGCAAGCAGGATTTTGTTCCCCCCTGTTTATTCACATACCATAGAACTGTAGTGTTGTGTGAACAATTTCAGGGGTCCTTGTTTTAGGATATGTAGAAAAGCCCTCAAGGCAAATAAGATTGCTCTCATTTCCCTGATGTTGATGTGCTCCTGCTTAAAGGTGTCTGACCAGATACCCTGCACGCTCAGGCTGCCTAAAGCAGCTCCCCAGCCCAGATCTGAGGCATCTGTGTACATCTCCTGAACTGGGGGAAAGGATTGTAAGGGGAGTCCTGGGTTGAGTATGACTTGCTCCAACTACCAGTGGATCTCCTTCCCCAGGCAGGGAAGGAAGGGAACGTTGAAGTCCAAGGGGTGTGAATGTTGGGTCCATGTTGACCTCAGGTACCACTGCAGCTTTCTCATGTGGAGTCTTGCCAATGGCAGCATTGAGATAGTGGAAGCCATATTACCCGGTGATCTGAGATACTGTCTGGCTGTCAGAGCAGTGGCATGGAGGACAGAGAACAGGTACTGCTTTAGGTTTTCCACCTTCTGGGGTGGACGGAATGCTCTCATAACATCTGTCCTTATTCTGCACCCCAGGAACACTTGGTACTGGGAGGGATTCAGGTTGGACTTGGGGTAATTGATATTGAATCCCAGTGCCTGCAGGACTGAGATAACTGTGTAGTTGGTGGTGTAGGGATCTAGAACATTCTGCCTGTATCAGGAGGTCGTCCAGGTATGGAAATATTTGAACCCCTTGAACCCTGCAGTAAGCAATAACTGGAGCCAGACACTTGGTGAATACCCTTGGAGCTTTAGAGAGTCCAAAGGGCAAGGCAGAAAACTGAAAATGTGAGGAACCCACAGAAAAATGTATTTCCTGTAGTTGGGTTTTATTGAGATGTGTAGGTAGTCATCCTGTATGTCTAAAGTGGCTAGAAATCCCTGAGGCATTACCAAAGGAAAGAGGGTGTGTAGAGTAAGCATACGGAAGGTGGGTACTTGTAAGAAAAGGTTGAGGTAGGAGAGATCCAGGATATGTCCTCCATGGTCCATGCTTCCTTGGTACTACGAATAGTCTGGAGCAAAAGCCCTTTCCCTGTTCTGCCAGGCGAATGGGTTGTATGGTTCCTTGGGAAAGGAGGATGTTTATGACTGGCTGAAACGGGGGAGCTGGTCTTTGGCTGGCTGTGGAATGCCTCTCCAAGAAGAAGGGATGATCCAGATCATGAAACAACCCTTTTCTATAATGGACAATACCCACTTGTCTGAGGTAATGCTTTGCCAAATTGGAAGACAGTGAAAAAGCCTTAGGGACAGAGGAAACGAGTCTGGGAGTGTGGACAGAAAAGGCATGTAGTCACAGACTACCTGCCCTGTCCGGAAACTGAGGTTTCTGGGGAGGAGTCTGAGCAGGCTTGGAAGGGGTCTGCTGCTTCCTGGTGCTCTTTCTGTTCCTAGAATGGGAGGTTGGAGCTGAGTGCTTTCTGATGAAATGGGTTTTGGTGGAGTAGTTCCTATGAAATCTGGGGATAGGGGAGATGAACAAGTGTTTGAGGTCCTGGAGTTCCTTCCCTCTTTGTTGAAGGGTCTTGAATAGCTCAGCCACTTTAGCCCCAAAAAAGGGCAGAGTTATCCAAGGGAGCGTCCAGGAGTCTGGCCCTAATATCATCAGGTAAGGACTGTAGTCTTAACCATGAGTACCTTCTAAGGACTAAGGCAGAAGCTTTTGCAGCATCATAGCTGCATCTAAATGAATGTCTAGTGACTTGAGAAGATAATGAGATGAGGCTAGATATTTGAGCCTTGGCAGGTGAGTCAGGGAGGTCTGTCAAAAGTTTAGTGACCTGAGCCAAAAGGGCCAGGGCACACTTAGGTATATGTGTCTAGTAATTTATTGCCCTAAAGGCCAAGGTTGCAGAAGTGTAAACTTTTTTGCTACTGCACTCCAATGTCTTACTGTCCTTGTCTGTGGGAAGGAAAGAGGTGGAGGGAAGCAGGCTGGATGGTTTATGTGCACAGACTGAGACAGTGCCAGGGTCTGCAGCAGGGCATTTAATCAGGAATCTAGCCCCTTCAGAGACTTTATAGAATCTGTCAGGCCTTTGAGGGGCAGGTGGTTGGGAATCTGGATTCACAGAGGCTGCATTAAAAGCATCCAAGAAGGCTGGTAAAACTGAAGGAATGGTAAAAGGAGCAGGAGTGTCCATCTGCAAGAGCTCATAGTATCTTTTTTGGACCTCTGACATTTCAGAGGAATCCCACTTAAAATATTCTCTCATTTTTGAGAAGGTCTCACCAAAGGTGAGGTCCTCTCCTGGGGAGTCTGTCTCAGCAGAGTCTTCCTCTGGGGAAGCATCCCCAGAGGGGAGGGCATCTGGGGCATAAAGGAAAGAGAATCCTCCAAAGTGGAGTCTAAGGAATCCTCAGCTTTAGGTTGGACAGTGTCATCAACCTGAGGCCTGGCACTAAAAGAGAGATGGGGGAGCCGGTGATGAAGCAGATATAGCAGGCTTTAGGGCCATAAAAGCATTAAATAGGCTCTGGGAAAAGGCCTGCCAGTCTGGCTGACTTTCTGCAAGAGGGGAAGCATGTTTCATCTTTTGCTTCTTTTTCAGGGAAGGCCTAGTAGGTGCTAAGGCTGGTCTAGATTCCTTGCTCGGAAGTCAGTGGAAGAGCCTGTCTGGACGGCAGTCATGAGCCTAGGTTCCCCCTCTTCGTTGTCAGCCAACACCTCCAAGACGTCCACAAACATACTTTCTGCCCTAGGTTCTGTGGTCTCCTGAATAGTACCCGCTATACCTATGTCATCAGATTCCAAATGTTCCCCCAGGCGAACGTCGGCCACAACAGGGATGTCGGGTGGGGGAGGTGCAGCAGCAGCTTCAGGCCTGGAAATTTTGACCTTCTTCTTAGGTGGCTCTCCGGTCTGACTGGACGGCCCCTCCATCACTAGCGTCAAGCATTTAATACGCTGGTTTTCTAGGTAAATATCAAGACCATGCAGATGACTGCGGAGTGTCTTGGGTATGAAGGCCTGACAGATCGCGCAAGTTTGATGGTCACGTGTGGGCCCCCTAGTAGTAAAGCCAGAGCTCGTGGGTGTCCTTATGGGTGATCTGGCATCTGCACCTGCACTTTCCTTTTCTGGATGACATGAAACTAAATAGGCATGCAGTGACTCACGGGAAACAGAAAAAATGGCCCCAACGGGGTACTTATCTTTAAATTCAGAAATGCGATGGCAGGAAGAGCTGATGTTCGACTGGCAGCAGAGAAGTTCTGAGGAAAGGTATGTGCACACTTCATTTTTATGCCCCAAGCTCCCTCGGCCAACATCAGACATCCCACATAGCTAGCAGTGACTAGAAGCTTTTGTATACTAGCTGGATGTTCGCATAGCTAGCAGAGGATAACCCAAGGGTTTGGAATACTGCAACATGAGAACAGAAGGACATCAGTAGATATTCAATTACATCACTGCTACAGTAGCATATGGGATATATTGTGTTAAGGATCAGACGTTTGGCCAATATATGAAAGCATCTGGGTGCCTTTCATGTGCACCATACTTCTAAGGAAGTTTGAGGGCATGCTGGTATAAAAACAGAAATATGAGCATCAAAATTCAGAGCTTTGTTGCCTTTCTAGGAAAGGGAAACTGTGGTTAACCAGGTTGCTAATTTAAATACTTATGAGTAAAGAGAAAAGTGGGCAAAGAAAAAAATGGAAATCCCACCCTGAAGGAAAATTATCTCATGGAAGAAAAAAAGAAAAACAAGATAAGGGGGATGGAAGGAGGGTTGCAGTACTGCAACAATGATCTATCTGAACAATTACTGCTATGGTAAGTTCATTTACACAATTGTACTACGTTCATCATTAGAACACTCTTGCAGTAGCATATAGCTACGTGGAACAAATCTCAAAGCCAAAACAGTAAGGGAGGAAGACTGAGCATCAGAGTCCAGGAGCTTTCAGAGAACTATCTAGCAAATCTTGCTCTTGTAATGTTTGGTTGAGGTGCATACAGATGACCAAGTAACTGCCTCCACAACAGGTTTAGAGTCCACCCCTTTCCAAAATGTCTTAGAAGTGGCCATAAGTCTGGTAGATTGTGCTTTAGGCCTCTGTGGTAGAGACTTACCATTGTGGGAGTAACAAAAAATGAACAGAATGGGATAACCCTTTAGATACTAACTGTCATTTTTCTTTACATCAAGTTGATCCAGCACTGAAGTCTTTTGCTCTGTCAGTGCAGTGTCTGACTTGTCTGTGGACATCCAGGGTATGCAGGATTCTTTCCCCTACATTTTTAGAGTCAGGAAAGCAGGAATGAACACAGGGAGATGAACACATTAGTTCAGAGTATGTTCTGAGACCACCTTTGACATAAAGGAAGGATTAATTTTGAATTACTCTGTCTTTGAAATATTAGGAGGGCTGGTTCACTACCAAACCAGGCAACTCAGATACTCATCTGGCCAAATTCAGAGATATTAGGTAAAATAGTTTTCTGAGTAAAAAATTTCAAATCAGCCTAATGAGTTGCCTGGAAGGGTAGTAAAGTTAGCCACCTATATTTTTGGGGGATGGGGGGTGATATGCAAAACTCCTTTCAGAAATTAGTTTACTTGCAATAAGGAAGAAAGGGGGTATCAAAAGGTAGACAAGCAGAAATGTCAGAAAAGTTAATTTTTATAGAGGAATAAGAAAGGCCTGAATTGAGCAATAAGCACACATAGCAGGGAACCAAAGGGGCTTATGCCTTGTTTGGGTTTTGGTTCTTCTAGTGGAACCAATTAGAAAATCTCTTTCCGTTTAGCTAAATAGGATTTTCCAGTGACAGGTTCCCTTGCCTCCTTTAATACCTACAGCACATCCACAAAGAAAGGTGCTTCAATGGGATCAAAATTCTATCAACCTGTAGTCAAATGTAGGTTCTGCAGGTTGGGTGGTTCAGAGATCCCTGTCCTGTGCAAGTTCATAAATACCCTTTGTCATTTTTATGAGAAACGAGAATAATAGTTATGTACTCACCATGACTTGGTATCTGTGTTATCTGTAGTCATCATTCATCACGTATGGGTCTAGGATCCGACATCGCATCCGAGCCGGCACACTTAGACAACAGCTTAGCTCAAGCTCCTTCCCTCCCATAATGCTCTGCTGCCCTCTAACGATCGAGTTTACCCTGGAGAAAGAAGACAGACAGAAGAAACCTGCCATCAAAAAAGGTCCACCAAAATCCTGTCAATCCCTCAGGAAGGGGGCTGGAAGGTGGGATCGTGATGAATGGTGACTACAGATAACACAGATACCAAGTAATAACTATTAAAATGACGTTATCCTAGTCACCATTCATCTGATATGGGTCATAGTCCCCAGCTACCCAAAATTCTTGGGTGGCCTCAAAGAAGGACATGCCGAAGAACAGTGGAGCCAAAGGAAGCCCTTCCTCTAGAAACTAAGTCAAGTTTGTAATGAGAGATGAAGGTATGAGGAGAGGACCAAGTTGCCGGTGCACAACTGTCATCCAAAGACTGACAGATTACAAAGGCAGCTTAAGTGGTCATCGACCCAGTGGAATGAGCCCTAACTGGTCCAGGCAAAGGTGATCTACATGTAAATGTAGGAAATGCACTGAGAAATCCAACGAGAGATAGTAATTTTTGACACAGCTTGGCCCTTCCTGTTAACTGAAAAGGCCACAGACAATTGGTCTTAGAGTCAAAGGACTTAGTTCTATGCAAAAAGAAACAAAGCTGATGATGAACATCTAATGTATGTAAAATGTATTCTCCTTTACTAGCATAATTAGGGAAGAACACTGGAAGCTGGACTGACTGACTGAGATTCACTTCAGTGGCCACTTTGGGCAAAAAGGAGGGGTTATGTTTCAAAGCCACTGTATCTTTATGAAATATTAAGTAAGGAGGTTTAATGGTAAGAGTCTGCAATTCTGATACTCTCTTTGCTGAGGTTATAGCCACTAAAAAGGCAGACATCCAAGAAAAAAACTCAAGGTTGCAGGATGTAGCAGGCTCAAAAGGGGGTTTAGTTATAGATTGCAGCACCAGATTAAGATCTCACGGTGGAGAAGGGTCCTTGACTGGAGGGATCAACAAAAACATACCTTTCAAGAAGGCTTTGCAGAGCTGAGAAGAAAAGGTAGGGTCATTATTGAGATGAAAATTAGAAATTTCTGCCAATTGGGTTTTGATCGTAGATAAACTAGTGCCCTCCTTGAAAACGGAAGACAAAAAAAAGGAGAATGTTAGGAAGAGGAGCCAAAAATGGAGTGAGATTCCAACCTCTAGCCCAGATGGAGAATCTCTTCCCCTTACTTCTGTAAACTTTCTTGGTGGAAGACTTCTGAGAAGCAAGGATAATGTCCCTCACAGGAGACGCTAGCCTAGACTTAGCAATAATCACTGGAAGTGGACAAACCAGGCTGTAAGACGGAGGGCCTGCAGATTTGGCAGCAGATGGGGCGACGGATGGGAGATCAAATCTGGCACTGGATCGAGCACCCAAGGGGGGTGTTTCAGATGAGACTGTAGGAGAAGGAACCACACTTGCAGAGGCCTGAAGGGGGCAATGAGGATCAATTGTGTCCTGAGGCTTCTTGTTTTCTTAAAATCTCTCAGAATTAAGGGTAATGGTGGAAAAGCAAAAAGGAGACTGAAAGCCAATCATGAGTCAGAATGTCCCTGGGGAACTCCCCCTCTCGGGGATCAAGGCGAAGTAACTGTTACATTTGTGATTGAGAGGGGAAGCAAACAGATTGCAGCTCGGTTGACCCCACCTACTAAAGATCTGCTTTGCCACTGAAAGATGCAGGGACCACCTGTGAGGGGTCAGAATAGCCCTGCTTAGCTTGTCTGCCAGCGCGAAGGAAGCTCTAGGAATGTGCATTGCAATGAGAAAGCGCCCCAAGGACATCGCCCATTCCCAAACCCACATGACCTTGCAACAAGGCAGATAAGAACATGTATTTATGTACCACACAACAGCCATGTTTTCTGTGTGAACTGCTATCGTCCCCAGAGGAAGGCAATCCTAAAAAGTTTGTAATGATAAAATAACTGCTCTACTCTACAGAACGTTTATGTGCAGCTTGGTCTCTGAATGGGACCACGTCCCTTGTACTGGCTTTCCCTGAAAGTGGCCCCCCACCCTAGGAGGGAAACGTCTGTGGTCACCGTGGCCATCGGAACAGGCAGAGAAAATGACCTTGGTTGGGAGGGTGACCTAATGGTTAAGGTGTTTGCCTTACAAACACAAGGTGCAGGGTTTGAATCTCACAAGGGATAATTGGCTAGGCTTAAAATGGCTTGCAAGGGCAGTTAGCTTAGTACTAATCTATGAATCTATGAACCTGCCTGCTAGAAGGTTCTGGGAATGCATTCACCATGACAGGCATCTCCAACAAATTGGAGTGAGACGAATGGGGACTGACAAGGGATGAGAAAGGGCGGACCACTGGGCCGCTAAAATCCACTGCAGCACTCTCATGTAGTATCTGGCCAGCAGGACCAGATAAATAGCAGGTGCTATGGAACCCAAAGCCCTGAGAATGAGTGATACTGGAGGACGAGTTTGCTCCCAAGAGCCTGAATGTGAGACCGGATAAGAAGCACATATCGGAGAGGAACAGCTGCAATCTCCGAGGTAGTGTCCAACTGAGTGCCTATAAATTCCAGTTGTTGAGATGGGATCAAGGAAGATTTGGCCAGATTCATTGTTATCCCCAGCTGATCGAAGAGCGAAAAAAGGAAGCATGCGTTCTCCACTAGTTGATGCTTTGTGGGGGCTATTAGGAGCCAATCATTGAGGTAGGGAAACACTTGGAATCCCTCCAGCCTGAGATGAGCTGCCACCACTGTCATGCACTTGGTGAACACCCGGGGGGCTGTGGTGAGTCCAAAGGGCAGGGCACTGAATTGGAAGTGATCAGCCCCTAAGCAAAAGTGAAGCAATCTCCTGGACTGCCTGTCTATTTTGATATGATAGTATGCATCCTAGAGATCACAGAGCACATCCAGTCATTCTTGTGCAGAAGGGGCACAATGGGATGAACAGTGACCAACCAAAACTTCGACTTCTTCACTGACAGGTTTAATTGACTGAGGTCCAGAATGGGATGCAGGTCCCCCATTTTCTTGGGTACCAAAAAAAAGTGGGAGTAAGTTCCAGATCCTCAGTGTCTTGTGGAGACCTTCTGGATGGCACTTTTTCAGATGAGGTTGGTGACCTCTAAGTGGGCTAACTCTCTCTGACTGGGTGGTGTGTCTGGGAGAGGTCTGCTTCTTGGTGGGGGGGTCTGAAAGGGAAATGTAGTAGCCCTTGGGTATGATTCTTAGCACCCATTGATCGTTTGTGATGTTTGCCCAGGCTAAAGGGTGCAAAATCAACCGACCCCCGACTGCCTCCAGGGAGGGACAGACGGGCAATGCCTCAGGGGCATTGGAAGGGATTCTCAGAGAAGGGCTCCCTGGAACCCTGGTTTTGGGGGCCTCCTCTGCCTCTAGGGTGGCATTAACCATTGAAACCTCTCCCCGTTCCCTGGAGGAGGAATCCTCTTGAGGTTCCTGAAAGGAAGACTTTGACTTGCGTAACCACATTTTTCTATTCCCCTTTTGGGTCTTAGAAAAGGACCTTTGGGGGGGTACAGAATTTGATCCCAACAGCCGAAAGCATCTTCCCCTCTTACCTGTTGCGGGTCAAAGTTTCCTTAATGCTGGGCCCAAAGAGAGTGGAACCATCAAAGGGGGTGTTGGTGAATGACACTTTAAAGGCCTCTGCAAACCGGAATAAACGCAGCCAAGCATGACGTCTGATGGTAATTTACAAGCCATGTAAAAATAGAAAACACTGAAAAACAACACAGATAGGAAAAATGTAGGAGAAATAATGGAGACTTTGGCTCTAAGCAGAAAACTTTCACAAGTTCAAGTTTGAGATTACTGATGCTGAGGCAAGCCATGATGAAAACTATCTCCATGAGGTTAAGCTTGATGGTTCGAGTCCAATGAGAATAAGCCTATACTCACATCAATAATATCAGTACCAAACCAGCAAAGATGAGGTTTGTGCCAAGCCTGTATTTGCGTCAGTGTTATCAGTATCAAAATAAGAGAATCAAGCTTGATGTCAGGCATGTATGTGCATCAACCACTATCACCACAGAGTCATACAAGTTGAGGCTAATGCCAAAAAAAAAAACAGAAATTTAACAGGAAAGGAAGTCTAAAGCCTGAAAGGATGGTCTAGATGGACATTCAACCTGATGGTGCAAGTTCAAGGTCAAGAACTCAACTTGATGCCCAACTAGAAGATGATCATTCTCGAGGTCCAATGTTCGATCAGGGAATGGTGTTAGTGTTGACATGGCGAGCAATCAATCAGCAGCCAGATGACGGGTGGAAAGAAAGTTGAGCTTGAGACAAAATTCAGAATAAAGCTAGAAAGCGTTATTTCCTGAAACTTGACATCAACCCTGAACTGGAGTCAAAATCAAAGTGAATATGAGGTCTAAGGGAAGCGACCTTAAAGAAGCAAACTGGAGAAGGTCAAGGAAAGACATCCACATATCAGATAAAATTAAAACCATTGAAGCCTAAAACAGGGCTAGCTATGAGACCCAAGAAAAATTAGCTTAACTGACACAATAAAAATTTTAACTCAGTAAAAGACGTTATAATGATTGAAGAGATTAACATTGGAACATCTATAACGTACCTTCTCTGTTTCAAGCATCAATGAAGGTTAACCTTTGAATGTCATTAATATATATTTCACAGTTTCAAACATAATCCACAGTTATGAAAACATTTCTTGTTATTAGAAAATACCATTTATTTTCAGTTAGAGCACATGTACACTCATTAGCAAACACAAGCCATGTACTCTGACACTGCTCCCCACACACACACACACACACACACACACACACACACACACACACACAAGTGCTAGGTACACATAGAAATGCCGAGATTTTTTTTTTCGTTTAGAGAAAATAAGGTGTACTGCCAAATTGGCACTTGTAAAATGAAGCCAAACTCCTTCTAGAGCCACAAATCCTTAAAATGACGGCAAAAGGTAAAACAACCTCATAAACTGAACTTAGTCATTAATGGTGAAATAGTCAGAAAAAATATGAAAAATACATGGAATGCAAAGACGGCATCTGCTTGGGTTTTAACAAAGTGCTAAGGACAAGAAGGCAGAGGTGACTGTGGTACAGTTTGCAAACCAAGTAGAACTTTATTTTACAAATATACTTCCTTCAATTAGACATGCTGCTCGTTTTTTATTTTTATTTTATTTTTTTTTTTTTTTTGGAGGAGGGAGTATTACCAAACTCAGCAAATGCCTTATTTGTTGAGGCACTTACTGTCTGGGCCTCACAGTGAGGAAATATTCTGCATTTGTAACAGTAAATAAAAGCACTGATAAAAAAAATATCTCAACAAACTGAAGCTACCAGTTACAAATACATTAACTGCGCATCTGCTATATTTAAGTATCAAGTATGGTAAGACACAAAGTCAAAGAATCTAAAATAAAAGCATAACAAAAGACTCAATAAAATGAACTACAGCATATTCCAGAACCGTTTTATAATAATCAACACTGCACCTAATTTTGGTCTTAAAAAGAAGGTGTAATTCCCAGGTTCTGGAAACTTGCATTTTTCTTACACAAACATAAGAAGGAATGATTTGTCTGCAGACTGAAGCAAGCTGAACTTAGTACATACACATCTTCAGAATTTCTCATATTAAAAATCAAGTTTTACACATTCATCCATTTTCTCATACCAGCCTTACCCAAATCAGAGGCAACGGTCTCCAGAGAACATTATTTGTTTCAGGGTAGATTTGTAGATGTGAAGACAATGATTCTTCCATAACTCGGTCGCTAAGAAGTCATGGCATCATAAAGTTTATCAAATCTTTTCAGGAATTGTACAGCAATATGGGGGAGGGATTTTTTTCCTGTGCTTGATATATTCATTACTTCAGGTGTGAGCCTTATTGTTTCTCATTATAACTGACAAACCTTGGTATAAACTTTCATGCATTAGTCCATATGCCATGAATTAGTAGAAAATAAGCAAAACGTTTAAGGTTCACTTCACACAGATTTTGCTAAGGCTGCATACAGACAACCTTTAAGGCCTCATAAGTAGTGGATCAACCTTACAGATGCATTAAACAGACACTTTCTGCATTTTTTAAAGCTAGATTCCAGCTGTTGCAGAGGCAGGGTTAGTGTGTAGATGGGTTGAAACTAAATGCAAGCAAGTCACTCACTCAATCACCAAGTCCTGCATTTGTGAAGTTTTAATTACAAAACAGAAAGATCACAAATTGTGAATTTGTTTGCTTCAGGGGTCTGACTACCTGAAGTATTACACGGGTTCAGGTGCCTAGCTAGCAAGACATTTCTCTGTGGTACACTTGATTGGGGACACATGGCCGAAGTGACATTCAGCTGCAGAGAAATATGGCTGTTGCAGACTCCCTGTAGTCAAAGTTATGCTCCAGCATGTATTTTAGGTAATGTTCCCTACACACTGTGTAGAGGAGTGGTGGTCCACACACACACTCCGATTATAAACGCACTGCCCATTGTGCACTGCATTTTTACTGCCACTGACATGCCTACTGGCCAGCCTGCTGCTGCTGCCTGTCTCATGTTGCTTTGGGGGCCATGGACATTATTTTCCTCCTGTGCATTTACTTGGTTATTGAAACTGTAGGCATGCTACCACACCTTTTATTAAGTGATGGACTGTCAAAATTCAGCACCCCTCCAAACCCAGAGAACACAGCAGCCTATACAAAACTGCTCTCAGAAACTCTGTACAACCATGTCAATGGCTGCTGCAACTACCAGACGTAAGCCAAGAACTAGCCTTAGAAACAAACCAACCTGGTGATATCTCAAATTAAACAGAATATACAACAAAAGGAAATAAATTATGGCCAAACTCAGGAAGGGTAATTCCTGTAAAGTTAGAAACTCTCACCAAAGTAAATAGGCAACTAAGAGGGCTAATTAGGTCAAGCAATGCAAACTTTGAGGTTAAGATAGCCTCCCTGATGAAGGATAACCATAAGGCCTTCTACATCTATGTCAGAAACCTCAAGGACAGCACATAGTAATGTGCTGAACTGGTGGTTAATGGTACCACATTCACTGAGCTTGGCAATACAGCAAACTTGTTAGTAGACAAATTCAGTTCCATCTTTACCCCCCTTCTCATCCCCATCCATCACCTCAAAATACCGTTAAACATAACCCCTCTAGCTATCATCAGGAAGCATGTACTGGCTGCACTCACAAAGAACCCAGCCTCAATGGACCTTGATAACATCTCAGGATGCCTCCTGAACAGTCTAAAATATGACTTATCAGGACTCCAGGAGTCAGTATTTAACTGTAGTCTTAATAAAGGCTTTGTGACATGTGAATGGAGGACTGCAATAGTCATCCCCCTTTGTGATGGCCTCTCTACCCTGGGCCAGTAATCAAGGAGTCTCAAACCTGACCTCCTCACACCGAGAGACTGTCACTAAGAACACAGAATGGATTTACACAGAATTTTAAGATACAGCTCTCTGCATCAAGCACAATTTCCCCCAAAAGCACCCAGGAAATATGCTCCTCTTAGAGAAAGAAATCTGGACAAAGCCGTAAATAAAAGTGGGACAAATGCCCCAAAATAGGGACAATTTTAATAAATATTATTTAATAAATAATAAATACTGCTCTTAAATACTTAGAAGGTTGATAGAATAACAGGTTTTGCATTACCATGAATTTTTTGAAGGGTATGAATTCTGAAATTCAAGTGTGTGTGTGTGTGTGTGTGTGTGTGTGTGTGTGTGTGTGTGTGTGCGCGCGCGCGCGAGTGAAAGTCTTCATAAACACTGCATTTAATAACAAGATGCCTTAAACCAGCTTTGTTGATAAGAAGCAAGGAAGCATAGCTACAATATACAGTATTATGTTTAAGACTTTTTTTTTGTTTGGAAGTGTTTCTGAAGTGTTTTATATGCAAAGAAAAGTAAAATAAATACTAGACTAGATTGAGGCAAACATTTAACTAAGTGGAATTTAAGAACCATGTGTACGTGTTTCGACTACATACAAATTTGACTTAAGGACAGAATAAAAAATGGCTCTCGTCCTTAACCCTGGGACTGCCTGCATCAACAAGGACTTAGGAGACCTCTAGACACTGGATTCATCTCAATTTGGCTTTGTCAAAGGATGGTCATGCTTACTGATGACCGGAAAATGGTACCTAGATCTGGCCAAGGCATTTGATACAATACCTCACTTTGGCATTGTCAACAAAGTTATGGAACAAGGTATAACCTCCTTTATAACATGCTGGATAGCCAGCTGGCTCACTGATAGGACACAGGAAGTTGGAATTGGTGAGGCTAACTCCACAAAGAGGCCAGTCACCAGTGCAGTTCCCCGGGGCTCTGTGCTGGCCCCACTCCTCTTTGACGTCTACATTACAGTACCTTTTGGGAAGTCTACCACCTCGGGTAACTACATCACCAATAAAACCCCCTTAAAACTTAATTCACTAGGCAGGGATCTGGGAACTCATGTAGACAGTAACTTAGCCTTTGACCAGCATGTGTCCAAGAAAGTAAGAAAATCCTTCTATGTTGTTCAACTTTTAAGCAAGGGCATAGCATCTAGACCCAGAGAGGTTATCATACCATTGTACTCAGCCCTCATCAGACCCATCATAGAGTACAATGCTCCCTTCAGTATGTACCCGACTAGACACATGCAGCAACTGGAAACATCCACTAAGGTTCTTTACTAAAAGAATACAGGGAGTAAACACAATGTCCTACGCTGATCACCTCAAAGCCTTGTCTCTTTACTTGGTATCATACAGACTCTGAGAGGTGATCTTTGCCTGGCATACATGGTATCTCTGGACCTTGTTTTGATTAACCCTATGCACATCCACAAAAGAAACAGCATCAGAACTACTAGAGTAAAATACCTAAATTTTGCTTGTGACATAAACAGGACATGTTAGATATGTTTCTCAGATAATTCCCATTCTCTGGAACACGGTTCCCCATTCACATGAAGCAGAGTTCATCCCTATCCCTTTTTAAGCGCAACTTGAACAAATGGATGGGTAACTGGAAATTCACCCCTGGTCTGGCTCCAATGCCTCTGATGGACAGAGGCAATCAGTAAATCACTACCTACATAAATCAAATTTGTGGGTCACATTTGGGTTGCATGGCTAGGCTTACAAGGACCACACTGTCTGTTAGCCTAGTACATACCCATGCAGCTATAAACTGTATCTGCTGGAGTCTCAGGGGTCAAGGTGCAAAAATTTATTTTTATTCTTTATATAACCTGGATTCCCTCTAGTAAATGAATTTAGCCATAGTTGCCTTTTCCCTATAATTTTACTGCAACATAAATATCAATTGAAACAATATACAAACACCATACACAGGTCTGCTACTGACTAAGGTGGCAAATGTTTTCCTAGACAACCATATAAAATTCTTGCTTTTTAAACACTTCTTTTAAGATACTCCATGACGGATCAGGTTTGCTCACAAAAACAAAAATAAGTGATAGCAAAACAAAAATATAATTGGTTCTCAACAGAGAAAAACATTTTAAAAGGTTATATTTGTTTTATCACCACTCTGCCAACCATCAGCACTCCTATGATTTTTCCCGTTCAGAATAAAATATGCTTAAATTTAAACATTTTAAAGACTACAGAGATACTGAGATAAATAAAAGGGATGGTGAAGAAGCATGCAGACTCAGAGTGGCTATAAGTAGGAGTTTCTGGAGATGAATTAATGACCACATTATCTGCATGGTTTCGAGATGGGGAGCTATCCAAAAATAAACAGCATACTGAGTTTGATGTGCTGCAGTGAGGGGCTGATTCAGAGACACAAGTAGCTTGAATGCACTACTGATGAAATAATGCAGTATAAATGATATGCAAACAGCTTACATAACAGTATGCATATGAGTTAACACGCTAATGAGAGACACTGGATATGCAAATGAAATCAAACATGGTAGAGTGATTCAGAAATGTATAACGTTAGTGCAAAGAGCCACAATGATCATCTATTCTGAATGCTAGGATTTTCTGTTGTATAACAGCTTTGTGTAGGATGCTAAAGGCAGCATCGATTATTGCACCAACATATGCTAGTGGTCACTTTCTCAGCCAGTGTCCATGATCTCGGTTGACATCAACCTCAACTTCACAGACGGATTTGCCAGTGGCTGACATGCTTACCTCCCTGGCTAGGATACTACCAACTGCTACAATGTGGACAGAGATGCCATATGGAAGTCAAAAAACATGTGATGACTACCTATGAATCCGAGGAGACACATGAAATCCCTCTGTTACCACCCTTGCTATGGGAAATTTTCAGCAGCCAATAGGAGAGTGGTTAGGAGTTTTGCATACGTCTGCTTTGCAAATTCTACAGTAATTCCTTGTTGTGGTACTGCAACATATGGAGAACGATATATGATTTCTGTGGACAGCAAAGGAAAGAACCGCCACTTTGCAGACCTTCTATGACATCTTCTCTTTTTCTGAGGTTCTGGGGCCAATGACTGCACCTACACTGTTATCAAGGCTCCATCTGATCTACATGGTACCTGAAATATCAAATGGAAGGGCTAACACATCACCAAAACTGCCATGTAGTGTGCAGTGCACGTGATATTATACACAATGTGTCTATGCATCATCCAGGCAGTTCCCATGATCCACACATCTGACAGGTGGGACCTCTATCAGCATTCTATGCAGGGTAAATTTCCACTGGGTCATCTAGTTCTTGTGTGAATCCACTGACAGACACAGAGGCCTACATACATTGCTTCCATGGATATTGGCAGCAGGTCACTCATAATGATGTCCACTGTTGTGTGCTGCAGGTGTTGCATGATATGGACTGTAACCAGTGTCGATGACTCCCATTTGAAGATACTAAACCATGGTGGAAACAACATTCAAGACCGCTTTGTAGGAGACATGAGGCAGCTTCAAATACATGTTTGTTTTCAAGAAGCCTTGCTTCAGTTGCTTCGATACATCTGGTAGTGCACTGCAAAATGCAGCTGAGATGTGTAGCATAATATCCATGGTCTCCACCACTTCACACAATATGACAGTGTGTAGGCAGACACAACTTGGGAGCATCTCAGTATGTCTGACAGACCTGGGGCATCAGAGGAGGAGTCAGGAAAGAAATCATTTGAGGAAGCAGCTGCAGCAGTACTCCCTGTAAGACAGAGTAGGGCACAATACACTGTGGCACTACCAAAGAAGTGGAATCTGATCCACAGCTATAGGCCATGACAAGGGCAACTCAGAATAAAACTGATGCAACTATTAACATACCAGGTTATGAATTAAAATGCACTGACTGACCACTATAAGAGTAGCAATTCTTACCTTGTCCACACAGAGGGATAAGCAGGGCAAAGTGACAGGTGAGAGCAAATGTACCCCAGCTTTATGAGTTATGGAAAGTGAAAGCCACACATGTAGGCACCAGACTACGGGGAAGTCAAATATCACATCCTTCAGTGCTGGACTGGAGGTTCACATTGTGAGCACTACTAGCCAGGTACAATGTATGGCCCTGCTTTGTTGGGGCTGGATGTGTCCTGCAGTATTTTGAAAGCATGTATGGGAGCCCTGCTAGGGCCCCTCCATGAGGACATGCAACTGATGGATGGCATCCTTAACCCCAAAGATGGCCAACGCTTGGTATTGAACACTACAGGACAAAAGAGGATAGCGACAATGTGGAACAGTGGGACCCAAAACAGCTGACCCAGTGGGGCATCCCTTCAGCCAGATGAGCAATGGTCATGATCATGACACATCCCTGCCTAGGTGTGGAGGCAGCCATGGCCAGGAGTGACAGGAATGCATTCTTTAGAATATTGTGTGCCATCTGTGTAAGTATGGGCTGTGACTCTGCACCATGCATCTGAACCCTTGCACAGATATGTTGGACATTTGACAGTATCCTTATGGATCTACCAATGGATGCCGGTAAGATCACTGTTGTACTCAGCAGGCATGTTTGCTTCTAGTTACTATATGCCAAATCACTCTGCAGAGGTGGTGTAGGACATTCCACATTCCTTCCTCTGTTTGCATTTTCTCATATAGGCCATACACTATACTCACACTTGCTGTCTTGCTGCACGCAGTGGTTGTCTATGTATTTACTCACTGACCTCCACATTCACTGACTGATACAAAATATGGCACCCACATCAGGATATGACTTGGAGTCACATGGCAATGACTGCCTACATGTTTCTGTCCTACAGTGGATGTGTGTACTTCAGAGGCAGATGCTGCCTGTGATAGTGACTCCTGTGCTGCTGTGATGGGGCCAAAATAAACAGGCTGTCCAGTGTTAAACACAGGTGATGCAACATCAACCTACCAAGCCAATGTCATTTCATATGCAAGGAATGTGGGCATGCCCTTCAATGTTAGCATTGCTGACAGTGCCATTGTGTCATCAGACTCTAACACATGCATGGTGCTATCGTCGTCAGCCACAGCTGGCCTTCTGACATTAGGCATATGTTAGCCTTTTCTGCTGGACACTCACCATTGACAGCTGTGAAAGTATAATGTTAATGTACCCGTGGAAGTGCTGGACCATATGTGTCACCCCACCAGCAAGAGGGATACAAACTGGTACATGCAAATTAACTGCACATCACATGGACATATACATACATACCTACCTTCTAGTGCACACTGTTGTAGTTACAGTCCCCGTTAACAGCAAGATATTCATGGTCTGTGCCATGTTAAATAACAAAGTAGTATATAAGCAGACACAGGTTAGGAACATTACAATACTGCCTGAAAGACCTGGGACATCAGTGGAGGAGTCAGGTAAGGAATCATATGAGGAACCAGCATATATGTTTTGCTGAGCAACACCTTTACACATGTGGGTCAGTGTACAAATTGCACATTCCCTACAGACACTCTGGCAGCCATTACTAACTCAACTCCTCCATCTAAGCCACTTTCATGTATGCAAATTCTCTTCCCTGCCCAGATAGACTTAGCAGGAACACTTTCACCTCTTTGAGATGCTTCTGTACTGATGGGTCCACCTTCTGTTGTAGACCTGCCCCCCAAACAATATCCTAGACCTTGGTCTTGGCATAAAGTATTAAATCTTGTGACCCTGCAACACACCTGTACTATTGTCCTAGTAGGGCTGCCAAGAGCAGTGATGTCCTGCACCACATTCTGCCATACTTGGTCCTGGAAAGTTCTGTCTTCTTTACCTTGTCAAGGATATGCACATCATGTGTTCACAGGGTTGTCAATTACAGATTTTATCTGGTGCTATGAACTTTTCTAGCCACTGCCATTCTCTAGACCCATGACAAGATGTGTACACTTGTGGGTTACACATGCTGATCAGTGAATGTATATGCATGACTGTCCTTGACAGACTCCTATGTATCAGCACTGTCCCTCTGTATCCTTGTGGTGGCCACATACCTATCTACTAATGTGCTGTCACCATTCACACCCTGTGCCATAGTAACAGCAGCTGTAAGCATGTTGTTTACTGCCCCATCTTCTTGTAACACTTTGGTGACAGCACACTGTTTGACCTAATTAGAGAAGGTCTCACTTCCCTTGTAACATGTCTTGCAGTCTGTGTGCATATGATACACTGTAGCTCACCCAAGGCT
Organism: Protopterus annectens; assembly: GCF_019279795.1. Classification (NCBI taxonomy): domain Eukaryota; kingdom Metazoa; phylum Chordata; order Ceratodontiformes; family Protopteridae; genus Protopterus; species Protopterus annectens. The sequence continues at coordinate 902,604,143 of NC_056727.1, read as the reverse complement.
GGATAGTACCCAGCCCAGTAATTTTGGTCAGTTCCCTGTCAGGGTGAGCCCCCACCAATCTACCACATGGCAGGGCACTTCATTGTCCTATCCTTTCCTTTTATTCTGTTTCCTACCAGGGTGAGTTCACCCAACAGCAGGACAATGCCCTTATGTTCTTTTGCCTGTTAGAGTGACAAACAGCCTCCCCCACACACAACAGAGCAATAATCTGTCATGCCCTTGAAATATGTTATCATGCAAACTCCAGTGTGCAGTATGTGTTCATGTCACTTCCAAGTACTCATGTGCACACCCTGCAGTCTGGATGTTTCCTCATGCAGCAGATGTCTTGTCGCTTGTCAGTATATCTACAAGGCTGTACAAACTGTTATCCACTGTACTCCTGTTCTAAAGCTGCTCACCATAACATAGTCTCAAGCTAAAATGGGCATCATAACCCAGCCATTATGTTACTGAGGTGATTTAGCATGACTGTCTCTAAATCGCTCACATAACAAGATGCATTATTAGCCACAGTTAGCACTACTATACCTGTTTCTGCCTGCTACCAGGCTAGGAAGTCATGTGCACAGTACACTCATGCATGAATACTGTGAAGTTTGTAGCACTGCCTACAAGTGCTAGTGATATATTCCAACAAACACCATTGCTCCTCAAAGATGAGCTTCCTGTGGTATCCATAATATGTAGCCATGTACAAGGGACTACCATTGTCCTCCTCCTCCTCCTCATATTAATTTTCTAAGTTGACATGGCTTCTTTAGGCAATGGTTTCAATAGGACTCCTCCTGATGCAGCCAAAAGAGTAAATTCTTTCTCCATTCGCAGCACTGGAACTACAGAAGACACCTGCTAGGGCAATATGAAGGCCCTCTACATAAGATTGATGCCTGGTATCAGCTTGCAAGGCGCTGAGTGATAGTATTCGTATCACCAACTCAGGTGAGCAGTGTTGGCATATACATAGCAATCTGTGAAGGAGACACCTTGACCTGTTCCACCTGAGGAATACAGAAATTAGGGAGAGATGGCCAGCATTCTACAGCAAACACTGTATACATGGTTTTGAACCACATTTTCTAAATATTGTCTATTGCTGTCCTTTACTTCTGTTGCCAGCTACAAATTGTACTAATTACTAATCACTGATATGATCAAGGTGGAGCACTATATAGGATACCCCTCTCCTGGCTGACCCCTACCATTATGCAAGTTGGGTACATTTAGTCTAGTCCTACAGATGCCTCTTATGTCCCCACCCCCCAACCTGAGCTAATGTTCTCATCTCAGCAGCTCCGATTTTTTTTTGTTATCTGATATAGCATACCAATAGTTGGGGTTTGATAGATTTCCATTTGTTTGCTGACAGACTTTTTCACCACCTACATTAACAACCTGATCAATGCAGTACCTGCTTCTTTTGCCCTTAGATCCTCAGAGTAGCCCAGTAACAATAAAAGCATTTCTAATCCCATCTCCTCGCTCTTAATTAGGGATAGTATCTGTTGCATGGACAGTGCTAGTATCTCACACTCCCAAAAGACATTTCCCCATGTACTCTTCCCCCCCTTTTCCCTACATTTCCAAACAGATGTTAGACAACAATTGAAACATTCTGGCCACCATGGTTGATGTATAAAAATATTGGTGGAGATAACTCCATCCAAAAATTCAGAAATATCTAGATATGGGGGCAAATCTGGGATCCAAACAAGTCACTGGCCAATACTCCTTTGAAACCGTAAGTGATAAAAACACCTCTCAAGCATTTTAACTTTATCACTTAGAGAATTTAGACCTTCTGCGAGGGGAATAATATCACCTTGACACTAATGAAGACAAGAATGGATCCTCTGATCTAGCCTCCAATAGACAATTAAGTAAAGCACTGGATATTAAATTCTATTTCTTGTGTCTTCCTAACCACACCTGTATAGTGAAGATAGAGCCCTTGTCTAAAATCAACTTATTTCCTTGGCTTTGCTCCAAGGAAAGGTTCTCCATGCAATCATTACTTGTTCACAGAATATCAAATCTCTCTTGATAGCCAATCACCTTCAACTAGCTTGCCCCAAGAAGTTGTTGACTTTTCCACCATACCTCAATAAAACTGGAAATAATGATGCCCTCCACAGGACAATAAACAACTGACTAACTTTATCCAAGACGTATTGGTGAAGAAAACTTCAATCCCCCTACTCTTCTTTTGACAGCAAAAACCAATTCTCCTACCACACACATTCAGACTTCCTTTCTGTAAGTCCATTTGCTTCCATTTAGGGAGAGAATTTGTATATTGCAACAAATGTGTATATTCCAACTGAGAAGCAAAGCAGTACCACTTCAGATTAGGCAATCCTGGTCCTCTCAGATGCTAAGGGAGAATCAGCTCTTGCCAACAAATTTTGGGTAACTTCTCCCAGAAAAATCCCTTTAATTCACCATCTAAAATTTTCCAAACTTTCTTGTGAGGGGTTTATAGCAAAAACTGAGCCACATACAAATCAAGAGAACTATGAATATTTTAACTATTTGAAGCTTGTCATGTAAGCAAGATTAAGCATTTTGGCAGCTCTCAGTTTACCAAAAGGCTTTTCTACTGAGTCAGACTATGTTTCCTCAACTGCTTGAATAGTGTCAGCCTTGAGCCATATACCCAGGTATTTAAGTCTTGTATGAATCTAAAGAAAGGGGTACAGCTACATTAGGTCATATGACAGTATATAATTCATGTTAAGTACTTTAGTCTTAGTGCAATTAACCTTGTACCCAGAAAACTTCTGGAACTTGTCCAAACTTCTGAAGACTCAGGGAGCCCTAGATCAGATTTATTCAAGAAAATATTAGCAACATCATCTGCAAAAAGAGAGATTTTCTGTTGACTTCCCATCCAGTGCAATCCCATCAGGTTTGAGTTCCCGATGCTCTAGCCAAAGGCCCTACATACGTAGTGAACAGCCGGGGGATAACAGACATCCTTGTCTTGTACCCCTACCTAGATAGAAGTCTGGAGAGACCATCCATCTCTGTCCACACAGGCCAAGGAATTTCTCTAGAGTTCCCTCAATTGTAAGATTACTATTTCCTGCATTCCAAACAGGTAGTTCCAATTAACCCTGCCGAATGTCTTGTTAACATCAATGCTAATCAGCATTAGGGGCGAGTGCATGAATTCTGCCTCCTTTTGAAGTACAACTGTCTTGATAACATTATCAAATGTATGCCTACTCCTTAAAAAACACACTGGTCTTTATATTAATAAGATCCACGAAAAACAGCCAATCTGCCAGCTAACTTGGCCATAAAGATCTTATCGTGATTTACCTATCTTTAGGATGACTACTATAACAGCCCTCTTCCATGAAGGGAGGATAGCTCCTTTTTGTCGTATTTTACTGACTACCTTGACCAATATATCCAACAACTTGTCACCAGCTAGGTCCCAGAGCTCCACAATAATCCATCTGAACCAGGTGCCTTCCCTCTTTTCTGTTTTCTCAACACCCTCCGTAGGTCATCCTTACTAAAAAGTTTAGACAAGGAATGTGTTCTCCTATATATTTATTAAAAAGGAGCTCTACGGAATGGGTAACAGGTAAAATCTAGGAGTTATTAGGACAAACAAAATGGTTCCTGATGGGCAAGCTAAAGTGCGGAATAAAAGGAAGATAAGTTTTTTAAAAACATAGTGAAAATAAGGGAGGGAGAGCAAGATGTGGGGAAAAAGTAATACAAATTATTCTGAAGATTTAAAACTTCCCTACAGAGTACTCTGTCAGAAATATTGGATGAGCAAATGGGTGTAACTAAAGAAATTATTCTGTTGAGCTGGGACACAGGATCTCAATTGCCTAGACATACTATGTCCTTGTAAAGATTAATTCTGGTGGCTGCCAAAAAGCAATTAATAAAAAATGGAAATCAAAGTCTAAACCAAATGTACTTGAAGTACTGAATATGGTAACATTGATAAAATAAATGGGATCTTTAGAAAAGGAAAGAAGCAAATTATATATAAATAAATGGAAACTGTGTGAAGAATACATGCAGAATAATGTTCTGGAGGAGTGAGGTTTAAGGTAGGCAAGAAATGAGCAATTTCTATAATTCTGGAATGAGGATAATTATAAAAAAGAACATGTGATATGCAAACATGTTAATATGGTTTTCTTTTATATTAATGCATGTTTGTTTATATCTTTAGTGATAATTTAACAAAAATATTCAAAAGAACTGGAAAAAGTTAAAAAGTTGCAGAGGAAAGGGAGTTTTTGCATAACAAGAGAAGGAACAGTTGCAGAGTGCTAATATGAAAATTAATTAATAGCCGGATAATATACACAAGTTTCAGAAAACAGCTGTTAAACAACTGTTATTTCAATAATCAGAGATCACAAGTAGGTTCCAAGATGACAACACACTGTTCAACAAATTTCAGCTCTGCCAGTGTGAAAGCAGGAATTGAGAAATAGAGCCACAGATTTTGTCATCATGGGCAAAATTTAGTTACTGGCTAGTAAGCACACTGCCTGGATGCCAGCAAAGAAGAAAGTTAGAAATCATTAAAGAAAATCAACCAGAAAAAGTGAACAGAAAACACTGGCTGGGAAGACCTTCGGCTGTTCAGCAAAAAGCAGTTCAAGCTTCATCTTTGATACAAGCGATGACTTCCAGTGATTTAGGGAAGAAAAAAAATGTACTCACAGGTGATTAAAATGACAAACTGAAGGAGAATATCAACTCAAATAACAAAAGGCAGGAAAAAATAGAAGCTCTAACTAGCTATTCAGATAAACTGATAAAACTGCAAAAATAAGAGGCTGAAATGAAAAAAAAGATTAGTTAAAAGACAGAACATACACTGAAAACCTTTTTCTTCTGTATCAGAGAACATGGAATGGACAGACTGTATTAATTTTATGAACACACAAATAAGCAAATGGACGGGTCCTCCACAGCAAGACTTGTTACCTGAAAGGACACATCAAGCATATGCTTCAAATGAGGACATGAGAAAGCAGCCAAGACCTACATTAATAAAGATGCAATCATAAAAGCAGAAAAAGTTGATTCTGACAAAACTGCAGCAGAAGGGAAAACTATTAAAAACTGGAGACTGCAGAGTGTATGCAGAAAATGATTATTCACTGTACACCAGGCAGAAGAGAAGCAAATTTATCCCAATCAACCAGAGCATACTGAGAGCCAGGTGTGAGACTCAAGCTGCAGTATCTAGCTGTCAAAATATTTTCTTGGAGAATCTATGACACTTTTGGATGCAGAACAGGCTAAGGAGGAAATAAAAAAAGGTTATCTAACAAAACGTGAGCCAGCAAACTGAAGGGGGCACTGTTTCTTATTTATCTGGCAATAAAGCTCATACAGAGACTTTGCCAGTTAAACCTTTTCAATGCTCCAAAGGAAAACACCTGAGAGAGAGAAAAAAGCATAGGAGATAACTAGAAGAATCAGACTTTTCAATGCTCCAAAGGAAAATACTTGAGAGGCAGAAAAGTAAGCATAGGAGATAACTAGAAGAATCAGTAGAACCTTGGACTTGAACCAGAGTATGCTGTTGTGAGATGGAGATGAACAGGAAGGAGACTGGCTACAATGAAATTAATGAATAAATGGGAGACTATAAAGCATCAACCACATTTGTGAATTATAGTTTTGCAAGAAAAAGTGGCTGAGAGAGACTGGAATGTTTTGAAATTGTTAGACGTGTGGGGGGACTGTAAAGCATATACCCCACTTTATGTCATTAATCTTTAGAAGGACACGAAGAGGAAAAAAATAGGTGTAAGTAAAACAACTTTGTTTGTATTAGTACTTGTATAAAACATTCCATGATATAAACTGCACATCATACAGTAAAGCAGTTTTGAATAGTGTGTGGTCAGGGGTATTTTAAATATGTGTGGGGGTCTTCAACAAATTTTTTTTTAGTAGCAAGAAATATAGGCTTTACAGTATTACAAGAGAAGAAAAGCTGGACAAAGCAAATATGTCAATAAGCTGTGATATGGGGCTGCTGTGGTGGGGGTGGGGTAAAAAAATGAATTGATTATATTATATGCAGAATTAAGATAATTTACTTTATTTTTATGAGAGTGGATACCTAGAGCAATGCCCTTGGCTTAAGCTATAAATAAGTGTTTTGTAAGCAAGTAGGCTTGAAAAACAAGACAAAATGATGAAAGCCATGGAAAATTCCAACTTTCTTATATCTGCAAAGATGTTAGCTTGTTTTTTCCATCATCAACCATTCTCAGTGGGAGTCACTACATCTACAGCTGAAGACAGTCTCACATTCTAATCTGAATGAAACTGACAAAGATTCATGCATTTGCAGAGTAGTTCACGGTTTACTTTTTCTTTCATTGCTGACTGCTTTTACATGGGGACAAGCTATCCAAAGGTGCAAACTATTATCTTGAAAGTTCTGAACATTCTTTGCCAAGGGAAATTAAAACTTCAGAGCTAAAATGGTAAACAGTTCAGAGAAAAATATAGTTTGAAATTATGAGAAGTAAATAAGGGATAGCAGCCACACTAGCAACCTTAATACTTTAATGATTTTAATGAAACACTGTACAATTTTATTTAAGGATATCTAGTGCACTTTTTCTTACGCCTAAAAGTTAAAGTTTTCTAAAAGCATCCAAGCTGTTTTTGACATCTGGAAGGGGAAACAGAGATAAAAAAACAGGCAGCCATTAATGTAATTGGAAACAGAGTGTATAACATGAACTTTATAATGGGTAGCCTTAATTTTAGGTTAGGTAATGCCTGTGGGTACAGCTGTTGAGTTGATATGCATTAATTATTCCTATCTGGAGTGTTAAACTTCATACTTTGAAGATGTAAATAGTTTTGTGTGTTTATTCTAAATTAATAGGTGATGGAGTTGTTTTGATAATGTCTTTATTTCTTTTAGTTGAAGGTTTTCACTAAAACAAAAAGTCTTGAAAATGTAACAGAAGTTAAAATGGAGATGAGAAGAAACAACTGTATAAAAAGATCAGCCTGCTAAATATTAGTGTAAGCATGTAAAACAAAAGTTGGAAAAACACATTCAAGAAAACTGTAGGTGGGAACAATTGATGTTTATTGTAATGGCTACACCACCCATATTGTCTTAGAACATAAATGGCCTTACAGGTATATATAAAAAAGAAAACGTGCTTAATTATATTAAGAAATGCAGAGTGCTATAGCAATGCTGCAGGAGACACAGCTGTAAATAAATGACCATGTGAATTGAGCAAAGAAAACACTTCAAGATGGATACTCAGCAGGGACAAAGGAAAAGGGGAGCAATAATACTGATTACTAGAGGGGCTCCAACAGTGATAGAATAGGGAAAAACAATAATGGTAGATTTGAGGTTGTAAAAGGGTAGTGACAAGGGAGGAGGATATATGCTGGCATGAATGTATATTAAAAGACACTTATTTGAATCCTGGCTTTGCACATGTAACACTCCAGGTTAATTACTAACTCAGCATTACTTATACAATTTGGCTGTATGTACTAACTCTGTTAACATATCCTTTCTAACAACACTACTTCTCTATAAGTAGTTACATTCTTAGCTGCAACTCTCACCACGGAAGTATTACTAACTATGCACTACTTTGGCTAAGTGATTCTCCCTGCTTAATTTCCTAATGTTATGTTCCTCCACATATATAAGTTCAACCATATATTTGTCTATATTCAAGTGTTTAAAGTCTTGTTCTATTTGATATTATGTATATATTTTTGTTTTTAAACTTCTATCCTGCAAATGTGTTAACACTCATTTTTTTGTCAATTTTGTTTATAATTTCTATTATTACTTATTGTGATAATTTGTATGCAAGTTTAGACTGGAGCTTTTCTACCCAGTCCTCCGCTGAAAATGGGTACTGTCCCACTTAGACTTTCCCAGTAAACAAATGTAAAATAATTAAATAAATAAAATTACAACAAAAACTAATATTATGGAGTTTAAGAACATTTTTGGGAGAAATAATTAGCTTTCAGCAGGACTGGAACTTGATTTGCAATAGTGAGGATGTATCAGTGGGACCTAGAATGGAAAATACAACAAAAGAGGGCAGATTTCTGAATGCATTTATAAAAATATTTGGTATTTGGAAGACTTTACTCAGTAGTAGGAACGCATACATAATTAACATATTATTCCCCATGGTACATTAACTGGGCTACACTAGATAGAAATTTTCACAATAAAAAAATAATATCACAAAGAGGGAATGTAGAAAAGAAGATTAGTAAAGTAGAAGTTAAAAAAATAGAAGTTGAAGTTATGGAGTGCCTGTGAAGTGAAGGATTTGGTGTAGAAGTTCTAACAGGTTATATCACAGCAAGATGGAATGAGTCTCCAAAGTAAGGAGAAACAGGAAAGTCAGGAGACATGTGAAGAAGAAATATGGACATGGGAAAGAAAAAGAGATTTAATATGGTGTAACATCTATTCAAAGGAGAAAGCAAAACTCATCAATACAAAAAGAACAGCACCAAAAATATTTGAAGAGAAATACAAAGTAAGTCTTACATGGAAAATTTTACAATACAAAAAAAATAAGAAGACAAAGAGGAAAAGTAGAAAAAGAGATTAGTAATGGAGAAGTAAAAGAAATAGAAACTGAGGTTATGGAGTACCTGTAAAGTGAAGGATTCAGTGTAGAAAATCTAATTCAGAAAGCACCACAACAGGATACAGCAATGGACATCAAATTAAGGGGAAACCAGTGGTACGGGAGGCAATTGGTCAGGTGCCATATGAAGATATTTTGGAGCCTTCTACAGGAAACCGGTACAAACGTTCACTTGAAGCTGGACAGCAAGGGAAGGAACAGGAAACTGTGGAAACTCTGACGCAGTCAATGTTGAGAAGTTATAGGCCAGTGAGTTCCCATATGACAGAGCAACGGATGGCACAGGATGAAATTGAAGAGAATGTGCCACAGAAAGATACTATAAAACTTTTATAGAATGCCCACAGGAACAAAAATTGTGCCCTCAGTTTAGAAGAAAATGAGCTAAGAGAAGAGTTGCTTGATTTAACAGAAATAGGCAGACGTATTAAGGTCAATGAAAGAAATAGACTGCAGAAAGTCAATAAAACCCAAAAATTCAGAAGTTTGATAAAACAAATGAAAATCGTAATTAGGACTGTCCATAGAGATCCATGCGATATAACAGAAGTAAACAGGATATATTACTGTGCAGCTAAATTAATAACTGATAAAGTTCTACCACAAGAACACAGGATAGTGAGGGAATGGAAGGGGAGAAATTGAATACCATCATGGTAGTATTGAAAAGAGAAAACTATAAAGCAAGGGAGGTTGGCATAATGGATAAGGTATTTACCTTACAAACATAAGGTGTAGGGTTTGATTCTCACATGAGGTAATTAGCTAGGCTGAAAATGGCCCACAAGGGCAGTTAGCCTAGTACTAATCTATGAATTAAGACAAGAAGTGTCATTGTTAGAAGAGTACAGGAGAGGGAACAGATCAACAAAAATTCTTAGAAAGATAGACATGATAAAAACAATGTGCAGTATTACAACAGATAACGATCTATCATGCACTATCGCAAATAAACTAAAAATCTCAGCACAGGTGGAAAAACGTAGAAGGTACACAGAAAAATATAAAGAAAAAGTACAAGTGAAGCAATTTATTGATGACCCAAAAAAGTTTTATACAGAATTGGAAAATAAGGTAAAAGGATTTGAAAAAACACCAAAAAAACTAGAAATAGATATATTTTGGAGAAGTATTTATGAAGATCATGTGGAACATAACAAAGATTCTAAATGGCTAGAAGTAAAAGAAAGAATAAGACATTTAAAGGTACAGGATATGAAATAGGATGAAGTAACAGCCAGAGAGATTGAAACAAAGTTAAGAAAAGCCTCTAATTGGAAAAAAACTTGCCTTCCGACGATGTATAAACTATACACTGGAATTGATGCCGACAGAGTTTATAGTCATTTAGAAGAAAAGTCAATTATGACACTAGAACAAAAGTAAAGGATCATTTGTTGTTAGATAAAGTCATAGTGGAGAACTGTAAAAAGGGGAAGAATCTAAGTATGGCATGTATTGACTATAAAAAAGCATCTGATAGTATCTCACATTCATGGATAAAAGAGTGCTTAAATATGTATAATATACACCCTACACTGATTGACTACATTACAGTGACCATGAAACAGTGGCAGACCACTTTGCAATTAAGCCATGACAAAGGACAAATTATTATCCCACAGATAAAAATTCAAAGGGGGATATTTCAGGGTGACTGTCACCACTGCGATTTTGTCTTGCCCTTAACCCATTAAGCTGTCTACTTAACAGTTTAGGCCATGGCTATAATTTGGCTCCTAGAAAACAACAAAGTGTAAAGACTTCTCATCTTCTCTTTGTTGATGATTTAAAAAAGTATAGCTCTAGCTCATCAGATGAGGAACTGAAAGCACAACTATAAGTTGTCAAAAATTTTTCAAATGATATAAGAATGTCATTTTGGTCTTGATAAATACGCAACAGCAACCTTTAAAGCAGGAAAGCTGCAGCACCAAGAAAACAACAGTTTGGGACAAGAATGTGACATAAAAGAACAACAATGAGTCTATAAATATTTGGGAATTGATGAAGGATAAACAATACAACATGAACAAATGTGAATAAAACTTAGTAAAGAATACTTTAGAAGACTTAAATTAATCCTGAAAACAGCACTGACATCCAGGAACAAAATTTAAGCTATAAATTAATTTGGTCTTCCTGTCTTAACTTACAGTTTTGGAGTGATTGACTGGACCCAAAACGTGTTGGACAGATTGGACAGGAAAACAAGAAGGATGCTTCATGCTCATCAAATGATTTATAAAAGTCAGTGCATACCATACCAAGATTATATATTCCCCATTCCGAAGGAGAGTTGTGCATCCTTGAAATTGATTACATGTATAGATCTGCGATCGTGGGACTGCACAGATATTTGCTGACCTCACAAGACCCAAACGTAGTGAAAGTTTTGAAACATAAGGAGAATAAATCTCTAAGATGACTTCTCTGCTTAGTCTAGCAGAAGCATATCAGCATCAAGCAGGAATGGAAATCAAACAAGATAAAAATCAGGCAGCAACTGAATGTGCCAAAAACAAAAGAAAGAATATAAAATGAAGGTCCAGATGAGAAGGCAAGAAATGTGGAAAATGTATAAATATAGTTGCAAGTATAGAAAACTTCTGGAAGAACCTCATGTTGATCAGGATCGAATGCAGGAATGGTTAAGGAGAGGCGAATTCAAACCAAGAGATGAAAGGCTAATATTGGCAGCCCAAGATAGTGGGCTACGTACATGTTGGTTTACAAAGTCCACTGAACATGTGGGAGAAACACACAAATGTAGGTTTTGTACAACAGAATTGGAAACAGTTTCACACCTCGTTGCTAGTTGTGACATACTAATGGCAGAAGGACTATATACTGAAAGGCATAATAATGTGGCAAGACTGTTGCACTGGGAATTGTGCCAATGTTATGACATTAAAGTGGCTGAAAAACACTGGAAATATGAGCCACAAAGCATTATAGAAAATGGTGAAGTCTACATCACATGGGATCACCCATTACCAACAGTTCAAAAGACAGATGCCAGAAAACCAGATATAGTGGTCCATGAAAAGAAGACAAAAGTAGCATTGATCATTGAAATCGCCACACCCAATGACTACAGTGTCTTGCGTACAGAGAGACACAAAGTCATAAAATATCAGGATTTGCAGGCAGAAATGAGAGCGATGTGGAAGAAAGATACCTAGACAGTTCCAATAGTAGTAGGAGCAACGAGTCTTATAAAAGAATCTACAATCATATTTGGATATTTTACCAATACATGTAATCTCGTACAAATTGCAGAAGGAGTCATTACTGGGCACATTGCGGGTGCTGCGAAGAGCACTTTTAGCTGACATCAAAGACTGAAACAATACCAATTTCACAAACTTTAATCGTACTTTAACTTAGGATTGGGGTCCATTCCTATCATGGTATTAGAAACCCAAAAGACTTGGAGAAATTAAAAAAAGATACAAATGATATTTCATAGAACATGTACAGCTTATTAAAAGCTTTGACACACATCCAATAACTATTTCATATCATGCATTGATAAAAACTAGATACAAATGCTGGTTAATCAAGTAAAAATGAGACAATGGCATTTTCTCACCTACTTGTTAAAAAGAGAGGAATTTAAGGAACGGGTAGTGGAAATTACTTGTGTGTTGTTAGGGAAGATAGAAATTTCTTCAGAAGTGATAGCTAGTGAAACATGAAAATGGAGTTTAAAAATATGGTAGAAATAAAAGAGAAAGAGATATGGTTAAGAAATAATAGAAATTATTTAGAGGGGCTGACAAAGGTTAAAGCATTACAGAATACGGGGAATCTCACAAAACAACTGCAGAGTGGTGAAGAGAAAATAAGGGAGTATTTGGATAATAAGCATGAGTTTAGAAATACTGCTCTTAAGCAACTATTTTTTTTTTTGTATAACAGCTCCATGGTACAAAAACTTTAAGCGCAACAACTTACGAGAAAGAAAGTAGAAAGGGTTGTCGCCAAACTTTCAGACAGCCTGTAGAAGTATTAGAAATATTTAAGAAATTTTATGAAAATCTGTATAGAAGAGAAATGTTTAAATTAAAACGGAGCACAAATGGAAATATTTATGGAAAACTTAATTATGTCAAGGTTGGAGAAAGATCAGGCTCAATAAAGTACAGCTGAGCTGGTATGAAATAATGTACTAATGAGGGGAAAGCGCTGCTATCTTTAGCGTTGACAGTGACTAAGAAAGCTATAACTATAAAATGGAAAAGCAAGGACAAAACATCAATAACAGAGGTGAAAACATTATTATAGAGATTAAATAATGGAAGTAAGAACTATTAAGAGTTCTGAAACAGAACTCCAGAGCAAAAAAGGGGGCTGTATGGAATGCTGTAATGAAAGCTGAGCTTGAAGAGGAAACTGACACTGATCAAAATATCCAAGCTGTATACCCATTTAATAAATTAGACTACAATACAAGTGTGAAGTTACTTGTACAATTAAGATTTGTAATGTACTGAAAATAAAACAGGATGGCCATTAACTGATCTCAAGTTATACTGAAAATAGTCGATTTGTGTTTTAACTGTTTTTGCTTAATAAGCAATGTTCAAACATGGGTTTAAGACTAGACAGAATAGCTGACTGTGATACTGAAATGTACATGCTTAACAATGGGAAGCTATTGAAAACAATGTAAGTACTGATTGTCTGACGAAGTTAATTTATTAGTATTCTATAAATATATAATTATAAAATGGCTACATCAGCAAACGGTGTTGAAATAACAGATGCACCATGCATAGGGAATGCACAGTAAGTGCCCTGCACTCTCTACACCCCTTGCTATTTTTTTATTCTAACTCCAAGATCATACAATACTGGAGAAAATGAAGTTTCTTACAGCTTGAGATGAAAGCGCTTAACCTTTTGTATGTTTTATGTCAATAAATAGTTTTACTTGCCTTTTGGATTTTAGATTTATTGGATACTACTGGCATTTGTATTGGATGCAGCAGTCGTGTGGGGTCAGTTACTTGCTCAGGATGGCTTTTTATGTTTTTTGATAGTTTTGTTTGAGCCATCTTTTTTGACACACTGCTTTTTGCATTACAATACTGGAGAAGAGGCATAAACAGTAATGTAGCAATCTCATATACCTGTTGACCATCTGTTTAACTGATCAAATGATGTCAATTAAACGAATGGTGATTTTAGCATTTCACTAAATTACTGGTTCCGTATGCCGCGGCGGTACAGTGGTAGCGTTGTTACCTCACAGCAAGAGGTTCTCCCGTTCGATTCTCGGCTAGGCTTGAGAGTGTCTTCTGTGCAGAGTCGGCATGTCCTCCTCTCGGTTGGGTAGCATTTGAAAGAAATGCGTGTGTAAATGGGCGTGTCTTCATTGAAGGTTGGGCGTCGAGCTGGCACTTCGGCGTTTCGTAAAAAAAATCTACTGCCAATCATTAGCGGACCGGAGTTCCGCTGTGGCGACCCCTTACCGAGAAAAAGCCGAAGAAAGAAGAAGACTAAATTATTGGTTCCCATACATAAATATATATGTATATCGATATATTGAAAATGTAACTTATCGAACATCAGCTGATCAAACACAACAATCACCAGACAATCAAACAACAAAAACAAAATCAACAACATATTTTTCCATGGGGGCAAGCCCCCACCCCTATGCCACCAACACGGATTGCACTACCGTGGGGAAAGGATAAATTCCCCATCACTTCTGTACCACAGTCTCACACAAAAATAAAGCAATGCTCAAACAGAGGACTAATGTATACATGTTAGTAGGAATTACAAAGTAATTCTGTATGTTCCAGTGCACAACAGTTTAAGAATACAGTTATGATAGAAATTGCATGTATAACTCATGCACATAATAATGGAAAGTGATCCTATGATATTTCTTTTTTCATTGTTATTAATGTACATGAATTCATGTTGCAAATTAATAATGGGATCAATAAATAAAGTTTAAAAAAATTCCAACTCTCATACAGGAATAAATACCTGACTACTCAGTAGGCAACCTGAGTTCAAACAGTGGTTTGGACGCTAGTAGAAGTTGGCAGGAAGGATAGAAGTGAGTACCTGATGCTAACTTACCCATCCTGGAGGAAAAGAGGTTGCTTGGGTATACCACTTGGGGGCCATCTAGTGACAGCACTAGTGTTTCACCTATGGAGTACAGGTCTAGACAGCCCATATTGCCATGGTGCGATAACACCTATGAGGTATGATCTCCTCAGAAGGTAGCAACTGCACAGCTCAACAAGCAGGCAAGGGTCAACTGAAGCACCAGCATGAGATAACTACAGTAAGTCAACATTTACAATACGGACACCATTAAATTCAGTGCCCTGGGGCGAAATGTACCTGGAACAGAACTGTTGAATTAGTTGAGGAATTCTTATCTGGCGTAAGGAAGGTCCTGCAAGACAGTGTGTCCAAGGTGCAACCCATATATAGAATCAGTTGTGTGCGAGCAAGACAGTGTGTCCAAGGTGCAACCCATATATAGAATCAGTTGTGTGCGAGCATCAGCTGGTCAGCTGCAATTTTACAAGATTCACCATTGTTCCCAAGGACTGCAACAGCAGAAGAATATCTCCTCTTGCAATGAGACTCGTCCATTTTTGGGGCGGTACTGCAGCCCGAGAAAGTACAGTTTTTTAAGTAAACATACCATAATAGCACATTTTTGAATGATCACTGCTGAAGTGCCCTAAGCTATATGGGTTATTTCCTGTATAGGATAAAACAGACAGCCAGCTTCCAAAGCTTCAGGGCACTATCCAACTGCCCAAACTGTTAGTCAGTTCCAGCTGAGCTGACCACAAACATGTTTGGGCTCCAAGCCCTTCAGAGCTTTTACGCCGACTGAGAGAGGAAGGCTGAGCACTAATAGGACATAGCTAGGAGTAAAAGGACATGAATATCCATACCCTGGAATTAAATCCGCACCAGAAACAAGGATGGTGGAGGGAGGGAGGGAGGGGATGGGGAGGGAGTGGCTACTGCAGCAGTGATCATTTGAACATCCACTGTTATGGTAAGTTTATTTACACAACCGTACTACATTCTTCACATTGATCACTGCTGCAGTAGCCAAAGCTATATTGATAGACTACCACAGGTTAGAACAGCTCTGAGGAGGAAGGAAAAAGGTAAAGGAGCCCCTGGAGAATGCTCCTAGAAAAGCCTGGTCTAGACTTGGAGAAGAAATCTAACTTGTAGTGTTTTGTAAAAGTATGTGCAGGTGATCAAGTTGCTGCTTCTACAATATAGCTAGAATGCAACCCTTTCCAAAAAGCCACAGATGAAGCCAATACCCTGGTAGAATTAGCCCTGACCCTGCCTGGAATAGTTTTGTTGTGGTAGGAATAACAAAAGGTAATAGCCCAAAACCACCATTTGGAAACTGTACGCTTTGACAAAGGCTGTACCTTCTTCTTCTCTTCACAACAACTGAATAATTGACTGGCAGTTCTGGAAAGATTTTGTTCTATCAAGATAGCACCTGAGTTGTCTGTGGTCATCCAGGGTATGAAGTATCCTTTCTCCTTCATTTCAGGGATCAGGAAAGAACACAGGGAAACAGGTAGTTCAGCTTTAAGCAAACTCAAATGCCACTTTAGGCATAATAGAAGGACTAATTCTCAAAACCTGTCTTTGCGGAAAATGAGATAAGGTTGAATCACCATAACAGTCTGCAACTCAGACACTCTTCTTGCAAAGCCCAGGGCAAACTAGTAAAACTGTTTTCCATGTTAAGAACCTCAAGATACCCAGATGAGATGGTTCAATTGCAGAAAGTGGTAGCTTTGCTAACACCCATTAGTTTTATTTGAGGTCTCTCATGCAATACCCCTTTCAAAAATCTTTTGACAAGTGAATTCCTTGAGAGGGTGGGGTTATGCATGGGCTGAAATGGCTGACAGACAAACCTTAACAGAGGAGTAAGACAGGGTATAGTAACTCACAAATATTGTACAACCAGACAAACATGAGCCCTGAATGGGCTATGTTTGCTGGTTATGTTGTTGGTGCCAACTGGAAAACCTTTTCCTTTTGCTAATACATGACTTTCTAATAGCAGGCTTTCTTGCCTTCATTAACACCTGTTGCACATCCTCAGTAAGCAAGTGCCTAATAGGTATTAAGACCCTATAATCCAGGCAGTTAGCTTAAGTTGTTTGGGATCAGGATGTATCAAACAACCCTGTCCTTGTGTGAATAGATCTAGTCTGTGAGGAAGTTTGTGATAAATGCCCTTGGCCACTTCGAAAAGCAGGGAGAATTACTGTTGCCTGGGCGATAACGGAGTCACCACAATGATTTTGGGTGATTCCTTCTGAATCTTCAGAAGAACCCTGGACATCAGTGGAAAAGGTGGAAAAGCATACAGGAACATTCTCTTTTTTTTTTAAACAAAAATCATCTTTATTAAATTATCACTTGTGACATATGCAATCATACATTTATATAAATGAAAACAAACTATATCACTTTTATGAATTTAATTATGTGTTCATTAGCAAAGTAATAATTTCTAATGTGGTGAACCTCTTTAAATGAATCTTTAAATGAAATGTTAGCACACTGATTGGCTAGTGAGTTAATGAGCTGATGTTTAAAATGTTGGATTTTTGGTGTTTCGTTAACAGTCTGAGGAAGCATTTTGATAAATGTGAAAACGCTAACTGTTCATGTGGAACCCGATTGTTTTTACGTTTTTTCTTCTTGTCAATGTTTTAGTTTAATAAACAGTTCGCTTTTATTTGCCGTGGTGTGCCTCAAGACGTTTTCTTGTTGGATTGTTTTACTAATTATACAATGAAGCCTATGCTTTCATATTTCTGTAAATATCTCAATAGACATTCGCATAGCGGATGACTTTGCCATGTCCCTAGTAGAGTGACCCTTGACTTTGAATGGTAGTTGTCTGTTGTTAGAACTGTAAATAAAGGTAATACAACTCAAAAGCCAGTTAGAGAGTGAGACCTTAGAGACTAGCATGCCTTTTTTGACTTCTGAAAAAGAAACAAATACTTGATCAGACTTCCTGAAATCTTTGGTTCTATGTAAACAGAAGCGAAGTTGTCTATGCACATCTAACTGGTGTAGCTTGTATTCTGCCTTGTTGCCATGATTAGGGAAAAACAGGCAGATTAACAGATTGATTTAAGCTATTTTGCGAACACACCTTAGGTAAAAAGGATGGGTTTGTTCGGAGAGATACTGTATCCTTATGGAAAATCAAATAAAGAGGTCTGATTGATAAAGCTTGCAATTCTGAAACTCTTCTTGCAGAGGTAATAGCAACTAATAAAATTGTTTTCCAAGACAGAAGTTGATGAGGGTTCAAAGGGGGGTAAGGTCAGATATGTTAGAAGAAAATTCAAGTCCCATGGCGAGAGTGGTTCTTTAATGGAAGGTCTTAATAAGCAGGTACCTTTTAAGAATGCTTTACATAATCTGTGTGACATCAAGTTCGAAGTTCCGTCACCTATATGAAAATTTGAGATCGCAGCTAATTGAACCTTAATAGTAGCTGCCGCTGAACCTTGTTGAAAAAGCTTTGATAGGAACTCAAGAATAGAAGTGATAGGTGAAGAAAAGGGATCAATGCATTTACTCTGTGCCCAATATGAGAACCTTTTCCATTTACTAGAATATAGTTTCCTCGTTGTTGCCTTGTGCGAGGATACCAAGATGTGTTTAACTACTGGCGTAAAATTGTGAAGCCTAAGTTGGGAACTGGAGCAGCCATGCTGTCAAATTCAGGGTTTGTAGGGAGGGGTGGAATGTTCCCGACATATGAGTCTGAAGATCTGGAACTGGGTCCAAAGTCCACGGTTCCTCCTGAAGGTGAGGCCAGAGCAAGGGAAACCAAATCTGATGAGGCCAGTATGGAGCAATGAGAATTATCCTGCTTCCCAGTGAGTAGGCTTTCTGAATGACTTTGGGTATTAGGGGAAATGAGGGAAATGCATAAAGGAATCCCGAGGGCCAATCGTGGACAAGTGCATCTCTTGGTGACTCCCCGGAGGAGGGATCAGGGCAAAGTAGCTGCTGCATTTGGCATTCATGGGAGTGGCAAAAGAGGTTGCAGCAAGGCTGGCCCCATTTTTGGAATATCCTTTCTGCTACCTCTTTCTTTAGGGACCACTCGTGAGGCAGTAATATTGCTCTGCTTTGCCTGTCAGCTATCACTTTGGACTTCCCCGGCATGTACGTTGCTATCAGAAATTCTGATCTGGTGAGACATTGGATGTTCTCGTAAGGACCACTGAGAAAAAAGGAGCCACTGAAGAATTCTCATGCGCATCCTGGCTAACGAGAATAGGGTTATCGTTGCTGCCATTGTTCTTAGGACATTCAGGACTGTTTTCACTGTTACTTTTGTCTTTGGCAGGAGATCGATAATCTGATGTCTGAGTGCAAAAAACTCTTTCTGCAGGTAACTTTTGCCATCACTGAGATGGTGTCTAATTCTGCTTCTATAAAGGTAATACGCTGACACGGCAACAAGGCAGATTTTTCTAAATTTGTTATCCTTAACTGAGAAAAAATTTGTAAGGTTCAGTCTCTTGACTGTTGTAGTAGATGCTTGGTGGTGGCAGTCAAGAGCCAGTTGTCTAGGTACGGAATCACCTGGAATCCTAGCTGCCTCATTAAGCCGTAATGACTGCCATACATTTGGTGAACTCTCTGGGGGCTATAGTGAGACCAAAGGGCAAAGCTCGGAATTGGTAATGACTGGCTCCCAATCGGAAGTGTAAGTGAGTCCTTGATGGTCTGTCCATTTTTATGTGGTAGTATGCATCTTGGAGGACTATCGAGCACATCACATGGTCTTTACCTAAAAAGGGAAGAACTGACTGCAGTGTCACCTTCCAGAACTTGGACTTCTGCACAGATTTGTTTAGTTTGCTGAGATCCAATATGGGTCTCCAGTCCCGTTCTTTTTGGCACTAAAAAGAATCTTGAGTAAGTTCCGAATCCTATTTGGTCTGCGGGGACTTCTTGGATGACTCTTTTTGTCTAGCAACTTTCAAATCTCTATAGTTGCTTGTTCCCTATGACTGGGTGGAATGTCTGGGATCCTTCTGATTTGTGGGATGGGAAGGCAAAAGGGAATGGAATAGCCTCTGGATATTATACTTTGTACTCACTTGTCTCTTGTGATATCTCACCAGGCTTCTGGGTACAAAGATAACCACCTCAACTGCCTCCAGAGTAGAGCAGACAGGCCACCTTTCAGGAGCGCTGGTAGGGTCGGCTGTAAAAGGAAACAAAGTCACCCTGGTTTTGCGGATCCCCTCGGCCTTGTGGACGACGTCTACCATTACTGCCTCCCCCTCTGCCCCTGGGGAAGAATTCATCTCATGCGTCCTGTGTGACGCCCATGCACTGGCCCAGCAATCTAGGTGCCTCAATCCTCACCACTAACACCAGTGAGGGGCATCCATGTAGGGAAATGATAATAAATACACACACAGTAAAGTACAATTTCCCTTAAGAGCACACAGAGATCACAGTCAGTCTGGGGCTGGTCTCTCCCTTTCTCTCCAGGTCCCCGATAGACTCCCCACTGGCACAGCTATAGGGTCCAGATCTCTGCCTAGTGGGCAAGCTAAAACCTCCAGCACCCTCTCTGTCCAACCAGTGCTTAGTGCCCCTGCCCAAGTAGCTCTCACACACATACATACACACACACACACACACACACACACACACACACACACACACACACACACACACTTTGAGATAAGAGTCATATACAACCACACTGACACTCCTGGGGAAGGCTGGCACAGGTTCTCCAGCTGTGCCCCTTTTCTGCCCAGTCTAAAAGGTAGTAACAGCTGCCACCACCCACTAATATTAGCTACTCAAAGGTCCTTCTGAAAGGGTGTCCAGTTATTAACGTGCAATATTATTATCCAAATGGTAAGTGTGACTGAACAGTCCAGGCTTATTAGAGTGACTGGGTACAGTATCGCTATACACATGAAATGTACTCTAGAGCTTAAATTAACTCTACATAAAACAGCCACAGTTGAAAGGTTTAAAAATATTTAATAATAAATAATAAAAGCACAAGACAATACTTCTTACCACACAATGCTAGTCAAGAATTCAGGGATCAGAGAGAAATACTTAAAATAATACGGTAGAAAAGTTCTGACATCACAGAAAACAAACTAGTCTAATCTTACTATTTCCTAGCTATATCTAAGAGAAAACACAGTTCTAAATAACTTACATATACAGCAAAGCAGTGCTGGTGATGTTGGATGTTCTCAAGACAAAATGCTCTGAGCTCTCTGATTCTCTCTCTTTAAATTGATAACACAGAGATGCTTCACATGACATCATTCTTCACACTTCTCTGGTGTTCCCAGGCTAACAGAAAAGTACAGTTTTGTACCTACCATAAATGTAGATGTTCGAGGATCCACATTGCTGCAGTCCTAACTATTGGGTAGTCCGCTGTCCAGTCGGCCCGAATACCAAAGTATATGGCTGACGTCGGTCAGGGCGCATTAGACTGACGTCAGTATGTCAGGGTACTAATGCGCATGACCGACGTCATATCCTCAGTCTTTTCTTGCCCCAGATGTCAGAAGACCCTGAAAAGATAAGGCCAAAACCAAAAACTCCAAACATACCTGCACCAAAAATATGTACAATATATACAAAAGTACTAGAATATAACCTCACCTACACAACCACCCCTAAACACAGAGGGGAAGGAGGGAGGATTGAATTGGACTGCAGCAATGGGGATCCTCGAACATCTACATTTATGGTAGGTACAAAACTGTACTATGTTCTTCATTCCACATTGCTGCAGTCCTAACTATTGGGTAGAATCCCAAAGCAGAGGTAAGGGAGGCTGGCAAATCATAAGGAAGCAGGAACTGACAACATGCCTTGCAAAATAGCTGTGGCAAAACCAGCCCTAGACTTAGAGTAGAGAGGAAGGTGATAATGCTTAGAGAAAGTATGCACTGAACTCCAAGTAGCTGCTTCCAAAATATCCTTAGTTGCCACCCCTTAGAAATGCTGTTGAAGTGGCAGTAGCCCTAGTGGAATGAGGCCTAATCCCAGCTGGAATCTCCTTGCCATGATGGGAATAACAAAATGCAATGCAAAACCCAATCCACCTAGAAATAGTTTGTTTTGACACAGGCTTGCCCTGAACCCAAAGCAAAAGAAACAAACAACTGCTGAGACTGCCTAAAATCCTTAGTCCTGCTCAAATAATAACGCAATTGCCTGTGTACATCTAAAGTGTGCAAAATCTTTTCCCCTTTATTTTGGGGATCTGCATAAAAAGTAGGCAAATGAATAGTTTGGTTTAAAGCCACACTAGAAACCACCTTAGGCATAAAGGAAGGATTAGTACGTAATGATACCCTATCCTTATGGAAAATCAAAAAAGGCTCTACCGCCATAAGGGCCTGCAACTCAGAAACCCTTCTTGCAGAAGTAATGGCCAACAAAAAAGCAGTCTTCCATGACAAATATTTCAATTCAGCAGTAGCCGCAGGCTCAAAAGGTTGTAGAGTAAGTTTCTCCAACACAAAATTGAGATCCCAAGCAGGAGTAGGAGCTCTACGTGGGGTCTTATATTCTTTGCCCCTCTAAGAAATTGCTTGAACAAAGGATGCGAAAACAATGGTGGGTCACAATCATAGTGAGCTGAAATTGCTGCAGCATGAATCTTAATGGAAGAGAAAGACAAACCTTTGTCCAATAACTCAGTAAGATATTGAAGAGCCACACTCAAATTAGGCTCAGAAATCTCCAAATTGTTTGCTGCACTCCAAAATAAAAATCTCTTCCATTTTTCTCGTACTCTTTCCTTTTACTATGTCTCCTGGCTTCCATAATCACATTTAAATCTTGTTGAGGAAGTTGAGACCTGCTGTGTTTCAAAACAGAATATGCCAGGCTGTTAGATGAAGAGAGTGAAGCTTGACATTGAGCAGGTGACCGTCCCTCTGAGACAACACATGTGGAATCACCGGTAAACGCCATGGTGGTGTCTTTACCAGACTCCTCAGTAGTGGATACCAGTGCTGCCGAGGCCAATCTGGAGCTATCAAAATCATCCTTGGCTTGTCTTGTCTGACCTTTAGAAGCACCTTTGGAAGAAGAGGCAGAGGTGGAAAGGCATACACATGAAGATTTTTCCAACTGAAAGAAAGAGCATCCACTTTCCAAGCTGTGTGATGAAACCCTTTGTGCAATACTTTGGCAGCTGGTGGTTTAGTGGAGAAGCGAACAGATCTATGTCTGGAGTTCCCCATGACACTGTCAAGTTTTGAAATACATGAAGATCCAGTTTCCACTCGTGGGGATCCATGATTTGTCTGCTTAACACATCTGCTAAGGAGTTCTGTGCTCGGCAGAAACCTTGCCTGAAGAGTTAGTTGCAAGCTGAGCGCAGTCTCCCATAAAATCATTGCTTGCCTGCACAATGGGTAAGAATGTGTTCCCCTTGCTTGTTGATGTACCACATGACAGTTGTGTTGTCTGTTAGAATCAACACCTGCCCTGGAAGAAGTAACTCCTTGAAAGCCATTAATGCAAACTGGACTGCTAACATCTCTTTCATGTTGATATGTAGATGCTGTAGTCTGGCAGGCCACTTGTCTTGTATCCACTTTCCATTTAGATGAGCTCCCCAAGCAATGTCTGAGGCATCTGTCGTTAGAATCTGACTCGCCTCTGGCCGGGTCACAGAGAGTCCCTTGTTTAGGTGACATTCCTGAGCCCACCACAAAAATTCCTTTTGAATGCAAGGTATTATTTGAATGACAGTGTCCAAATCCTGGCAGTGCTGTGTCCATACATTTTGAGATACCATTGCAGCTTCCTCATATGCAGTTTGGCATTGGGAAGCACCAGAATACAAGATGCCATGAACCCTAAGGCTTGAAGGACTGTCCTTGCAGTCAGCCCGGACTGAAGAGATAGCTGATGGAAGTAACTGGAAAGATTCTTTTGTTTGTCCGGGGTTAAAAAGGCCATCTGGGCTGCTGTATTCAGTCTCACACCCAGAAAGCACATGTCTTGAGAGGGTACTAGACTGGACTTTATTTCGTTCACAGAATACCCTAGGCATCTTAGCACTGCAATGACATAATCCAAATGCTGTAGAAGGTCTTCCTTTTCTTGAGCTAGAATCAGGCAGTCGCCCAAGTAAGGATAGATTTGAATTCCTTTTAGCCTGAAGTAAGCTATCACTGGAGCCAGAACTTTTGTGACTACTCTGGGCAGTGGATAAGCCAAAGGGCAATGCAGAGAACTGATAATGAGAATTTCCAGCTCGAAAATGCAGATACTTCCTGCAACTTAGTCTTATAGGCACATGAAGGTAAGCTTCCTTGAGATCTAAAGTTACCATCCAGTGATCTTTGCCCAGCAGAGGTAAAAGCTGTTGTAACGTCAACATTTTGAACTTGGGAATGTCCAGATAAGTGTTGAGGATAGATAAATCCAAAATTGGTCTCCACGTGTTCCCCTTCTTTGGTACTAGGAACAGGCGAGAATAAAATCCAAGGCCCCTTTCTGGCACAGGAACTGGCTGAATGGCCCCTATTTGGAGCAACAGAGAAATTTGCTTGTAAGCCTCTTTTCTTTGTAGAGGAGGAATGTCTGGCATGCCTTTGAAAGGAGGCAAGGTATGGAAATAAAACCTGTAACCGTGGTGAATGATATCCAGAACCCATCTGTCTTGGGTAATTAAATCCCAATTTTCTTTGAAAAGAGACAGCCTTCCTCCCAAAGGTGCTGCCAGGCGAGAATGTACTGGCAGCTGAAAAGGCAGGTCATTGGGTCTTCTTACGAAAGGACTGACCCCTGCCCTCACCAGAAGTCTGAGCAGGGGAACTCCCTGTCCTAGGCCTAAAAGAACTTTGAGCTCTGCCCCTACCACGTCTAGACCTACCCCTAGACTGGGAATCATAAGCAGGATAAGTCCATCCCTTAGTAGGCCAATTTCTACTAAACTTCGGAGGCTGCACCTGCAAAAAATCCTTAACAGTTTGCATAGACTTAGCCTTGTCCTCCATTTTCTTTAAAACTGCTTCCACAGGCTAACCAAACAACACATCAGACTGCAAAGGAGCATCCAAAATCCTTGTATTAACATGCTCAGCTAAATTCTGATCTCTCAACCAGGCATGCCTATGAAGAACAGAACCAGTGGCAGCCACCCTCGAGGAGGCCTGCACAGCATCAAAACCACACTGCAAGGAATGTTTACCCACCTGTTCAGACACATGAACTAAATCCTGCAACTCTTTACACTCAATACCTTCTGCCAGAGCATCCACCTTAGATTTCAATTGTGAAAGGAGGTAATTCTGATATTTTAACATGTGAAACTGACAATTCAATGCCCTCATGGCTAAAGTGGAAGACGTATACACTTTCTTTCCCCATCTATCCAAAGCCCTTGCCTCTTTATCAGGAGGAACAGGATTTTTAACAACAGAGGCCTTCACCCCTTTAGGCCCCTGAGAGACAGTTTCGGGTCTGCCCTAGGACTCTTAAAAAGATACTTATGAGCCTCAGGCACCCTATAGTACCTATCTGGTTTAACTGGGGCAGGAGGCAAAGAATCAGGATTCAGGGAAGCCTCTGCAAAAACATCTTCCACCACATTCAGAACAGGAGGTATAGCTAAAGGCCTATGCTGGGGTAAAAACAAGAATTCCCTAAGCCTCTTCCTGGAATCAGAGAAATCTTGGCCTTCCCATTTAAAATGCTCCCTCATGGAATGCAGAGTCTCTGAAAATGAAAAATCCTCAGGAGGAGAAGCTGAAGGAGTAGAATCATCCACATCAGAATCAGAATAAGGAGGATACTCCTGCAAGTCTTCAGCCGAAGACTCAGAAGCCTCGAACAGTGCTCAAAACTCTCAAACTCAGGTTCCACCCTAGGCCTCTTATCAGGAGGGGCATAGAACCTCTAATCATAGTAATCAAATCCTCTGCCATTTTAAGCATATGTTTCTTAGGCAAAGACCCTGAAGCACTAGGAGAAACCCCCACTGAAGCTACACTAGGCCTGCCTCTCAAAGAAGCCTTGGAAACAGAGGGGGAGGCCCTAACCACCTTAGGAAGAGAGGGAAGAACAGCCACCTGAGAAGCCCCCTCAGCCTGGCCTACTTCCTGAGAGGATACATCCTGTAACAATAAAGTCTCTCCCTGAGACTCCAAAGAAACACCTGGCAGAACCTCCGGCTCCACTGAGCCTTCTAAAGAACCGGCGTCAGGGACTGTCGGTTCTTCCACTCTAGGCTTAGCTGCTTTATCCTTGCGCTTTTTGACCGAAGCGGGCGTCGGAGCATCCGACGGCATTTTATAATTACAACGCTTTCCAAAAACTAACCTGGAACAGTCTAACCTTCTCTTAATAGTGCGTTTGTTAAATCTAGCACAAGAGCGGCATCCAACAACGTCGTGCTCAGGCCCTAAACAAGGTATACACAAAGTATGGTAATCCCTATGAGGTATCTGTTTCCCACAAGAAATACCCCTGGGGAAGAATTCATCTCATGCGTCCTGTGTGACGCCCATGCACTGGCCCAGCAATCTAGGTGCCTCAATCCTCACCACTAACACCAGTGAGGGGCATCCATATAGGGAAATGATAATAAATACACACACAGTAAAGTACAATTTCCCTTAAGAGCACACAAAGATCACAGTCAGTCTGGGGCTGGTCTCTCCCTTTCTCTCCAGGTTCCCAATAAGACTCCCCACTGGCACAGCTATAGGGTCCAGACCTCAGCATAGTGAGCAAGCTAAAACCTCCAGCACCCTCGCTGTCCAACCAGCGTTTCGTGTCCCTGCCCAAGTAGCTGACACACACACACTTTGAGATAAGAGTTATATACAACCACACTGACATTCCTGGGGAAAGCTGGCACAGGTTTGCAGGCTGTGTCCCTTTTCTGACCAGTCTAAAAGGTAGTACCAGCTGCCACCACCCACTAATATCAGCTACTCAAAGGCCCTTCTGAAAGGGTGTCCAATTATTACTGTGCAATACTATTATCCAAATGGTAGCAAAGTGTAACTGAACAGTCCAGGCTTATTAGAGTGACTTGGTACAGTATCACTATACACATGAAATGTACTCTAGAGCTTAAATTAACTGTACATAAAACAGCCACAGTTGAAATGTTTAAAAATATTTAATAACACATAATAAAAACACAAGACAACACATCTTACTACACAGTGCTAGTCAAGAGTTCAGGGATCACATAGAAATACTTAAAATAATATGGTAGAAAAGTTCTGACATCACAGAAAACAAACTAGTCTAATCTTCCTATTTCCTAGCTATATCTAAGAGAAAACACAGTTCTAAATAACTTACATATAGAGCTGGTGATGGATGTTCTCAAGACAAAATGTTCTAATTTCTTAGATTCTCTCTCTTTAAATTGATAAGCACGGAGCTGCTTCACATGACATCATTCTTCACACTTCTCTGGTGTTCCCAGGCTAACAGAAACTACATTTACATTCTTTACACCTGGTCAGAAACCAGAGCAATAAAGGACATTTATACATGCAAATTCTAGCCATTAACTCTTGTCTTAAAACAACAGGCAGGATACCTCCCTCTAGACATATTGGCTCCAAATTTTGACATGAAAGACAGTCATAAAATGCTTGACTTACTTCAGCAGAGTGCACTCTTGTTACATTTTGCAGTTCAATATCCAATGCAGTCTTTTCACATTTAAGAGAAGAAGCCTGTGGCTTACTTAATATTTACAAATGACAGAATTATGTGCAAAATTCTATCTGGCTAGGATTGCAGGCTTCACCCATCTTCACATCCTGAAAAACTCCCTGGGATTTTTTGAACCACATTTCCCCACCCTTCTGACCCTTAGGATAGGGTCTGAAAGGTATGGAAAAACATACGCCAATGGCAGAGAGAGTTTTTCCTTCCTGCTCGCATCTGCTGTGTGTGTCTTTGACTTTTGGTCCAAAGAGTGAGGAACCATCAAAAGGGGCATTGACAAAGGTAGACTTGAAAGGTTCCACAAAGTTACACATGCGCATCCAGGAGTGTCTCCTTAGGGAAACTTCTGAACCTGCTGCCCTGCTCACTTCATCCTCTGCATAGGAGATCAGTCTCATGGAGGAGTTAACTATGGAATTTAAGGTGGACAGCCGAGAGGTCACTTTATCTGAAACCCCTGCAGCTACTGAACCTTGGAGAGTATCTCCTAAATCCTTAAGGAAATCTCTTTGTAGCCTAGTGAAGTGCGTAAGGTAGTTCAGCGATCTAAGGGTAAAAGTCACTGACGAGAAAATACACTTCCCATATCTGTGAATTGTTCGGGACACCTTGTTTGGTGGATGGACAGATGAGGATGTTTCACAGAGTTCCTTCTTGGTGGCTCCTGCCACCACCATAGTATCTACAGGGATGCCTTTAGTAAGAAAATCTTTGTCTGATGGAGCTGTTATACATGTATTTGGCCTCCGAGGGACTGGTTCCATTGTGTTTGGTGACTTGCATGCCTTTCGACTAACCAATTCCATTAGTTCATCAAAAGGCAGAGACACCCAGGAGGCTGAAGGTTGAGATCCGAAGGCCTTCAGGTACACCGACTCCTCATCAGAGGGGTTGATGGGATTCCAGACTCCTCTCTGTTTCAGGATTTCTAAGATATCTGCAAAAGAGATATCTTCAGAGGACGACCATGGGGACCCTTCTGACTCCTCGAGCTGAGTGCTTGAGGTGATTAACTCATCTGGTAAGTCCACATGCTTCCTCTTGCATGTTCTTTTCTGAGGAGCCTCCTCAGAAGGGTATTCTGGGAAGGTCTCGGGAGAATGTTATTCGCTCAATGAGGCTCCCTGAGGCCCTGAATCTCCACTGTCCTGAGGATGGGGTGGTGCCGAGTCAAAAGTCGGTGCTGTAGGGGGAAGAATACCAGTACCCTTGTGTAGAACTGCAGGTGGGGACAGCACACTCATCAGCTCGAAATCAGATCATCCTGGCTCCAAGGAGGGTCTATATCATACGAGCGAATCACACAAATTGCGAACGCTCATAATATCGAACGTACTGGACCTCAAACTCCCTACCCCCCCATACCCCCCCACTAAACATATATTCCAACTCTGAGATCGCATTACAGTGAGGAAGGGCAAATATCCCATTCTTCACTGTACCGCAATCTCAGAAAAAGCACTTTGAGGTCCAGTACATTCAATATTATCAGTGTTCTCAATTTGTGCGATTCGCTCATAAGATATAGACCCCCTCCAAGCATGCCTCCAGTTCTGAAGTAGAAGGAATCCTCAGCTCCAATGAGACAGGCTCAGAGCCCGATGTAGGAGCCAAGCTCACCCGTGCTGAAGCCCTGAGAGGTAAGCTCGGAACCGAAGATACTCGGATCCGAGCGTTCCCCCTAAAACGACCGGAGAGCTTCAGCTCCTAGACACCCCAGAAGGTACAGAGGATGTCAGAGCAGAGAACGGTTCTGAAATCTCCTGGATGGGTCTCGGGACCGAAGAATCTACAGAGATACCTGGCACTCCAGCTCCGAAGATCCAGCTTAGCTAAGAGGTGGAATTGACGTTGATGAAACAGCCTTAGTTGGCTCCAGAACCGGTTGGGTCAGAGCCCAAAATAATTTTGCCAGCAACTTCCGTAGTCTGCGTACCACCCTATCCACAACATCATCCGATAGGCTTCTAGAGGACATGGAGGAAAGGGTATGTGAGCGAGAACTCTCCAATATGGGAGATCTTAAGGTAGGGGAGACCAGTAAAAATTCAGTGGACCAGCTCCAAAAGCTAGTCTCTCTCGGCTCTGAAAGCTGTGGAGTTGAAGGACATGACTTGACCAATTCGAAGATCTCTCTCGGTTCCAAACCCTGTGGAGCTGAGGAGATTGATTTTTCTGAAGAAATTTTTGATATTTTCTCTGGTGGTTCTGAATGACCAGATGAGGAGGAAGAAGAAGGTTTCTTGGAAGGTTTGTCACTTTTTGAAGAAGGAGACTTAGACTTAGAGGAGGTATTCTGACTTTGCAAAGCTTCAGAGAATGGAGTTTTCAGTAGCCCTCTGACTATTAATTTATTCTTTCTCTCTTGTAGTACTCATGAACTGAAAGAATGACAGAAGGTACATGACTCCTGAAGGTGAATGGCCCCTAAGCAATAAACACAAATGCTATGGCCATTGGTTAGAGACATTTTTCTGTAAACATTTGTGACACTTTTTAAAGCCAGATGGCTTTGGTTCCTTCCCTCTATTTTCCTTAGACGTTATGAGAAAGGAAGCACAGACTACAAAAACACTACAAATTGAAATAACACGCATAATATGATCAAAGCTCAAACAGCACTCTACAAAAATGTAAACTTACAGCACATCTGGTTAAATATATAAAATTAGAAAGGAAAGTTTAGCTCTGCCCTCTAACTTAAATGGGCGCTAGACCCTCTAACTTAAATGGGTGGCACGGCTACTAAAGAGAAAAATATTTAATTAAAGGAAGGATTAGCTATGCACTCTAATTTAAACAGGCACTTGGCCCTCTAACTTAAACGGGCCAAGTATCACTAATAAGAAACAGACACACACACACTAGAAAAAACACTAAAGATTTTACGACAGGATAGGGGAAAAAAAACAGGCCTGCGACTAAAGGCGATGGCCAACTAATCAATGCTCACGGTAAATATCGTGTAAACAACACACGCAACACCAGAAAGTAAAACTCTCTATACATAACAGCTATATCTAACTAAAGGACAATAATAGTTAAAAACAATATATGAAATTTCCAAAAACTTAGCCACAGCCAAGATGAAGAACCTCCGATCCTGTTAAGCAACAACCGAGATCCGGGGAATCACACACTGCATGATGGGATAGGTATTCAGCCAGGAGCCAAGTGAAAGACTTCGAGCTACAGTACGTGGCCAAGTTGGAGCCAAGGATCGGCTCCAAACCCAACCAGTAAGAATGAAGGCGAGATAGGACAACATAACATCAATAGTTATGTAATTATCATAATGATACATCCATGTTGTCATCTTCTGTCGGTCTCAACCTGTGGGCCTTTGGATACGACTGGATCTGATGCTGGCTTCACAAAATCTTCAACTCTGAAGATTCACCTCCTCTTCCAGAAAACCCTGTGTGCCTGATTCCCCTAAGATCCAGCTTGCCCTAAAAAACTAACATCAGTAAGGAAATTCCTATCAACAGCACAAGGAAAAAGACCAGAGGATCCCTCCAAGACCTCGTGTTGGTCCACAAGGCCCACTGGACTCTAGAGCAAGTGATAATATGGAAGTGGGAAGGTGAGTAGGATGGATGAGACAGACGGAAGAAGACAAGACAATCAAGTAAGTAATGTCTTTGCCATCTGGCTGAATAGGTGGGACTGTCTCTCCAGCCAAATAACCTGGAAGGCACTACAGAAGGATGTTCAGGAGAATGGTGCAACTAAACAATGCTCTGGACCTGGACTGCAAGTCGAGCTCTTAATGAGAGACTAATGTATGAAATGTAGACCATGTGGCAAATGCGCAATTATTGTTAACAGGAACATTGCTAAAGAAGGCAGTGACTGTTCTTGTAGAAAGCACTTTTTGCTTAGAAGGCAATGACAATCCCTTGGCTGTGTCAACAAAGGTAATGCAATCACATAGCCACATGGACAGGGTAACCTTAGATACACTGGATACCAACTTTTTTTTAGAAAAGGAAACAAACAGCCGATGATATTTCCTACAGTGTAAATAAAATCACCGCAGATGTTAAACATCCAACAAGTGAAGAAGATATTTCTATTTGTTTTGATTGGTGGGACAGAATTCCCAGTTAGAGAAGCAGGTGGTATTAGGAGAGAACATTCCTCAAAATGGTGGTGTCAAAGGAAGGTCAAGACCTGGACTGAATGTCTAACTTACAAAGAGAGACAAAGGTATGAGAAGTAGACAATGCGGCTGCTGCACAAACATCATCCATAGAAGCATGGCCAAAACAGGCTGCAGAAGTGGCAACCAACTTGGTGGTGTGAGCCTTGGGCTTAAATGGAAGAGACAGAACACTGGAGGTGTAGACAACGGAAATACAGCCAGACTGTAATGTGGACAGGATAACTTTAGACACTAACTTTCCAAATTTAGAAAAGGACAAAAACAGCTGATCTGACGTCCTGAAGTGTTTAGCTCTATCCAAATAAAATCTCAGTTGGCAATGGAGATCTAAACAATGACATACGTACTCTCCTTTGTTACTGAAATTTGGAAAGAAAACTGGAAGTTGGACAGACCAATTTACATTTGATTCTGATGCCACCTTGGCTTCAGTCTGCAGCAAAACTCTTGTCTTTGTGGAATACCAGACAGGGAGCCACACAGTACTCCTGGCTGAGGTTACTGCTACCAAAAAGAATGTCTTCTAAGAAAAGAACTTCAAATTGGTAGTGGCAGAGGGTGCAAAGGGAGTCCTTGTCAAAATCTGCAGAACAGGAAGTAGAGCCCAAGGGGAACAGGATCTCTCATTGGTGGTTTAAGCAAAAGGGTGACCTTAAAGAAGGCACAAACCTGAATGAAGATCAGTCAAAAATTTTAAAACACCACTCAGCAGAGCCAAAAATGGTCAAGGCCCTTTGAAGCAGCCCAAATTGAAAATCACTTCCATTTGCTAATATATATCTTTCTGGTGGTGGGTTTCTGAGAAGAGGAAGGAAAATCCACTAATTTCTTGGAACACATAGGATCTCTGGCCATCATAAGAATTTGATGAACCAGGAGATCAATAGAGTACCTTTAGTTATGGGTGAGACTGACCCAACAGGTGGGTGGATCAGATCTAGAATTTGGTCCAAGATCCAGGGAGGGGGTTTCAGATGAGGCCACAGCAAGGGGAACACGACTTGTCTGGGCCAAAAGGGAGCAACGAGGATCACAATTCCTCTGCAATTAGCAGCTTTCAGGATAAACTTGATTATCATTGGAGTTAGGGAATAAATGTACAAGAGACTGCGGGACCAAACATTCAGATGAGCATCCCTCAGTAACCGTCCTTGTGAAGGGATTAGGGCAAAGAAACTTCAGCATCTGGTATTGAATGGATCAGCAAACAGGTTGCTGCAAGGTTGTCCCCAGCAGCTGAAAAACTGAGTCACCTGTGAAGGATTGAAGGAGCACTTCTGAAGCATCAGTATGTACCTGCAGAGAGTGTCTGCAAGGATGATGGACTTCCCTGGTATATACTTTACTATCAGAAAATGTTAAGAAGACATCATCCATTACCAAACCTTCATGGCCTCTCGACACAGGAGATAAGATTGGGCTCCTGTTTTTTTGTTTATGGTCCATGCAGCTAACATGTTGTTCACTGTACTGCTATCATACTTCTTGGGGAGGTAGTTCTGAAAGGCCTGCAACCCAAGGAGGACTGCCTTCATCTCCAAGATGCTGATGTGAAGGTGAGCCTCTCACTGGGACCAGGTACCTTGGGCCATCTTCCCTTCAAAACGGCCCCTACCCCAGGAGGGAAGGATCTGTGTTGACTACGGCCATGGGCTGAAGAAGAACAAAGAGGTGACCTAGAACAATTTTATTGGAGGCTAGCCATCAGGAAATGTGGCATCAACAGATCTCATTAAGGCATATGGGGAAGTTCATAGGATGCATTGTCAAGGAACACAGAACTGACTATGTCCATTTTAGAATCCTCATAAAATATCTGGCCAAGGGAACTAGGGGAATAGTTTTGGCAATAAGACCTAGTAAGCAGAGTAGAGATTAAGCTTGTGGCCTTCAGATAGCTAGAACTTAACTGGTTTGAAGCTGTACAAAATTCAGTCGACATAGAGATAGTCTAGCAATTTGGTGGAAGTTTCCAGATAGGATTTTTTAAATTCCAGAGCCTAGACAGGCTCCAGGTTGGATCTTTAGAAGATGACCATGATGCCTATGGACAGGAAAAAATAAAACAAGAAATCCTTTGCTTGGATTAACAATGCTGTTGAGGTCACTGTGGGAAGCCAGTTGTCCAGGTACGGAAAGAACCGGAGTTTGTGCAGCTTGAGCCAGGCTGCCACCACTGCCATGCATTTAGCGAACACCCAGGAAGCTCTCGTGAGACCAAAGGGCACAGCCCAAAAGTGGTAATGACTGGTTTCCATGAAGGTTTGGTAATGGATGATGTCTTGGAGTTATTTGCTATCTTTATGTAGTAGGCATCTTTGGGGTCCGCCAAGCACATACAATCATCCTTCCTCAGAAGAGGTAGAATGGACTGCACGGTTACCATCCAGAACTTGTCTACTTTACATGAAGGTTCAGTCTGCTGAGGTCCAGAATTGGCCTGAGCTCCTTGCTTTTTATTGGAATTAAAAGAAATCTTGAGCAGACCCCAGATCTACTTGGGTCTGACTGGACATCTTGGATGACTCCCTTTGTAAGCAGCTTGTTGAGTTTTGGCAGTGCCTACCTTTAGTAATGGGGTGGAATGTGGGGAAGGGGCCTTTTGAGTTGTGATTCAAGAACTTAGAAGGGGAATGGAATAACCTCTGGTAATAACTCTCAACACCCAATCATATGAGAGAGCTAACTGACCCCGACTGCCTCCAGAAGATGGCAATCAGGCATGCATTCAGGAACGATGGAGACTCTTGCCAGAGAAAGGACCTCTGAAGCCTTGGTTTTGAGGACTGCCCATACCATTTGCATCCATTGCAGTCCCCCCTCTTTGCTTTGGGGGCCCCATCACCAGGAGTGTTCTGCGAAAAACTGTTGGGACTTTCAGAAGAACATTTTGCTCCCCCTGTCCCATGCTAATTCCTGGAAAAGGTCATCTGAGGGGAAGAAAAATTAACCACCATGGCAGATAAGGTCTTCCCACCTTACACACTCCTAATTAGGATTTCCTTAACCTTGGGTCCAAGCAAAATGGACCCAATAAAGGCTGTATTAAGGAATAACACCATAAAGCAATCAGCAAAATTACATAAATGCATTCAGGCATGCTGGAGTATCACACCCATGCTGGCAGCCTGGGCTGTACCATGGACTCCATTTGAAATTATCCTCATGGATAAACTGGAAATAGAAAGCACTGTAGACAGCTGAGCCTCCAGAGATTTACAGGAATCTGGGGACTGTAAACCTTACCACACACTTAGACAGCTCCAAAACCGCTTCACAATGGATTCTAGTCAGGTAAGCCATGTAATTCAGTGCATGATGAACATGGTTGAAGTATATGCACGCTTACCAAATCAGTCCTGTGCTTGAGACTGCCTGTCTGGGGGTGGAGGTGGGTGGACTTATACTCTTCCTCAGCTATGTCCTTTTTGTTGGCTACAGCTATCACCACAACTGCATCTACTGCACGACCTTTGCTCCAAAAAAGCATATCCCTGGTGGGGGCCAACACCTTAGCGGACTTACTTGGGATGGGCTCCACCATGTCGGGTTCTCTTCAAGCCCTGTACCACTCGCAGAGTCAACAAGCCTGGCCAGTGCTGAAAGCCACCAGAAAGACCGACTGCTCTGTGGAACGGGCTTCAATGGTCCATCCCCCTCATTGTTGCATTAATTCTAAGCAGTCACCAAAAGAGTTGTCATCATGGGGGACTTTGGGGATCCTTCTCCTTCACTGAGGCCAAAATCTTCAGTATGAGATTTCTCGGGAAAGTCTAAGAGCTTCCGCTTGCACTGGCTTTTCTTGTTCATCTCCCATGGGGGGATGCTGGGGAGAGACAAGAAAGCTGTGAGAGAGCTCTTAGCCAAAAGCTGGTTGAAGCCAAGCAGTGCATGCTGCCCCAGGACCACTGGTAAGAATAAGAGGCTCTAGACAGAAACAAGGACCAAGAAAGATCCAACATCAGTAACAAGATTCCTGTCTCAGAGTGAGACAACAATCTCTCTGTGACATCAAATGCCAAGGCTGGAAAGGGAACCCCATTGATCCTCGAAGTAACCCCCAAACCAGCTCTTTGATATAAAGTTGATACTGGAACAGAGCTGTGCAGAGGTGAAGAGCCCAGGGGTAGGGACTAATCTGATAATCTCAGAGACGACCCAGATCCTAGGTACTCATCTCCAACCTCTCAGTCCCAAGACACTCCTGGTTCCAATGACATCAAAGTCAAGAAAATCAAGGTAGAAAATAGTGCCGAAGACCTCCTGGTTGTTGGCGCTGACATAAGGATAAGCCAGGGCTGGGTCAGATCCAGAAGCATTAGAGACAAAAGAAGGGCTGAAGAAGTGCTAGAAGATATCAGAGCCAGTGGGGCAAACCCTCTGACCCCCTCAGGTCGGAAGTAGAAGGGATGATCCCCATATCCATCAAAGCCTTCAAAACTGATCTCAACTGTTGTTCCAGAACATACTCTGCAGTGCTCCTGGCAGACCTCACTGAAGCTGTAGAAGGTGGCTTCTCAGGTCAGAACAAAGGCAACAACAATAAAACAAAAAAAAAATTGGCAAGATGTGACACAGGCTCAAATGGAGATGACAAGAAACAATTGTAGAAAACATTAACCTGCCAAATGGTGCATGCATGTAACATAAAAGCTGGAACAAGACATTTAACAAAAAAGCTGTTATAATATAAATGGTAGGAATAACAATCCCTCAAGAATCTGATTCTTTCTATAATGTCTTTAAATGTTAATGCCCTCACACATAAATACAAAAACGAAACAACAGTAAACTGTCTTAAAAATGTAGAGTGCAAATAGCTATGTTCCAGGAGACACACTTGGAAATAACTGGACATGTGGATTTGATAAAGAAAGGTTTTCAGGGTGGTTATTCAGCATAATACCTGGGACAAAGGAAAAGTGGAGTAATAATATTAATTGCAAGAAGAGTTTCAATAGTGACAGAAGAAAATATAAAAGATAATGGCAGTTTTGTAGTTCTAAGGGGCTACTGGTAAGGGAGGAAGATTACACTGGCATGTATTTACATACCACTGAAAACTGCTATAATGGAGCTTAAAAAAATTTTGGGAGAAACAGCTTTCAGAAGGGAATATTACTTATAGCTGGGGACTGGAATTTGATTTGCAAGAGTGAAAATGAGTCTGGGGGTGCCCAAAAGGGAGAATATAACAAAGGAGGGTAGAGTTTTAAAGACATTTATGAAAATATTTGGCATGGAAGATGTGAATTCAGTACTAGGAGTTTGGAGTGAATCTACATAATACTCCCCAAGATACAAAAACTGGGCTAGGCTAGACAGAATTTACACTTCACAGGAACATGTGCATTTAATTGAAGGTCTTGATATGCACCCAATAACTATTTCAGATCATGCGCTATTAGTAACTAAAATAAAAACACAGGGTAATGAAATAAAAATGAGACACAGGCACTTTCCCACCTATTTGTTGAAAACAGAGGAATGTAAGGAATGGGCAGTGAAAATTATTCAGGAGATATTAGAGAATATAGAAATTTCTTCTGAAAGTATAGCTAGGGAGTGGGATAAAATTAAAGTGGAATTTAAAAATAGGGTGGAAATAAAATAATGGGAGATATGGTTAAGAAGTAACAAGAATTAATTAGAGAGACTGACAAATGTTAAAGTATTGCAAAACAGGGAAAATCTCACAGAAAAAGAACAGGAGCAACTGCAGAATGCTAAACAGAAAATAAGGTATCACCTAGATAATATGCATGAGTTTAAAAAGACTGCTGTTAACTATTTTTTTGATAACTCCAGAGCGCAAAAAACTTTTTGCACAAAGACTCAGAGAACAGAAAGTAGATAGGGTTGTCACCAAGCTTAGTGAGCCTACAACAAGGAAGATAACAAGGGATCATGTAGAAGTATTAGAAATCTTTCGAAAATTCTATGAAAGTCTGTATAAAGCAGGGAAATACAGAAATCAAGAAAAGGTACAAATGGAAATGTTTATGGAAGAATGAAATATGCCAAGGTTAGAGGTAGAGGAGGCTCAATTACTAACAGGATAGGAGGAGATGAAATAAAACTGGTGATATATAACCAAACTACAGGAAAGTCCCCAGGAATAGATGGTATTCCTGTTGAAGTTTGGAAGCTAGGAGGGGACAAACTGATAAAGATCTAGAAGGTTTTGTTTAACAGTATTCTGAGAGGAGGAGAAGTACCAACATCCTGGAAGAAAGCAGTAGTAGCTGTAATACCTAAGGAGAGGTAAAGACCCATCAGATCCAACTGCATACAGGCCCATTACAATACTACATCATGATTATAAAGTGTTTATTTCTATAATGGCTAAAAGAATGGCAAAATGTATACCAAAATTGATAGATATGGATGTGTTTTTTGGAGGGGAGGCAGACATTTGACAGCATTAACAGAACAGTGATGATCCAGAGGGAAGCAGAATGTAAGAAAACACCACTGTTGCTGGTAGGTCTTGATGCAGAGAAAGCATTTGACAGAGTAACCTGGGAGTTTATGAGTAGAGCAATGGAATCATTTGCTTTCCCTGATAAAATTATAAGTTTGAATAGGAGGATATATGAGGGATTGGAGGTGAAAATTAAAGTGGGTGGGGTCCTCTCTGACAATCTCTGCTTGAGCAGAGGAACCAAGCAGGGGTGTCCTCTTTTCCCCTTGTTATTTGTATTACATTTAGAATCACTGGCAAAGAAAATAAGGGACTGAGAAATTCAAGAATAAGATGGATATGGTAGTTAAGGAAAGCTGGCTCCACATGAAGATGAGATTATTTTATACCTGACAAAACCAGAAAAGGATATTACAGTGCTGTGGGACATACTGAAACTGTTTCACATCTTTTTTGGGAAACAAAATTAATGAAGCTAAAACAAAAGCAATAGCAGTAAATGATTGGTTCAGCAATATCCATAATTATGGGAACATGAGAAAATGAAGTATTTAGTAGGAGTATGGATTAAAAATTATATCGGTCCGGCAGATAAGGACATGTGGTAAGTCACTAAACAAAAGATAATACAAAAACTGAGGAAATGGAAGCTCTGTTGTATGGATATCAATAGTAAGATACAAGCAGTTAAAATGTTTTTAGTGTCTTTAGTTTTATACACAGGTCAGGCATATTTTTATTAACCACAGGAGAAGTTGTGCATAGTAATTAATAAAGAGCTGAAGGATTTTATATGAGAAGGGAAGACAGCAAGAGTCAAGTGGGATAAGCTTGTTCTTGCAGTAGAACAGGGAGGATTGGAGTTACCCGAGTTGAAGGAATATTTCAGAGCAACACAGTTAAGGCTCCTACACATAGCACAAGCGGAAAAGTATAATTCAAAATGGAAGGAGATGATGAAACGGGGGGGGGGGGGGCTCAAGTAACAGGGAAAGACTGGGATTTTGGATGTAGACCTTTAAGAACAATAATAATCATAAAGAATATTATATTCATAAAGTAGCAGAAGGCATTCCGAAAACTAAGCCAATAGTGATAGAGACAATAGGCATGGGGGGACGGGAATATATTGGAGAAAATTGGCAAAGGAACCAAGGTATTGGGAGCAAATAAATAGAGAAGGAAAGGTAATAGAATGGGAAGACGTCAAACTCTTATTTGGACTGCAGGTCAGCGATTACCTTCCCTATCAAGGACTGATATCATAATATAGGTAAAGAGAAAGAAATAAGGGGGTCCTAAGCAAAAGACCAGCACTGGCAGAGTTTTTGGTAAAATCTAGAACAGAAGTTGCCGTTAAGAAAGGAATAATTAGTACATCATATAAAATATCACATGCTAACTATAAGAATCAATCAGAGGAGGTTAGGAAAGATTGGGAAAAGCAACTGGATAAGCAATTCACAAAAAAAACAATGGGGGGATATATGTATGTTTCCCAAAAAGGGTAGGAGCAAATTACATAGAAAACAATGGCAAATGTGAGATCAATACATGCAGAGGCAGAACGAGGTTTACAAGAAGGCAGGATATGAACGAGCCACGAAATGGTTGACTGAATGACTGGATATTAAAAAAAAGAACAAAGGCAACAACACTCCTTAGGACCAAAAGGGAGAGTTTCAGTCTCAAAGCAGAGGTGGCTTTAGGGAAAATTCAGCCAGAGTAACGGCAAATGAAATCTGCCTTACAACAAACTCACCAACATCAATTGTCTAGAAATGTCCCGATCTGATGCAAAGGAGTGATCCACAGTCAGAAACAGAGCTGGAGCAAAGACTGAGGAAGTTCAGTACCAGGAAGGAGCTGATTCCAAAGATAATACAGCATCCGGGGCATAAAGAGGGTCTTTTAGATATGGAAAAGGCTCAAAGGGAGAATCCAAAGAACGCTTACGGTATTTTCTCTCCCTAACTTTAGCTCTCTCTCTTTCCCTCTCCTCCTTATTGGCCTTTTTAACAGGAGAAAGGGACATACAAAGGGGTACAGGAGAGGCAGGCAACATGCCTCTCATTATTAGCTAGGCCCTCCTATCTGCTAGTGCCCTAACTCCAAAAGTGGCACACACTGAACCCTCAGAGTCGAGCTGGGCAATGCCCAAGCAATATATACACTGATCATAGGTATCCTTGGGGGTAACTTGTGTACACACCCCAGGCATTTTTTAAAAAAAAACAAGGGCTTGTCCATCTTCAGGATGGCAAAGTTACACAAACACAACTCAATTGAAAAAGTATATTAAACACCTGAACTTTAAAACTACAACTAAGAAAGTACAGAACGACTGAAAACTATAACACTATAACAAACTGATATAAATTTTATATATATATATATATATATATATATATATATATATATATATATATATATATATATATATATATATATATATATATATATATATATATATATATATATATATAGGTCTACTTTACATGGTCGACATTTCAGAAAGTCGACTTTCATATGGCTGAGACCATATGATCGACTTTCAGAATGCAGACTATGTAAAGTAAACATAAACAAACAACAAACACTTACCTTAAACTTTTAGCAGGGGCCCTGTAACTTAAATATACCAACTCCGAGATCGCAAGTCAGTGCAGAAGTGGGAAATTTTCCCATTCCGCACTGTGCGGAGATAGCAGTTCCCCACGGTCGGCTTTTCAAAAGTCGATCATATGGTCTCAGCCATATGAAACACGACTTTATGAAATTATGAAAAGTCGACCATGTGAAGGGGACCCATATATATATATATATATATATATATATATATATATATATATATATATATATATATATATATATATGGATCTATCTCATAACACCGACAAGCGAAAACACTGACAACGAGATCACCGACACCGCTACACCAACAGTTGAAAAACACGAAAGTTCACATGCCCGACGAACCACAATCTCAACAGTCAACAAAACAAAACAAATCCGTTTCCGAAAAACACACACACAACACAAGCACACCAAAAACCTTACAAACCTACACTAAACCTTACATACACAACTATCTATGCACTAACCTTAACCCAAACCGTAACCCTAAGGTCCGTCACTATTGCACACTTACCTTAACCACACCCTAAAGTCCGTCACTATCGCACACTTACCTTAATCGCACCCTAACCCTAAAGTCCATCACTATCGCACTTACCTTACCTGCACTCTAACCCTAAAGTCCCTCACTAACACACACTTACCTTACCTGCACCCTAACCCTAAAGTCCGTCACTAATGCACACTTACCTTACCCGCACCCTAACCCTGAAGTCAGTCACTATTGCATACTTACACAGTCGTGCTCGTTTCGCATGTCGGTGGTTTCAGCATTGGGATTCTGGACTGTCGATTTACGTTGTCGGTCTTTTCGTTGTCGACGTTTTCAGCTTTCATTCTTCTCAGGTAGACCCATATATATATATATATATATATATATATATATATATGTATGTATATATAGATATATATATGTATATATAGATATACACACACACGTGTGTGTGTGTGTGTGTGTGTGTATGATGAGAGAGAATCCTATGAGCACTTGCATTCACACACATACAGTATGAAAATAAAAGCTCAAAAGAGCCAACCAACAACAGACTAACAGAAAAGGAGGTACACGAAGATAAAAATACAAATACAGTAAAGACACGAGGAAGGCAAGCGCTATACAGCAAAAAATTCCATTTATCTGTAGGAACTTTGGCAATGCATCTGACTCTTGGAACCAGCTAACAAGATCTCGGGAGACTCAATCATGCAGGGTATTATGGAAGAAGGCATGGAGATTCACAGCTGAAGACTTTGTGCATCCAGCATTGGATTCAAAGTTCCACAGGCTGAGATGGATGGAAAATACAACATCTGACTTAAGGGTAAGCAAATGGCCTTGAAAGGAACTGGGACTCATGAGGTTCTCAGTGTGGAAGGGTCAGGGTCCAAACTAGAGAATGTAGGTAGGAAAGATGCTCTTGACTCTGATGTTAGCAAGAGAAGACACCTGGGAAACATATCTGCTGAAAACTAAAAAGGCCTGCCACATTCTTTTATATTCCATCTGAACAGAAACAGACATTCAGGATCTGACTGATGAAGAAATAGGGTTAGGATGTATGGGGCATGAAATCCTTATAAACCTGACTTACTCTCACAACTGATGGAGAAGAGTTGGAAGAGAACTCCATAGCAGGGGTACCCTGAAGTCTGTCTAACTTCAGAAGTGTTTTCCTTTCTTTATGGGTAGAGGATTTAAATGCAATACAAACAGCATAATTCGAAAAACTGTCCTCCCCTAAATATTTAATGTGTTCAACATGCTTCTTTTGAGGCAAAATATTTACGCTGTGCTCAGATGTTTTAAAAAACTGAAATTCCTTTTTCCCCCTTCTGACTTTTTAAAGCACTGAGTTATTTGTTTCTTCTCCATGACTAGCAGTAACAGTCTGCTAACAAAAGGAACCACAGTAGTAAAATGGTAGTAAGCTGATGGGGGTGGATTTTAACTGGAACTACAACAGATAAGGTTAAAAAAAGAAAAAAAAACGCACTACCTGAAGATAAGAGAAAAACGAACGAACTGACCTGTACAAAGTCTCAGAATTCGGTGATTTACAATCCATGTACAGAACTCAAGAATCTTCCCAAATTAAATTACATTAGATAAGTAGCCTGGGGCTGGTGCCCAATGTGATTTAATTTTAATGTGTAGCAAGACAGATAAAGATGTTAAGATTTGCACTCAGTGTGACTAGGATGGATAGGATTAGGAATCAGTATATTAGAGGGTCAGCTCATGTTGGACAGTTTGGAGACAAAGCAAGAGAGACAAGATTGCGTTGGTTTGGACATGTGCCGAGGAGGGATGATGGGTATATTGGGAAAAAGATGCTAAGGATGGAGCTGCCAGGTAAGAGGAAAAGAGGAAGGCCTAAGATAAGGTTTATGGACGTGGTGAGAGAGGACATGCAGGCGGTTGGTGTGACAGAGCAAGCTGCAGAGGATAGGAAGAAATGGAAAGAGATGATCTGCTGTGGCGACCCCTAACGGGAAAAGACGAAAGATGATGATGAGCAAGACAGATCTGAAGTTGGCTCTTTGGCATGTAGAATAAGGTAAGTCTGGGAAAGCTTTAGGTGCCAGGCTAAATCTCACCAGTCTTAGTCTAAAGGCAAATTTC
This sequence comes from Protopterus annectens, assembly GCF_019279795.1. Classification (NCBI taxonomy): domain Eukaryota; kingdom Metazoa; phylum Chordata; order Ceratodontiformes; family Protopteridae; genus Protopterus; species Protopterus annectens. The sequence goes on along the minus strand of NC_056727.1, from coordinate 902,560,830 downwards.
TAAGCCACACTGACAAGCATGTAGAAACGAGGAAGGACAGTTGCGTAAGAACTTAACATAGCAGTATGCATTCAAATAGCTCACTGTTGCAGTAGCTTTTACTTGTGGCACTTCAGCCACAAAAGACCTGACATCCAGCCTGACTTCCACAGCTCTACACTCTTCCTAAACATAGGAAGGGAGCCAGTCACCCCTTCAAGATGTTACTTATATAGACCTGGAATCCAACCAAGCTACTTTAGAACTTTCTGCTCAGGATAGCCACAGGGTATCCACCCTTCTACTCCATAAGCAAAGTCCTAAGGATACTAACGAAACAGGGACAGATGTTTATACTCCCTGGATCAAAGCAGGTCAGAGGCCCAGAGAGGGGAAAAGTTGTAAAAGGTAGTTGCATGATAACAGTGAACTTCAACCCAGCCCAAGATTTCCAAAAAGAAAGCAAGGGATGGTGAGTGAAACAGAACAGAAACAGTGATCTGCTCAATCATTGGTAGATCACTGTTGCAGTAGTCATTAGTGCTGGTATGATTCCTACAGCTTGAAAGGCTGGGGAAATTAACAGACTAGTAGAGCTGGGCTGCAACGAGCCTGCAGTTGCAAACCCAGACCTAACCTTTGAAAATGTCTAGTTAATACTATTTGGGAAAGATGCAGACTGATGCCCACGTGTTAGCCTTAAGAATAATCTGTGCAGTCACTTCTCCCCATAAAGTCATCTCCAAGACCTCTTGAAAAGACCACAGTGGCTGCTGTACACTTAGTTTTTCCGTTGCTTGTGCACATCTAAGGAAAGAAAAATACTTTCATCCTTGTTCTGAAGGTTAGAGATAAAATAATTGAGTTGGGTATTAACTTCACTTTTGTTCTGAAGGGTAGGGAAGAAAACATGGAGCTGGATATTTCATTGTAGAACTCAGTCACTAATTCCATCTTTAATGTGGGGCTGGTTCTAAGACTGTCCCTGACTTATGGGACACTAAAAAGGCTCTCTGCACATGATGGCCTGTGGTTCTACAATCCTCCTAGCTGAAGTGATGGTCAGCAATAAAGCAGTTTTCCATGTTAGTTACTTGAAGGATGTGTAGGCAGCAAGCTCAAAGTGTGTGTGTGTGTGTGTGTGTGTGTGTGTGTGTGTGTGGAGGGGGGGGGGTCTGTCTCACCTTTTCTAGGACATAGTTCAAGATCTACAGAAAAGCAAAGTACGGTTGTGTACCTACCATAAATGTAGATGTTCAAGTGTATTCACTGTTGCAGTCATTACACTTGGGTTATCCTGCTGGCAGACTACCCGCAGTCGGCCTGAATTCCAAAGTCCTGGTCCGGTGTCGGTTGCTGTCGCCTCTTCCCTGACGTCAGTGCGCCAGGGGTATAAAAGATGCAGCCGACGCCATTTTCTTCAGTTTTTCTTGCCCCAGATGTCAGGTGCCCCCAAAAAGGTATGCCAAAAATTCTGCTTACAAGAAAGCATGCAGTAACATAATCATTACCTTTATCTACAAGCAAATACACCACATAGGTTGTATAGGATAGAGGAGTATAGAGAAGTCCCAGCAAATAAAAGGGGGATGGAGGGAGGGTAACCTGGACTGCAACAGTGAATACACTCGAACATCTACATTTATGGTAGGTACACAACTGTACTATGTTCATCGTGTTTCACTGTAGCAGTCATTACATTTGGGTTGAATCCCAAAGCTGAGGTTGGGAGGCTGGGCCTAAATAGAATTAGGATTGGCTATGCGGCCCTGCAGAACTGCAGTGGCAAAGCCTGCTCTGGATTTAGAGTAAAGAGGTAAGTGGTAGTGCTTTGTAAAAGTGTGCACTGAAGTCCAAGTTGCAGCCTCCAAAATATCCTTGGTTGGTAATCCTCTGAGGAAGGCTGCAGAAATGGCTGCTGCTCTGGTTGAATGTGGCCTAATGCTCTTAGGCACTGATTTGCCATGTTGTGAATAGCAGAAACGAATGCAGTGGCCTATCCGTTTTGAAATAGTCTGCTTTGAAATAGCCTTTCCTTGTGATCCTGCAGCATATGCCACTAAGAGTTGCTCAGTCTTTCTGAAAGCTTTAGTTTTGTCCAAGTAGAAGCGCAACTGTCTGTGTATGTCCAAAGAATGCAGAAGTCTCTCCCCTTTATTCTGTGGGTTTGGATAAAATGTAGGCAAGCCACACTGGACACTACCTTAGGCATAAATGTTGGGTTTGTCCTTAGAGAAACCCTGTCCGGATGGAAAATAATAAAAGGTTCCACAGCCATTAGTGCCTATAACTCTGAGAAACTTCTTGCTGAAGTTATTGCTAGGAGCAGAACTGTTTTCCATGATAAGAATTTTATCTCAGCTGTATTGGCTGGCTCAAAAGGAGGCAGTGTGAGCTTTTCCAAGACAAAATTAAGGTCCCATGCAGGTATTGGTGCTCTCCTTGGAGGTCTTATGTTTTTGGCCCCTCTGAGGTACTGCCTTAGCAGTGGATGTGAAAAAATAGGTGGGTCCGTATTGTAATGAGCTGAAATGGCAGAGGCATGTATCTTAATTGATGAGAAGGATAGGCCTTTGTCCAGCATCTCAGTTAGGTATTGTAAAATCTGAGGAATATTTGGTACAAGCGTGTCAATTCCTTGTGCCTGGTTCCAAGTACAGAATCTCTTCCATTTTTCTGCATAATATTTTCTGGGCCTCCTGGCCTCCAAAATAACATCCATAAATGCTTTAGAGAGAGATGTATTCTGAATGGTTACCTTATCCACCATGCAGCCAGATTTGGGGTTCTGAGATGGCTGTGCAGGATCTGATTGTTTTGTTGGGTCAGTAAATGAGGAATTTGAGGCAATGTGCAGGCTGGGCCTTGAGACAAGTTCTTTAGGATTGCGTACCAGTGTTGGCGTGGCCAATCTGGGGCAATCAGTATCATTTTTGGCTTCTCTTGTCTGAGCTTTAGGAGTACTTTGGGGAGTAGAGGCAGTGGAGGAAAGGCATATACTGTAAGGTTTTTCCAGCTGAATGACAGGGCATCCACTTTCCATGCTTGTTTGTGATAAGTCCTTGCGCAGAATGTCTGAAGTTGGCAGTTGTGAGGGAAGGTAAATAGATCTATGTCTGGGCATCCCCATTTCCTTGTTATCATGCTGAAGATTTGTGGATCTAGTTTCCACTCGTGAGGGTCCATAAGGTTTCTGCTTAGTTTGTCTGCCAGAGCATTTGTTTTTCCTGGTAGGAATTGTGCTTGCAGGTGTACTTGATAAGTCAATGCTGTGTTCCACAAAATCATGGTTTGTCTGCAGAGTGGGTAAGAATGTGTGCTTCCCTGTTTGTTTATGTACCACATGACTGTAGTATTGTCCGTCTTTATCAGCAGTTGTCCTGGATGAAGTAGATTCTTGAAGGCTGTCAGGGCATTTTGTACAGCTAGCATCTCTTTTTGATTGATGTAAAGATGCCTTTGGCTTGCGGGCCATGTTCCTTGAATACATTTTCCTGCCATGTGGGCCCCCCAGGCATAATCTGATCCATCTGTTGTTAGTGTTTGCCTGGCTGTGGGTAAAGTGAATGGCTGTCCCTTTTTCTGGTGACAGGCTTGTGCCCACCATCGAAACTCCTGTTGCAGGCAGGGAATTAGATACCATTGCAGCTTCCTCATAAGCAGTCTTGCATATGGAATTAGCAGAATGCAAGATGCCATGTAGCCCAAAGCCTGCAGAATTTTTCTTGCAGATAACTGGGTCTTTGTTGCCATGCTTTCGAAGTAAGAAGTCAGTTGCCTTTGTTTGTCTGGCGTGAGATAAGCCACCTGGGCAGCTGTATTTAAGCTTGCACCTAGGAATATTATGTCTTGAGAGGGTACTAGTTTTGATTTCTTTTCGTTTACTGTGTACCCTAGGCAAATTAGTAATCTTTTTACAAACGTCAGATGCTTTAGAAGAATGTCTTTGGTCTCTGCTTGAATAAGGCAGTCGTCTAAGTAGGGATAGATTTCAATTCCTCTTTGTCTGCAAAATGCAATTACTGGTGCCAGGCATTTTGTGAAGATCCTGGGCACAGTAGATAAGCCAAAGGGCAGTGCAGAGAATTGACAGTGCATTGAGCCAGCTATGAATCTGAGGTATCTTCTGCAAGATTGTCTTATTGGGACATGCAGGTATGCCTCTTTGAGGTCCAAAGTTACAAGCCAAGTCTGCTTGCCCAGCATGGGCAGAAGCAGCTGCAGAGTCAACATTCTGAATTTTTGGAACATCCAGAAAAGTGTTTAGAATAGACAGGTCCAAAATTGGTCTCTAGGCTTTGTCCTTTCTGGGTACTAAGAAAAGTCTTGAGTAAAATCCTTGTCCCTGCTCTTGTTGTGGTACTGGCTGAATAGCCCTCATGCCCATGAGAGATGAAAAGTACAGTTTTGTACCTACCATAAATGTAGATGTTCGAGTGTATACACTGCTGCAGTCATTACATTTGGGTTATCCTGCCGTCAGGCGGTCCCTCAGTCGGCCAGAGTTCCAAATTCTTGGTCCGGCGTCGGTTGCTGTCGCTTCTTCCCTGACGTCAGTGAGGTATACAAGATGCAGCCAACGCCATTTTCTTCAGTTTTTCTTGCCCCAGAAGTCAGGTGCCCCCAAAAAGGTAGGCTATGTAAATTGCTAATAAAACATACATAAGAAAAGCAATCAAAAACTTTCAGTTACCAGCAAATACTCCCCATAGGTAACAAAGGGTAGAAAGCCTAGGTAAGTACCAGCAAGGAAGAGGGGAAAGGAGGGAGGGTAGCCTAGACTGCAGCAGTGTATACACTCGAACATCTACATTTATGGTAGGTACAAAACTGTACTATGTTCATCGTGTTACACTGCTGCAGTCATTACACTTGGGTAGAATCCCAAAGCTGAGGTTGGGTGGCTGGTTCTATAAGGCATTAGGAGTGGCTATAAGGCCCTGCAGCACTGCAGTGGCAAAGCCAGCTCTGAATTTAGAGTAAAGAGGCAGATGGTAATGCTTGGTGAAGGTATGTACAGAATTCCAAGTTGCTGCTTCCAAAATGTCCTTGGTAGGTACTCCTCTGAGGTAGGCAGTTGAAGTGGCTGTTGCCCTGGTGGAATGAGACCTAATGCTGTTAGGTGCAGCTTTCCCATGGTGTGTATAGCAGAAACATATACAGTGTCCTATCCATTTTGAAATGGTCTGTTTTGAAATGGATTTTCCCTGTGCTCCTGCAGCATATGCTACAAACAATTGCTCAGTTTTCCTGAAAGCTTTCATTTTGTCCAAGTAGAAGCGTAACTGCCTGTGTATATCCAAGGAATGCAGAAGTCTCTCCCCTTTATTCTGTGGATTTGGATAAAAAGTTGGCAAGTGAATAGTTTGGTTTAGAGCCACACTTGATACCACCTTTGGCATAAAAAGTAGGGTTTGTTCTTAAAGACACCCTGTCTTGGTGGAAAATGATGAAAGGTTCCACTGCCATTAGTGCCTGTAATTCTGAAACTCTTCATGCTGAGGTTATTGCCAGGAGCAGAGCAGTTTTCCAAGAGACATAGTTTAAGTCTGCTGAGTTAGCTGGCTCAAAAGGAGGTAAAGTTAATTTTTCCAAGATGAAGTTGAGGTCCCAAGTTGGAGTTGGTGCTCTACGGGGCAGTCTTATGTTTTTAGCTCCTCTGAGGTACTGTTTCAGCAAAGAATTAGAAAAAATTGGTGGGTCTGTGTTGTAATGAGCAGAGATGGCAGAGGCGTGGATCTTAATGGATGACAAGGAGAGGCCTTTGTCCAGCATCTCAGTTAAGTATTGTAGTATCTGAGGAATATTTGGGACAAGAGGGTCAAGGCTGTGAGCCTGGTTCTAGGCACAGAATCTCTTTCATTTATCCGAATAGGCTTTCCTGGTGCTAGGCCTTCTGGTCTCCAGAATGACATCCATAACAGCTTTAGAGAGAGGCATTGCTTGCTTGACTAAGGAATCTGCCATGCAGTCAGGTTTAAAGTCTTGAACTGGCTGTGAAGTATCCGATTGTTTTGCTGAGTCAGAAGATGTGGGATTTGAGGCAAAATCCATGGTGGACCTTGTGCTAAGTTCTTTAAGATTGGGTACCAGTGCTGGCGTGGCCAATCTGGGGCAATCAGGATCATCTTTGGCTTTTCTTGTCTGGCTTTTAGGAGTACCTTTGAAAGGAGAGGTAGTGGTGGGAAAGCATATACTTGTAGGTTTTTCCAGCTGAATGAGAGGGCATCCACTTTCCATGCTTGTGGGTTGTAAGTCCTTCTGCAGAATGTCTGTAGCTGGCAATTCATTGGGGATGCAAACAGATCTATGTCCGGGCTCCACCATTTTTGTGTTATCATTCTGAATATTTGTGGATGTAATTTCCACTCGTGCGGATCCATGATGTTTCTGCTTAAGTCGTCTGCCAGAGTGTTTTTCTCTCCTGGCAGGAATTGTGCTTGCAGATGAACTTGATAGGTTAGAGCTGTGTTCCACAAGGTCATGGCTTGTCTGCAGAGGGGATATGAATGAGTGCCCCCTTGCTTGTTTATGTACCACATAACTGTGGTGTTGTCTGTCTTTAGTAGTAGTTGTCCTGGATGCAGAAGGTCCTTGAAAGCTATAAGGGCATCTTGTACAGCTAGCATCTCTTTTTGATTGATGTGAAGATGCCTTTGTTCTGCGGGCCACTTGCCCTGAATACATTTTCCTGCCATGTGTGCTCCCCAGGCGTAATCCGAAGCATCTGTTGTCAGTGTTTGCCTGGCTGTGGGTTGAGTGAAAGGCTGTCCCTTGTTGAGGTGACAGGCTTGAGCCCACCATCAAAACTCCTGTTGAAGACAAGGAATAAGTGGTATTACTGTTTCCAAACTGTGACAGTGTTGAGACCAGACACTCTTTAGGAACCATTGTAGTTTCCTCATATGCAGTCTGGCATATGGAATTAGTAGTATGCAAGATGCCAAGTACCCCAAGGCCTGCAGAAAATTTTCTTGCAGGGAGTTGGGTTTTTGTTGGCATCAATTGGAAATATTGAGTCAGTTGTCCTTGCTTGTCTGGCGTGAGATAAACCATCTGGGCCGTTGTATTTAAGCTGGCACCCAGGTATATTATCTCTTGTGAGGGCACTAGTTTTGACTTCTTTTCGTTTACTGTGTACCCTAGGCAAATTAGCAATCTTTTTACAAACGCCAGATGCTTTAGAAGAATGTCTTTGCTCTCTGCTTGAATAAGGCAGTCGTCCAAGTATGGGTAAATTTGAATTCCTTTTTGTCTGCAAAATGCAATTACTGGTGCCAGGCATTTTGTAAAGACCCTGGGCGCAGTAGATAAGCCAAAGGGCAGTGCAGAGAATTGGTAATGCATTGAACCAGCTAAGAATCTGACGTATCTTCTGCAATTTTGTCTGATAGGGACATGCAGGTATGCCTCCTTGAGGTCCAAAGTTACGAGCCAAGCTTTCTTGCCCAGCATGGGAAGAAGCTGCTACAGTGTCAACATTTTGAATTTTGGAACATTCAGGTAAGTATTTAGAGAAGAAAGATCCAGAATGGGCCTCCAGGCTTTGTCCTTTCTGGGAACCAGAAAGAGTCTTGAGCAAAATCCTTGTCCTTGCTCCTGTGTTGGTACCTTTTGAATAGCTCTCATGTCCATGAGTGCTGTAATTTGTCTTCGAGTCTCTGCCCATTGGTTTGGTGTCAGATTTGGCATTCTTTTTAACCTTGGCAGAGTGTGAATGTGGAACCTGTAACCTTGAGATACAATATTGATAACCCATTTGTCTTTGGTGATCATATGCCAATTGTGAATGAAAAGCGCTAGTTTTCCCCCCAAGGGGGCTGCCAAGAGAGAAGTGCTTTGCAGCTGTAGTGGGAAGTCATTAGGGCTGTTTTTTATAAAGTTGAGGCCTGTCTTCCCCTTCTTTCTGGGTTGCAGCACCCCATTGTCGAGGCCTGTCTTCCCCTTCTTTCTGGGTTGCAACACCCCATTGTCGAGGCCTGTAAGAACCTTGTGGCTGACCTCTGCCTCTTGGACGTCTGTATCTGCCCCTTTGAGGTCTGTCTGTAACTGGAAATGACCAATTTTTTGTTGGCCAATTTCTGCTAAATCGAGGAGGCTGAACCTGTAAGAAATCCTTCACTGTTTGCATAGATTTTGCCTTATCCTCCATTTTCTTTAATACCTCTTCTGCCTTAACTCCAAATAAAACATCCTGCTGCAAAGGTGCATCCAATAATTTTGCTTTAACATGATCTGGTAAAGTCTGCTCTTTTAACCAAGCATGTCTTCGAATGACAGACCCTGTAACTGCTGCTCTACAGGAGGCCTCTAATGAATCAAAACCACATTGCAAAGTATGTTTTCCCACTTGTTCAGCTGCATGCAATAAATCCTGCATTTCCTTATAGTTAGGAAGATCTGAATTTGGAAGCATTTTTTGTTTCAACTGAGACATCAAATATTGCTGATATTTAAGAAATTTAAGGCCCTCATTGCTAAAGTTGCAGATGTATATACTTTCTTCCCCCATCTGTCTAATGCTCTGGAATCGCTGTCAGAGGGAACTGGATTTTTTGCTGTAGAGGCCTTTACCCCTTTGGGACCCTGGGAAATAGTTTCAGGGTCAGCAACAGGGCTTTTATAAAGAAATTTGTGAGAGTCAGGGACTCTGTAGTATCTGTCTGGCTTAACTGGAGCAGGAGGTAAAGAATCAGGATTTAAACTGGGATTTAGAATACACAACATCCACAATATCTAACACTGGCGGAATAGCAAGGGGTCTGTGTTGAGGTAATAAAAGAAAATCTCTGAGCCTTTTCTTGGATTCTGAATAATCCTGGCCCTCCCAATGGAAATGCTCCCTCATGGTATGTAAGGTTTCCCCAAAGGAGTAGTCCTCTAGTGGAGAGGCTGAAGGAATTGATTCCTCAGCATCATGAATGTTGAAGTTGTTTCTTTGTTTTTAAAGGGGTTTTAGACTTAGCAGAAGATTTAATGGTTAGCCGAGTAGGTCTGAAAACACCCTCTGAAGCTGAGGGTTGTTCAGCTGCTCCAGATCCCTCTAAAGGGTTAATCTCGGTAGGCCGTAAATCTGGTGTATCCGAAGGCCCAGCCATCTCCACGTGGGAGTCAGAGGCGGCCTGCGGTTCCAAAGTAGCAGTCATCAGGGGCTGCAAAGGCGCCTCGCTGAAAACCGGAGAACCGGCGACTGGCCTAGAAGAGGCTTCGTCGTCAGTTTTGGGTCTCGGATGCCTGTCCTCGTCTTTGCGCTTTGTGTGTATACCGGTCGTCGTTGAATTTTCTGCCAAAATAATGTCGGGCAAAATCAAACCGATGTTTAATAGTGCACTTGTTAAAGGTAGCACAGAACCGACAACCTGTGACCGTGGTCTGGGCCTAGGCATGGGATACAATAAGAATGGAAATCCTTATGAGGTATTTGCTTCCCACAAGAAATACAATTATTAACTTTTACTGACATCGGTCTGAGGCAAGAAAAAGTTTCCCCAGTGGGGTACTTAGCTTTGTAGAAGACTTCGGTTCTGGATTCGGAATGAAAATCTCAGGAGTCGGCCGACCGGCACTTGCGAACTGCTTTTGCTTCGGGCACCGCACGGCAAGAAAGACTGAAGAAAATGACGTTGGCTGCATCTTATATACCCCTGGCACACTGACGTCAGGGAAGAAGCGACAGCAACTGACGCCGGACCAAGACTTTGGAACTCTGGCCGACTGAGGGACCGCCTGACGGCAGGATAACCCAAGTGTAATGACTGCAGCAGTGTAACACGATGAACATCTTGCTTTTGTGTCTCTGCCCATTGATTGTGTGGCAGGTCTGGCATACCTTTTGCCTTTGGAAGGGTGTGAAAGTGGAACCTGTAGCCCTGACAGACTATATTTAAGACCCATTTGTCCTGGGTGATCATGTGCCAATTTTGTGAAAAAAGTGCTAGCTTTCCCCCTAAGGGTGCTGCCAAAAGATAAGTGCTTGGCATTGGCAAAGGAAAGTCATTGGGACTGTTTCCTATATTGCTGTGATTTGTCTTCTCTGCTTTTGGAGGTAGAAGCACCCCATTGTTTGGGCCTGTATGAGCCCTGGGGCTGTTGTCTGCCTCTAGGGCGTCTGTATCTGCCTCTTTGTGGCTTGTCTGAGACTGGAAAGGACCAATTTTTAGAAGGCCAGTTCCTGCTAAATCTGGGTGGTTGTACCTGTAAGAAATCCTTTAATGTCTGCATAGATTTCACTTTATCCTCCATTTTCTTCAACACCTCTTCTGCCTTAACACCAAACAAAGTATCATGCTGTAAAGGAGCATCCAATAATTTTGCTTTAACATGATCAGGCAGATTCTGTTCCCTTAACCAAGCATGCCTTCTAATGACAGAACCTGTAACATCGGCCTTGCAAGAGGCCTCCAGTGAATCAAAACCACATTGCAAAGTATGCTTTCCCACTTGTTCAGCTGCATGCAATAAATCCTGCATTTCCTTGTTTTCAGAACATTCAGAATTTGTCAACATTTTCTGTTTTAGCAGTGACATTAAGTATTGCTGATATTTAAGCATATGAAACTGACAATTTAAAGCCCTTACAGCCAAGGTAGCAGAAGTGTAAACTTTTTTCCCTCATCTGTCCAGTGCCCTAAAATCCCTATCTGAGGGAACAGGGTTTTTTGCAGTAGAGGCCTTGACACCTTTGGGACCCTGAGATATAGTTTCTGGGTCAGCAGCATGGTTTTTATATAGAAATTTATGAGAGTCTGGATCCCTGTAGTATCTGTCTTAACAGGTGCAGGAGGTAAAGAGTCGGGAGACAGGCCGGACTCTGAAAATACATAATCTACAATGTCTAGAACAGGGGGAATAGCAAGAGGTCTGCGCTGAGGTAGTAGAAGAAAGTCTCTGAGCCTTTTCTTAGATTCCGAGTAATCCTGGCTCTCCCAGTGGAAATGCTCCCTCATGGTATGCAGGGTTTCTCCAAAGGAATAATCCTCAGGAGGAGAAGCTGAAGGAATAGATTCTTCAGCATCAGAATCCTCATAGGGAGGAAGAGAGTGTCCCTGTTCTGAAGAGGAGTCAGAGGAAATGGAAACCTGATCAGAAGAATCATATTCTGTGTCTTGCCTAGACCTCTTATCAGGAGGGGGATGGGAACCCCTGATCAAAGTAATTAGGTCTTCAGCCATTTTAAGCATCTGGTTTTTAGGCATGGAAGTCTGTCCAGGAGAATGCTGTACTTGTTTCTTTGACTTGGAAGCTGAGGTTGGCTTGATATATAACTGTGTAGGTCTGAAAACACCCTCAGAAGCCGATGCCTGCTCAGCGGCACTGGACCCATCTGAGGGAATAGTTTCCGAGTGTCCAATACCTTGAGTATCCAGAGGCCCAGCTGTCTCCACGTGGGAGTCGGAAGCGGCCTGTGGCTCTGAGGTAGCGAGCATCAGGGGCTGCGAAAGCGCCTCACTGAGAACCGGCGACTGGCCTAGTGGAGGCCTCGTCGTCAGTTTTGGACCTCGGACACCTGTCCTTTTCCTTTTCCTTGCGCTTTTTATAAACTCCGGTCGTCGGCTGTTCCGACGGCATTATATAATTAAACCTTCGGCCAAAGTAATGAAAAGCAAAATTGTACCGACGCTTAATAGTGCATTGGTTAAATCTAGCACAAAACCGACAGCTAGCAATGTCGTGGTCAGGGCCTAGGCAAGGAATACAGTAAGAATGAAAATCCTTATGAGGTATTTGCTTCCCACAAGAAATACAATTGTTAACTTTTTCTGACATCGGTCTGGAGCAAGAAAAAAGTTTCCCCAATGGGGTACTTAGCTTTACTGAAGACTTTGGATCTGAAATTCAATTTCGAAAATCTCAGGAGTGAACTGAGCGAACTGCTTTTGCTTCGGGCACCACACAGCAAGAAAGACTGAAGAAAATGGCGTCAGCTGCATCTTTTATACCCCTGGCGCACTGATGTCAGGGAAGAGGTGACAGCAACAGACGCCGGACCAGGACTTTGGAATTCAGGCAGACTGTGGGTAGCCTGCCAGCAGGATAACCCAAGTGTAATGACTGCAACAGTGAAACATGATGAACATCTACTTTTCTTTGTGATCTCAGGTTTAGGACTCCTCTCAAAAAATGTTAAACAAGCTGCAGCAATGTCTGCGTGTGTGGAGGTGGAGGTGGTGGTGGTGGGTGTTTACAGGAACACAGGCTGAAATGACTGAGGGATGTACCTCTACAGTGGCACATGCCAGACCTGAACTTAATAGCTTATTTAAGAACTGCAGCAGACACCAGTGGTTTGCTAGGATCCTAATCTGAGCAGGATTTAACTGTAGTAGGCTTCCTAACCTCCTTAAGTATAGCTAGCTTGTGCTCAGAGAACTGGGCCTGAAGGGGCACAACAGTTAAATTATCCAGGCAATGAGCTGCAACGTCTTTAGGCTTGGACTATAACTACAAACATCCTTCTTTAATTATATCAGGATGTTAGGAACTAATACCTAGCAATGTTTGGAGCTTATCCACAGTAATACTGTGTGCACTGACCCAAAGCAAATAGCTAATATTCTAACTTGAAATTTAGTGCAAAATTTTCCCCATCCACAGTTATACCCTCTGCTTAACCACTTTAACCTAAGCCTCTCCATTGGCTACATTCTTGAAGCCTGAAAAACAGACATTGTAAAGCTGTCACACAAGGGTGGCCTAACTAAGGAATTTGGTAACTACAGACCCATTAGTCTCACTAGCCTCATATGTAAACGTATGGAATGTATTATCTCAAACCTCACTGATCAGGACTTCAAAAATTTCTTAACCCTGGACCTTCATCAATTCAGCTATGTCAAAGGTAGGTCCTGCCTCTTTAACCTCATTAATTTCCTTGAAAAAGTCACCAAAGCAGAGGCTAGAGGTTATGCAGTGCATACAGCATATCAGAACCTGCCCAAGGCCTTTGACACTTTTCTCCATGTATACATTACTGACAAACTTGTAAATCTGAATACAAGTCTGTATGCAGTGTGGTGGATAGCTAACTGGTTGTCTGACAGAACCGAAGTGGCTAGAGTCACAGATACCTCTTCCGAAAGCAAAACAGTTACCAGTGGTATACTTCAGGGCTCAATGTTGCATTCCCTCCTGTTTGGCAACTGTTTCTCAGACCTTCATGACAACATTCCCGGACTATGGTTTCCTCAGTTTGCAGAAGACTAAATTAGGTTGGATTATTTTATCTTCCACTAACTCACAGCTGCTCCAACATTGATTAGACCATGTTAAGAATTAGTGCAAGGACAATAGTCCTAAATTAAATGTGAAAAAAATGTAGAGTTTATTTTGGAAAACACAACATTTTCACATACCATGATGGTGACCCAATCCTCCAGTCAGACACTGTAGTAAGGGATCTATATATGCTTGCTGATAATTCCTTATCATTTGCTCATTATGTCTCCTCCGTAGTTCAGAAAGCCTTCTATCTGGCTCATCTAATTTCTAAAGGTATCTCTTCTAGATTCAAAGTCGTCTTAATTCCCCTTTACTCATATGCCCTCAGACACACTATTGAATATAACGCACCTTTTGGCAAGCGTTTGTCCAAATACATCATTTAACTTAAAAGACCTCAGAGATTCATAACTAAGAAGATTAGTCGCCTCAAAATCTTAATTATCAGGGCAGAGTGGCAGCCCTCTCTCCATACTCAGTCTCACAGACTACTCCACTGAGATCTTTGTCTAGCCTTTCAAGTTATGAAAATGCACCCCCCTTTGACCTTCTATTTCTTCACAAAACAAATGGTATGTCAAATACCGAGTTAAAACAAGATGAAGAAATATATTCATATTCTGATGCATCACCCACCTCTGGTGCAAACTTCCTCTACATGTCAAGCACAGTACCACTCTTGCTGATTTCAAGGTGTGTGTGCCTCTTGTATATCTGCCACCACTGGAAGAGGCAATAAGCAAACACTACACCCTTGGTGCCTCCCCTTACCCCACTCATTCATACGAGTTAATATGTGCTGATTCTTTCACTGATACTTCTTTTGCTAACACTGATGTTGAAGAAACAGTAAAATATATGCTTAAAGCATCAGTCAATTATATAAACATGCTGCACATAGTACAATTACTTCACAAAATGTTTAATGTTTTATACCAGTTAAGCATGAAAGGCTACGAAAACATACTGAGGTAATGATGACAGGAAGAAGAATGAATAAATCCGACTTGTATTTTACTTTTCTCTAATGCATACTTTGTTTTTTTCTGAACCCATTTATGTTCTTATCTAAAATATTACATATTATGGACGCAAAAACTGGATCTGCAAGTTTTACATGAAGAAAACATGTGCAAATGTAAAGCAGACCCTTTACTTTATAAACATTATAAAGAGATGAAAGTCTTTTAGGCTTTGTGCACTTCTCTTTGGATGCAGTGTGAGGAGGACTAGAGGTTGATTAGGCTAACTAGGATTATTGGTTACATTTCACACTTCCCTACAGTTTTTTTTTGGCTCCACTGCAGCTGTCCATCAGTTGCTACCAGAGCTTTTCCTCAGCTGTTGGATCTACTGAACCCCCAAATCTCTCCCTGACTTCCCTCTGACAATGTTCACAACCGGAAAGGAGACTTAGCATCCTGACAGGATGCATCATACTGCTGCAGACGCAGTGGTTAACCTATTACTCTCCACCCCTGTGCCTGTACAGTAACACTCTGAGGGTGGGAGTGAAATGGAAATAAGCGCTGGACCACCCCTCACTACTGCAAGGAGCTGATGTCAGCAGGACACCTGCCCAACCTCAGGCAGCACTAAGTGGCTGTTTCCCTGGTCTCCCCCAAGGAAATCAAACTGCACAAGTGTGCCCTGAGCCTGTGTGCCCACCACGCATAGGCACACCCATTCTCCCTGCCTTTTCCATCAAGCACTAAAGCGACTATTCAAACTTAGGCTGCCTGAGACATAGTTATGGCCAGCTGCAGCACTCCATATGAGGTCTTAACTGAAGCAACTGTTTACTACATTTGTAGCAAGCAGTTTGCTACAGTTTAATACAAGTTTTTTTTTTTTTAAATTAAAACACAAATGCCATAGCAGTCCATGCAGGTAGGGTATAGGCTGTAGCAACTGTTTGCAGCAGTTTAAATGAAGACTTTTTTTTACCTAATTCATGAGCATCTCAGCACTCCATGCAGGCAAAGTATAAACTGTAGCAATTGTTTTTTCATGTGTGTGTAAGGAGAGGCAGGACACAGAAATTGGACCTGAATGGATGGGGCAGTGGGAAGAAGGGGGTGTCATGTATCTAGCTAAATGGTTGGTGTGCCAGTAACAGTAGTTTTTTTTTTTTTCTCTTTAACTGAAGAGCTGTGGACATGGATCTCACTGCAATAA
This sequence comes from Protopterus annectens, assembly GCF_019279795.1. NCBI lineage: Eukaryota > Metazoa > Chordata > Ceratodontiformes > Protopteridae > Protopterus > Protopterus annectens. The sequence continues at coordinate 902,545,455 of NC_056727.1, read as the reverse complement.
ATCAATGAGTATCGGCTTATTACAATAAAGTGTGCAATTTTTTTTTTTTTTTTGCTCTTCACTTGAAGAACTCAGGAGGTGTTGGAGCCAGCTACACTTCTGGTCATGGCTTTATCCTTCTATACTTTCAGTGCAGGCTTCAAGCCTCTGTATATTTTTCTTGAATCCATGAAGTACAAGAGTATAGCCCTAACTGCAAGCCAGGCAACACCACACTGTGGTGTTGTCTGTCCTTATCATCAACTGGCCCTCTTTGAATGAAATGGTGAACTTTTTTTTGCCAGTTTTTTTACTGCCATTTCTTTTTAGATTGATGTGCAGGTGAAGTTGATCCTGATAGTGATCCTGCAAGAAATCTGAGGTATCTTCTTCTGCAGATTGGCTCTAATGGGGGCGTGCCTATGCCTCCTTGAGATCTAGAGTTACCAGCCAGGACTCCTTTTTGCCCATGGGAGAAGCTGCTGTAGGGTCAGCATTTTGAATTTTGGGACAATGATGTATGTATTTAAGGTGGACAGGTCGAGAATTTGGTCTCCAACTTTTTCCTTTTTCTTGGAACTAGGAAGTCTGGAGTAGAACCCCTTTCCTTGTTCTGCTGTTGGCACTCTTTCCACAGCTCTCATGTTTGCTAACTCCATTATCGCCTCTGTTTTCAGGATTTGCTTAGAACCCCCCATAACTGGAGGATTTAACTCAGGAGAAAGTGAAGTGAAAGGAATGAGTCTGCTTACCTCTCCCATGGTATGGTTGGATGTGCATATCTGCAGGAACACAATGCATTCTCGTTCAATAATGGAGACCAGAGAAACAGGCACTTTGTGTCTGTTTTGAGGGAGCAGGGATGCCTATAAGATACAACTGCATGTCTCCATGAGACTCTACCAAGGTGGGCATGCAGGGGTGATAGGTGGAAGTTAAAAATTCCAGTTCCCCATGATGCATAACAGCATAAGTCCCACCACTGCCCCTCACCCCTACAAGGAACGAAAGGGCTGTAAGGTTCTCATGTCCTGGAAAATGAATGAGCCAATAAGGCAAACTTGGAAGAACGCTTTAAGGACAAACTAGGAACTGGAGTATAAAATGAAGTACAAAAAAAATGTTACATTCAAGCATAGGCAATAATGCCATTCTAGCCTGCCAATACTCTAAAGAAGATGTTCTCATAATAAGTGTCTAGGCTGTTCTTAAAAATATATAAACTAGTGCTTGCCTTAAAGTAATCTGCTAGTCTATTCTTTGTACCAGCTACTCTCTCAGAGAACCAATTAGTACACTTTTCATTCCTATAGAATCTTCTACATAGGTTGTCTAATGATTCTCTACTAGTTTATGATAACCCCAAACATTCCCACAGGTAGTTGTTTCTAAATGCCCTATATACCTGAATAAGGTCTCCTCTTAAACATCTAAATAAGACATTATGAAAGTTCAGATACTTTAGTCTTTCATCATAACTTAAAATTTCACATCCCTGAATGCTCTTGGTATATTTCCACAGTACTCTTTCCAGTTTACTCATGCTTGTTTTCTTATAAGGATTCAATATTGTTATTCCATATTCAGGTTTGAGTCTAATGTAACTAACAAACAATGACTTCATCATTTCTGATTTCCTAGACTTTATAAATCTTTTCATACAGCCTATAGTTCTGTAACTATCATTAAGTGGCTGATAAAATCAGAAAAACTCAAAGCTGGAAGGACTTCTGGTATGATACAGGGTGAATGAAAGGACCTTTGATAGGGTTCCTCATACAGAAATCAATAATGAAGTCATAGGAGGAACAGCATTGTTATTCTGTTGGTACAGCATATGAAGAAATGTGCAGGAGGGGAAAGAGAAGGATAACAACTGTAAAATCATCCAGCATCGCAATGCACAAGAACCGCATGGGATGGAAAACCAGTGACACAAGTTGCCAATGCAGGAGGGGATCACCATATCTACGACTGAAAAAATGGACAAGATACTGCAAAAAATATTAAGTACTAAAGAAGCCATTCAAGAAAACATAAGAAAGATGGACAAAAAGTTGGAAGAAGTGGATGCCACACTAAACTGACTCCTGGAAGAAATAGAAGAGCTTAGTAATAACAGAAAAGAACACATAGCTAGATTAGCAGAATTGGAACAGGCCCAGGAAGAAATAAGGGAGAAACTGGTAGAGCTAGAAGACTGGGTACAAAGAGAAAATCTTCATTAAACTTGGGTGCTTGAAAGAATGAGGGAACATGTTTATAATATGCATAAGCATATGGAACATAATGCATTGGCAAAGCACTTTATGGAATATGGGGAGCAACACATATTTGGCTTTAGGGTGGTTGAAATGATGTACCCTAATGCTCAGGGAGGAGATTTTAGAAATGATACGGAAGAGCAGGAACTGGACTCGGTTAATGAGTTAACTTTCAATGGGGAATTTTTGCTTGTTAGTATGTATGTAGTGTCTCTATTTACATCTATTCCTCATGATAGTTGCATTGATATGTTGAAGCATTTTTTAGTTTCAAAGAGTAGTTATGATATAGTGACTGTAGATTTGATTTGCTTATTTTTGGAGATGGTTTTGGAAAACAATGTATTTATGTACGACAAATGCACATTTTTGCAGAAAGTTGGCGTAGCTATGGGCACTAGCTGTGCCAATAGCTACGCAAACACAGTAATGGTTCAATGGGAGAACAAATATGTTTTTGACTCTACTTTTTCTTCTCATGTAGGGTTTTATAAGAGGTTTGCAGATTACCTCTTTCTCGTGTGGAATGGTACCCATGAATTACTACTGGAGTTAATTCAATATTTAAATGGAACGGAACAATTTTTGTCTTTTACACACAAAATTTCGGATAAAGAGTTAGATTTCTTGGATGTGAGAGTGTTGGTTGATGCGTTGGGACATCTTACTACTACCTTGTTTAGGAAAGATTACAGGAAAAAATACATTGTTACAGTATGCATGCGAAATATGTTTTCAAAAATGTAGCTAAGGAACAATGTTTACGCCTTTCTAGGTTAAATAATGAAGATACACTTTTTGAGAAAGATGCGACTTGTTTTAAACAAGCATTATTGGATGGGGATACAAGGAGAAAGAGATCGAAGAAGCTACCAATTTTACATATAGAAACAGGAGGGGCAAAGGAAAACCCTATTTTTCACATAGGACAACTGAGGTGAAAGAAGTAAAAAGGATTAACCACGTTAAGGAACATGTACCTATAACCCTATTCTATACCTCAGATATAACAGAAATCATGAAGGTGATTAAAAATAACTGGCCCATTTCCACATTTGGACCAGGACATCCATTCTTTAGTGGGCGAGGAAAGTACAGTTTTGTACCTACCATAAATGTAGATGTCCGATAGGCATGCATCTGCAGTCCTTACAAATGGGTTGTCCTGTCGTCAGGCAGCCCTTCGGTCGGCCGGATTCCAAAGTCTGGGTCTGGCCTCGGCTGGTGTCGCACTTCATCCAACGTCATAGCTGCAGTTATTTGGGTATAAAGGCATCAGCCGATGCCATTTTCCTCAGTGTTTCTTGCCCCAGATGCTAGGTGCCCTCTAGGAAGGCTAAATTTGGATAAATGCAAATGGTTCCAAATAGTAGAGAGCAAACAAAAAATAAGCATGTATGTACATATATACAAACAAATACACCATAATGGATTCCCCCAGCTAGCTACAAGATGGGCAAATACCCTAGGAGTACCACAGAGGGGAAGGAGGGTGGGTAATCCTGACTGCAGATGCATGCCTATCGGACATCTACATTTATGGTAGGTACAAAACTGTACTATGTCCTTCAAGGATGCATCTGCAGTCCTTACAAATGGGTAGAATACCATAGCCAAACTGGGGGAGGAGGAGAAAAAAGATTATGGTGTGGTTAAGATCCCTTGCAAAACAGCAGTGGCAAAACCTGCTCGGGATCTGGAGTATAAAGGTAAATTATAATGCTTGGCAAATGTATGCACGGAGCTCCAAGTAGCAGCCTCTAAAATGTCTTTGGTAGCCACTCCTCGTAGGAAAGCTGTAGTAGTGGCTGTAGCCCTTGTAGAGTGAGGCCTGATGTTTTCTGGAGTTTTCTTCCCATGGTAGGAGTAACAAAATCTAATGCAATTTCCTATCCACTTAGAGATTGTCTGTTTTGAAATTGCTTTTCCTTCCATTCCTGTTGCATATGCTACCAATAGCTGGTCAGTTTTTCTATTGCCCTTGGTCCTGTCCAGGTAGTAACGTAATTGTCTATGTACATCCAAGGTATGCAACAGTCTTTCTCCCCTGTTCTGTGGGTTGGGGAAGAATGTAGGTAGGTGGATAGCTTGGTTTAAAGATACCCTGGAGACCACCTTTGGCATAAAAGTAGGATTTGTTCTCATGGACACTCTATCTTGATGGAAGATCAGGAAGGGCTGTACTGCCATTAATGCCTGTAGCTCAGATACCCTTCTTGCTGAAGTGATTGCAAGCAGGAAAGCAGTTTTCCATGATAAGAATTGTAATTCTGCTTTTGCTGCTGGTTCGAAAGGAGGGAGTGTCAACTTTTCTAGCACAAAGTTCAAGTCCCATGCTGGCAATGGTGGTTTCCTAGATGGTTTTACATTTTTAATTCCTCACAGAAACTGTCTGAGCAGAGGATGTGAGAAGACTGGAGGATCCAAGTTGTATTCTGCTGAAATAGCTGATGCATGAATCTTAATGGAAGAATAGGACAGGCCGTTGTGGAAGAGCTCTGCCAAATATTCCAGGATGTTGGCTATATTTACCAGTGACACATTTTCTCCTTTTGCAGTACTCCAAATGTGATATCTTTTCCATTTTGCTGAATAATTTTTTCTTGTTGAGGGTCTGCGAGCCTCCAAGATAATGTCTTTAACCCTTTGGGATAAACTTGGGTTATTTGGTCTTATGCAATATTCCAGGCAGTCAGCTGCAGTGTTTTCAGGTTTGGATGCAGGATGTTGTAGTTGTTCTGAGTTAACAGTAAGGGAACCAGTGGTAGAGGCCATATTTGTTCCCGAGACATGCTCCTCAGTAATGGGTACCAATGTTGCCTTGGCCAGTCTGGAGCTATCAGGATGATCCTTGGACGGTCTTCTTTGATCTTCAATAGTACCTTGTGCATCAAAGGAAGTGGTGGGAATGCATATGCTGTCAGGGTTTTCCAACTGAAAGATAGGGAGTCCACTTTCCAAGCAAGTGGGTGGTACGTCCTTGTGCAGAATTTCTTCAGTTGGTGATTGCGTGGGGATGCAAATAAGTCTATTTCTGGTAGTCCCCATTTCCTTGTAATGGTTTTGAATATGTCTGGATGCAACATCCATTCGTGGGCATCCGTGGTAGTTCTGCTTAGTATGTCTGCTAGTATGTTTTCTTTTCCTGGCACAAAAATTGCTTGTAACTGAATGTTGAGGGTCAGGGCCACATTCCAGAGTTCCATTGCCATGCGGCATAGAGGGTACGAATGTGTGCCTCCCTGTTTGTTGATGTACCACATAACTGTGGTGTTGTCTGTCCTTATCAACAGTTGACCTTGTCGAAGAAATGGTCTGAATGTCTGAATTGCCAGTTTTACTGCCAGCATTTCCTTTTGATTTATGTGTAGGTGCAGCTGGTCTTGAGTCCATAAGCCTTTGTATGCACTTGTCCAGCATGTGCGCCCCCCAACCGAGGTCTGAGGCGTCCGTTGTGATGGCCTGACTTGGTTGAGTGCTGTGGAAGGGCAGTCCTTTGTTTGATTGACAGGCCTGAGCCCACCATTCGAACTCTTGCTTCAGGCAAGGGATTATTGGAATTTGGGTTTCTAGGCTGTGCTTGTGCTGAGACCATAAATTCCTTAGGTACCACTGTAACTTTCTCATATGCAGCCTGGCATGTGGAACCAAAATTTTGCAGGATGCCATGAAACCCAAGGCTTGCAGGACTTTCCTTGCTGTTAGCTGGTTCTGTTTTGTTAATGCCAAGAAGTAGAGAGGGAGTTGCTCCTGTTTTTCTACTGTTAGGAATGCCATTTGTTGTGATGTGTCCAGCTCTGCACCCAAAAAGGTTATCCTTTGGGATGGTATCAGCCTTGACTTTTTTATATTGACTGTGTATCCTAGGGCTTGCAGTAGATAAATGACCCTTTTTAAGTCTTCTGCTAGTTTGTTTTTGTTGTCCGCTTGTAACAGGCAGTCGTCCAGGTAAGGGTAGATTTGAATTCCCTGAAGCCTGCAATGAGCAATTACTGATGCCAGGCATTTTGTGAACATTCTGGGCGCAGTAGATAAGCCAAAGGGCAATGCTGAGAATTGATAATGCTCTGATCCTGCAAGAAATCTGAGGTATCTTCTGCAATTTGGTCATATGGGGACGTGCAGGTATGCCTCCTTGAGATCTAGAGTTACCAGCCAAGACTCCTTGCCCAACATGGGAAGAAGCTGCTGTAGGGTCAGCATTTTGAATTTTGGGACAATGAGGTATGTGTTTAAAGCGGACAGGTCGAGAATAGGTCGCCATTGGTTGCCTTTTCTTGGTACCAGGAAGAGCCTGGAGTAAAATCCCTGTCCTTGCTCCATAGATGGTACCTTTTCTACAGCTCTCATCCTTAGTAAGTGAGTTATTTGCTTTAGAGCTTCTGCCTTTTGATTTGGAGGTAGGTTTGGCATTCCTCTCTTCCTTGGTAGAGTATGGAAGTGAAACCTGTAACCTTGGTCTATTGTCTGCAAAATCCATTTGTCTCCTGTGATGTAATGCCAGTTTACTGAAAATAAGGCTAGCTTTCCGCCTAAGGGTGCTTCTAGTTGTTCCCTGGTAGGCGGTGCTAGAGCCAAGTCACTGTGATTGTCCTGTAGTCGTGGTGGTGGCTGTGTCTGTGGCTGTACCTCGCTGGTTGTTAGCCTGCCACTGACGTCCCCTGTAGGCACCTCTGGATTGACCCCTGCCTCTTGAGCGCCTATTCCTGCCTCTCTGAGCTTTGGAGGTGTCTGGAAAGGACCAATTCTTGGAGAGCCAATTCCTGCTAAACCTTGGAGGTTGGACCTGTAAGAAATCTTTGACTGTCTGGACAGATTTTGCCTTCTCTTCCATCTTCTTCAGCACCGGTTGTGCGGGAGAGCCAAACAAATTGATCTTGTCCATGGGAGCATCCAGTAGCTTTGATTTAACATGATCTGGTAAGGGCTGCTCTTTTAACCATGCATGTCTTCTGATCACTGTGCCAGTCATGGCTGATCTAAAGGAAGCCTCCAGTGCATCATAGCCGCATTTTAAGGAGTGGTTACTGACCTGCTGAATGTTATGTACCATTTCCTGAACACATTTTTTGTCTAATGGTTCATCCGAGGACAGCTTTTTAGTTAACTGGTCTAACATAAATTCTTGATACTGGATCATGTGGAATTGACAGTTCAAGGCCCTAGCTGAAAGAGTAGCAGAAGTGTAAACTTTTTTACCCCATCTCTCTAAGGCCCTAGATTCCCTTTCAGAGGGGAGGGGGTTTTTGGTAGAGGTAGCTGCTACAGCCTTGTGTCCCTGGGAGATAGTCTCGGGATCTGCAAAAGGGGCCTTATACAAATGATAATGTGTGTCCGGAACCCTGTAGTACCTATCGGGCTTAGCAGGGGCCGGAGGAAGAGAATCAGGAGCAGTACAAGCATCATTAAAAGCATCATCCACAACAGTAAGTACTGGAGGAATGGCTAAAGGCCTATGCTGTGGCAAATGCAAAAAGGTTCTAAGCCTTTTCCTTGAGTCTGAAAAATCCTGGCCCTGCCATTGAAATTGTTCCCTCATAGCATGCATGGTTTCCCCAAAAGAAAATTCCTCAGGCGGAGAGGCAGAAGGAATGGACTCTTCTGCATCAGAGTCCTCATAAGGAGAAAAAGGGGCCTCTGGAGGGTCTGAATTATCTGATTTGTCAGAGGAGCCATCTGAAGAAACTGGCTCAGGGGGCTCTACTCTAGTCCTCTTCTCTGGAGGTGGGTGAGAGGCCTTGTCTGGAAGTGGTTGGGATCCCCGGATCAAAGAAATGAGATCCTCTGCTAGACTAAGCATTTGTGAACTAGAACTGGGCCTGTGAGAGGGGGTCTTAGCAGGCACAGTTTTGGTAGTTTTTGCTGCTTTAGCCCTGGCAAAGGCCTTAATCGACATGGATGCAGGAGGCCTAGCAGCTCCACGTGCAGGGGTAGAAATATCCAAAGGGATAGTATCTGATAAATCCTGTGAACCTGTAGGAGCAGGTGGTATTTCAGTAGCAGATTCAGCCAAGCTGGAAGAGGCCTCGGTAAGTGGCAAGCTTTCGGCCGAAGGAAGAACCGTGGACTCGGTTTCAGCCGAAACCGACACACTCGCGGTTGGCTTAACCGTGGTTTCGGCCGAAACCGCGGACCTCGAGTGTCGGTCCTTTTCCTTGCGTTTTTTAGAAATTTGCGTAGTCGGAGTATCCAACGGCATAATGTAAGCAAAAGCAGAGCCGAAAAACTCTTCAGCAAATTCAGACCGACGTCTAAGCGTTCATCGGTTGAAAGAAGCACAGGCTAGACAAGCTGCTACGTCGTGGTCTGGGCCTAAGCAAGGTAAGCAGTAAGAGTGGAAATCTTTATGAGGTATTTGTTTCCCACAATTTAAACAGTTATTCACTTTTTCTGACATCGGCTGAGGCAAGAAAGAGTCCCCAATGGGGTACTTAGCTTTTTAGAAGTCTTCGGTAGTAGTAGGAGTATTCGGTAGTAGTAATCTCTGGATCTGACCGACCGGCACTTGCGAACAGCTTCTGCTTCGGGCGCCACGCGGCAAGAAAGACTGAGGAAAATGGCGTCGGCTGATGCCTTTATACCCGAATAACTGCAGCTATGACGTCGGGTGAAGTGCGACACCAGCCGAGGCCAGACCCAGACTTTGGAATCCGGCCGACCGAAGGGCTGCCTGACGACAGGACAACCCATTTGTAAGGACTGCAGATGCATCCTTGAAGGACATCAATGAACAGTAACTATGATAATGCAGTAATCTAAACAATTCTCGTCAGAGGAAGAGAAGAGGACTATCCTATCGTAAATACTAATAAGGAGAGAATAACAAGAGACTCACTTAATGAACCAGGAACATGAAAAGTTAATGAAAAAGGGATTCATGAAAGCATATTGGGGGGGGGGGCATTACACTGGTATGGAACTGTACTCCCTTCAAAGTGGAGGATATCTGGAAAGCCTCCCAAGGGTGGGTTAAGTTTTGATAAGAGGAGATTGGGTCAGGAAGATGATTACATTTCGTAATATCTACTTGCCACCCAGACCAAAGACAGGAGAAATTAAAGTGATTTTGTTGCAAATGTTGGATTTCTTACACGGGATAGGTATAACGGGATGGTTAGAACATGATAACTAACAGATGAGATGCAACTGGTGGCCCAAGGTGAAATACAGTAGTGAGAGAAGGAATATACCTTAAAAAATTATGAAGCTGTCTGGTTTCAAGGAAGTAGAAGAATTATTTCCCCAGAGAGTGACCCCCAACATTTAGAACAGGAAGGTATGCTGTGGGAGCCAGATTAGACAGGTGGTTCGGGACCTTAGGACACTCCCTATATTGGCATCAGATCACTCTCAGGCGATATTAGAACTACAACACCAGTTACAAATGGAAGAGGAGAGACACTAGAGAATGGACATGTACATTTTTGAAAGACAGGGAGAAGGAAGGGGAGCTTAAGAAGATTAATAAGAAAATGGAGACATCATTAAAAGATAACCAACTAAACAAAACAGAGGAATGGGAGGTTATCAAAACAAAAATTAAAAGATACAGGAATTGGAAAATAGGAAATGGAAGGAGAAGAGAAGATAGGAAACAACCGGAGTACAGCAGATACAAGAACTGGGGGTCTAAGATGACAGGGGAAGAACAGCAGGAAAGTACAGTTGTGTACAATTACCATAAATGTAGATGTTTGAATGTATTCACTGTTGCAGTCATTACATTTGGGTTACCTGCTTGTAGGTAGCCCTCAGTCAGCCTGATTAACAAAGTCTTGGGTCCTGCATCGGTTGCTGTCTCTTCTTCCGTGACGTCAGGTCATCAGGGGTATAAAAACATGCAGCCGACGTCATTACATCAGTTTTTCTTGCCCCAAATGTCAGGTGCCCCCCAATGGGAAGCAATTAAATCTATAAATATACAAGGAATTTAGATAACATTAGGACCAGCTATAAGGCCCTGCAAGACTGTAGTGGCAAAGACAGCCCTGAATTTAGAGAAAATTGGAAAATGGTAATGCTTGGTGAACGTATGTACAGAACTCCAGGTAGCAGCTTCTAGGATGTCCCTGATAGGTACGCCTCTAAGAAAGGCTGTAGAGGTAGATGCAGCCCTGGTTGAGTGGGATCTGATCCCCTGTGGGATAGGTTTTCCATGGTGCTTATAGCAGAAGTGAATGCAATGGCCTATCCATTTGGAGATAGTTCACTTTGAAATAGCCTTCCTCTCTGTCCCTGCAGCAAATGCCATCAGCAGTTGTTGATTTCCTTTGAGGTTTAGACCTGTCCAAGTAGAATCTAAGTTGTCTGTGCACATCTAAGGAGTGCAGTATCCATTTCCCTTTGTTCTGTGGATTAGGAAAGAAGGTAGACAAATGAATGGACTGATTAAAGGCCACACTGGATACCACCTTTGGCATGAAAGAGGGATTGGTCCTGAGGGACACCCTGTCCGCATGAAAGATGATGAAAGGCTCCACTGCCATAAGGGCCTGTAATTCAGATACCCTTCTTGCTGAAGTGATGGCTAAAAGGGAAGCTGCTTTCCAAGAAAGGAATTTTAAATCTGCAGTAGCAGCTGGCTCAAAAGGAGGAAGGGTGAGTTTCTCCAATACAAAGTTAAGGTCCCAGGCTGGAGTTGGAGCTCTCCTGGGTGATCTTAAAATTTTTGGCCCCTCTGTGGAACTGCTTGAGCAGTGGAAGAGAGAAGAGGGGAGGTTCTGTATTATAATGAGCTGAAATGGCTTAGGCGTGAATTTTTATTGAGGAAAAAGACAGGCCCTTGTGAAGCATCTCGGCTAAGAATTGTATAATCTGAGGTAAATTGGGCACTGCTGTGCTCATCCCCCCTTGAGACTGGTTCCAGGCACAGAATCTTTTCCATTTTTCAGCATAAGATTTTCTAGTACTAGGCCTCCTTGCCTCTAAAATGACATCCATCACTGGTTTACTGAGGGATGGTAAAGGAGAGCTTAGGTAATTAGCCAGGCTGCTAGGTTTAGTGTTCGAAGCTGAGAGTTAAGAATCTGGTTCTCCTGCTGAGACAGCAGGGTAGGAGTCTGAGGCAGTTGCCATGGGGCCAACAGTGACACACTGCACAGGATGGGGTACCAGTGTTGGTGCGGCCAGGCTGGTGCAATCAAAATCATCCTTGGTTTGTCTTGTTTGATCTTTAGTAGTACTTTGGAGAGCAGAGGCAGAGGAGGAAAGGCATAAACTGGTTTTTTACAGCTTAAGGACAGAGCATCCACTTTCCAAGCTTGTCTGTGGGGAGTCCTTGCACAAAAATTTTCCAAATGATAGTTCTGGGGGGAGGCAAACAGGTCTATATCGATGCTCCCCCATTTGCTTGTCAACATGTTGAAAATTCTTGGTTCCAGTTTCCACTCGTGTGGGTCCATGAGGGTTCTGCTTAGTCCATCTGCCAGTGTATTTAATTTTCCTGGCAGGAATTGAGCTTGTAGATGTACTTGGTAGCTCAAGGCTGTGTTCCACAATGCCATGGCTAGTCTGCAGAGGGGGTAAGAATGTGTACCCCCCTGCTTGTTTATGTACCACATAACAGTGGTGTTGTCCGTCTTTACCACTAATTGTCCTGGAATAATGTGGTTCTTGAAGGCTGTCAGAGCATTCTGTACAGCTAACATTTCTTTATGATTGATGTGAAGGTGCATTTGAATTGGGTTCCATTTGCCCTGAATACACTTCCCTGCCAGGTGCGCCCCCCCATGCATAGTCTGATGCATCTGTGGTTAGGGTTTGGGCAGCAGGGGGTAGTGTGAATGGTAGTCCCTTGTTTTGGTGGCAGGCCTCTGCCCACCAAAGGAACTCTGGGCATAGACAAGGAATGATAGGAATCATTACTTCTAGATCCTGAGAATGTTGACACCACAGGCTTTTTTAGATACCATTGTAGTTTCCTCATATGCAGTCTTGCATATGGAATTAGAAGAATGCAGGAGGCCATGAACCCCAAGGCTTGCAGTATTTGCCTCGCAGATAGCAGGGTTTTTGTGACCACTTGTTTGAAGTAGGGTGTCAAGTGAATTTGTTTCTCTGGCCTGAGGAAAGCCATCTGGGAGGTTGCATTCAAGCTTGCTCCCAGGAATATAATTTGTTGACAGGGTACCAGGTGTGATTTCTTTTCGTTTATGGTGTACCCCAGACAAGTTAGCACCCTCTGTACAAAAGCCAGATGATTTAAAAGTATGTCCTGGTTTTCTGCCTGAATTAGACAATTGTCCAGGTATTGGTATATTTGAATATTTCTTTGCCTGCAAAATGCAATGACTGGAGCTAGGCACTTTGTGAGTACCCTGGGCGCAGTAGATAAGCCAAAGGGCAGTGCAGAGAACTAATAATGCGTGTAGCCTGCTTTGAAGCGTAGGTATCTTCTGCAAGATTCCCTGATTGGGATGTGCAGGTATGCTTCCTTTAAATTTAGTGTTGCATAGGAAGCAACTGGTGAAGAGTCAGCATCTTGAATTTTGGACTCACCAAAAAGGTGTTTACAGTAGGCAGGTCCAGGATAGGATGCCATGGGTACCAGGAAAAATCTCGAGTAGAATCCTTGTCCCTTTTTCTCTTCTGGTACCAAGTGAATAGCCCCTTATTCTCTTCTGGTACCAAGTGAATAGCCCCTATGCTTAAGAGAGAGAGAGTAGTTGCTTTTGGGCCTCTGCCCACTGCTTTGGAGGTAGATCCAGTCAACCACTTGGAGTTGGTGACATGTGGAAGTGAAATCTGTATCCTTGGGACACTATAATTAAAACCCATTTGTCCTGGGTAATGAGTCCCCAGTTCTTTACATGAAGTGCAATCTCTCCCCCTAAAGAGGCAGTCAGTTGAGAAGTGCTTGGAAGTTTTAAAAAGAAGTCATTGAGACAGTTTACCATAGGGGGGAGTTTTATTACTCCCAAATTTGGAAGCGGAGGCCCCCCACTGCTTAGTCTTGTGCGTCCCCTGGGACTGAAGCCTGGGTGCTCTGCTGGATCTGGGTTTGGACTGAGAAGGTCTGGAAGAGGCAGGAAAGGGCCAATTCTTAGAAGGCCAATGCCTACTAAATCTTGGAGGTTGTACTTGTAAAAAGTCTTTAACAGTTTGCATTGATTTAGCTTTTTCCTCCATCTTTTTAAGAACTTCTTCTGCCTTGTTGCCAAACAGGTGGCCCTGATTTAATGGAGCATCCAGTAATTTCGCTTTAACATGATCTGGCAAGGATTGTTCCTTAAGCCAAGCATGACATCTAAGTACAGACCCAGTTACCGCAGCCCTGCAAGATGCCTCTAGTGAATCAAAACCACACTGCAATGTATGTTTACCAACTTGTTCAGCAGAATACATAGAATCCTGTAAATCCTTATTTTCAGCACAATCAGGAGTCAACATCATTTTCTGTTTCAGCAATCCAATAATATGCAGCTGATACTTTAACATATGAAACTGGCAATTCAAGGCCCTAATGGCCACAGTTGCAGAAGTGTATACCTTCTTACCCCATCTATCCAGCGCCCTGGAGTCTCTATCAGAGGGGGTAGGATTTTTGGCAGTAGTAGCTTTAATGCCCTTGGGTCCCTGTGAAATGGTTTCAGGATCCGCAGTAGGATTTTTGAAAAGGAACTTGTGAGAGTCAGGAACCCTGTAATATCTATCAGGTTTTCTGGAAGCAGGAGGTAAAGAGTCAGGGGCCATGCCAGATTTTGAAAAGGCATCACCAACAATGTCCAGTACAGGAGGTACAGCTAAAGGCCTGTGCTGGGGCAGGAGTAAGAAATCCCTAAGCCTCTTTTTAGAATCACAGAAATCCTGACTTTGCCAATGAAAAAGCTCCCTGAGAGTATGCAAGGTTTCACCCAAAAGAGAAATCCCCTGGGGGGGGGGGAGCAGAGGAAGTAGAGTCCTCAGCATCAGAATCCTCATAGGTAGATAAGGGTAAATCCTGGTCATCAGAGGAAACAGAAATTTCAGAATCCTGGTCAGAAGTATCATACGCAAACTCAGTCCTAGGTCTCTTAAAGGGGGAAGGTTGGCTTCCCCTGAATAAAATAATAAGGTCTTCAGTCATTCTTATCATTTGTTCTTTTGGCATAGAGGCCTGACCATGCGGTCTGGGCATCAGTTTTCTAGGCATGGTTCGAGTTTTAGGCCTTGAAGAAGAAGATGGCGCCGGTTTAATATGCAAGTCAGTAGGCCTGAATACACCCTCAGAAGCCAGTGCCTGCTCAGCGGCTCCAGACCCATCCAAGGTAGAGACATCCGCAGGTTCCAAAGTTGAAGCACCTCGCGGCATACTGGACTCCGAACGGGTCTCAGTAGAGGCCTGCAAATCTGAAGTAGCGGGTATCAGGGGCTGCAAAAGCGCCTCACTGAGTACCGGCGGCCTGTCTCTGTCTTTATATTTGCGTTTCTTCGGAATGTCGGTAGTCGGTTTGCTTACCGAAGACATATCAGGATAATTGAACCGAGCACCAAAAAATTTAGAAGCGCAAATATACAGACGACGGATAGTTCATAGTTTAAATAAGGCACAAAACTGACACAGCGAGGTACGTCGTGGTCAGGGCCTAGGCAAGGAATAAAGTACGAATGAAAATCTTTATGAGGTATTTGCTTTCCACAAGAAATGCAATTATTTACTTTTACTGACATCGGTTTAGAACAAGAAAAAGTTTCCCCAGCGGGGTACTTAGCTTTTAGTGGAAGACTTCGGTTCTGAAACTCGAAAATGAAAATTTCAGAAGTTGGCTGACCGGCACTTGCGAACTGCTTCTGCTTCGGGCACCACACGGCATGAAAGACTGATGTAATGACGTCGGCTGCATGTTTTATACCCCTGATGACCTGACGTCACGGAAGAAGAGACAGCAACCGACGCAGGACCCAAGAATTTGTTAATCAGGCCGACTGAGGGCTACCTGCAAGCAGGTAACCCAAATGTAATGACTGCAACAGTGAAACACGAAGAACATCTGGAAAGCCTCAAAGAGGAATGGAATAAGAAGATGGATATGAAAATAACCGCAAGGCAAATGGGACTTTGGGAAAAAGTTTCTTTGAGAATTCACCCAGGTACCAAACATTACAAACAGTGAAGTTGAGACAACAAGAAAGTTGAGAAAACAATCCACTAGTTATGATCACCAGATGCGGGGTCGATGAGGAAAGATCGGGAAGACATTATATTAATGATGCAAGAATACTATCAGAAATTATACAGGGAAACACAGAGCAGACAGGACTGGAGGGAGAAACTAGAATGCTTTACAGAAAGAATGGATTTACTTGAGTATCGTAAGCTGATAATTTGGAATTAATGCATCCTACAACAACATTGGAAATAATGGAGCACTTACAAAGATGTACACTATGCAAAACACCAGGGGGAGATTGTTTGCCTGAGAACTATGAAAAAATTTGTTGGCATATCATGTTCCAGGAGGTACTGGAAATGGTCCGGGTTCCGGTATCATGGAAATTATCAGTAATATCCTTAATACCCAAGGAAGGGAAGGCCCCTGTACACTTGGTTCATACCTCCCTATATCCATTTTACCTTATGATTACAAAATATTTATGGGGATAATAGTAGAGAGACTAGCAAAGATCCTGCCTTATCTGACAGCCAAGGACCAATCGAGATTTGTACAGGGGAGGCAGACATTCAATAATACAATGAAAACACACATACTGCAGCATGAGGCAGAGTGGACGGCAAGTTCCTGTTATTACTAGGACTAGATGCTGACAAAGCATTTGACAGGGTCCTATGGAGTTACTTCTGGGAGCCTTTACAAAAGATGGGTTTTGTGGGAAAATTTTATAACACTACTAAGGAAAATATATAAGGGTTCAAAGATGAAAATTAAATAAAAGCAAGGATAACCTGCCCACTTTTCAACTCATCTGGATCCTCTACCCCAGATGATTAGGACAAGAGTCAGGGAATGGGAGTATCAAGGAAGACAGGAGAAACTGACAATGCTTGCTGATAAAAAGATGCTGTATCTTATGAACCTTGAAAAAGACTTCAAAATAATATACAAAAAATGCTGAATGAATTTGAAGAAATATCATGCTTTAAGATAAATCTGGAGAAAACAAAAGCAATGTCCCTTCTCTGTCTCCAATACAAAAAAATTCCATGTTTATGGGGAAATTACAAGATGAGATATTTGGGGATATGGATAGCAAAATAAGCACAGGAGACAGCCAGAGAGACATGGGACAAAATTTGTAATTTGATTAGAAAATGGAAAGCAGCCAGAGAGACATGAAAAGAGACATGGGACAAAATCTGTAATTTGATTAGAAAATGGAAAGCAATAAGTGATTTAGAACAATGTACACAGGCTGTTAAGATGTTAATTGTTCTACAAATAATCTGTGTGTTTCAAGTCAGTGATACATGAACCTGGATCCAATTATTGGGACAAAAGTAGAAAAATGGTACTTACCCATATTCAAAACAAAAAAATGACCCAGGATACAGTGGCCAAAATGGTTCTACCTAAAGAGGAAGCAGGACTGGTCATACCATGCCTAAAATAATACTCTCAAGCTTCACAGCTGAAAATACTATATCTGTTTCAGAGACCCAAATATAAATCTAAATGTGAGTCTTTGTTAGAACAACTCCAGGGGAGGGGTGACTTGATACTGAAATAAGGCCTTAGACTCAGCTGCTGGGTAGGGAAATTACTGGAGAATACAGTTGGCAAAGAAACTGAAGAATTTGTTTAAGATTAAGGAATACAGACCCTGGAAATCGGAAGTATGCCCAATAGGAATGAGCAGTAACTCTTTACGTTAAATACAGCTGAATTAAACTGGCATTTGGGGAACAGGAAGATATATATTTGGAAGGACAGGGAGACAATAGGAAAAACTGGCAGAAAACAGTGGAGAAGTACTGTATCCAAATGAAAGACATTAAAATACTAGGGCTTATATGAGGTGTATGGGATGTGCAGAAGCAAAGTCCTACAGAAACCAGAGATGATAAAGATACTAATGGGAACCCAATACAAAGATGTGTTGTACAGGAAAGAAGTCCGCACAATTTACACTGCCCGAATCCAGCATAGATGAATTAGTAGGTGTACACAGCTATGATATTGGCACAGTGTGATAAACTAAGAAATAATGAAAAAAGATTGCAAGGATATTTATACAGCATCCCTGAAAGCAACAAGAAATTTGGGATATTTGGTTGGAAGTGCCTAAAGAAGCACGTCTACACTCCAGATAGAACAAATAGGATGTTTCCAGAAGTAAGCCTGACTTGTTGGCGGTGTGAGAGGCAGTAAGGGAACACTGGTCACACATCTTATTGAAGTTTTGAAAGTTAGAGGGATTTAAATCATAACTACAGGGAATTTTGCAAACGTTGTTAGGGCACGAAAAAGAATGGGAAGATGGACAGTTTTACCTCAGATGGATTAGTGGGACTAGAATTGGGGAGCATGTGGGAGCACTATGTCTGGACAATTCCCCTCAGTTTTTCCTGCCAGCCTGGTCGACATGGGCATACTCAGACAGTGTAGCAACTGCCTCATGTTTACTGACAGCCCTCTTTTCCTAGCACATAATTCTTCTACTTGTGAGAAATGCATCTACACCAGTAACCTGGAATCCATGCTCTTTCAAATCACAGTCAGTACTGCTGACAAAGAGGAGACTACCAACACAAACACCACACCACTCACATCACATAGCCAAGAACAACACACATCCACCTATGCAGAGGTCCTCAATAAAAACTTACCTAAACAGAAGAGACCTCCAAAACACACTCACAAACATTCCACACACAACAAAACATATCACACACAGCAGACAACACACCAGTGTCTCATAAATACAGCCCATAAGGCATAACAATAAACCAAACATATTAGTCATTGGCAAATCAATTTTGAGACACATCGATATCCCCCTCACCAGACTAGACAAGAATGTCATGGTTAGTTGTCTATCTGGTGCCAGAATCCACTACATCACGCACGCACTTAAATCTCTCCACAAGTGCAAGTATGACTCTGTCATTGTCCATGTTGGCATGAATGACTTGAAAAGTACCTCCATAGACTATATGAAGAGAGACATGATTGAGCTCTCAGAGTACATGTCCCAGGCAGGTATGACCCTATCCCTAAGCAGCATCCTACCTTCACCAACAATGATACTACAATACCAACAAAAAAATAATTCACTTCAACAATTGGCTTAGTTTCTGGTGTTATTCCAAGGGGATCCAGTATCTGTATGTCTGGGATGACATGGTTGACAGGCCTCGATGCTTTGCCACAGATGGCCTCCACCTGTCATGACTGGGATTCCGGATCCTGGCCAAGGCTCTTGCCTCTCCCATTGTGCCTTTTTAGGCAAAGTCCCAAAGACAAATCTTCCAACATAAAACATCTGTCTTCTTCTTCTTCTTTCGGCTACTCCCGTCAGGGGTCGCCACAGCAGATCAACTGTTTCCATTTCTTCCTGTCCTCTGCATCTTGCTCTGTCACACCAACCACCTGCATTTCCTCTCTCACCACATCCATAAATCTTATCTTAGGCCTTCCTCTTTTCCTGTTACCTGGCAGCTTCATCCTTAGCATATTTTCCCCAATATACTCTGCATCCCTCCTCAGCACATGTCCAAACCAATGTAATCTTGCCTCTCTGGCTTTGTCTCCAAACCTTCCAACCTGGGCTAAACATAAAACATCTGTCAAAAGGCAAATTGAAGGTCATGCTGCTTAAAGCAAGTAGCCTTAACCTGAAAATGCACTCACTGGAGGCTCTCTTTGCACTGGAAGATGCTGATGTTATTTTGATGACGGAAACTTGGTTCACGGCTGCGGAGAGTGCCCCTGTCATACCAGGCTATACCTCATTCGACACGTTCCGACCCCAAAATGAGGTTGGGAAGACTAAGGGTAATAGAGTCCCTATCTTCATTAACAACAGGCACATCTCCAGACTGGTTTGCCAGCATGATGCACTGGAACTACTCCAGGTGCAAATGATAGTTGGCAAGACACCCATCCAAGTTATAGCCAGCTACAGGCCCCTCCCATGACTCAGGACACCCACTCCTCCTACCTGGATCTACTTGACTCCATCAAGCTACCCCCTAACACCCTGATCTTTGGTGACTTCAACTACCCCATCATAGACTGGGTGAACTATTCCTGCATTAATGCACTCACCCAATGATTTCTTGCCTTCATCAGTTTTGACGCATTAGACAAGCTCGTCTCATCCCCCATGAAGGGAGATAACATTCTGGACTTGGTTCTCACCAACATGGGTGACTGCTGCACCACTCCCATAGTATCTTCTTCCCTGGTGACATCAGATCATTGGTCTGTCTCATTTGAAGTTTCTATCCCATCCAACCGCCACCCCCCAGCTGTAATCAAGCTAAAAAACTTCTCAGAAGCTGACTACAACCTCCTAAGGGAGGGTATCAGTAGCTTCTCACTATTTTCCCAATGCAGCATACAATCACCTGTACAACTGCATGGACTCAGCCATACCCAACAGAACTAAAACTTGCTCCTGAAGGAAACACATACCTGCCTGGTGGACATACTCTATCAACAAGCTTTAGAACAAAAAGAAGAAACTGTTGTCTAAAGGTAAAAAGAAACAAATTCCAAATTGGAAAAACTCCCTCCTTAGCCTCAATAAGCAAATTAGTTCACTAGTGAAAACCTCCAAAGCCAATTATGAATTGAAACTAGCCTCCGAAACAAAGGGAAACCACAAAGCCTTCTTCAGTTATATCAGGAACCTCCATGGCAAAGCACAGGTTTGTTCCGAATTAGTACTTAACCATATCACTTACACTAATCCTGTTGACTTAGCCAAACTGTTAGCAGACAGGTTCAGTGAAAACTTCACCCCTTGCCCCCCTAAAGTCCCTTTCAACATCCCCGATACTTGTCCTGCATCTCACATCTCCATAGATCAAGTGTTAAAGGCCCTATCTAAGGCAAAGAACACAGCTTGCACAGGACCTGATAGTATCCCCAGGCTGTATTCTGCACCATCTTCAGCAAAAGCTAGTTTCACCATTGAGCACCATATTCAACCACAGTCTAAATACAGGCTTCATTCCAGTAGAGTGGAGAACTGCCATTGTCATCCCCTTGCACAAAACTGGTGCCACTACTGACCCTGGAATCTATCACCCCATTAGCTTGACAAGTCTGATCTGTAAAGCCATGAAGCGTATTATTATGGATCTTATAAACAAGGACATATGCAATCTCCAAGCACTTGACCCCACCCAGTTCAGATTCATCACAGACAGATCTTGCCTGTTGAACCTGGCTAACTTCTTTGAGACTGTCACCAAATCCCTGGATAAGGGAAAGTCAGTACATACAGCTTACCTTGACTTGGCCAAGGCCTTTGACACAATCTCCTACTTGGGCATCATCGAAAAGATAATACAACTTGGCATAAATCCCTATCTCATCAGGTGGGTGGCCAAATGGCTCACCAACAGGGCCTTCAAGGTCAAAATAGGTGCCTCCACCTCCGACAGCAGACCTGTCACTAGTCAAGTTCCCCAGGGATCTGTCCTGGGATCCCTACTGTTTGGCATCTACTTCTCAGAGATCCAGGCAAAGACAAAAAGCCTGTGGCTGACCAAGTTTATGGATGACTGTAAGTTGAGTGCTGTTATTGATTCCCCAAATAATGTTAACATACTATAAGAGGGTCTCACAGCAACTAATGACTGGTGACAAAGTCATGGCCTCAAGTTAAATGTAAAAAAATGTATCATAATACCATTTGGCAAACACACAGCCCCTACTGATTACCACATCAACAGCAACCCCCTAAGCACACAACCTGTGGTGAGAGACCTGGGTACTCAGGTTGATAACAATCTCCCATTCAACCATCATGTAGCGGCAGTGGTTAGAAAAGCCTTTTATTTCCTTCATCTCATAAACAAAGGGATTGCATCCAGAAAAAAGGAAGTTATTACCTCTCTGTACTCTTCCCTCATTAGACCAATAACGGAGTACAATACCCCATTTGGTATGTACCTCTCCAATTGGAAAGGCCACAGAAATACCTCACAAATAGAATCCATGGCCTCCAACACCTGTCCTATGCAGACAGGTTAAAATCACTATCACTCTACTCGGTATCATATAGATTGCTCAGAGGTGATCTGTGTCTTGCCTACAAGGCAATCTCAGACCCTGCCCTACTAGAGATGCTCCATATACGTAAGTCTAACTCCTTGCGCATCGCCTGCTCGAAAGGTCTGAATCTAATATGCAACATCAACAAAACCTGCTGGAGAGACAGGTTTGTCTCCCAGAGGCTGCCATGTCTCTGGAATAGACTTCCCATACACGTCATACAGAGTACCTGACTGACCATCTTTAAGCGCAACCTTGATGAGTGGATGGGAAACCACAAATTTGTTCCAGGGGTTACACCTGGATCCCTCATTGACAGGGGTGACAGGTGCTGACTGAGGTTTCTTTTTGGGGATAAACTCTTGGTTAGGCTTGTAAGGGCCCCAGGGCCGTTAGCGTAGTAACCTCCTATGACTCTATGATAGGTTAGACTATACTCTACAGGAAAACAAAGGGTTAGGAATAATTACAAGCATCAGCCATTGAGCCCATGAATACCAAGCACTATATGGGAGCAAGGATTCGTGAGGTAGCTGATGTCAATTTCATATTAAAAAATGGATTAAGGAGGCATATAATAATGTAATATAGCTTGTGGAGAAAAGCTGGATCTACCCAGGTCCTCAAATGAAACTACAGCTTCAATCATACTGCTATATTAAATATCCACCTTTTAATTTATGTCTCCCAAATCTCATGCACTTAGTTTTTGATCAATTTATCAGCATATTCACACATTATTGGTTGCCACTTATAAATAAGATATTATTCTGACATAAGAACTTATGCATAAATAAGAAATCCACGTAAAATAGTAAAATGTCCTGGAAAATGTACTTTAGAAACGTGGATAAATTAGATTTACTCAAAACACCTGGTAAACAATCACTACAGCTGTACTTCCTGTCAGAGACCCTGAATTCTAGATTGATAGGAAAGGTTCCTCAGAAGCGACAGCATTGAGTGGTTTTATCTTGCTTTAGTTAGTGACACTGGATAAAGAATACCAGTAGTATTAACTAACACTGCCATCAGACTGAACACCAATAATTGCAGCTAATCAAATGGTCAGTAAAGAAACAGGTTATGAGGCCAAGTCATACAACAAATGAAATATTGTGAAAACAGGGTCTATGCCAAATAAATGAACCGTTAAGGTATGCTTTTTTTTTTTTAATTATATATTCGAACTTTCAAATATCGACCATATGTTATGGAAATATGGTATTCGACATTTTGAAAGTTCGAATATATAACACAGACCCATGAAAACATGGTTCTGTGAAGATATCATGGGCAGGAAATTCAAAGCTTTACTTGTAATTTTTTCTGTTGTTTTAGTTCTCACTAAGAGTGGTGGCATCTGCTAAACACTAGAGACAAATGTTATACCACAAACATGGTTACAGACAGATTTCTCAACTGCTTCAAAGTCTTCATCTAAAATTGTGTAAGATCTGCCTTCCCCCACTGGTAATAACACTGTGCAGTAGTAAGAAAGTACAGTTGTGTGGGTAACTTACTGTAACAATGTATGTTTTATTACTGTTGCTGTATTCTTCACAAATCGGACTTATCCTCTAGGACAACCATATACCTGGCCAGTTTGTAAAGCTCTGGCTCCTTCCTCACATTCTTATTTATTGACCTGTTTCCCACCCTATATTCCATTCTAGGACTTAACTTAGAGCTGTAGTCCTACCTAGAGGCAAGGAAGTAGTGTAAGAGGGACATATGAATGTGCTGAAAATTTAGTCTCTTGTTCCTAGGTAGGACTACAGCTCTAAGTCAAATCCTAGAAAGGAATACAGGGTGGGAATCAGGTCAATAAATAAGGAAGGATACCCTACCCTACCCTGGCCAGAGAATGTGACGACCAACTACACTATGTATTTCATAAGATCACTGTTGCAGTACTTTTCACAAATTAGATGATTCCCAAAGCTCAAGCAGAATGGATGGAGGGAGATGATCCAGAGTCCAGGAAGCCTCACAAAACAGCCTTGGCAAATCCAGTTCTGGTTCTAGAAAAATATCCAGTTTACAATGTTTGGTAAATGTGTAAGCAGAGGACAAAAGTAGCTGCTTCCAGTATAAATGTGGGTCCACACCTTATAAAAATGCTTCAAAAGTAGCAACTGCCTAAGTAGAATGAGTCCTTACATTTTTGGAAGGTCTTTGCCATGATTAGAGTAACAGAAATGAATAAAAACAGAAAGCAATATAGAAATAGAGTTTTTTTACACCTTGCTGTCCCTTTTTCTTCTCATCATAAGAGAGAGAACATTGACTTGCTTTTTTAAATCTTTATTCTACCTAAATCAAATCTTGAGTTGTCTGCGCACATCTAAGCAGAATTATTTCTCCCTTATTTTGTGGACTAGGGAAAACGGAGGAAGCTGAATTGTTTAGCTAAAGGTAAATTCAGAGACTACATTCAGCATAAAGGAAGGGTTGGTTCTCAGACTCATCCTGTCTTTGTGAAAGCTTAGGAAAGGTTGAATGTACATAACAGCCTGTAACTCAGACAACCTTCTAACAGAGGCTAGGGCATCCAATAAAACAGTCTTCCAGGTTAACAAATTAATGGAACAGTCTGCTGCTTGGTCAAAGGGAGCTTGTACTAACTTTTCTAAAACAATGTAAATCCTATGGAGGAACCACCCTTTTCTTTTGTGACCTAATATTTAGTTGTTGTTTGTCTTTCAGCTTTTTCCCAATAAGGGGTCGCCACAGCGGAACTCCGGTCCGCTAATGATTGGCAGTAGATTTTTACGAAACGCTTAGGTGCCAGCTCGACGCCCAACCTTCAACGAAGGCACACCCATTTACGCATGCATGTCTTTCGAACGCTACCCAACTACGGGGAGGACATGCAGACTCCACACAGAAGGCCCTCCCAAGCCAAGTAATTATTTAAAATACTGTCTGAGGATTCAATGGCAACCAGGCAGAAAAAGCGGAGAGGTACTTTTATTGCAGTGTAAGCTAAGCTAGACGTTAAGCAGCTCACGCAGGTAATGCAGAACCTGGGGAGCCCCTGTTTGAGATGGATCATGTTCTTTTGGTACTAAAGAGAAATATTTTCCATTTTGAGAAATAAGACTTCCTAGAAGCTGATTTTCTTGCGTCCTTAAATATCAGTAGCATGTCCTCAAAGCAAACGTACATAAAATAAATCAAACTTATCATCTAGTTAGATTTAGGGTTTTAAGTCTTGGATGTATCAGTGATGTCTTTTTCTGTGTTAGCAAGTCCACCATTTGAATTACTTTCTGGTGACTGCCATTGGAGAGCTACATTATAAGGGAGAACCAGTGCTGTCTGGGCCACACGGGGATTACCAACAGCATTTTTGGAAGGTCTTTCCTTATCTTGTGTAAAACCTTGGGAGTGAGAGAAAAGGGGAGGAAGGCATACAGAGACATCCTTGACCAAGAAATGAAAATGTAGCTGTGTTCCAGGCCTCTTTCCAAGATGTCTTGGATGTTCACTGCCTTTGGAAGCAAACAGATCTACTTGAAGGATTCCCCACTGGTGGGCTACTTATAAGAAGACCTGCAGCTGTAGCATCCACTCATGAGGGTCTGTCCTGAATCGGCTCATGGAGTCTGCCTACTGCATTCTGCTCTGAAGGAATATATATGTTGCCTGGAAGAAAAGAGTGAGCTGAATGGCAAAGTCCCAGGCTATCATGGCCAGCTTGCAAAGGGGGTAAAATCTTGCCCAGCCCCCATGTTTTTTTTTGTGTACCACATCACAGTGGTATTGCCTTTCCCCACATGTAGAATGCATGGAGTCTAAAGTTGGTTTAGAGGTTTGATGGCATTGATGACTTATAAATCTCTTCAAGACTGATGTTGTTTGTATCGGTGTTGTGGTTTCCCAATTCCCTGTACCTGAACACCTTGGGAGAAGGGCTGCCAAAGCTAGGTCTGAAGTCTCTATTGCCATACTCTGACAAGAGTTTTGGGGGGGGGTCCTCACGTTAAACAAAACTTGTTCGGACGATCAAAGTAGTTTCATCTTTACAACGCTGAGAAATGCAATTAGCTGTGTGAGCTATGGGAGTGTTGGGCCCATACTGGACCTTCCTCGTGTGACGTCTAGGCTCACTGTTGAAATGCAGATGAGGGAAAAAAAAAAGACGGAAAATCTGGGAGAAGAGCAAATCTTGAAAATCATTCTTCTCCTTTAAACTTCTTTTTTGAAGGGGGCAAGCCCCCCACAACCCCTGAACTTATATACACCAACTCCGAGATACCATACCTTCGAGAAGAGAGACTATTCTGAAAAACTGCCATCCCAGACTTAGTATATTTAAGTTAATTTTTCAACCATTTAGTCTCCATGTACATTTCAAATGGTTACCGAAGTCTGGTACAAGCCCATGAAACACAGAGCCCTGAGAAATTGCTGAAGGCATTTGCTAAACTTGACAGTTTCAGGAAGAAGACATGAAAGGGCTGCATCTTTTCTAGTGGAAGGAAGGCAGTTATTAGGCAAGTGTCCTGGAGACGCTTCAGAAATACCACTCTTTGTGCAGGCAGCAGGGATGACTTTTTGGGTTTACTATCAAATGACTGAAAACCAAAAGTCTGAATCCCAAAAGACTGAAAATTCAAAATATTGAATGATGGGGAATTTCCCCCTTCTCCACTGTTGTGTGATGTTGGAGTTGGTACATTATATATATATATATATATATATATATATATATATATATATATATATATATTTAGCAGGGGGTTTGTCCCTTGCATTAAAAATGTATTCAATACTTTGAATTTTCAGTCTTTTTGAGATTCAGTCTTTTGATTTTCAGTCATTTGATAGTAAACCGATTTTTTGATGTTCAGTGTGAATCAAAGAAGGTGAAGAAGATTCTCTGTATACTCCAAGACTGTGAACACTTCCTAACTGGAATGCAGTACTGTGGCTTAGAGGGATAAAGCCCTAACTACAGCCCAGATGACCTGGTGGCTCAGGTGTTTGAAAAGCTGGCAGGGAGGGATAGGACTGCCTTGCATGGGTGAAAGGGAAATTCATCTTGGTGCTCCCTGAGAAGGAAGCATGGTCCATAAAGAGGGGAGAAACCCTCTGATGATTTTAGGATAAACATATGGAAGGGCGGAGGAACAACGGGGTACATCATAATGTAAAAAATCCCTCCCCCTTCTGTAATCAGTTGCCATTGAGATCACCTAGGATGGCCCCAGTCTGAAAATCTGTTAGTCCAGGGAATGAAAGGAGGGACTAGAAGATCCAATGACGGACAAAGGTACCAGGGTAGAAGTCCATAATGTATGAAGCGTGGGGGGGGGGTCAAAAACCCACATCCTGACCCTGACTAACTGAAATTAGGCAACTGTCCAGATAAGGAAAATGTGTATGCTTTGACGTCTGCAGTAGACCATTACCAGATCAAGATATTTGATAAAAACTCTTAAAGTGGTAGAGAATCCAAATAGCAAAGAAATAATATGCTAATGCAATCTCAAAGCATAGAATCATAAAAAAAAAAAGATCTACGATTCTTGAGAATGGATAAGTGAAGCGGGGGAAATAGGGTTTGAAGTACTAACACTTTGATCTTGGAAAATATATGAAGGTGTTTAGTCAATAGAGATCTAAAATAGGTCTTCAGCCCTCTTTTCTTTACCAGAAAAAAAATGTAACAAAAACCTTTCCCCACCCACTTACCTACAAGAAATGATTCTGTGAATCCCTGAACTAGTAGATCTGAAAATACTGCAGGAATGAGGTGGTGTTAGTCTTTGGGAATCTGTAGTATTCCTGAGGGAGAATGAAAGGATACCCAGTGGACTTTGTAACCACTTTTATGATGTCTAGAAACTCACAATCTGCTGTTTAGAGATTCCCAAACTGGAAGGGAAAGGGAGAGCTTTTCAGCAATCTTCTGAGGTAAGCCAGGGGGTGGGGTTTGGCAAGGACAGTCAGAAATTGTCTCTGTGAATGGGATCTTTTTGATTCAGTAAGCCTTCTACTGGGGTCTCTGCTATTTCTTTTTAAACTACCCAGATTTTTTTTGTTTGATTTAGATGGCTTACAAAAATGGTCCTGGATTAACTGTACAATCCCTTTGAAACTCAAGAACCAGAGAGATAGAGAGAAAAAAAGAAATATTTAACACACTGCATAAGTTTCCCTCTTTCATCTAAGTTTTTGAAGACTTCTGCAGAAGAATTTCCAATTAACAAGCCTTTATAAGCCTAGCCATGCAACCCAAAGGTGTCACACAAGTCATATGTTTTAGATGTTTATACAGGGGTGATTGTTGGTTATGACATCATTTACTGACTGCCTGTCTGTCTGTCAGAGACCTGGGTGCCAGACCAGGGGTGAATTTCTGGATTTCCTATCCAGTGGTCCAAGTTACACTTAAATAAGGTTAAGAATAGACTTTGTTTTACACGGATAAGGAGCCTTTCCAGAGAAAGGGAATTCTCTGAGATAAATATCTGTCTCTCTAACATGTCCTATTTATGTTGCAGAAAGAATTTAGGTCTTCAGATCTAGTAGTTCTGATACTGTTTGTTTTGCAGATGTGCAAAACTTTCATCAGAGCAGGGTCCAGGGATGCCTTGTATGCCAGTCATAGATCACCTCTTAGTAGTCTGTAGGAGACAGAGTATAGACATAGGGCTTTTAGTCAATCTGCACAGGACATTGTGTTTATGCCCTGTATTCTTTTTGTAAGGAACCTTTACGGACATTCCAGTTGCTGCATGTGTCTGGTCAGATACACACCAAAGGGGGAATTATCCTCAATGATGGGTCTGATGAGGTCTGAGTATAGTGGTACAGTGAGTTCCCAGGACTAGATGCCATGCACTTATGAGTTGAGCAACATAAAAGGATTTCCTTACTCTCTTGAATGCATGTTGGTCAAAGGCCAGGTTACTGTCTTCATGTGTTCCCAGAACCCTAACTAGTGTGTCAACTCTTAGGGTGCTCCATTGATGATGTAGATTCCTGGGGTGGCTGACTTCCTAAAAGGTACTATAATGCATTTCTTTGCATTGAGTTTTAAGCCACGGCTTTGGCACCAGTCATGTTTCTGTTAAAACCTCTTGTAAGATGTTAGTGTCTTGGGGGGATTTAACTTGGTCAGCCAGAGGCCTTTGACATTAATCTTGACTTCTGATAAGTACATACCAAAGAGGAGTGGGCCAGCACAGAGCCTCGAGGGACTCCACTGATGACTAGCCTCTTTGAGGTGGTGGTCTCACCAATCCGAACTTCCCAGGTCCTGGGTCCTATCTGTGAGCCAGCTGTCTATTCAGCATGTTATATAGGGGTTTATGCCTAATTCCATAATTTTGTTATCAATGCCATTGTGGGGTATTGTACCAAGTGCTTTAGTCAGGTCAAGGTAGGCAATATGCACTGTTTTACCCACATCCATTGCCTTGGTGACCTTCTCAAAGAAGTCCACCAGGTTGAGTAGGCATGATCTTCCTTTGACAAAGCCAAACTGGAATGGATTTCCTATGTTTTTGTCGATCATTTCCATGATACCTCTTTCCATGGCTTTGCATATAAGACTAGTCAAACTAATGGGTCTGTAGTTTTCAGGACCTGTTGATGGTCTGCTCTTATGAAGAGGGATGACTGTTGTAGCTCTCCATTCTCATGGCATGAAGCCTATTTTAAAACTACAGTTAAATAGTAACTCCAGTGGCCCTAATAGGTCATCTTTTAGACTATTCAGGAGGCATTCTGGGATATTATTGGGAACTACTGAGGCTTTGTTCTTGGCCTTAAAGAGTGCAGTCAAGACATCCTCTCTATTTATATTTGCAGGGGTTATGTTTGAAAGAATTTCTTGAGAGGTGGCTGGGGTTGAGTGGGAGTTAAAGTTGGAAGTGAATTTTTCAGCCAGTAGATTTGCTATAGTGCCTGGCTCAGTGAATGTGACACCATTAACCACCAGTTCAGCTCATTGCTGTGTGCTGCCTTTGAGGTTTCTGACATAGCAGAAGAAGGCCTTATGATCGCATTTTGCCTGGGATGTTATCTTGATCTCAAAATTGGATTTACTGGACTTAATTAGCCCCCTTAGCTGCCTGTTTATTTTGAAGAAAGAGTTTTTATATTTATGGGAGTTACACTTCCTGATTTTAGTCATGATTTGTTTTCCTTTTGTTGTATAACCTGTTTAGTCTGGTATGCCGCCAGGTTGGTTTGTTTTTGGGAGTTTGTTTTGGGCTTACTTCTTGTAGGTACGGCAGCCTCTGTGCAGCCATTGACATGGCTGTACAGAGTTTCTGTGAAAAATTCTGCATTGGCTGCTGTGTTTTCTGGATTTCTGAGGAGGAAAAGGAAGTGACTCTTTTGCTTTTTAATGGAGTAGAAACAAGAGGAAGAAGTGTGTTGACCAGTCTGAGAGACTTAAAGGGCTTTAAAAAGACCCTGTGCAAAGTTAAACTAGTCATCTTTACTGGACTTCTGACTTGAAGGTTTAGTAGAGGGTGGAGAAATAGTTTTTATTTTATTTTATTTGACTACTCTTAAGGGTAACATCCAGATGTATAGTTCTATGGGTAGAAGCAGAATGTCTAATTTCCATTAGAGAGCTCTGATTGTCCTCATGAACAAGGAGATGATGAATAACCCCCTTTAACCTAAGTTAAAACTATGCTAGGTTCCCCCATACTAGCTATATCAACCATACAGTCAGTTTTGTTGGACATGCCAGATTCCTTCCACAGGGGCAATGTCAGAGGGCCCACAAGAAACAACACATAGACCAAAGACTTCAAAAGTACTTTGGTAAAGTGGTTCATCTTAGACTGATAAAGAAATGTGGGCATCTGGATACTACCTAGCTCTTCTTTACTAGTTTTTTGTTTCCTTTTCAACTGAAGGAGGCAATGTTGAAGGACAAAGGGGATGACTCAAAGCAATGCAACTGAAGGTCTAGAGGTGTATGTAATCATGATAAGTCTTCATGGAAATTAATGTACTCTGGATAGTTTTTAAGGGTGAACACCCCCTCAAATTGGACAAAATTTTATGTCATGTTCAGATCCAAGACAAAACATGCAACGTGTAAGGAATCTGACACTCACAGTCACACTTTCTGTTTTTTTAATAATCATAAGAAAAAAATTCTCATAAAAGTTTACTGAAAAGAGGGGTCCCCAAAGGGGTACTTATCTACCTGAGTCTCTGCAATGAAACTGGCAGATATGGCTGGTTACAAGTGATGGAGTCCAGCAGTAAGAAAGCTATAAGTTCTTGGTATGCCCATATACCCTTCTTGAACTAGCATATTGGCTGATGGTGGACACAGAACTCACAAGGAAGGGCCTAAGCTTTCTAGACAGGCTGAAGCACTGATGAAGGCTCATTAAGCCAAAACCGGTATGCTGTTGTTGTGGAATAAAGCTATGTTTGCTTAGTAAGGAATTGTGCTACTTATTTATCCATTCACCATAGTGTGAGGAGTGCTGGCTCGTGTGCTGGTGTATATCAGGTTTTTTTTTTTTGCTGTGCACCTGGCCTTACTTGGATGAACTGTTGGTAGTTTACCTTTCTAAGCTTAGCCATGTATCCCATATCTCTGAAAAATCCAGTATCCTAGAAAAGTGTATGCAGTGTCTAGAGAGATAAAAATTTTAAAGACTGCTAGTCGACTAGCGACATAGGTGCCAAACAAAGGATTAATTTCCCATTTTCTATCCAATTGTCTAAGTTACACATGAACTGGGTTAAGGAGGTACTCTGCTTCACATGGGTAAGGATCCTGTTCCAGAGAAGGGGTAGTCTCTGGGATATATACCTGTCTCTCCAGCAGGTTCTATTTATATATAAAGACCATTTAAATAAATCATAGAACTGGAGCTCAACAATCTAACATAGGACCAGAAACTGGTGCATTTGTTTACAATAACAACTTTGCAAATACAACACTTATGACAGTTTTGATAGGAAATCTTTGTATCCATTCACATATTTTTACTTGCCCATTCATTCTCTGAGTAAGACCAACTAAGCAAATTACGCATCTTTGCATCAATCACCAAAAGAACTTTTGTCTAATTAAACAATTTTCTTGTGTTTGCAATGTATAGGTCATGTGCAATATATCTTCTATAATTAATATCCCTTACACATATTAAAACATTTATAATGCTGCTGGGCATTTTGCTGAAATTGAAAATCTGATTTTCAAAATCCAGTAATCTGTACAATCTAAACTGCTCTTTTGGGATAAAATCCTATCATGTCACTCTCCATTTAGTTAAAAACTTACAGCATGAAGTTGGAATGGCTGGCCACATCAGTTCTTGCTGCCGTGATCTTCTACCTTGACAGTCCACATAAACTCCCACATTACTAAAACACAGCAAGTACTCCTTGCATGAAATTTCTACAGCACAAATTGCGTCCACTGGCTGCTGTGTAAGGAAAGACAGTGTATGGTCATCTGGGTGAAGTAAAGTTTGTGGGTTCCCATCACCATGCAAAGGGTACCTCATAAATCCGGACTGGAAACCCACACACAGACGGTCACTGAAAACAGCCATCCACTGAACAATCCCGGGGACCTGGAACTCCTTCGTTTTTTTATGGCGTACTTTGCTTTGATTTAGTTCATAACAAAGAACTTGACGCTTCATTGCTACACAAAGGCATGTAAAACCTCTGTGGCGCACCTGTCCAGAGACCAGTGTTTGGCATCCCTTTGTTTCTACCAGTTTAAAAAATTCACTTTCTCGACCATCTAAGGCAGCCACAGGAAAAAGCCGTACGTGGCGGTTTCGTCCTGAGATGACAGCAATGAGCTGTTCATTTGGAATTAGCTCAATCATGTGCACCTTCTTGTTATCACCGACACGTACAATCTCTGAAAAAGAAGAGAAAATAAATTATGGTACATCTAAAAAGTACTTTGTTAACTATATCCTATCCTCACATGCAAATTATTTATAAGATATATGGACTCCACTCCCTTTTTGAGTTTTGCATGTCCTGCATTACTTACAGGCCTGCTGTAATTACAGAACTAAGCATTGTTGCTGACTTGTGTTCAGAGCTTACACTATAACATACTACTTACAGTGTGTACACTATCTTCAATGAATCATTCACTCATTTACTTTACTATGCTTGCTGGGCATATACCACTAGAAGAAGACTTCACACAGGAGAAATGGGTGGGAAAATGGCAATCTAAGATTACACTTCTGTTTTAAAACACCTTTTCTTTATTAAATTATAACTTATGACATAGGTTCATACATTAATAGAAAAAAAAACCCATACTTAGATTTGTCATGCATTATATGTTACATTACACGTTTTCTTTATTTTTAACAATTACTATTCACTCCAACATACATAAACTGGTATATTCTTGCCTTTCCTTAAACCTCACTCCTCCTCTTGAACATTATCCTGCATGTACTGGTACCACAAAACCCATGTATTTTTATGCCTCCTCTTGAACATTACCCTGCATGTACTGGTCTCACAAATCCCATGTATTTCTATGTAATTTGTGCCTTCCCTTTTCTAAAGATCCCACTATCTCCTTTATAGTATTCAGTACTTCATTTACAAATGGTTTAGATTTTGACTTCCACTTTTTACTATTTGCTTTTTTTTGGCAGCCAATAGCATTAAGCATAGTTAGGCCTTACTATGTACAAGCAATTAAGATTCTATCTCAGCTTAAAATAATCACTTCCTTGATGATGAAACAGGGAAAACCCAAGTAACAGGGAGAGACTGGGATTTTGGATGAAGACCTTTAAGGAGAACAACAATAATCATACAGAATATTATATCCATAAAGTAGCAGAAGGTCTTCTAAGAATTAAGCAAACACGGGAATGGAGAAAGGAGATTCTGCTGATAGGTATGACTACAATTAGGGATACAGACATTAGGCAAGAGGGGGTGAGACTCTATTGGAGAAAACTGGCAAATGAACCAAGGTACTGGGAGCAAATAACTAGAGATGGAAAGGTAATAGAATGGGAAGATGCCAGGAACTTATTTGGACTGCAGGCTAAAGATTGTCTTTCTTATCAAGGATTGACATCGGATCATAGGCAAAGAGAAAGAAATAGAGGAGTCTTAAACAAAACACTAGCACTGGTATAGTAGAATCTAGAATAGAAGTTGCCATTAAGAAAGGAATAATTAGTACAGCATATACAATAGTGCATGCTAACTATAAGAATCAATCTGAGGAGGTTAAGAAGGACTGGGAAGAGAGATTAGATAAGCAATTCACAAAGAAACAATGGGGGGGGGGGGGTATATGTATGTTTCCCACATATGCAACAAAATCTAGAATATTTTGGATCTTTGCCTGGAAGTGCTTACACAGATATTTTTATACCCTAAGCAGACTTCAAAGAATTTTTCCTCAGGTACACAGCAAATGTTGGAGGTGTGATGGGACAGAAAGAGTAAC
The DNA here is from genome assembly GCF_019279795.1 of Protopterus annectens. NCBI lineage: Eukaryota > Metazoa > Chordata > Ceratodontiformes > Protopteridae > Protopterus > Protopterus annectens. Next base: position 902,511,595 of record NC_056727.1, on the reverse strand, counting down.
TAGGAACACATTTTCTGGGAGTGCAATGAGTTGTCAGACTTTAAAGATTCCCTGTAGAATGCTCTGTCAGAGATGCTGGGTGAGCAAGTTGGAGTGACTAGAAAAATGATCCTTTTGAGCTATGATACAAACTCGGAATTGCCTAGACATAGTAAGGCCTTGCTGAGTCTAATTATGATGACTGCCAAAAAAGAAATTACTGGAAAATGGAAATCAAAGTCTAAACCAACTTTACTAGAAGTAGTGAAAATAGGAACAAAGTTAAAACAACTGGAATTGGGATCTTTAGAAAAGGGTAAGAGCAAATCACATAGGAAAACAATGGAACGATGTTTAACAGAAGGAAGGATTTGAATGAGCTATGTAATGGTTGACTAACAATGACTGGATGTCTTAAAGGTGATGCATGTTTGCAGCTACAGTTGTGTCAACACGGTTTGAAATGTATAATGTTTGCAACTGAGGTTGTGTTGCTATGATTTATTGTCATTTATATAAATGTAACATGGCCTGTGTCATACAAGAGAATTTAATTAAGATGTTTCTTATTTAAAAAAAAAATAATAATAATCACTTCCTTTGTTACAGTCATTTGCTTCTCAAAAATTCTGACATCGTAGTCTGCAGGGAATTATTAAAATCTTCCAACTTATTTCTGTCCCCAAAAACATGCTCCCTGTTACCATTCGCTTTTCCATCTAACCTAAAGCATTTGCTATCTACCTGAGGAAAAATTCTCTGAAGTTTGCTCGGAGTATAAAAATACCAATGTAAACACTTCCAAGCAAAGATCCTAAGCCTTCTGGACTTTGTTGCATACTTGGGAGTCATACAGATATATTCCCATTGTTCCTTTGTAAATTGTCTTCCCAATCTTTTCTAACCTTCTCTGATTGACTTTTACAGATAACATGCAAATAACATATGCACTACTAATTATCTCTTTTTTAACACCGGCTTCTGTTCTCAACATGACTGAAAACTCTACCGGGGCTGGTCTTTCACTTAGCTCTCCCTTCACTTCTGCCTGTACTCTGATATCAGTGTCTCTGTTAGGGAAGACAATTTTTTACTGGCAGTCCAAGCTTATGCTTGGTCGTGTCTCACTCTATAACCTTTCTCTCTCTACAGTTATTTGTTGCCAATATAAATCCCATTCCCCTCTTGCCCATGTTTTATACACAGACTTGTGTTAATCTCTACTGGCAAAATCTCCTTTTTTTATTCCCTTAAGAGTTTATTTTATGAATATAATATTCTATATGATTGTTGTTATTCTCCTTAAAGATGAGAGACCCAAAATCCTATTCTCTCCTTATTTCTCGAATTTCCCCCTTTTCATCATCATCCCTTTCCACCATTTTGCTTGCTTATATATATATATATATATATATATATATATATATATATATATATCCATTCAAATCAGGCAATTTAGAATCACCTTGCTCTGTGGGGGAGGATAAACTAATCCCATGTAACTCTTTCCCTCCTCATCTCCAAATAGATTTGTTCAACTCTATTAATTATTGTACATAACTTCTCCCCTGGTTGATAAACTATGCCCAACCTGTTATAAAACTTCTTCTTTCGGCTGCTCCCGTTAGGGGTCGCCACAGAGGATCATGTTTCCATTTCTTCCTGACCTCTGCATCTTGTCACACCACCCACCTGCATGTCCTCTCTCACCATATCCATAAATCTTATCTTAGGCCTTCCTCTTTTCCTGTTACCTGTCAGCTTCATCCTTAGCATCTTTTTCCCAATATACTCTGCATCCCTCCTCAGCACATGTCCAAACCAACATAATCTTGCCTCTCTGGCTTTGTCTCCAAACCTTCCCACCTGGGCTGGCCACATCCAGTGCAAATCTTAACATCTTTAACTCTGCCACGTTTAGCTCTGACTCCTGCCTTTTTGTCAATGCCACCGTCTCCAACCCATATAACATAGCTGTCTCACTACCCTCTTGTAGACCTTCCCTTTCACTCTTACTGGTACTCGTCTGTCACAAATCACTCCTGACACTCTTCTCCACCCACTCCATCCTGCCTGTACTCTCTTCTTCACATCTCTTCCACACTCACCATTACTCTGAACTGTTGATCCCAAGTATTTAAACTCATCCACCTTCACCACCTCTACTCCCTGCATCCTCACCATTCCTCTATCCTCCCTCTCATTCACACACATATATTCTGTCTTAGTCCTGCTGACCTTCATTCCTCTTCTCTCTACAGCATATCTCCACATCTCCAGGGTCTCCTCCATCTGTTCCCTACTCTCACTACAGATCACAATGTCATCTGCAAACATCATAGTCCACTGGGACTCCTGTCTGATCTAGTCTCTCAACCTGTCCATCACCACTGCAAATAAGAAAGGGCTCAGAGCTGATCCTTGATGTAATCCCACCGCCACCTTAAACGCATCAGTCACTCCCACCACAGACCTCACCGCTGTCACACTACCCTCGTACATATCCTGTACCACTCTTACATACTTCTCTGACACTCCTGACTTCCTCATGCAATACCACAACTCCTCTCCACAAAGACATAATGCAACTCCTTCTGACCTTCTCTGTACTTCTCCATCAACACACTCAGAGCAAACATCGCATCTGTAGTGCACTTTCCTGGCATGAAACCATGTTGCTGATCACTAATCATCACCTCCCTTCTTAACCTAGCTTCCACTACTCTTTCCCATAACTTCATGCTGTGACTGATCAATTTAATCCCTCTGTAGTTACTACAGCTCTGCACATCACCCTTATTCTTAAAAATCGGTACCAAAACACTTTTTCTCCATTCCTCAGGCATCCTCTCACTTTCCAAGATTTAATTAAACAATCTAGTTAAAAACTCCACTCCCATTTCACCTAACACTTCCATGCTTCCACAAGTATGTCATCTGAACCAACAGCCTTTCCATTCTTCATCCTCTTCATAGCTATCCTTACTTCCTCCTTGATAATCCACTGCACTTCATGAGTCACTATCCACACATCATCCAACCTTCTCTCCCTCTCATTCTCTTCATTCATCAACCCCTCAAAGTAACTCTTTCCATCTGCTCAACACACTCTCCTTGCTTGTGAGTATGTTTCCCTCATTATCCTTTATCACCCTTACCTGTTGCACATCTTTACTAGCTCGGTCTCTCTGTCTAGCCAATCGGTACAGGTCCTTTTCTCCCTCCTTATTGTCTAACCTTTCATACAACTCTTCATACGCCTTATCCTTAGCCTTCGCCACCTTTCTCTTTGCCATGCACCTCATCTCCTTATACTCCTGTCTACTTTCTTCATCTCTCTGACAATCCCACTTTTTCACCAACCTCTTTCTCTGTATACTCTCCTGTACTTCCTCATTCCATCACCAGGTCTCCTTGTCCTCCTTCCTCTTTCCAGATGTCACACCAAGCACCTTTATAGCCATCTCCCCTACTAGCTCTGCTGTAGTTACCCAGCTATTTGGTAACTCTTCGCTGCCACCCAATGGCTGTCTTAACTCTTCCCTGAACTCCACCTCACAATTACCCTTTTTCAATTTCCACCATTTGATCCTAGGTGCTGCCTTCACACTCCTCCTCCTCTTCTTGATCACCAATGTGATCCTACAAACCACCATCCTATGCTGCCTAACTGCACTTTCCCCTGCCACCACTTTACATTCTCCAATCTCCTTCAGACTGGCCCTTCTACATAAGATATAATCCACCTGTGCACATCTTCCTCCACTCTTGTATGTCAACCTATGCTCCTCCCTCTTTTTAAAAGGGACTAAAATCTTTTTATCTGCTTGTATCTTATTATCTACATCCATAATCAAGAGTTCCCTTATTTTTTTAAATTTTTGTACTATATTTTGGTTAGTCTCTTCCCACATTCCTTAGCTTCCATCAGTTTATTCACCTAAATACTTCATTTTATAATGTCCCCATAAACATGGGTATTGCTGAACTATTTTATATGTAAGTATATAGTTTACAGCTATAGCCCTTGTTTTTTTTCCCTCTTCATTTATTTATAACCCAAAAAGACTTGAAACTGTCTCAAAATGTCCTACAACACTGAGATGTCCTATTCTGGATTGCTCAAGTACAAAATATCATCATCTGCAAATATGGCTAACTTTTCTTAATTTCCATACCAGTTATACCGTTGAATTTTTGAGTCGCTTTCTTGCCACTGGCCCTAAATATACAGCAAATAAAAGGGAAAAAGGACACTCCTTACTGGTTCCTCTGTCCAAACAGAGTTTGTCAAAGAGCAGAGCCAGATCCAGCAGCAGAAGACATAGGCGGTCACCTGGGGCCCCGTGGCGGGGGTGAAGTCACTCTGGCCGGGAGGCTTAAGCATTCATTTCAATAATATACTTAAAATAAAACAAAAAAAAAACCTTCTAAACACTGCTGTGGTGGCGTCATCTCCTTTAAGGAGAACCATGCATGCGTCAGCACCATGGAAGTAGGAAGTAAACGCATTCCACACTTACATGTGGAACTTAAACTGGCCATTCCTCTAAGACAGAAGATAAGTGTGAGTTTGTGTGTTTGTGCACGTGTGTGTGGATGTACGTATGCATGTGTAAAAGTGTAATTTAAACTAGACAGAAAGTATGTGTTCATATGTATGTGCATGTAATGTAAACTAACTGTTCCATTTCTGTATGAGAGAGAAAGTGTGTGTGTGTGTGTGTGTTTGTAATTTAAGCTAGCCATTATATTCATATGAGAGATAAAGTGTGTGTGTGTGTATAACTTAAACTATTGGTTCTGTTCTGTATGAGTGAGAAAGTGTGTGTGTTGCTGTGTGAGAGAGAAGGTGTATGCATGTGTGTCGCTGTGTGAGAGCAGAGAGAAGGTAGGTGTGTGTGTGTGTGTGTGTGTGTGTGTGTGTGTGTGTGTCTCAACATACCTCTCAACTGTCCAGATTTAGCCTCACAGTTTTGGTCTGTTTCTCATAAAATTTGTGTTTTTTTGGCAATTCACGGAGGACTGAAGTCACTAAATAATGACATATATATGAGTTTCCAACTTCTTAATCTTCAGAAAATGCATGCCAACACAAATCCTGTTATTCTAGCAACTTTCAAAGTTAAAAAGAGCAATATTTAAAATCTATCCACATTTTTAGGCCATTGTATCTCCATTACTTTAGGTTTTGTCCAGACTTTTTACACGAAGAGATTGAGAGGTATGCATACCTCTTAGCCGACCAGATTTTTGCCTCATATGTTTGGCTAATTCCTCATAAAATCTGTGGTCTTCTGGTAATTCATGGAAGACTGAAGTCTCTAAATGATTATATCTATGAGTATCAGACTTCATATCCTTCAGAAAAATACATGGTAACACAAATCTTGTTATTCTACCAACTTTCAAAGTTAAAAAGAGCAATATTTAAAATCTATACCTATTTTGGGCCATTGTATCTCCATTATTTTAGGCTTTGTCCAGATGTCCTGTACTAAGAGGTTGAGTTGCATGCATAATTATCAACTGTACAGATTTGTGGCTCATATTTTTGGCCTACTTCTCATAAAATTTATGGTTTTCTGGCAAATCACTGAGGACTGAAATAACTAAATAAAGTCATACATTTGAGTTTCAGACTTCATGGCCTTCAGAAAATGCATGCTAAGACAACTCCTATTATTCTAGCAACTTTCTAAGTCTATAAGAGCACTATCTGAAATATGTCCCCATTATTTGGCCTTTGTCCAGATTTCTTGTGCTAAGAGGTTGAGAGGTATGGTATGTAATGCCCTAGTGGGGGGGTCCAGGTTAGTCAATTAACTTGATCAGGCTTGACCCTGTAATTTGGTTACAAGAGACAACAGCCTGAAGGAATTCTGAGCTTCAGTGTTGACAAGAGCCTGAAACCTCTACACAAACTACTAGACTCCTGATAGAATTGTGAGTTTCAGTTTCAGTGCATTTTCAATGGATTATGAGTTTCAGTGCATTTTCATGGAAATGTGAGTTTCAAGGAAGAGAAATTTACTGTTACTCATGTTAAGTCTGTTTTTTAATGTGCAACTACCTGTCTTGTTTAGCAAATGGCAGCCACTGTTTGTGCTGTAGAATTTGAAAGCAATGTTAGTAGCATAATTGGCTTTGGTGCAGAAAGCTGTGGATTCTACTCTCACACTATGTAGATGGAGTGCTACTAATGCAGTGTCCTTCTGATTGCTGATTATTTGGTGCAGTTTAAGGGGGAATAGGGGTTCTGCACTCCTGACTGTGTACTCTGTTGTATGAGATGCCTAGTAATTATGAACTTGTTGGTTTTTCAGTCATTCCCTACTGCAATATTATTAGCTTACCATTTTTAATGTTACATAAGCAGTTAACTCAAGGGCAGCAGGCTCTTAATTTGTAGATGAAACACTGAAATGTAAAGTTGTTTGCCAGTAGCATCCTCTTCATTAGTTAGAGATCTCTGTAATATGGAGTTATTCAGAATACTTTTACTTCTGCAGACATTGTGCTTATTGACTGATATTGGTGGATTGTACTGACAAATGTCTGAGTTGTCTTTTATGGTTGCAATTTTCTGAAATGGGTAGTTTTGTCATTATTGGCTCATATATTTTGTTTCACTGCTTACTGGAAGAATGTTCAAAACTACAAATTTAAAACGCATTCTCTAACAAGTGGTGCTATATTATACAAGGAAATACAATTTAATACAATCAGGAAGGTGAACCAAAGAACACATACATGTATGCATGGTCCTAAAAATGTGTGCAAGGAGCCTATAGTTTGAAAACAGCCCAAAGGTAAACTTAATCCCTCCACTGGCCAGATGCATTTTCTGGATGGGGGTTTTAATGCTGTTTCAATGAATGTGAGTTTCAAGGGCAGAGAAGTTTACTGCTCATACTGTCTGTTTTCACTATGAGACTGTATTGTTTGTTTAGCAAATGGCTATTAGTGTTTGTGCTATTTTATTTCAATATCTGTAATTATTGTAGAAGTAAATAAGATAGCAGTATGCACACTGACAGGTTTGAACAGTGCTTGTAGTAACCGGGGAGAGAAACAGCCAAGCAGTGGAACACTGGAATGGCTGGGAAGGATGCTACTGCGGGGGAGTAGGGGGTTGTCACAGGAGGAACTGCTCTGGGGGGCCCGATCTATTACCCTGCCAAATGCCCCATTTGACCTTGATCCAGATCTAAAAATCCAGATAAACTGAAGAACCAATATTCTTACACGGAAACTCGATCAGTCCAAATCAGTCCAACCAAGGAACTTCTCAAATATACCATTTATTAGACACACAATTCACAATTGTAGACAAGTTGACCTAGGTTTCGTCTTGAACTTATACACACTTCATCAGAACTAACACATCTTACTGAAACCACTTCCCTTTATAACGCTCCCAGGTTAATTGATTAATTACACTCCCACAAAATTAAAGACACATACCCATCAGACCATACATATACCTAAAAACATACATAAGCTAAAACCATGAATAAAAACATACTATAATATTTTATTTAATATTATATATAGTTTTTTTTTATTCATGGTTTTAGCTTATATATTTTTTAGGTATGTATGGTCTGGATGGGTATGTGTCTTTAATTTTGTGGGAGTGTAATTAATCAATTAACCTGGGAGTGTTATAAAGGGAAGTGGTTTCAGTAAGATGTGTTAGTTCTGATGAAGTCTGTATAAGTTCAAGACGAAACCTAGGTCAACTTGTCTACAATTGTGAATTGCGTGTCTAATAAATGGTATATTTGAGAAGTTCCTTGGTTGGACTGTTTTGGACTGATCGAGTTTCCGTGTAAGAATATTGGTTCTTAAGTTTATCTGGATTTTTTGTTTGGCATCATGGTATCTGGGGCGGCCAATTCAGACATCATACAGCTACTACTCAAAATTAATGAACAATTGTCTGAGTATACGGAACAAATCAAAACTTTGGTGGAGCAACAACAGGCATCATCCCTTGGCTCCCCCAAAAATTTGGGTAGTCTAGGTAGTTTGGGCTTACTGTTAACACAGCCTACTCCCACAACAAGTAATAAGTCTGTTAATAAGGAGGCAAATGCCAATGAACATGTCAATGTACAGACCGGTAAGAGAAATGTTTTAGCAGCTAGTGGTTTTATGGAAAATCATTTGGATAAAATGCAGTGGAAAAATCTAAAATTTGATTTTCAGAATGGTTCAAATAGTCATAAAACAGGCTCAAAAGTTAACCTGACTTTAGTAGAACAATTAAAAAGCTTTGAAAAGAAATTGCATACTATGAAAAAGCTCCAGTTAGGAAACGGATATTTGAGTAGAAATATTGAACTAGAACTAGTGCCTCGGGGACTAAGATTATGGAGATATCCAAATGGTATTTCTGGGAATGAGGCAATGATCCAGGAAGTACATAAGCTTTTTGATCAAACAGGGTTGGAGTTAATGAGAATAATGATAAAATACAATGACGAAGTTTTAGCTCGTTTAATGAATGAATTGGAGCAGGACAATGACACTATACTAAGTGATTTGAATATTTCGAGCATTATTTAACCAATTATCAAAACATTTTAAATACAGTTGAAAATGACTGTTATACTATATTCTAAAGGAAAACACGTAAAATACAGAGGGATACTGACGAATATCGTAATCAGAGGGTGTATCCCTTGTCTAAGGGTAATCGTAATTACATGGAATCAGCAACTGGTAATCTAAATGAAAAAGAAGGGGAAATGATGTCATCATGAAGGGACGCGCATCTCCAGCATGACGAACGTGCTACGGAAGAGGGTCTGAGGCGTTCTGAACGGTTGCATAACCGAGAAGGGAATTACTCACAACGGATGAGAGAGGAGACTGAGAGACACGTGGACCAGGGAGCCAGACCTAAGAAATGGGGTCCGCAATGAAAACAGCACAAGGATTTTCGCCAGGACTGGAGATAGAAGCGTCGGGTGGTTTGGCCCATATGATGGTTCGGTTGAGAACATCAAGTGTGGGTGGTAGAATTGAAGACAAACTACGGTTAGGGAACATTGGCGAGTTAGCAGAATTTCAACCCATGGAGGTATTAACAGTAGTAATGGATGCTGAAGGGGTGGATGGACCCCCTAGTAGTGAAATGACTGATTCGTTATTAAATGTAAGTATTTACCAGGCTGTAGATACCACAATGAATGATGGTTTAGATGTAATGGTTTTATCTGGATCAAATTATTGTGATGCAAACAATTGTGTGACTATTAATGGAACAAATGAAGTTTATTTTAACAGTGAAACAAATTTTTCGCCTGAGACTAGCATAATTACTGATCTGCACTTAGTAAATAATAAGGCTGGATTGTTATTTAATAGCAATACTGATATGAATAATGTTATAAACGTTTTAGAAGACAGCGAGAATAATTTAGACATTAGCGGGTTAATTGATTTAATACAAGAAGCGAATTATGTTACAGGCCCTAGTGAACCCATTATTATATTTAATCAACATGGGGATTTTAAAGTGTACAATTATTCTAGTAAGTCAATAGAGGTTAAACACGCTGAATTATTATCTAAAGGATTTACCTTTATTCCTGGTAGGAAAGGTAATATTACTGACATGCTTATTGACTTAAAGTACTTAACTAGGAAAATGAATATTAAAATGAGTTTTTTACAGGATGGACAAGTAAATACTAGTGTTCTAAAGAGACCTAGCAAATTTAATCCTATCACAAATAATACAGTGATGATGTTTGAGAAGGCCTGTGAGTTAGAAATGCGGGATTACTTCAAAGGCAATATGAATAACAAAGTGAAAAATGTGTATAGTAATTTGACTGATGATGAAGTTGTAGTGCTTAATGTGCTTATCACAAATAAGGACATTCATTTTATGAAGCCCGACAAGGGCAATGGAATAGTGATTATGGATAAAAATGACTACTCAGACTATATGTTTAGGATGTTAACAGGGGAAGCATATGAAGAAATAACTTTAAATGAAATTCATGTGGCCTGTTCAAAGATCGACCTGATGCTAAATGATATGCTTTATCAAGGACAAATCAATGAAATGGATTTTGAGTATATGGTGAATAATTTTCTGGTAATAAGCAATATTTTTGGCATTCCTAAAATTCACAAGGGTCTGATTGATGTTTCTTTCAGACCGATTGTGGATGGTAAAAGGAATAAAACTTGCTTTATAAGTAAATATTTAGATTTTCATCTCCAAGGGGGGTTAAAAATGTTCAATTACATTACTAAGGACTCATGGCATTTTTTATCCCAACTAAATGATGTGAGAATAGGCCCTTCAACTATTTTACTTACTACTGATGTTTGTAATTTATATTCAGTGATTCCTAATAGTATTGGGCTAGAATGGTTGGTGAATCAGCTAAATAAGATAGGGTCATTTGATCAGGATCAAATAAATGTTTTTGTATCCCTTATGGACATGGTATTAAACAACAATTTTTTGTTTTTTGAGGGCAGCTACTATAAGCAGGCTACTGGAGTAGCAATGGGGGCAGCGTGTGCCCCCATTTATGCAAATTATGTTATGTCCTATTGGGAACAAGAATATGTGTTTCAAAGTGATTTTAATAAATTCATCCAGAAATATATGCGATTTTTGGATGATATTTTTAAAATTTGGGATGGTGACATTCAGAGGTTGGCAGCATTCCTGGAATATATTAACAGTTCGGTCGATTTTTTAAAATTTACCTTTATTTATAGTTATACTGAAATAAATTATTTAGATGTCCATTTGACAGTTGATAACGATAAAAGGAGTCTTATATCAAATATTTATAGAAAACCTACCTTTTTGAATTCTTATTTGGAATATCAGAGCTGGCACCCTGACCACAGAAAAGGGCTATAATTAAAGGGCAGATGGTCAGGGCTGCCAGAATGGTTAATAACTACTTAAATTTTGAAAAGAAACTAGATTTTATTACAGGAATGTTTTTGAAAAGAGGTTACCCCGAGACCCTGGTACAAGCTATTAAGGTGGAGATTATAGATAAAAGAAAGGGAGGGATTTATCAGCCCATATTAAAAAATGGTACAGACATAGGTTAGTTGTTGGTTGAATTTGAAGTGAAAAAGGAAAATAAAATCAAGGAAGGTTTGTTTTTTATAACCACATATAATTGTGACACGGAATCTATGGTGAGGATAATACAGAGGAATTGGGGTTTATTGAAATTAGATACTAGTGTATATAGTAAATTAAGGGCCTCTCCTATTAATGTATATAGAAAGGATAGATCTTTTAAAAAACTATTAGAGGGTAGTAAGCTAAAATTGACATCTAGGTCTTGTAGGCCGGTTGGGAGTTTTAAGTGTGGCAGATGTAATAAATGCAAGCATATTCTTACATCAGGAAATAGGATTAAATTAGGAAAAGAAATTATATTTATTAGTAGACATTATGATTGCTATAGCAGAAATGTGGTGTATTTAGCTAAGTGCAATCAGTGTCCGGCGTTTTATATTGGAAAAACCTGTCTTACACTTAGAGAAAGGATAGGGGAGCATTTGCTGGACATTAAACATATGAAAAATACTAATGCACTGGCAAGACATATTAAGATAAATATAGGTCACAAATTCCAATTTTGTATTATTCAGCAAGTTATTAAGGATAATCAAGGGCATATATTGGATGTCCATTTAGATATTAGTGAAACTAAGTGGCAAATAAGGTTAAATGCCACTAGTTATCCTGGAATTAATGACCATATTAGTTTAGCCCCATTACTAAAGTTAAGATATATACTGGGCTAAAATTTCTGCCATAAAATTTGTTTTTATCTAGACATTTTGTAACTTATATTGTTGGATTAACAAATCAAATTATTTTATTATTCATTTTGTACTGATTTTATCTTACATATTTTTATATGTTTATTTTTATGTAATATTATAGTATGTTTTTATTCATGGTTTTAGCTTATATATGTTTTTAGGTATATGTATGGTCTGATGTGTATGTGTCTTTAATTTTATGGGAGTGTAATTAATCAATTAACCTGGGAGTGTTATAAAGGGAAGTGGTTTCAGTAAGATGTGTTAGTTCTGATGAAGTCTGTACAAGTTCAAGACGAAACCTAGGTCAACTTGTCTACAATTGTGAATTGTGTGTCTAATAAATGGTATATTTGAGAAGTTCCTTGATCCAGATCTGTCAAAGAGGAACCTTCCAACCTTAACTCTTGCCTCCGACTCCTCATATATCTTCTTAACTAACCTTATTACTGTATCAGAGAATGCAAATGCTACCACTGCCCTACTCATAAAATCCCATCAGACTCTACTGAATGTTTTCTCTGCATGAAGACACACCAACAATAGGGGTATTTTCTTACATTCTGTTTCCTTCTGGATCGTCACTGTTTTGTTAATGTCATCTGAATGCTTCTCCACCACAAAACTGCACTGATCTGTTATCTATCACTTTTGGCAACACCTTTGTCATTCTCCTAGCTGTTGTCGACCTAAACACTTTACAATCATGGTTTAAAATTGAAATAGGTCTATATGAAGCTTGGTCTGGTCTTGGTTACTCTCTTTGGTTAATACTGCCACCACAACTTTTTTTCCAAGATACTAGAGTTTTTCTTTTTTAAAATATTAAAAAACTTTACAGATCTTTATCACCTACTTCCCTTTTAACTTCCAAACTTCCTCAAGAATACCATCTGTTCTTGGAGACGTCCTAGTTGGGTAAGTAAAATGTTGCACCAAGTAACACTGTTGAATATGCCAATTCAGGTACATACAGAAGGGAGCATTTTACTCTATGTTTGGCCTAATAAGGACTGAGTACAGCAGGACAATGATATCCTTGCTTATAAGTTGCAACATATAGAATAATTATTGTTCATAAAGTTCAGGTCCTTTAGGGGTGTCTTCAAAGTAGAACACAAATGTAAAATTTCTAAAGGAAGGGCCTGACTAGCGAGCACTAAGGCACAGTCCTGATCTTCAACATGTCATGATGGATAGAAACAGATGATACATGCACCACAAAGATGGGGAATAAGTGAGGGTAAAGTCCTAGGTGTCTGAGATACATCAAGATCACCAGCAAGATGACCAGCTGAGGTGCACAGAGTTCCACTCTACTCAGCTTGAAAACACAGTCTGCCAAATGGAATCTCTTAAACATTATACAGAAACTCTGATGGTATGAGGGGGTCTGCATCAGGAGCCAGACCCTGTCACATCAAACACGGGAGCTATCCCTGGTTAGAATTGCAAGAGTTTACGGTTTCTCAAAGGCTCACATTGCCTGAAATAATTCCATCTGGGGCATTAAAGGATGATAAGAATGAGCTGAACAAGAATCTCCAACAGCATAGAAAAGTGAACATGTCTCATAGCTACTTAAACCTTGCTATGCAGCAAGAAACACAAAAAAACAAGAGAGATGGGATCAAGTTTTCCTGAAAGGCAAATAGGCTGATTTCCACAGTGGCCAAATTCTGAAGATCCAGGCCTGCCATGCTATCTAAAACTGCAGCGCTAATACAGGAATGGAACAGCAGCTCAGACAGTCTGTTAGCTTGCTCATCTCCTTAGGAATGTGAACTCCTTACACAATCTTAGCCCTGTCAATGGCCCACTTTAAAGCAGGTATCTTTCCTTGCTAAAATGGTACAGCCTTGTGTCCCCTTGTTTGTTTACAGAACTCATGACAGACTGGTTCTCTGTTTGAAAGAGAAAGCACCCCAAAAGCAGTTTAGTCTCCAACATCTCCAGGGTCAGCAAGATGGCACATAGCTAGAACTGGCTTATATGGAGTTCCCTTTCCTTTCGGAATTGCACCTTTTCTACCAAAAGGGAGAAAAGGTGGGCTCCCTGCAGCCACAGGAAGAGTGAAAGATTGATTCTGTTGCAGGTTTGACTTCAGGATGGGAAGGTTCACAAAAAGACTGGAAATAATTATCCATCATTCTAATGCCTGATTAAAGGGCCTGACCCAAAATAGTCACTGACATCTCAATAGTCCAACAAAAAGCAAATGACACTGAGTAACGCGTCAGTCAAAAAGACCAGAAGACATAGTAGTGCCTGAACGTGAACCATGCACTACATTCTCAATCAGGCAATCTTGCTGTCCACCTTCTGGGCCTTCTCCAAAAGTAGGAAAGATCAGCATTGTATAGTGTCCATGTACCTGTTTTTGAAGGTTACACAGTAAGGAGTCAGACAGGATTTCTTATTGTCCTGGCACCGATATAAGTCCCATAACAGCAAAATACAAACAACAAGCAAGGATCTGTCCCGTCCAGCAGGATATCATGTCCCATCAAATCATGGGGCTGCCAGTAAATGGCAAGGACTGTACTCTCTCACCTCATGTTCCTCCAGATGACCACAAGAATACAATTCTGAGAGGGGGAAGTTCCTGCCTTGATGGTATGCCTGGATGTTCCTGTGTGTAAGAGCAAAAGATTATGAAGTGGAAGGTTAATAGGGGTCTATCTGGGCAACTTATAGGATTGTACTTGTGATGCAGAGTACATGACTGGAGAAGCACAGCTACCTAGGAAACAGTGACAAACTATAAAAATTTTAAAAGAAAATGTTCTAATGTGATGGTTAACACCTACAAGATAGGAATAACACCAGCATACATCAGATTCCTCCAATATCTTGAGAGTCAAGACATTTCATTTTCACTGCCCATAAAAGAACTATTGCACTTTACACAGTTTGTAGCATTTTGTTTTTGTTTCGCTTCCATAATGACTTACCAAGCACAGATAGTTGGGAAATCAACTTAACAAAAAATTAACTGTAGGCATTTTTTGCCAGGAGAAGCCCTTTGCACCCCCAAACTTGTATATACCAATTCTATGAATGGGTAAACATGAAGAGAGAAATTCTTTAAAACAAAAAGAACCACTGCTGGCACAAACTTACAAACTGCAGCAGCAGAGAGTTCCCAAAGAAAATAACGATTAGGGAGCTCAACTCTGCTGAGCTGTGCTTGTGAAGTGGGTTCCTCGTGCACTCTGCACTCAAGCAACAGTAGTACAGACACATCCTGACCCACCTTGGAAATGGTGCTTGTGTAGCTAGACCATGACTTCTCCAAAAACTAATACTACTGTAATACTACCCTACATTATCCATAAACTGCTGCTAAACTACTCATCTTCCAACTCCATTCTAAACATGTGTTAACAAAAGTGAAATTTAAAGCACTCCTCAAATGCTGCTCATTAATGTAGAGTCCAGTTCATGTCTCAAATGTAGTTCACAGATCAAATTCTCTCAACCTAGTGCTAACACAGCTGAAATTGTTCACACTGCAAAACTAACATCATAACTGAAGCCTATTTCACACTTGTTTTCAGAAAGGAACTACATATGCTTCGGTGACATCAGAACAACTGAAAAGAATCACTGAAAAGTATAATTAAAGATTTAAAAAAAGAGGGGGATAGTTGCAACAAATCAAAAGAAGTACTAAAGAGTACTGAACATGTAATTCAATATAATAAAATGGGTTACTGAACAATGTCACTTATGTAATTTTCAGAAACAGACAGTGGTAATATAAACTTTTCTGAGAGACACCACACCACAGGAAACCGCAATAATAATACTCTTTACTAATCCTTATCAAGTGCCCTGCACGCTGCACTACTATACATAAACACTGCTTCTAAAGTCTTATGACTTGAGAGTAAGTTAACAACACGAGTACAACACCATAGATTATTCCTTACCGTCTTTGGTGACATGTACGACAAATAATCCCTCTTCATTTCCCAAAGCTATTCTTCCATGATCTAGAATGTAATATATCAAATTAGTACACCTTGCATATGCATATATAAAGGATGTCAAGATCTAGTAAACAAGCTGCTTTTTAAAATCACCAAACCACCTCCACATATGGATTACAGAGTCTGTTTCACACAGTTAGTTAAAAGCAGAGAATATTTGTACACAGTCAAAAGTAGGCTATACATCGCAAATGATGCAATGAGTCAACACATAGACAGCTTCAACAAGAAAAAAACAGCAGAATATCTCACTCAACAGAGAAGCAGAGTTAGCAGTAAGGGGCAAGGCAGACAAAAACCTCATGTGTTGGATGTAAGATTTAAACACACTATAGTCTAACTGAATCTGCTCCAAGCAGACCACACTAGCATCCACGGAACAATCAATACATGAAAGTATATAAATTATGCTGATATGGTGTATCTCTCAGAGTAGAATGGCCTGAACTTATAACTTCCCATAACAGATTCTCCAAGATTTCAATGTGACTGTCAGAGCAACAGATACTAAATTAAGTATTCTAACAATGCATGCAAATTACTTAAATATTCACTTGCCTGATGCCTGGCATTTGAAGACTAACTATATAACATATGTATATATTGTGTTTCATCATACACTCTTATCAGTATATAATGTTGTGTATCTATTTTCTTTACTCCAGGGCTGAGACTAAAGTAAGTCCAGTGGGATCAGTGCTCTACCCCAGCTACTAATTTCAAAACAAAATAAGAAGTAAACTGCAAATTAGTTCAGATTTTTTATTCCAATAAAATGAAGAGAAACTGGATTATTTTTCCTTTCAAGCAGTTTTTCTTTAATTATTTTGGGGAATGCCAGTCTGCAAGCTCATTTGTCAGGTATAGAAGTGGTTTTATTCCAATTTCTTTTGCACATACTCAGTTAAGGTTACTAACAAAATTGTGACTAAAAATGGCTCACTCAACTTGCGGCATTTGGTTTAGTGTCTTACTGAATTTATTTATTTATTTTTTCAATTTAATCTTTGTTAAGTCAGTTGATAAGCTGTTCCAAGGGATCTTTTCAGCCATGACCATGGCAAAAAAGACAAACACACAAAAACACCTTTTGTAATCAGGTTATAGGTTATGACTTTAATAAACATACAGATTAACTGCAGCCCAATACATATCCGCTAGCCTTTAAGAAACCTACAAACGCTATACAAGGCAAACACATAATCTATTATGCCTGAACTATTTTGTCAGTAATGTTTTTCAGTTTATTTATAATAAAATTTGCTGCTTTCATTAAAATTGAGGTTTTCAGTGTACAATGTAGAACTTAAACTTGTAGTATCAGGAAATGTCTGTGTCTAAAAAAAAGTGCAGGCTGATCACATATGCCTGTAAAAATCCAAGTTCTACTACAACCCTAGATATTAGACAGTAATCTGAGAAGGATGAGGAGTGATAAAACATTTTTCTGCTCTGAAGGGAAAGAGGAAGGGGGTGCGTTCTGGTAGAGATCAGAACCTGATTGAAGCATCTGCTTTCAAAGCAGGGGCGCTGGGGTGGGGGTGAGGGTCTGTTTGAGAGGTTACATCACTTACACAAATGAGTTACATTCCCTTTCTGCATCCAGTTCATGCCAACCCCTTGGGCACTACTCAGGAGCACAACAAAAAATCCTTAGGAACTCTGCACTCCTAAAAGCCATGCCATCTTTCATAAACAGAACATCTGGAAGTTTTGTGGAGATAATGGGTCCGGTGTCAAAAAATGTGCCTCTTGTACGTTGTCATGCTTGTCAGGTTATCAGAGACACATCTCATGATGTAGTCCTAGACATGATTACCTCAGCCTCTGATTGCTTAAAGTAGGACTCAGCAAGTCATTAAACCAGAAAAAACTTCCAGGTTACCCCGGTAGAAGGGCCTTGTGCAGGGTGTTCATGTGGTGATCTGGGTTTAGGCTTGTCCGCCTGGTGAACAGAACTGCCCTGACCGAGTTCAAATGTCAGACGAAGCACATGGACAGAATTTGTCCATTTTATAGAGGTTTACCTGTGTTAACAGACACAGGTCTTTCGGCACCTGTCAGCAGCTTTTTATGTTGGCAATACATAATATGGGCGGGGGTGGTTACAATACATAATCCATGGTGAGGGGTGTTCCCATTCACATTTGACTATTTCCTGTATGCATTCATACGAGGATTATTATTTTGGACATGAATTAACTACAGGTATGCAGTGGTACAGTAAACAAATGTGAAGGTTTGTTACTGTAAATATGTACGGACCTCTGTAATACACTGTTGTTTTCTGGCAAATCAGTAGCTAGTCATTAAAGACTAAAGTCAGAACATAGTAATGACATAATGGGTTTACATGGCTTAAAAAAACAAATCAATTCAAACATCTGCACAATGTTTTGTGCTTCCTTTTGGGCCCTGATATTAAATACAGTATTGTGTATGTTTTTGTAGCAAAAAATTCTACTGATGCACATACATAAGAGGTCTCAAAAATAAACACCCATTAACCCTGACACCAAAAACAGATATAGCTCTCAGGCTTAGCTCCCCAAAGGCCAGTCCTAGATGATGAATCAAAGCTCCTACTCCACAATCTAGGTACTCTTCTAACAGGTTATCTAAGGCTGGGCTAGGATCAGTCAACAAAAAGTGTTGAATAGTAGGAATCTTGGAGTTCACTATCTTTTCCAGGAAGATAACTATTGCAGGTAACCTTAGTACAGCTATCCTTCTGCATTCACTATCTTATAAAAATGCCCCTTTCTTCTAGGCAACAAAGAGGCTGACTACAGCAGTTAATTACTTCTTACAGTAAACTACATATCTGTAGTGAAAGTGATTCTTTAAATAGATGAGGCCCCAGTGTATCAATTAGCTTTTATTTAACAAAAGCTGCTAACTGCTTTGATCTATTAAAAAAAAAAAAAAAAAAAAAACAGATTGCGAATTGAGAAGAAAAACTCTCAAAAACATACAAATCATGCTATTCTAGTGTACTTGTCCTGACCTGTTAAAATGATGCATTCATGAATCATAATTTCCAATATGCCAAACTGCTACAAACACTCTGTGTGAAAATGACAGAGGTTTGCCTCTGTAGAGGGGAGGCTGTAAATCAACAGCAGCCATGAAATTTCTTAGTCCTTATGCAAAGTTTGCAAGAAAATGTATAATGCATAAATTCCTGACGAAGACAAAAATACACATTGTTTTTAGCAGTTCTTTTTGGAATGAAGATGGCATTTATTATCCCTAAATAATAAAAGACTATTTAAACAATTATATACTTGTATGCAGTACTCCAAAGACACTAATGTGCAGCTAATTAGATCCTTTTGGCACAGCTTACTCTCATTTGTCTTTCTTTCTTCACCTTTACAATGAATATCTCTGCAACAACTGACCCGGTTTGTAATATTTTTGACCAATGTCTAGACTTGACATAACTGACAGAACAAACACATTTGATGAAAATTAAACAATACATATTATCCATGTGCAAATGTTTAGTCTTAGCATTGAAAGGGCATGAAAATATGTCATAAAGCAGTAAATTCAGAGAACAGAAATGCAAATTACAAGAAATCTTTTCTAGCACTTAGTACAGAGGATTTTGTTTTTGAGCTGCCAACAAACTGTCCTGTAGTCAAAAGTAAATTCTTTTTTTTTTCCTTCCATCTCCATTTGCCTACTGCATGACTCTGAGCAAGTCACTTGACCAGACAGTGCTCTTTGGTCACCATTGAGCATTAGCGTCCAGAGGGTTTTACCAAGTTAACAAATAAAGCCAAAAAAAAAAGGTGCAATGTATCAGTTTGAAGGATTGGAACTGATTGTGAAAGAACAAGGTAAAGCTCTGGGGGTTTGATCACAACTAGACCATCATCAACAGAGAAGATCACAGTAGTAGCCAGGAATAAAACAATGGGCTGTATCCTTAAGGGGAGAAACTCCAAAAACAGAGGTAATGCTTTCACTCTAATAGAATACAGTCATGCCACACCTTCAGCACTGTCTAATTCAAGAGGTGCTGGAAGGTCAGAGAAGAACAAAAAGGCATAAAATAAAAAAAAAATGTTTTACCTAGCCAGCATTGAAAAGAAACTAAGGTATGAAGTATGCATGTATAACAAATTCAACATAGTAGCGATGTTCAAATGGGAATTAGATGCAAGCAGATTTGTGACCATCCTGCCTGAATTGTAGAGTTTTGACATATCCGGGGTGGGCTGATCTCCTATGAACACACAGATGTCTGAAGAATGTCAGGTAGGAAAGACAGAGTTGTATCAGCTTTTTTTTTTTCTGTATGAGAGACATAGCTCTGTAACAAGCATCCCCTGTTAGTGTAGGCCTACAGAGAGTGCAGACTCTTCACATGGTAATTTTTATCTCCCACTAAGTATCAGACACAAATAAGTTGCATGGATCTCAAAATCATAGGAGTTTGTGGGGTGGAAAAAGAAAGGGAGTTGTATGGCGGCAGCTTATACCGCAATAGTGAGCCCTGTGTTTGCACATTTACTGCTATGATCAGTTTATTGCAAAGCTGTAAAATGCCCATCACATCACTGCTACAAGTATGACTGATCATAGACAGTAAAAGTACTAAAACAATAATTACTCTAATCACAGGGTCAGGGAAGAAAAGAGTTAACGACACCTGGAAGACTGAGGAAGTAAAACCTGCTCCACCCATGGAAAATGTGTCCGGTTAAAATGCTTAGAAAGGTATGGATGGACATCCAAGTAGCCGTTTCACAGATATTATGAACTGACACACGTCTGAAGAGTGTTGCTGAAATGGCAGCTGCTCTAGAAGAGAGAGACCTTTCTTCATGGTAGGTAAAAAAAGACATACAAAACGGCAGTTGTTTTTAGTAAAGCTGTGGCAAAGGCTGTACATAATCTGTAATTGTTTTCCCACTTTTTTCTGTGGCAATGCAGTAGATTCTGAAATCTAAACTGTTTCATGCACACAAGCACAGCTTATTTCCTGTCTAAATGTAAGCTACCATATTTACAATGGAATGTTCTGGTTTGTTTTGTGGAAAACTTGTTTTAGTTAAAAAAATTCCAATCCAGTACAGGTAGTGGTGCCAGGATTTCTTTACCTACTGCTAAATGGTAGATTTATCTAAACCTCTGTACTAAATGAATATTTTGCAGCAGTCTCAGTACAGGATAACGCTCTACAGACTCCTCCGGTACTGGAACTCTGCTTTGCAAATTAAGTGTGCCATTGCTCAGCTCAGCAGATTAGGTCAGTCAGCCACACACAGTGCTTTCTTCTGGATGTATTTATGGACTTTACATGAATATGTACAAGGACTGTATCTCAGGAGACAGATTGTCTGCTTCCAGGAATAATAAATTAATTCATATCGTCTACAGACTTTGCCTATGAGTTACCTACAAATGCTAAATGAACTTAAACCAGAGGCAGATATGTTCTAGTCAGTATAGTGTTAAAACCAGCTACTTGATAGTGTGTTTCCAATGTTATCTGTCTGTTCAAAACTTTGTTTTACGTTTCTTTGTGCAAGTGCATACTTGTTTGTATACTTAATTTATAAACTGCATTAATACCATTACATAAAGAGCTTTTTATGCAAATTGTAGAAGCAAGTTTCTGACTGCTTATTAATATATTAGTGCTCTGCAACTGTCATTGTCTTTAGAACAGAGTAGCTGCTTATTTATGGCTACTCTAAGTTTAAATTATGTTTGGTCAATATAAAGATTGCAGAGAGGCTGTGACCTTGCGATGCCATACTTTTCTAGCTGTTTGCAACAAGTTACCATACTGGGAAGGATGAATACTAACACTGAAAACAAATTTATTAGCCTTCCTGGAAACCATGTTGTGTGTGTGGATGCAAAATAGTTAATTTGAACTTACTGACAGTATGGTAACACTGAAAGGCACTGTGTCAAGACTAAGGTGTACGAAACCCTAGGAAATCAGAAGTAGTAGCTTTGTTCTACAGTGATACAATGTAACACTTAACTGGCATGAAATACAGGGATAATTATATGGAAGCTGGAAGGTTACAGATAAAGAACAGGGGAAACAAGAAATAAAATTAAATTACCAATTTTATTTGCCTATCCAGCTGTGAAAATAAAGTAAGGTATGAAGTACACTATGTGGTAAACTCACCACAGCAGTAGATGTTCAAATATAAGAATCACTGCATAATGCATTATAAATGGGAATTAGATGCCTGTCAGTAGTGCAACTGTTTTATGGAATCAATGATGGTCCTATTCTCACAGCAATCACAGCAAAAAAAAAAATACAAATAGCCGGTCAGTCTAAGAGGACTACTATCATGCCCTCTTCCTATAGTTAGAAGCAAACAAAAAATTTCTCAGTGGTCCTGAACTCTTTGGCCAAAAAATACCCAAACTGTTTGTGCACATCCAACATATTTAAGACTCTGTTTTCCTTTACTCTGTGGCTTGAGAATGAACACTGGTAATTAGATAGCTAGGGTTAGGGTTAATTCAGAAACCACATTTAATGTGAAAGAGAGATTATAATATCCAGGAATGCTTCTAGCTCAAAAATTCAGCAAGCATATGTTATAGCCACCAAAAAAAGTGTTTTCTCAGACAGAAATATATGGCATGGTTGTTGCTTGGCTCAGAAGGATGTAGAGGCAGCTTTTCAATGACAAAGTTAAACTTTCTGGGAGGTCTTAAATAAAGCACCCATTTTAGAAATAGTTTAATTTCTAGTCATGCTGGAAGAGGAGGTTTCCTGGGTTGCCAGGCTGAAATAGTTGAGACACATGTCTACACAGAAGAAAATTTCCAGCCTTTATAAAATAAGGATATTAAAACACTACCTACCTGCTATGTCAAGCTGCTTATTCTGTAACACGCTAAGATTCTCACCAGAAAGAAACCTCTTCCATTTGCTCAGATATGACTTCCTAGATGTGGGTCTGTATGTTCCCTACAGGATGGTTAGCACATCAGATAGTTAACAGTCTTGTGAAGAATGAGGGTCCTAGCCTTAAGGTATCAACTTTAAGCTGTTGAAATTCAGATACATCAATATACCCTAACATTGTATAATCAGAATACATGACAATGTTAGAATGAGGGGTTTTCCTTTCTTCAGTTCAAGGCACAGTGAGAACCATGCTTGTCTTGGCCAGAAAAGAGCTATAGTATCTGATTTAGCCCGTCTCCCAGGCTGTCACTTGGACCTTGATGAGAAGTGGAAGAGGATGAAAGGCATATATTCGTCCTTCTGCCCACTCAAGAGTAAAAGTATTTATTGGCAAGGCTTGTTTACATGGATATCTAGTACAGAATCTCTCTCTCACTCTCTTTCTAATAATGTTGTGGGTTCAAGAAGGTTCTCCTCAGGGTGATCCTAAAGTCATGCAAGTGTGTGTGGAAAACTTGACAGAATCAACAACTCCATGCTAAGGATTTTGTTTTTTTTTTTTGGGGGGGGGGGGGGTTAGTGATCTGCTAGGCATTACCCTCTGAAGGAATTAGGAAGACCAGAAGTAGGAGACTTTTCTTGATAGTCAGTTTTTATTCAATCACAGCCAAGCTGAGCAGCTAGTAACACTGCATGTCCCCCTGCTTAAGTACCAAATCACAGTGGTGCTGTTATTATCCTGAGGACCCCTGCCACCTATGCAGTGCTGAAAGCCTGAAGGACATAAATCAGAGTCAGCACCTATTTGATGGTGATATGCTTAGTTCAGACCTTTTGAGTTCACTTCCCCTTAATCTTGGGGAACCCTGTGTGCACTCCTCAAGCTAGGTGTAATGCATATCATTAAAGTTTTGCTACCACTATGATGGAAACAATGAATTACTTAGGCACCAGAAGATTTACTTTGCTTATTACATAAACTCCTTTTGAATGACTGGAATAATTATCAGCAATTAAATATTCAAGGGGTGTTAGAGTTTGTTACTCAAACTCCATTGATTTTCTTGTATATAACTTTGCCAGGGATACTGGGAGAAGTGATGATGGTGTCTATCCCAGAGCCCTTAACAGCTCTCCAGCTATCATGCAAGATTTTACTTGTATCTTCAGGGGAAAAAAAAAGAGTAAAAAGAGTTCAACTTCCATCTTTTCTTGGGACCAGGAAAGGTTCAGAGTAAAAACCTGCTCCTTTCTCTTCCAAAGGAACTCTTTCTAAGTAAAATAATGTTCCTTCTCCATTCAGTGGAATCACTTCTCTGGCATATAACACCAGTAGCTGATTTATCACTATACCTGACTTGAGATAACCAACACATTCTCATAAATGATGGAAAACTCAAACCTATATTGCTCTGCAACACATTCAGCTCCCTTATCCATGTACTTGTAGTCAGAACCAACCACAGATCCTTGAAAAGTTATTTTTCCTCCTAGTAGACAGAGAGACAGGAGAGTTTAGAGGAGCAGTGGTGGATATATAATCAGCATTCAGGTCACTGTCCTGAGATGGCCCAGTGCTACATCCTTAAACTTTTCCATGTGCCTTGACCTGTGCCATCCCTCCAGGAGCCTTTTTCAAAGACTTTTTTTCTGTTGTTATTGTTCAGATTGTATTAGCCTTCTATAAAATGTCTACTGTTTGAAGGGAAAAATGTTTATCGTATTTAAGAGTTTGTGAGTGGAATAACTGCTTCACCATTTGGATAGTTTTACCAGTTTCCTCCAGCTTTTTAAAACATCTCTTGAAATGGAAAAGTACATAACATGTATTTGTTCAGGGAAGCATTAAGGATATGTCTCTTAATGTCTTCGGACAAAGGCTGGATTCTTAACCATACATGCCTATTAATGACTGTGATAGAAGCAGCCACCTTCACAGAAGTGTCAGTGGCATCACTGCCATAACCGATGGCATATCTGACAACTTCTAAAGAAGTCCATAATGACTACTGCCATCTCCTCCCTCTACTTCAGATTGTTTTCCCAATACTGTAACATATGTTTGGCAAATGCTGGCTTTATTGTCCTAAGTGGTTAAGGTGCACACTTTTAATGCCCAAACAATCTAGCATTCTGCTTCCTTTGTCACTGCAAGGGTGTTTTGAAAAGGTGCCAGTTTGGATCCCATGACAGCATCTAAGGAGCTAACCATGGGGTCCACCAACAGAGCTTACAGACACTTTTTGTTTTCCACCCAATGAAATCAGTCTTGTTCTCTGGGAGCTAGAAGTTATGAGTCTGAATTCCATGAAGATTTTTCAAAAGCATCTTCAAATGCTTGGGAAATATGTGGGGTAGCTGTTACGTTGAGTTTATCTAGACCCTACAATGTGAGGTATCTTTTACAGATATCAGATATTTATTCTGATTCTCATTTAAAATGTTCCCCCGTCAGACTAAGGGTTTCACCAAATCAGATATCATCTAAAGCACAGCCCAAAGACAGATATTCCTCTTCTCCTACGTTGTCATCTAACAGACAAAAACATCTGAGTGGAGTACATGCAGTCTGGGTTTTCCTCTTCACTGCTATCCAAATCACATAAGAGGTCAAGTGCATGACTTCTTTTTCTATTGTTTAAGGGAAAAGTAACCAAAATGTATGGCTCCACATCTGAGGTGAAGGGGGAGGGGTGATGAGCCCCTTTACCATGCTGCCACATACTACTCTGTGAAACATTTATAGTCTCTAAAGGCCAGAGTACCCTAAGGATCTGACATTGGATATGCAGAAGGGAAATAAAGGTACTTTTCACATAACAAAATTTAGAAATTATCACTGGCTATTTCTGGAGTTGTTGAATCCTGTTCAAAAATGAAAGAAAATCTGGCAAGGAAGGATCTTCTCCTGTGGCCTTCACAATATGGTGGCCAGTGACAAATACCCATGTTACAGCAATTAGCTGTGGTTCAACAACAATCTCTACAGAAGTCTGGCAGGCTACAGGAAATGGAATATCACTGTTGGCCACTTGAAGTGCTTTGACAATTCATGGTACAAAGAATTAGGTGCCAGAGCTGAGAAAGTACAGTTGTGTACACCTACCATAAATGTAGATGTTCGAGTGTCTTCACTGTTGCAGTCATGATTGTAGGGTTCTCCCCTGCCGGCAGGCAGCCCTCGGTCGGCCAGAATCCCAAAGTCTGGGTCCGGCGTCGGCTGTTCAACCATGCTCCCTGACGTCAGAGCGCCAGGAGTATAAAGCCGACAGCCGACGCCATCATCTCCAGTTTTTCTTGCCCCAGATGTCAGGAGTCCCAAAATGAAAAAGGTCCCATAACCTTTGCAAATACACCTCAGAAGAATGGTGAAAAAAGGAAATACACAAAAGTAAAAATAAGAGGGGACTGGAGGGAGGGAAACCCAGACTGCAACAGTGAAGACACTCGAACATCTACATTTATGGTAGGTGTACACAACTGTACTATGTTCATCGTGTTTCACTGTTGCAGTCATGACTGTAGGGTAGAATCTCAAAGTTGAAAGAAAGGGAGGTGGTCATACAGAGGAAGGGGCGGCTAAAAGGCCCTGCAAGACTGCAGAGGCAAAGCCTGCCCTAGACTTAGAGTAGAGAGGTAGATTGTAGTGCTTAGAAAATGTATGCACTGAACTCCAAGTTGCAGCTTCCAAAATGTCCTTGGTAGGAACTCCCCTGAGGAAGGCCGCAGAAGTGGCAGCAGCTCTGGTGGAATGAGTCCGTATACTTCCTGGGATTTGTTTTCCATGGTGAGAATAACAAAATCTGATCATTTAGAAATGGTCAGTTTTGAAATGGCTTTACCTTGGGAACTTGAAGCATAAGAAACAAACAATTGTTCTGATTTTCTGATGTCCTTGGTTCTGTTCAGGTAAAAACGTAGCTGTCTGTGTACATCCAAGGAATGTAAGATCCTTTTTCCCCTTTATTTTGAGGAGTGGGGAAAAAGGTTGGCAAATGTATAGTTTGATTTAAAGCCACCTTGGAAACCACCTTAGGCATGAAGGTAGGATTAGTCCTCAAAGATACCCTGTCTTGATGAAAAATAATATAAGGTTCCACAGCCATAAGAGCTTGTAACTCTGAAACTCTCCTGGCAGAGGTTAGGGCTAACAGGATGGCTGTCTTCCAAGATAAAAACTAGATGTCAGAAGAGGCAGCAGGCTCAAAAGGAGGCAAGGTTAGTTTTTCCAAAACATAGTTGAGATCCCAAGCAAGAATAGGAGATCTAGGAGGTCTTAAGTTCTTAGCACCTCTGAGAAACTGTCGCATGAGCTGGTGGGAAAAGATTGGAGGGTCTGCATTATAATGCGCAGAAATAGCAGAGGCATGTATCTTAATAGAAGAGAAAGAGAGACCCTTATGTAAGAGATCTGTCAAGTAAAGTAAAATTAAAGGAATGTTAGGAAGAAGAGGATCAGAATCATGAGCCTGCATCCAGGAACAAAATCTTTTCCATTTTCCTACATAAGATTTTCTAGTACTAGGACATCTGGCTTCTAAAATGACATCCATAACCTGCTTGGGCAGTAAAGAAGAAATCAAAGGCCCTGGATTAACCAGGCCACCAGGCTGAGAGTTCTGACATGAGAGTGTAGAACCTGACCCTGATGTTGGGACAGAAGGTTCGGAGACTGAGGTAAAATCCAAGGGGGGTCCAGGCATAGGTTTTTTTAGAGTTGGATACCAAAACTGCCGAGGCAAATTTGGAGCCAGCAAGATTATCATCTTGGGCTTGTCCTGTTTTATCTTCAATAAAACCCGTGGAAGAAGAGGAAGAGGCGGAAAGGCATATCCCGAGAGGTTCCTCCAACTGAATGACAGAGCGTCCACTTTCCAAGCCTCTCTGTGGAAAGTCCTGGTGCAAAAATTCTGTAGTTGATGATTGAGATGGGATGCAAAGAGGTCTATGTGAGGACATCCCCAGACTGCTGTTATCATCCTGAATATTTTGGTGTCCAGCATCCACTCGTGTGGATCCGAAAGATTTCTGCTCAGACTGTCTGCCAGGAAGTTTTGTTTCCCTGGTAGAAACTGAGCTTGAAGATCCAGATTGCAAGCTAGAGCTGTGTTCCATAGATCCATGGCTAGTCTGCAAAGGGGGTAGGAATGAGATCCCCCATTGCTTGTTTATGTACCACATAACTGTGGTGTTGTCTGCCCGTATTAACAGTTGTCCTGGTTGTAAAAGATTCCTGAAGGCCAATAGAGCTTTCTGAACGGCTAACATTTCCTTTAAATTGATATGCAGGTGCTTCTGATCCTTTGTCCAAAGGCCCTGCAAACAATTGCCCTGAAAATGGGCTCCCCAAGCATAATCTGAGGCGTCCGTGGTTAGAATCTGAGAGGCAGGTGGCAGACGGAAGGGCTTCCCTTTGTTTAGGGCATAACAGTATATTTACAAGGGAATATCATGCCCTGGACCACCAAATAAATTCCTTTTGAAGGCAAGGAAGGACAGAGATCAGTATGTCTAAACTGTGGCAATGTTGAGACCATACACTTTTTAGGTACCACTGTATTTTCCTCATGTGTAGTCTTGCATATGGTACGAGAAGGATGCAGGAGGCCATGTAACCCAAAGCCTGCAGGAATTTCCTTGCAGACAGATGAGTTAAAGTTGCCAAGGTTCTGAAAGTTGAAGCCAGCTGTAACTGTTTTTCAGATGTCAGAAATGCCATCTGGGTTGTGGTGTTTAGAAGTGCACCCAGAAAAGTTATCTGGTGTGATGGTGTCAAATTTGACTTTTTTATGTTTACAGAGAATCCCAGGAACTTGAGGAGGTTCTGTACAAATTCTAGATGCTGGAGTAAGACATCCTTGCTGTCTGCCTGAATTAGACAATCGTCCAGATAAGGGTAAATTTGAATTCCCTTGAGTCTGCAGTAAGCTACTACTGGAGCCAGGCATTTGGTGAAGACCATGGGCACAGTAGACAATCCAAAGGGCAGCGCAGAGAATTGAAAGTGCCTCGATCCGGCTTTGAACCTGAGGTATTTTCTGCGATCCTGCCTGATGGGAATGTGTAAATATGCCTCCTTTCAATCCAAAGTTACCATCCATGCATTTTTGGACAGCATTGGAAGTAGCTGCTGTAGAGTAAGCATCTTGAATTTTGGAATCTCTAGAAAGGTGTTCAAGACCGACAGATCCAGAATGGGTCTCCATGAGTTTTGCTTCCTTGGGACTAGAAAGAGCCTTGAATAAAAACCTTTTCCCATCACTGAAAGAGGAACCAGTTCTATGGCATTCATAGCCAAAAGAGCTTCCACCTGGTTTAAGGCCTCTATCCATTGATGTTTTGGAAGGTCTGGCCATCCGCTTGGCCTTGGCAAGGTATGAAAATGGAATTTGTAACCTCTTAAAACCACATCCATAACCCACTTGTCTTGGGTTATTTGAGTCCAATTTTGATAAAAAAGAGAGAGTTTTCCTCCGAGAGGGGCTTCCAGGCAAGAAGTTCCTGTAGCCCAACAGAGGGAGTCATTGAGTTTGTTTCCTTTGAGATTATGACCTGTCCTCTCCTCCCCTAGGGGTGGAAGCAGTCCACTGTCTTGGTCTATAAGCAGCTTGTGTTTGAGGCCTCCCTCTGGAACGTCTATATCTACCCCTCTGAGGCCTGTCTGAAGTGGGAAAAGACCAATTTTTAGAAGGCCAATTCCTGCTAAATCTAGGAGGCTGTACTTGTAAGAAATCTTTAACTGTTTGCATGGATTTCGCCTTATCCTCCATCTTTTTAATCATCTCCAGCTTTTGATCCAGACAAAACATTATGCTGAACAGGAGCATCCAATAATTTAGCCTTTACTTGTTCAGGTAAATTTTGTTCCTTTAGCCATGCATGCCTTCTAATGACTGTGCCAGAGGCCGCAGCCCTAAAAGAAGCCTCCAAGGCATCAAATCCACAGTGTAAACCATGCTTCCCAACCTGTTCAGTGGCATGCAATAAGTCATGTAATTCCTTATCATCTGCACAGGCAGAAATGGAAGTAAGCTTTTGTTTTAAGACAGACAACAGAAATTGCTGGTATTTAAACACATGAAACTGACAGTTTAAAGCCCTGATGGACAAAGTAGCAGAAGTGTACACCTTTTTGCCCCATCTTTCTAAGGATCGAGAATCCTTTTCAGTAGGAATAGGATTTTTGGCAGAAGTGGCCTTAACTCCCTTAGGACCCTGAGAAATGGTTTCAGGGTCAGCAGAAGGGTTCTTGTATAAAAACTGATGGGAATCAGGAACCCTGTAATATCTATCAGGCTTAACAGGAGCAGGAGGAAAAGAGTCAGGGGTTAAGTTAGCCTCCGAAAAGGCATCATCCACAATATCCAAAACAGGAGGAATAGCCAGGGGTCTATGTTGGGGAAGAAGAAGAAATTCCCTCAGCCTTTTCTTGGATTCCGAATACTCCTGTCCTTCCCAGTGAAAATGTTCCCTCATTTCATGCAAAGTTTCCCCAAAAGAGAAATCCTCAGGGGGAGAAGCTGAAGGAATGGATTCTTCAGCATCAGAATCCTCATAAGGAGGGAAAGTATAATCCTGATTGGAAGAAGAAACTGAGGAAACAGAAGCCTGATCAGAGGAATCATAAGAAACATCCTGCCTTGGCCTTTTGTCTGGAGGGGGATGAGAACCCCTAATCATAGTAAGTAAGTCCTCCGCCATCTTGAGTAACTGTTTCTGTGACTTGGGAGCCGGTTCAGCAGAGGCCTGTGTAGAAGTCTTTGATTTTGAAGGAATCTTTGCCATTGTCTTTGTCTTTGCCTTTATTAGTAGCTGAGTAGGCCTGAAAACCCCTTCGGAAGCCGGTACAGCGGCTCCGGACCCATCCGAAGGAGCATTGTCCGAAGGTCCTGCAACAGAAATATTTAAAGGCCTGGTTGGCTCCTCATGAGAGTCCGTTTCGGCCGTCGGTTCTGAAATGGCCGACGACAGGGGCTGCAAAAGCGCCTCACTGACGACGGCCGAACCTGAAGCTGGCTCCGCTTGTGTGCTATCATCAAATTTGGACCTCGGAGGCCTGTCTTTATCCTTGCGACGTTTGTGAACTCCGGTAGCCGGAACCGTATCCGACGACATTTTGTAATTAAAGCGCCTACCGAAGTAATGAAAAGCAAAATCGTACCTTCGCTTAATTGTACGTTGATTGAATCTAGCACAAAACTGACAACTAGCTACGTCGTGGTCAGGGCCCAAGCAAGGAATACAGTAAGAATGAAAATCCTTATGAGGTATTTGCTTCCCACATGAAATACAATTATTAACTTTTTCTGACATCGGAGTGGAGCAAGAAAAAAGTTTCCCCAACGGGGTACTTAGCTTGAGTGGTTCAGTAAAATTCGTCAGGAGTCAGCCGACCGGCACTTGCGAACTGCTATCATCGCACGGCAAGAAAGACTGGAGAAGACGGCGTCGACTGTCGGCTTTATACTCCTGGCGCTCTGACGTCAGGGAGCATGGTTGAACAGCCAACGCCGGACCCAGACTTTGGGATTCTGGCCGACCGAGGGCTGCCTACCGGCAGGGGAGAACCCTACAGTCATGACTGCAACAGTGAAACACGATGAACATCTTACAAGCTTTGTAGCTCAACTGGGCAAAAGCTCATAGGCTTAGGTGTCATTCATATTCTTCCTGATTCTGCTGTTACCAACTATATAAGCTGTTCTGATTTCCTATGATGGTTAAGTTTGCCTGCGTGTTTTACTCTTTTTTTCACTCTCTCTTTTTTTTCAGACACAGCACAAGGAGTCATCCTTGTGACAAATCACTAAGGGACAGGAATCCTCAGGCTCAATATGAAGAGCTTTTGGTGCTCCCAGAAACCTATTTGGCTATTTTGTCCTACTCTTGAGAATCTTCTTTTTAAAATACAAGTATTTCTTACAAGTTTAAACAGCGTGATCTTCTCCTAGACAAAACAAACACTAAAGGTGATAATCCTCTGATGGAATCTGCTGACCACAGGCATATTTGCTTGTGATATTTTATGGGTAAATATCAGCCTTGAAAAAAATCACTAACAGGACATTCAAAAGAAGCAAACTTCACAAACTTTACTACTTCACAATATAAGCTGCAAACATTTATCACAAAGAAGGATTTTTTTTCGTAAAAGGGTACTTAACACTCTGAAAGTCACCAAAATGAAAATAAGAGAATGACTACTGAATCCTATGATAACAGTATAAAATAACTTAAGTAGTGGCAGGTTACTCTCTCCTTTTTAAATGGTGCACTACTGATGTCCCTTGTGCGGGTAGATCA
This sequence comes from Protopterus annectens, assembly GCF_019279795.1. Lineage (NCBI taxonomy): Eukaryota > Metazoa > Chordata > Ceratodontiformes > Protopteridae > Protopterus > Protopterus annectens. The sequence continues at coordinate 902,479,582 of NC_056727.1, read as the reverse complement.
GCCCATTCTGAGGATGTCCAAATCTATGGATGTTAGCCAGAAACATGGATACCTCAGCTGTCTGTGGTTAACTACCATACACGAATCATACTGCAGCAGTGATCTCCATGATGAATATCAGCAATGACAATAACTCAGACAACTTGAGAATAGTGATAAGAAAATGCTTACTTCAAAGTTTTTCTTCAGTATGGTTACAGTACTTCCACTGTTCAGACTAGAAAGTGGTGTATAGATAACACAGAAGACAAAAAATATAGCACTTTTAAAGCACGTAGTCATAAAACTTAGGCTACTTTCATTTTACCAGAGTAAACAGCTAATGAGTTTAAGACCAACAACAAAAATATATTTCAGAATATGTAACAGCTCTTCAAACTGTATAGTTATGATACCCATAAAGTTTAAGCACAAACATTATTTGAATAAAGAACTTGTACAACAGCACTTATGTCAAGGGTTGCAAACCTGTTATGACTTAGCTTATCAAGAATATGGTGAAAATGTACAAGCAACTATAAGTGTAAACTTCTGTTTCCTATCACCAAATATTAGAACACTTTAATGCATACCCAAAATGGCAGCTGACTGTGTAGTTTTGATGAGTGGAAGAGTGCTGTCATATGCCTCTTTCGGAATGTAGACAGAGCGGTCCTTTAGTTTGTTCTTTTTTAGGATCCTGTGCAATTCATTCAGTACGCCAACCCACTTATTCTTCTCATTCTCACTGTCTGCCAGAACTAGAATTGAGCACTTGTTACTAGATGTGGAGAGCTGGGAGGCAGTAACCTGAAAAAAAGCATGCAGAACATTGTATGAGATTCAGTGTAATGTTCATAAAAAGTATGGCAAACCAAAAAAACAGGTACGGCAAAATAAAAACCTAAAGCTACATATTTAACATTTGATGTGCCAGAGTACATTTATTGCAAACTACTTTCTATTTCCTCAGTCTGAGTGAGAGCTTTACAATCTCATGCAACAGGGATCTGAAAACGTGGCCTGCTATGACAACTAAACGAGAAGTCTACCTAGTATTATGTGATAGCCAGTAGTATTTGCCAGCTCGGTAACCTTCACCATATTTGTTTGGAAAGTTATAAAGTAAGACAAAATAGAAAAGTAAGGATGCTGTTATCAAAACAAGGACAGACATGTTATAAAAGGTATAATCAAATGTTAAAAATCAAACTCTGAACAGAGAAAAAAGTAATGAATTAAAGTAAAACAAGGTTTATTTCTGGAAAAAGCATATTAGATAAACGAGAGGTAAACAGGCAATGATCTTAAGGGAAGTAATCTTTTAAATGTCTGGCTCTGTTAGGAAAAGATAATACTTAAAACTAAAACACCCTATGAATGAAAATGAACAATTTGCAAAACTGAAATTAACTGCATAGTTCCCCAGAGAACCCTGCATTAACAGATAGAATTCTGACTCAAAAGGCTATTAAACTCTCTCTTACTCATCAAATAAAAGAAATCTCAGAAACACCATTGCCTATAGGAATGAAAATAGCTAGGGACTTCCAAAATGCCTGCACAACGAGTAACAGCTCGACTCTAGCTCTCTCTATGTGAAAACATAAACTCAACAGAAAAGGCCATTTGACTTTTGTGTTTATAGGCAAATTTCAGTATCTGGCTAGTAAGTGCACTGCCTAGATACCAGGAAAAAAGAAATACAGAGCACCTGGAAAAAATCAGCTACAAAAAGTGAGGAAAAAACACAGACTGGGGAAAGTTTTGTGGCTGTTCAGCAAAAAGCAATGCAACTTCCAGACATGATTTCCAGTAACCTACAGGATGATGTAAGACAACTGCACACAGACTTGGTTAACATAAAGAAAACAAAGATGGCGCATGTTAACACAAACAACAAAAGGCTGGAAAAATGGAAGAAGCTTTAATTTTTAAACAGATATTCAGATGAGGTGACAAAGCTGCAAAATCAGAGGCTGAAATGAAGAAAAGGCTGGCTGAATATGAGACTGCTCAGGAAGACAAGTTTTAAAAAAATAACAGAATTAGAGGACAGAGGATGCAGGGAAAACCTGAGATTTTCAGCTATACCAGAGAAGCTGGAAGGAACAGATTGCATTAATTTTATGAACACACAAATAAGCAGCTGGACTGACATTCCACAGCAGGAGCTGTTAGTTGAAAGTGTACATTGTGCGTATGCTCCAAACCTGGCTATAAGGAAAGCAACCTAAACCTTTAATAGTAAAGATAAAATCCTACCAGCAGGAGTTGTTTCTGACAAAACTGTGGCAAAAGGACAAAATACTAAAAGTGGGAGTGTTTGTGGAGAATGATTACTTGTACACCAGGCAAAAGAGGAGTAAATTTGTTCCACTATTTAGGGAATATTGAGATGCAGATGTGAGATTCAAACTGCTGTACCCAACTGTCTTCAAAAAGTATTCTTCCCTGGAGAAAATCATTGTTTTGATGAAGTACATGCTGAGGAGGAAAAACAGAAGTTTGTCCAACAAAAAGTGTGCTGTGAAACAGAAGGTGATTCTGCTTTTTGTTCTTATGGTAATAAAGACCACAGAGAGACTATACCTGTGAAACCTTTTCCACTGTTTCAATAGAAAATATTAGAGAGAAGGAAGGAAGGAAGCACAAGAGCTGACTAGAAGAATTGAGAGCATGTTGGAAATGAAGCAAAGGCAGGATTTGGGAGATGTAGATAAACAGTAATAAAACCAGTAACTTGATGAGGGATTACAATGCAATAACTATATTTGTGAAATATGACAGAACAAGAAAATCTGGAAATATTCGACTTTTTTCAGAATTTGTTGGACTTGTGGGAGACTCTAAATTATATGCACTACTTCATGTCAATGTTCAGAAAAATGCTTTGGAAAGGGAAGAGAGGGGAGAAAGTTCCACTGAAGGCGAATGGCCAAGGTACCAGAACGTATGATCGTACAATAAAAGAAAATCTACATCTTTTGAGCATTGTTCATCTCTGGGTTTACTTCTTTTAATGTCTTTTTGAAGTCAAGTGAAGGTTTTTTGGTTGGTGGTTGTATTTGTGTGTCCCTTCTCTCTTAACCCTTGCTCACTTTTAAGAAATGTAGGCACTGAAATAAAAAAAAAAAAGCCTGGTTAAAAGAGCATGACGAAAGAAAAATGTGGTTTTTCTCATTCTTGCATGGGGGAATGACTGGATTAAGGACCTTAGATAGAATACATTTTAAGCAAAAGAAAGTAAATGAAAAAGGATATTGAATATTATGAGGCTTTTTTCTAGCAAATTAATGTATGATTAGTAGCAATTCTGTACCTGGCCATCATGTTTCCATGGAAACAATCTGATAGAGAGAGAGAGACTGTCTGGTTCTCTTGTCTCCACGGAGACAATCTGATAAAAAAAATTGGTTACAGTCTAGAATAATGATTGGCTGGGGGGAGGGAGACAAACTGGCTAGGAAATGTTCTCTGAAAGCATTCAAGGGTTTTCCCAGCTGGGAGAACTATAAAGATTAAGATAAAATCGGTTAGCACTTAGTAAAAACACAGGCTGCACCATGCATCTTAGCATGGATAACCTTTATTTTAGGTTAACTCAAGTTTTGAGTGTGGCTGACAGTTTGGGACATTTGTTCCTATTAGGACGGAAAAATGTCAATATTTGAAGATGTACATAGTTTTGTGTGTTAGTATTAAATTAATAGGTTTTAGGGGGTACTGGGGTTAGTTTGTTTTTTGTTTGAGGGCCTTCAATAAAACCAAAAGTTTTGTAAGATGTAGCACAGGCTCAAATGGATATGGCAAGAAACAACTATTTAAAAGTTCAACCTGCCAAACAGTGTATGCAAGTAACACAAAAGCTGGAACTAGACATTTAACAAAAAAGGTGTTATACATAAAAGGTAGAATAATAACTTTTAATAAAATGATGCTTTCTGTAATGTCTTTCAATGTTAATGGTATCACAAACAAACACAAAAAAGAAAGAAAAGTGAACTGTATTAAAATGTAGAGGGCAAATAGCTATGTTACAGGAGACACACATGGAAAGAACTGAACTTGTGAATTTGATAAAGAAAGGTTTTCAGGATGGTTATTCAGTGGAATATCTGAGACAAAGGAAAAGAGGAGTACATATTTTAATTGCAAGAGGAGCTCCAATAGTAATAGAAGAGGATAAAAAAATATAACAATGACTTATTTGTAGTGCTAGGGAGCTACTGGCAAGGGAGGAGGATTACACTGATATGCATTTATATTCCACCTAAAACTGCTATAATGTAGCTTAAGAAAATGTTGGGAGAAATAATCAGTTTTCAGCAAGGAATATTACTTATAGGTGGGGACTGGAATTGATCTGCATCAGTGAAGATGTGTCTGGGGGCCCAGAATGGAAAGTATAACAAAGGAGGGTAATTTTTGAAGAAATTTAAGAAAATATTTGATATGGAAGATGTGAATTCAGTAACAGGAGTTCGGAGTAAATTTACAGATTAATCCCCAAGATATATAAACTGGGCTAGGCTAGACAGAATTTAAATTTCACAGGAACATGTGCATTTATTTGAAGATATTGATACACATCCAATAACTATTACAGCTCATGCGCCAATAATAACCAAAATAAAAACACAGGGTAATGAAATAAAAATGAGACACTGTTGCTTTCCCACCTATCTGTTGAAAAAAGAGGAATTTAAGGAATGAGTAGTGGAGATTATTCAGGAGCTATTCAAGAGGATAGAAATTACTTCTGAAAATAAGGTTAGGAATTGGGATAAAATTCAGGTGGAAATGAAAGAAAGGGAGCTGTGGTTAAGAAGTAACAAAAATTATTTAGAGGGGCTGACAAATGTTAACATATTGCAGAACAGGGGGAATCTCACAGAACAAGAACAGGATCAACTGCAGAATACTAAGCAGAAAATAAGGGATTACCTCGATAATACACACGAATTTAGAAAGACTGCTGTTAATCAACTGTTTTTTGATAATACTACTAAAGCACAAAAACTTTCAGCACAACAACTCAGGCAACAGAAAGTAGAAAGGGCTGTCACCAAGCTTAGGGAGCCTATAACAAAGGAAGTTAACAAGAGATCCTCTTGTGGTATTAGAGATATTTCAGAGATTCTATGAAAATCTGTACAAAGCAGAAAAATATGGAAATCAAGAAAAGATACAAATGGAAATGTTTATGGAAGAATTAAATATGTCAAGGTTAGAGGTAGATGAGGCTCAATTACTAGCAGTTAGAATAGGAGGATGGGGGGGAGTTGTCACACAAAACGTAGATGAGCCACCCCTGAAAGCCTCCAGAAACACTGACTCTTCAGGAGATGGAGTTTGGGATGACCAGACACCTCTCCACCTAGGAATTTCCATGATGTCCTTGAAGGAAACATCATCAGGTGGCAATCTGGGAGATCCTTCTTCTTCATCAAAGTCGGTGTCCTCCATGACATTCTCTATAGGGAAGTCTATATGTCTTCTCTTGCACATCCTCTTCCAAGGTACCTCCTCCATGGGGTGTTCTGGGGAGGTGTTGGAAGAGGTGGTAATCCCTCTGGGGAACATGTGTGAAGACCCTCCAGAATTGGCTGACCCATAGGAACAGTGATTATGGGCTCAGAGCTCGGATCCAAAGACAGGTGGGACATAGGACCCGAGATTCAAGAAGATGGTTCCCTAAGAGTAGAGAAAGCCCTTTCTACAACATGGAAGACTGCTGGACCTGGAGAAACCCATCTCCCCTCTCTTGGAGCCAAAGCAACCAAGGAAGGGAAGTTGGGGCCAGCCCCAGATCCACACCAACCAGAGAGTATCAGAACCGAGCTGTCCACAGCCAAGGCACTCAGAAGAAGGGACGGATCCGATAAAACAGGAACCAATCCCTGCCCCTCAGACCTGGCGCAGACCTCTCGGATCTAAGGCCAGCTCTGATCTAAAGACACTGGAACAGGACTGGTCAGTAGCACTGTCAGATCCTCCTTGGATCAGATGCTGAACCTCTTGGGCATCTAGGAACCTGGGGCTCAGAAGCCGAGGGTCGGATCAGAGAAGGAGATCATCTCTTTTTGGCAGCTGTGCTCCCAGAGCTGGTAGAGGACTGAGCTGGTATGACCCCCTCATTTGAATTTGAGCTCCAAGAAATCTCCACATCATCCTGTCCATGTCTGCTTCACAGCAACTCCTAGAAGACCTAGAGGAGGTAGTGGAAGTTGGCCTAGAGTGCTTTGTTGGAGTTTGGAAAAGCTGGGTGGGCAGGGTTGGAGACACTGGCTTTAAAATTAGCTCAGGTGTGTGGCCTCTGGTCATCGGATTTGAGGCAAAGACAGACAGAATTGATGAAGTGGCGGCCGGGGCTAAGACCGTTGGATCTGTGGAGTGTATAGAATCCAAGGCCAGCCGACATTTATCAGATCTGAGGGAATGGGATCTGAAACTTGTTTTGTCTTTTCAGGTAGCTCAGAGAAGGCAGTCAGAGACTAATGGCGCAGTTTCCTAGACTCTGATACCATCAGAGACTGCTTGGGGGGGGGGGTTCTATGGTCCAAGACAGCTCTCGGATTAATGGTAGCACATATGGTGCAAGGAGTATCCATCCAGGTGGGCTGCTCCTAACCAGTATACACACTTCTTGTGGGCATCGGAGTTGGGGATCTTATGCCTACAAGAAGTGCACATTTTGAATTCAGTAGGTTTATCTGACTTGTCTAACATATTATTTATTTACTTTTAAACAAGAACAAGCTTAAAGTACCACAACAAGTTTTATATAAGGACGAAACTTTAAACTTTTATTTTAACTTTCAACTGTAAAACCTAAGTTTAAAACTACCAACACTACTTACTAATAACTATGACAATTAAGCTATCCAACTATTTAACTAAGATATGTCTAAGATACATACATACATACACACACACACACACACACACACACACACACACACACACACACACACATGTCCAAAATGAGATTTATATTACAGGAGTATATAAACCCTAACTCCTGCAAAAATGCTAAAGGGAGGAGCAAAGAACTCTCTTTGAAGCAGAAAACACACAGGGAAAAGGACATTTCTCAGACATCTACATGAGCAAGTTTGATTATTTAATTGGTTTTTAAACATGCGACCTTTTAGAGTTTTAAATACAAGTTCAGTTTGTAAGTTTAACATTGCCTGATGAAGCCTGTTGATGAAAGTTTTATACTTTAAACTGACAGTTTGACTACAAAAATTAGCATCAGTGAGAATTGGCAATATGTGCAACAATGTTATTTACTTAAGTGTTCATGTGGATAATAGTTGTGCTGTTTATGAATGGCCCACTATGTGGAGTTGCAGACTTCTTTGTGACTGTATAACTGTGGAGATGGTACATAAAAGTAAGGGACCATAGCGGTGGAATACATACATACCAATATTTCAAGTATGGGCAATAATGCCCTTCTAGCCTGCCAATTACCAAAACAGCTGGCTCCCATAACAAGGGTCCAGCTGTTCTTAAAAAATATCAAACATCTAAACTAGTGCTTGCTTTAATGTAATCTGGTAGTCTATTTCATGAATCAGTTACTGTCTCAGAGAAACAATCAGTATATTTTAATTCCTATAGAATCTTCTACACAGATTGTCTGATAATTCTCTACTACTTTTTGATTACCCACACATCCCCAGAGGTAGTTGTCTTTAAATGCCGTATATACCTGAATAAGGCCTCCTCTTAAATATCTATATGAGACACTGTACAAAGTTCAGATATTTTGTCTTTCATAATAAGTTACATTTTCACATCCACGGATACCCTTGTTATATTTCTGTTGTACTCTTTCCAGTTTACTCATGCTTGTTTTCTTTTAGGGTTTCCATACTGTTATTCTATACTCAAATTAGGGTCTAATGTAACTAACAAACAATGACTTCACCATTTCTGATTTCCTAGATTTTATAAATCTTTTTATACAACCTACAGTTCTATAACCATCATTAACCAATTGATTGATATGATTATAAAAACTCAAAGCTGCATCTACCCATATATCAGGTCCTTAAAAGAATCTACAGTTTCAATCACTGCATGCTGTATTAAATATTCACCTTTCAGTTTATGTCTCCCAAATCTCATATGCTTAGTTTTTGAATTTTTGATGTATTTATCAGCATATTACTCGTCTGTGCCCAAATGGTCAATTTAGTCAAGTTTGTTTGCAGGCATGCCCCATCTGTAACACACTTAATCAGTTTATCCATTTTCAAGTCATTTGCATACAGACTGTAGAACCACTCAGATGAAAGAGAGATCTGAAAGATATAATCTAAAAATGTATGGGGGCCTAGGTTAAAGTCCTGCAGGACACTCTGACTGTATCCTTGAATTTCACCTGTCCTGTTGCTGTATGATACCTGCCATGTCCTATTTGTAAGCCATGCAACTATCCATCTCATCAAAAAGACATCAATACCTACTTGTTCTAATTTACCGATCAGTGTTTTGTGTATGACTATCAAATGCAGGTGTTAAATTGATATAAATTACATTAGAGCAAACGTTTTTATTCACAACTGCTATTTCACTGTTAAAGAACAACATGTTACAGGTGGTAATACACCTACTTTCAAAATATGCATGCTGATATATGGTTTCAAGTCTCACCCCTTCCAATTCTAACAACAATTTATCCAATATAACCTTCTCCATTATTTTTCCACAACATGAACGTAAACTTATGGGTCTACTCGATTCTGGATTTGTCCTATACCACTTTCCCATAAATGCAGGTTTAACAAGTGGATGTCTACAATCTTTATTTTTAAACAAGAAAAATATTTATTAAATTATCATGTATGACATAGGCCATGTTACATTTATATGAATGACAATAAACCATAGGCCATGTTACATTTATATGAATGACAATAAACCATAGTGACACAATCTCACTTGCAAACATTATACATTCCAAACAAGTGTGACACAACTCTAGCTGCAAACACTATACACCACTTTTAACATATCCAGCCATTGTTAGTCAACCATTACATAGCTCATTCAAATCCTGCTTTCTTTTAAGTCTCTTTCCTCCTCTGCGTGTACTGATTCCACAGTTCCCATTTTTTTGCTATGTAATTTGCTCCTAAAGATCTCAGTTCCAGTTGTTTTAACTCTGATACTATCTTCACTACTTTTAGTAAAGTTGGTTTAGACTTTGGTTTCCATTTTCTAGTAACTGCTTTTTTGGCAGCCATCATAATTAGACTCAGCAAGGCCTTACTATGTCTAGGCCATTCTGAGTTTATCATAGCGCAAAAAAATATTTCCCTAGTCACTCCAACTTGCTCACTCAGCATCTTCGACAAAGCAGTATGCAGGGAATCTTTAAATTCTACTAACTCATTACACTCCCAGAAAATATGTTCTCAGTTACCTCTTTGTGCCCCATCACACCTCCAACATTTGCTGTCTACCTGAGGAAAAACTCTTTGAAGTCTGCTTGGGGTACAAAAATATCTATGTAAGCACCTCCAGGCAAAGATCCAAAATCTTCTAGATTTTATTGCATATTTGGGAGACATACATTTATCCCTCCATTGTTTCTTTGTGAATTGCTTATCTGTTCCCAGTCCTTCACAACCTACTATGATTGATTCTTATAGTTATCATGCAATAGTTTATATGCACTACTAATGATTCAGTTCTTAATGGTAACTTCTGCTCTAGATTCTTCTACAAACTCTACCAGTGCTGGTCTTTCGTTTAAGACCTCCCTATTTCTTTCTCTTTGCCTACACTCTGATATCAATCCTTGATATGGAAGGCAATTTCTAACCTGAAGTCCAAATAATTTCTTGACATCTTCCCATTCTATTACTTTTCCCCTCTCTAATTATTTGCTCCCAGTACCTTGGCTCCTTTGCCAGTCTTATCCAATACATTCCTACCCCTTCTTGCCTATTGTCTGTATCTTTATTGAAGTCATCCCTATTGGCAGAATCTCCTTTCTCCAGTCCCTTGTTGGCTTAGAAGACCTTCTGCTACTTTATGAATATTATATTTTGTATGCTTACTGTTGTTCTCCTTAAAGGTCTTTATCCAAAATCCCAGTCTCTCCCTGTTACTTGGGCTTCCACCCTGTTTCATCATCATCTCTGTGCACTTTGAATTATAGTTTTCTGCTTGTGCTATGTATAGCAGCCTTAACTTTGTTGCTCTGAACTGCTCCTTCAATGTGGGTAATCCCAATCCGCCCTGTTGTATTGGAAGAATAAGCTCATCCCACTTGACTCTTGCAGTCTTCCCCTCCCACATAAAATCTTTCAGCTCTCTATTAATTGCTATCCACAACTTCTCCTCTGGTTGATAAAAATATGCTTGACCAGTGTATATGACTAAAGAGACTAAAAACATTTTAATTGCTTGTACCTTACCATCAATATCCATATAACAGAGCTTCCATTTTCTCAGTTTTTGCATTATGTTTTGTTTTGCCTCTTCCCCACATATCCTTAAGCTGCCACACCAGTATCATTTTAATCCATACTCGTAAATACTTCATTTTATCATGTCCCCATATCATTTTATCATGTCCCCATAAATATGGATATTGCTGAGCCAGTTCATATGAGGATACATAATTTAACGCTACTGCTTTTGTTTTTGCTTCATTAATTTTGTACCCCGAAAAGGTTTGAATTTCTCTCAATATGCTCCACAACACTGTAATGCCTCTCTCTGGTTTTGTCAAGTATAAAATAATGTTATCTGCAAATAGAGCCAACTTTTCTTGACTACCATACCAATTATATCCTTGCACCTCTGAGTCCCTTATTTGCATTGCCAATGGTTCTAAATATAATACAAACAACAAAGGGGAGAGATGACACCCCTGCCTGGTTCCTCTGCTCTAGTAGACATTATCAGAGAGGACCCCACCCACTTTAATTTTCACCTCTGATCCTTCATGTATTCTCTTAATCAACCTTATAATTTTATCAGGGAATGCAAATACTTCCATTTCTCTTCTCATAAAATCCCAGATTACTCTGTCAAAAGCTTTTTCTGCATCAACACACCAGCAACAGCAGTATTTGCTTATATTCTGCTTCCCTTTGGACCATCACTGTTCTGTTTATGTTGTCAAATGTTTTCCTCCCCTCCATAAATCCACACTGATTCATATTTATCAATTTTGGCATCACTTTTGCCATTTTTAGCCATTACAGACATAGACCCTTTATAATCATGATTTGGTATTGAAATGGGCCTGAATGAAGCTGGAGCTGACGGATCTTTACCCTCTTTAGGTATTACAGCTACTACCACTTTCTTCCAGGAAGTGGCTGCTTCTCTTCCTCTTAAAATAATGTAAAACAAAACCTTCCAGATCTTCATCATTTTTTCCCTCCTAGCTTTCCAACTTCCACAGGAATACTACCTAATCCTGGGGACTTTCCTGCAGATTGGTTATACATCACCATTTTTATCTCATCTTCTCCTATCCTGTTAGTAATTGGCATATTTAAATCTTCTAAAACACAAAACACTGCCTTTGGAATACCAGTAGCAGAAATGAGCAGTCTGTAGGTGTAATCCCAAATTCTTTAATAAATCATAGCAAGTAAAACATAACACTTTAGCACTTTTGTTCAAACACCTTGAGAAGTACACCTACGGACTATTCATTTCTGCTTCTGGTGTTGCGAAAGCAGTGTTTTGTGTTTTAGTAGTACCTGACTCTGCTTTTGTGCCACCTTTTGTTTTTATATATTTAATTCTTCCATAAACATTTCCACTTGTACCTCTTCTTGATTTCTATATTTCTCTGCTTTATACATACTTTCATAGAATTTCTGAAACATTTGTAATACTTCTACAGTATCCCTAGATATCCTCCTTGTAATAGGCTCCCTAAGCTTGGTGACAGCCCTTTCTACTTTCTGTTGTATGAGTAGTTGTGCTAAAAGTTTTTGTGCTCTACAGTTATCACCAAAAAGCAGTTGCTTAACAGCAATCTTTCTAAACTCATGCATATTATCAAGGTAGTCCCTTATTTTCTGTTTAGCATTCTGTAGTTGTTGTTGTTCTTGTTCTGTGAGATTCCCCCTATTTTGCAATACTTTTATATTTGTCAGTCTCTAAATAATTCTTGTTACTTCTTAACCATATTTCCCTTTCTTTTATTTTCACCCTATTTTTTAATTCTATTTTAATTTGATCCCACTCCCTAGCTATACTTTCAGAAGAGGTTTCTATCTTCTCTAATTGCTCTAGAATAATTTCCATTACCCATACTTTAAATTCCTCTCTTCTCAACAGATAGGTGGGAAAGTGCAACAGTCTCATTTTTATGTCATTACCCTGTGTTTTTATTTTATTTATTACTGGTGCATGATCTGAAATAGTTATTGGGAGCACAACAAGACCTTCAATTAAATGCACGGGTTCCTGTGAAATGTAAATTCTGTCTAGCCTAGCCCAGTTTTTGTATCTTGTGGTATAATATGTAAATTCACTGCAAATTCCTACTACTGAATTCACATCCTCCATATTAAACATTTTCATAAATTTCTTTACAAATGTACCCTCCTTTGTTATATTTCCCTTTCTGAGCCCCCCAGACACATCTTCACTGTTGGAAATCACATTCCAGTCCCCACCTACAAGTAATATTCCTTGCTGAAAGCTGATTATTTCTCCCAGAATATTCTTTGGCTCTACTATAGCAGTTTTCAATGGAACATAAACACATGCCAGTGTAATACTCCTCCCTTGCCAGTATCCACTTAGTACTACAAATCTACCATTACTGTGTTTATTTCCTCTTCTATTACCATTGTTGCTCCTCTTGTAATTAATATAAGTACTCCTCTCTTTATTTGCCCCAGATATTCTGCTGAATAACCATCCTGAAAACCTTTCTTTATCAAATTCACATGTTCAGTTCTTTCCAAGTGTGTCTCCTGTAGTAGAGATATGTGTCCTCTACATTTTTTAATACAGTTCACTACTCTTTCTTTTTTGGATTTATCTGTGAGACCATTAAAGTTTAAAGACATACGAATCATATTCTTGAATGATTATTATTCCCACCTTTTATGTATAACAGCTTTTTTGTTAAATGTCTAGTTCCAGCTTTTGTGTTACATGCATGCACTCTTTGGCACATCAGTCTTTTATACAACTGTTTCTTGTCATCTCCATTTTATCCTATGTCACATCTTGCAGAACTTTTAGTTTTATTAAAAACCCTCAAATAAAAATACACACATACACACCCAATACTCCCCTAAAACCTACTAACTTAATACTAAATAGTATAAACTATATAGATCATCAAATATTGAAGTTTTACCCCCTTAATAGGAATATGTTTCAAAGTGACACACACACACACACACTCACACTCAAGCTGAACAGAAAGAAAGCTTATCCATGCCAAGATGCATGGTAGAACTTATGATTCTATTAAGTGCTGTCTGGTTTTGCCTTATCTTTATAGCTCTTCCAGCTGGGAAACACGTGAAAGCTTTCAGAATACATTTTCTCCAAGCCATTTCTCTCTATCAGACTGTCTCTAGTGACATAATAACCAAATACAAGACTGTTTACTAGAAAAAAGCCCTTATAATATTCAATATTCTATTTCATTTACTTTCTTTCTGTCAAAACTTGTTACTATATAAAGTCAACACAGTTATTCCCCTACGGAATAATGAGAAAAAGAAAAAGAAGTTATGTACTTGCCATAGCGTCCCATGTGAGTTGTTCATCTCGCCTTCATTCTTACAGATGGGTTCGGAGCCGATCCTCGATTCTGAGCCAGCCAACTACAGAGCTCAAGGTCTTCAGACAGCTTGAGGCCAAGTCCCTATCCCATGGTGCACCTTGAGTTGCCTCAGATCTTGTTTGCTGCCTCTAGTAATACCATATGCCATTCTGTCACTTTTTTAGGTAAAAACCATAGGAAAACAAAGCAACCATGATAAAACTAGTATCTCGGTCCTCGAAAAAAACCTGGAGGGGGTAAGAGGGTGGGAAGTAAGAATGAAGGTGAGATGAACAACTCACATGGAATGTTATGGTGAGTACATAACCTCTTTATGTGATGTTGTTCTATCTCGACGTTCATTCCTACAGATGGGTAGCGTCCCAAGCACCATCTTTCTCAGGTGGCTCACGGGAGTATGTTTTTCAGGACAGCAGAACCAAAGGAGGCCCTGTCCCTAGAGGCCCTATCAACTTTGTAATGAGTGATAAAGGTATGAGGCTTTAACCAAGTGGCTGCTGCACAAATATTGTCTATAGGTAGCCTAGCTGAAAATGCAGAAGATGTAGACACAGCTTTGGTAAAATGAGCCTTAATTTTGTGTTGTAGAGGTAAATTGGCAGCTGAGTAAGTGAAAGTGATGCAATCAGATAACCATTTTATTTATTTTTTTATTTTATTTTATATTTGTTAACCGGAATTGTCTGACTGAGCAAAAGCCCTTTTTTAGCAGAGGCCTGGAGAGAAAAGCTCCAAAACATAGTTACAAAAAATATAACCATTACAAACACAGTTAACATTATAATCATTCATAATAAAACTTGTAGAATAGTTATATTTATGCAGTTACAATTATCTATAAAAATGTTATGAAGAATACTGCAGCAGAAGGAAATGAGATAGTGTTAGGTAAAAAATGATGAAGTAGACTAGTTTAAGTTGTAAATGTTTTGGTATAAAGGAGAAGCAATGATGGTAAGAGGAAGTTAGGTTTGTTATTTAGTGAAGGTATATTCAAGGAGGCTGAGAACAGGTACAAATCCAGTGACTTTGTAAATACTCTTTAGTGGTTAATTTGAATACTTTAGGATGTGAAAGTGATCTAACGTCTTGTGGGAGTTTGTTCCAAGCAATAGAGGGATGGTAGCTGTATGTAGTGGCTCCTATTTTGGACTTGGGCTTGTAAATTTGTAAAAGGTCTTGGGTGGAGCTCCTGAGTAGTCTGGATGGGACATAGTGGGAGATTATGGTGCCTAGTGCTGGACAGTAGGATGGTGAATAAATAATGAAGTGTATAATTTGCAGCTGAGAGAGGAGTAGGAGGTGTGGTAGTTCGAGCCAGTTTAGATTTCTGAGAGAGATACAGTGGTGAGGTTTGTTGTGCAGCAAATCTGGCTATTTTGTGATAGGTTGATTCGAGTTTGCAAAGTAAGGTGGAGTTAAGATTTGTGAGCATTTGGGAGCAGTATGTTGACATGGCAAAAGATAAGCATGTGTGATTGTGGTTCTAGATTCAGAGGATAGGAATTTTTTTATTTCTCTTGCGAAGTCCTAGTTTTTGATGGGTTTTCCTGATACAGTTATTTATATGGAGGTCAAATTTTAGCTGATCATCAATGGTTACACCAAGAAGTTTAGTACTAGAGTCAGCAAATATGAGAGTGTGATTTAGTGATTTTATTTGAAAAGTAGATTTGCTATGAGTAACAGTTTTGGGGAGAAACAGTAAGAGTTTGTTTTTCTGGATATTAAGGATGAGCTGATTATTGGTGAGCCAGGTTTCAACAGAGTTGAAAGAAGACTGGATAGCTGTTAGAAGTTCAGAGGGTGAGTTAGCAATGGTGATAACTGTGGAGTCGTCTGCATATTGGACTAATGAGGATTGTGGACAAGAAGAGTAGAGTGAGTTGGTGAAGATATTGAAAAGTAGTGGTCAAGGATGGATCCTTGGGGAACACCCATTTTCAATGGAAGGGGATATGATAGTGATGATTGCTGTCGGCCAGTGAGACAGCTGGATAACCATGCTATTGTTGTAGGAGAGAAGTTGAGATCAGAGAATTTATTCAGTAGCAGAGGATGTGAGACAGTGTCGAAGGCTTTTGAGAGGTCAAGGAATAAGCATGAGATAAATTTATGATTATCTCTAGCTATAGAAATGGTGTTGAGAAAGGAAAGTAGAGCTGTAGTGGTACTATGTTTGGGTAGGAAACCTTGCTGAGTGGTAGTGAGGAGTGTGTCCTGTATAACATAGTGCATTACTTGTGTATGTATACATTTTTCTAAGACTTTAGACAGAGGAGAGAGGATAGCTATTGGTCTGAAGTTTGAGAGTTCTGCGGAATTGCCACCTTTGTGAATAGGTATGGTGTAGAACTGCTTCCAGATAGCGGCACTTTAGCTTCAGAGATGGAATGGTTGATTAAAATAGATACTGGCAAAGCAATAGAGGGAGCAGCAATCTGAAGAAAGTAAGATGGGATACTGTCAACAGAAAGAGAGCATGGATTTAGTTTGGAAAGAACAGTTTTGATGTAAGCAGTAGGGACTGCTTTAAGGAAATAAAAGTTTGCAGAGTTGGCTGTGGGTGGAGGTTCCAAGCAATTTGGAACACTGTTACTGGAGTATTTTAGATTAGGATTGAAAAGTTTGGCTATTGACTGAATGAAATAGGCATTCAAGGTGTTAGTCTTTTTGGGAGATTTGTCAGAAGATGGATTAGGTGAAGTAGAATTACCAGGATAAAGTATTTGGTTTATGGCATTCCAGAATTTTTTTGGATCTGATTTTAGGGCAGCTGGAGGGTTATAGTAGAAGTCTTTTTTATCTTTCTCAATAATTTTTTTGTCTTATTTCTCAGTTCTTTATACTTATGCAGATCTGCTGGTAGTTTAGTTTGGGTCCAAGTTTTCCAGAATCGACTTCTGGCTGTCATGAGTCTGTGAGTATTCTTAGATAGCCAAGGGGATATAGTAGCTTTTATCCTTACTTTCCGTAATCGGGCTAGTGAGTTTAAGATATTTAGGAAGGTTGAGTTAAAAGCTTGAACTGCTTCATCAAGTGGGAGCTGGGTGAGGAAGTTCCATTTTATTCCGAGTAAGAGATTATTGAAAGTTTCTGGATTGAATTTGGATAATTTACAACAGGTTATGTATCTATGTGGTTTAGGTAAATGGGAGCTTTGTCTAAGTACCTTTATTGGAGAGTGATCACTCAGGGAGTCAGAGTGTGTTTCAGGACTATGGTATTTAGAGGGATTTGAGACAAGAATCCAGTCAATGGGTGTACTGGTAGAATGACTGTTATTGGTATGAGTAGGCTGGGAGATGAGTTGTGAAAAGCCATATAGATTTATATGGTATGTTGAGTTAGGACTGGTGAGTGTTTCCCAATTTATGTTCACGTCCCCAAGGAGGATGATTTCATTAGGGATGTTGTGGGAGAGGTAGGAGAGAATGCTTTCAATTAAGGGAATATTGTCCCCTGCTGGAATGTAGATAGATATGACATTAATAGTAGTATAGTCATTGAGCTTAAGGTTTGCTACCAGTAATTCTGCAGGAGAAAAGGAAGGTATAGACAGCTTTGGGTATGTAAATGTGATGTTGTTGGGAGTATACAATTGCAATCCCTCCTCCTTTTTTATTAGGGAGACAGAGGTGTATTATATTACATCCAGGAGGGAGTATGTCCTTATCTAGGTTTTGTGGCATGTTTCTGTAAGGGAAATAATATCTAGGTTTTGAGCAGATATCCAAGCATGAAGTTGGCTAACTTTATTAAGTATGCTTTGAGTGTTTATAGAGTAAAAGGAGATTTGTTTTTTTTTTTTTTGGTAAATTACTTGTGGTTGATAAGGTATTGTGAGGAGTGGTACAGTTAGGACTGGGTCCTGGGTTAGGGTGGATTTCACCTGATGGGAGTAGTGAAATAGGATCGTAGTTAGGTTTGATACTTATTAGGTAGTATTTATTGTATTTTGATTTATTTGTAGATATTATGGAATGGGAGGGGATTTTTATTTTGGGGAGTTGTACATTCATGGGGAGGATGTATGCAGATATGAGTATTGGGCATAGCAGAAGTTATAGTTGTGTGCATGGGTAGGGGTATAATGATAAGGGGTTAATACTGTCAGAGCATGGAGGAGACATAGTGATAGCAGTATTGCAGTGGAGAAGAGTGCAGTATGCATGGTAATTACTGGAAGAAAAAGATATAGTAAAAGGTGGTATGGACCAGGAAGAAGGTTAAAGTTAGAGGAGGAAGTATAGGTAAACTAGATTATGTGCAGTTAGATGGAGTGTGGTGCAATAGATGAAGATGTAGATAGGAAACAGGAAGGGGAGAGGTTTGATTATAGGAGGGAAATGGTGACGAAGTATAAAGGAAATGATATGGGGGGTGGGTGGCAATGGGGATGGGAGGGGAGTGAAGTGAGCCTGAGCGTAGCAAGGGAGAACAGAGCGGGGCTACACCTGAGGCAGAGAAAGTGCCATTCCAAAGGAGACGATGTGTAAGCTGAGATATTGTGTTTTAGTCAGGATAAGTAGAAATCAGAGTCAATTAACCTTTAAATGTTGGAGTTCTTTTAAAGCTAGTCTGACTCCAATTTTTGGGAAGTGTTTTTGAATTTTACCCTGAAATTCTTAAAAGGATATAAAATTAAAGCTGGGGTTAGTTACAGATGAAACAGGAGAGGAAATGAAATGCTATTTTATAAATTTAAGTGTTTCTCAAAAGAAAATATTAGTTTGGAGGGGGAGACACTAACTGGAGAGTATTATGCAGCTGTTTCTTCCTGGTGATGTACTCATCAGTACAGTGGTTTGATTAAGGAATTATACAGCAGAATGTACTAATACACTCACTAACATTTGTTTAAGTTAGTGCATTTAAGGTATTTTACTGTCCAGACACTTGGAAGTTAAACACCTACATTAGTGTTTAGTCTCTTTAGTTGCAGGACAGTGTTTGTGGGTGCCCAGTGCTCAAGAGAGAAGTTTGAAATTTCCGCTGCTTGTTATGGGGAGCAGAGACCTGCTTGACCTGATAGGTGGTTTGGATTACTGAAAAAAAAATAGAAGAAAAATGTAAGAGAGTGTTAGGTTAAGGCAGCACATACTGTGTGACCAGTCAGATTGGACTTGGTTTAGCAATAGTCAATAACAAAAACATCAGGTAATGGTAATGGTTATTCCACCTGATAACAAAATCTTTTCTTATGGCAACATACAAAAATAAAATGTAAATAATACATAAAGCAGTTCCCTACTACATTAAGCAAGATACACTTAAAACATATTTAAACACTAGTCAATGCAGTTAGAGCAGTTAAATGTAACATGTCAAATAGCCCTTCTGGCTCTGTAACAGTAAACAAGGAAAACAGAACATAACTAGGTGCATATGTGACAGCAGTTCATTAAGCAGAATTATCTAAAGGCATCCTGCAGTGTTAAAAAATAACAGAAACAGATAGTATAAGCTGTTGTACTAAAGAATTAGGTATTAAACCACAATGTACAGCATACAGTACAGTTGTGTACACTTACCATAAATGTAGATGTTCGAGTGTATTCACTGTTGCAGTCATTACATTTGGGTAATCTGCTGGCAGGTTGCCCTCAGTCGGCTTGAATAACAAAGTCTTGGGTCCTGCGTCGGTTGCTGTCTCCTCTTCCATGACGTCAGGTCGACAGGGGTATAAAACATGCAGCCGACGCCATTTTATTCAGTTTTTCTTGCCCCAGATGTCAGGTGCCCCCCAAATGGGGAGCAAAAATATATATATAAATAAATAGTAAATATATAAATGCACTTTTAAAAAAACAAACTTTACCTTCAACTAAAAAGCAAATGCACCCCAAAGGCTTTTGAGTATAATGAAGGAAACAAAAGGTATAGAAATTATATCAATGCACTTTTAAAAACATAAACTT
The DNA here is from genome assembly GCF_019279795.1 of Protopterus annectens. Classification (NCBI taxonomy): domain Eukaryota; kingdom Metazoa; phylum Chordata; order Ceratodontiformes; family Protopteridae; genus Protopterus; species Protopterus annectens. The sequence continues at coordinate 902,459,881 of NC_056727.1, read as the reverse complement.
TACCTTCAACTAAAAACAAATACACCACAAAGGCTTTTGAGTATAGTGAAGGAAAGAAAAGGTACAGAAAAGGGGGATGGCGGGTGGGTAACCTGGACTGCAACAGTGAATACACTCGAACATCTACATTTATGGTAAGTGTACACAACTGTACTATGTTCATCATGTTTCATTGTTGCAGTCATTACATTTGGGTAGAATCCCAAAGCTATGGATGGGAGGATGGAACTATACAGCATTAGGAGTGGCTATAAGGCCCTGCAGGACTGCAGTGGCAAAGCTTGCCCTGGATTTGGAGAAGAGAGATAAATGATAATGCTTTGTGAAGGTATGAACAGAGCTCCAAGTAGCAGCTTCTAGGATGTCTTTGGTTGGGACCCCTCTGAGAAAAACTGCTGAAGTAGAGGCAGCACTGGTGGAATGTGTTCTGATCCCTTTGGGCACAGGTTTACCATGGTGTAAATAACAGAAACGAATGCAGTGGCTCATCCATTTAGAAACAGTCTGCTTTGATATAGCCTTCCCCTCTGATCCTGCAGCAAATGCTACCAGTAGTTGCTCAGACTTTCTTAGAGATTTGGTCCTATTTAAGTAGAATCTTAGTTGTCTGTGTACATCTAATGAATGCAGAATCCATTCCCCCTTGTTCTGCGGATTTGGGTAAAATGTTGGCAGGTGAATGGTCTGGTTAAGAGCCACACTGGATACCACTTTAGGCATAAAAGAAGGATTGGTCCTGAGGGACACCCTGTCCGAGTAAAATATAATAAAAGGCTCCACTGCCATGAGAGCCTGTAGTTCTGAAACCCTTCTTGCTGAAGTGACTGCCAAAAGAAAAACTGTTTTCCAAGATGGAAATTTTATATCCGCAGTAGCTGCTGGTTCAAAAGGAGGCAGGGTGATCCAGCACAAAATTGAGGTCCCATGCAGGAGTTGGTGCTCTTCTGGGAGGCCTTAAATTTTTGGCCCCTCTAAGATACTGTTTAAGCAGTGGATGAGAAAAGAAGGGAGGCTCTGTGTTGTAATGAGCCGAGATGGCGGAAGAATGGATTTTTATTGAAGAAAAAGATAGGCCCTTGTCAAGCATCTCAATCAAATATTGTAAAATCTGAGGAATATTGGGCTTTTCTGTGTCTATTCCTTGTGCTTGGTTCCAAGCACAGAATCTCTTCCATTTATCAACATAAGATTTTCTAGTACTAGGCCTTCTGGCTTCCAAAATGACATCCATCACAGATTTACTGAGAGGTGTTGTTTGAATAATTAGTTGATTAGCCATGTTGCAAGATTCAGCGTTTGGAGCTGAGTGTGCAGAATTTGATAGTTCTGCTGAGACAGTAGATGAGGTATTTGAGGCAAGCACCGTGGAGGAAGGTGAGACATATTCCTTAGAAGTGGGTACCAGTGCTGACGAGGCCAGTCTGGAGCAATTAGGATCATTTTTGGTTTTTCCTGTCTGGCTTTTAGTAAGACCTTGGAAAGCAGAGGCAGAGGGGGAAAGGCATAGACTGATATGTTTTTCCAGCTGAAGGATAGAGCATCCACTTTCCATGCTTTTTTGTGGTGAGTTCTTGTGCAAAATTTGTCCAACTGATCATTTTGGGGACAGGCAAATAGATCTATGTCTGGGCTCCCCCATTTCTGTGTTAACATGCTGAAGATTTGTGGATCCAGTTTCCATTCGTGCGGGTCCATAAGATTTCTGCTTAGGTCGTCTGCCAGAGTATTTTGCTTTCCTGGCAGGAATTGAGCTTGTAGATGTATTTGGTAAGTTAAGGCTGTGTTCCACAAAGCCATGGCTAGTCTGCAAAGGGGGTAGGAATGTGTACCCCCCTGCTTGTTTATGTACCACATAACTGTGGTGTTGTCCATCTTTATCAGCAGTTGTCCTGGATGGAGTAAGTCCTTGCAGGCTGTCAGAGCATTTTGAACCGCTAGCATCTCTTTCTGGTTGATATGCAGATGCATTTGGTTTGGGCTACATTTGCCCTGAATGCATCCCCCTGCCAGGTGGGCCCTCCAAGCATAATCTGATGCGTTTGTAGTTAGGGTTTGGGTGGCACGGGGTAGAGTGAATGACAGTCCCTTGTTTTGGTGACATGTCTCTACCCACCAAAGAAACTCCTGTTGTAGGCAGGGAATGAGAGGAATCATTGTTTCCAGGCTGTGACAATGCTGACTCCATAAACTTTTTAGGTACCACTGAAGTTTCCTCATATGCAGTCTCGCATATGGAATTAGTAGAATGCAGGATGCCATGAACCCCAAAGCCTGCAGAATTTGCCTTGCAGATAACTGGGTTTTTGTTGCCATTTGTTTGAAGTATGTTTGTCTGGCATGAGGTAAGCCATCTGGGCAGTTGTATTCAAGCTTGCACCCAGGAATGTAATTATTTGAGAGGGTACCAGTTGTGATTTCTTTCTGTTTAGAGTGTTCCCTAGGCATGCTAGAAGCCTTTTTACAAACGCCAGATGTTGAAGAAGAGTGTCCTTGTCCTCTGCTTGAATGAGACAGTCGTCCAGATAAGGATAAATTTGAATGCTTCTTTGTCTGCAGAATGCAATAACTGGTGCCAGGCACTTTGTAAAGACCCTGGGCACAGTAGATAAGCCAAAGGGCAGTGCAGAGAATTGGTAATGCAAAAAACCTGCTTTGAAGCAGAGGTATCTTCTGCATGAATCCCTTATTGGGATATGGAGGTATGCCTTTTTTAAGTCTAGAGTTACTACCCAAGCATTCCTGCCTAGCATAGGCAGTAGCTGTTGTAAAGTCAGCATTTTGAATTTTGGAATGTCCACGAACGTGTTCACAATCGATAAGTCCAGTATTGGATGCCAAGAATTGTCTTTTCTGGGTACCAGGAAAAGTCTTGAGTAAAAACCTTGTCCTTTTTCCTTTTCTGGTACCGGTTGAATAGCCCCCATATCCATGAGGGACATGACTTGTTTCTGGACCTCTGCCCACTGGTTTTGTGGCAGATCCAGCCATCCGTTTGGAATTGGCAAAGTATGGAAATTAAATCTGTATCCCTGGGATACTATGTTTAGTACCCACTTGTCCTGGGTAATTAATTGACAATTTTGAGCATGAAGTGCTAGTTTTCCCCCAAAGGGGGCTGCCAAAATATAAGTGCTTGGTGCTGGTAGAGGAAAGTCATTGAGACTGCTTACTGTAGGGTTGTGCTTTGTTTCCTCCGGATTTGGGGGTGGAGGCACCCCATTGCTTTGATCTGTAAGAACCCTGTGATTGGTATCTGGAGCCTTTTGAGCACCAGGATTTGCCCTAAGTGGCTCTGTTGGACACAGGAAAAGACCAATTTTTAGTAGGCCAGTGCCTACTGAACCTGGGTTGCTGCACTTGCAAGAAATCTTTTACAGTTTGCATAGATTTAGCTTTGTCTTCCATTTTCTTTAAAACCTCTTCTGCCTTATTACCAAACAGAGTATCATGCTGCAAAGGTGCATCCAACAATTTAGCTTTAACATGATCAGGCAGATTTTGCTCCTTGAGCCAGGCATGCCTTCTAATCACAGATCCAGTAACGGCGGCCCTACAAGAATCCTCCAAGGAATCAAAACCATACTGCAAAGTATGCTTTCCAACCTGTTCGGCTGAATGCAATAATTCCTGTAACTCTTTATTTTCCGCACAATCAGAAATCAACATTTTCTGTTTCAATAAGCCCATAACATGCTGTTGATATTTAAGCATATGAAACTGGCAGTTTAAAGCCCTGATTGCCAAGGTTGCAGACATATAAACCTTCTTACCCCATCTATCCAGTGCCCTGGAATCTCTATCAGAAGGGGTAGGATTTTTGGCTGTAGAGGCCTTTACACCCTTGGGACCCTGAGAAATCGTCTCAGGATCAGCAGCAGGATTTTTGAAAAAAAATTTGTGGGAGTCAGGAACCCTGTAATATCTGTCTGGCTTACTAGGAACCGGAGGCAGGGAATCAGGAGCCATGCTTGATTCCGAGAACACATCAACAATGTCTAATACAGGAGGTATTGCCAAAGGCCTATGCTGAGGAAGAAGAAGGAAGTCCCTAAGCCTCTTTTTTGATTCAGAGAAATCCTGACTTTCCCAGTGAAAATGTTCCCTTAAAGTATGCAAAGTCTCTCCAAAAGAATAATCCTCAGGAGGAGATGCAGATGGGATAGATTCCTCTGCATCAGAATCCTCATTAGGTGGAATAGAAAATTCCTGATCAGAAGAGGAATCAGAAAGAATGGAAACCTGATCTGAAGATTCATAATCAGTGCCTTGCCTAGGCCTCTTAGCAAGGGGGGGGGGGGTTGGGAACCCCTGATCAAGGTAATTAAATCCTCAGCCATTTTATCATCTGTTTTTTAGGCATAGGGGCCTGAGCACGTGGCTCATGCGTCGGTTTTTTAGACATAGAAATTGTTTTTGACCTTGTTTTTGTTGCTGGGGTCGGTTTAATATAAAAATGTTGAGGCCTGAAAACACCCGCAGAAGCCGATGCCTGCTCAGCGGCTCCAGACCCATCTAAGGGAGAGACAACCACGAGTTCAATACTCTGAGAATCTCGCGGCATCCCGGACTCCGAATGAATCTCGGTAGAGGCCTGCGACTCAAAAGTAGCGGGTATCAGGGGCTGCGAATGCACCTCACTGAGTACCGGCGAACTGGCGACTGGCTTAGGAGAAGCTTCGTCGTCTGTTTTGGACCTCGACAGTCTGTCTCTGTCTTTTTCTTTGCATTTTTTTATGAACTCCGGTAGTCGGGTTGCTAGCCGACATTTCAGGATAATTAAATCTTGAACCAAAATATTTAGAAGCGAAAATGTACAGACGCTTAATAGTGCATTGGTTAAATTTAGCACGTTGTGATCAGGGCCTAGGCAAGGAATACAGTACAAATGAAAATCCTTATAAGGTATTTGCTTCCCACAAGTAAAGAAATTATTAACTTTTACTGACATCGGTAAGGAGCAAGAAAAAGTTTCCCCAACGTGGTACTTAGCTTTAGTTTGAAGACTTCGGTTCTGAAACTCGAATACGACAATTTCAGGAGTCGACCGGCACTTGCGAACTGCTTCTGCTTTGGGCACCGCGCGGCAAGAAAGACTGAATAAAATGGCATTGGCTGCATGTTTTATACCCCTGATGACCTGACGTTATGGAAGAGGAGACAACAACCGTCACAGGACCCAAGACTTTGTTATTCAGGCCGACTGAGGGCAACCTGCCAGCAGATTATCCAAATGTAATGACTGCAACAGTGAAACACGAAGAACATCTTGAATGCAAAAACTTACAGGAGAATGATTACACACCAGGGGAGTCAAACAGCTGCTGTGGGATTTGAAACAAAAAAAATGGCACCCTGGGTTTAAATTACCTCAGGCTATCCACTACAGAACAAGAGCTGGAGGAGGGAGGGGTAAAGACTACAGGGAAGGAGAAGGCTAGCCAACGGTTAAATGAACTCTGCAGACACTCACTGTGAAGTGCAAGAGGAATAGAAACTACTCAGTGAACCTTAAGAAAAGGTATGCTACTTTGCACAGTCACTCTACTTTATACTATAAAATCAAGGCAAGTGTAGACATTATCTAATTTTACCCTGAAATTCTTAAAAGGATATAGAATTAAAGCACGGGTTAGTTACAGACTCAGGAGAGGAAATGAAATGCTACTTTATAGATTTAAGTTTCTCTCAAAAGAAAATAGACTTTGGGTTATTTTTGCCACAGGCACACCTTTCCGAGAATCTGAAAAGGAAACAAAAAGTTGTTCTGATCTTCTGAATTCTTTGGTTCTATCCAGGTAAAATCTGAGCTGTCTGTGAACATCAAGCTTGTGCAGCATATACTCTAAATTGTTAGTGTGTTTAGGGAAAAACACTGGTAAATCTATAATTTGGTTAAGGTTAGCTTCAGTACAAACTTTAGGTAATAATGAAGGATTTGTTCGCAATGAAACTATATCAGCATGAAAAACCAAACACGGAGGTTTTATGGACAAGGCTTGTAGTTCTGCCACTCTTTGGGCAGACGTGATGGCTACTAAAAAGATAGTCTTCTAAGACAAAAATTTCAAATCATATGAAGAAGCTGGCTCAAAAAGTGGGAGAATAATGCATCAGAGCATAAAATGTAGGTTCCAGGGGGTATAAGGGGATTTAACTGGTGGTCTAAGGTGGAAAGTTCCTTTGAGAAAGGCTTTGGATAGCTTGTGTGACATTATGTTAAATCCTTCAATACCAAGATGAAAATTAGAAATGGTGGCAAGCTGTACATGAATTGTAGCTGCCACCGCTCCTTTGTTGAATAGCATAGTCAAAAATTCTAATATAGAGGTAACAGAGGCTTAGTAAGGGTCAATGTTTTTTCTGAGAAGACCATATGGAAAAATTTGCTAAGGTACAACTTCCTATTAGAGGATTTATGAGAAGATATTAAAATATGTTGCATTTCGTTTGAGAGGTTATGGAACCTGGCTATGCTGGGAATTGGAGCAGCCAAGCTGTCAATTCTAGGGACTGAAGGGAGGGATGAAGAACCCCCAACGAATGCGTCTGAAGGTCCGGAAGTGGGTCCTGAATCCAAGGCTCTTCCAACAGGTGAGGTCGAAGGAAGGGGAACTAAATCTGACGAGGCCAATGAGGGGCCATTAGAATGATGGTCCTTCCCAGGGCTTTTGCTTTCTGTAATACTTTGGGTATCAAGGGAATTGGTGGGAATGCATAGAGGAGACCCGGAGGCCAACTGTGTATGAGTGCGTCCCTTGGGAAATCTCCCTGAGGGGGAATCAGGGCAAAGTAGCTTCTGCATTTTATGTTCATGGGGGATGTAAAAAGATCGCAGGAAGGCTGGCCCCATCTGCGGAATATTCTTTCCGCTATTTCTTTTTTGAGGGACTACTCATGAGGCAACAAAATTGCCCTGCTCAGTTTGTCTGCAATCTTATTGGATTTCCCCGGGATGTGTGCTTCTATCAGAAAGTGCTGGGTGGATGTAGCCCACTGCCATACTCTTAGGGCCCCTCGACAAAGGGGATAGGGCCTGGGTCCTCCTTGTTTGTTCAAGTACCAGACCACTGACATGCCCATCTGAATCGCAATTGTCCCCAGAGGGAGAAAGCCCTGAAAGTACTGCAACACCAAGAGTACCGCTCTCATCTCCAGGATATTGATATAAAGATGTGTCTCTTGTTCCGTCCACGTGCCTTGGCCTGTTCTTCCCTGAAAATGCCCCCCCACCCGATGAGGGAAGCGTCCGTGGTCACTGTGGCAGATGGTGAGGGTAAGATAAAAGGATGACCTATCGTTACTTGAAGAGAGGTCAACCACCACTGAAGATCCTTTTTGCATGTGTTTATTAACATAATGAGATGAGACATTGGGAGCTCCTGATAAGACCATTGCGTGAACAGCAGCCATTGCAGAATCTGCATGTGCACACGACCCAATGGGATCGCTATTATTGCAGCTGCCATCATCCCCAACAATTTTAGCACTTCTGAGGCTGGCACCTTGTCTCTGGATATGACATTCTGAATTTGCTGACGAAGTACTGATATCCTTTCTGATGGAAGTTTTAAAGTGGTGGTGGTGGTGTCCAGTTCTGCTCCGATAAAAATGATATGTTGCGATGGCGACAAGGAAGATGAGTTTATGGTAATGCCCAGTTGACTGCAAAGAGTAAGTATGGTGTCCCTGGCTTGTATTAGCTGATGCCTGGTGGTGGCGGTGAGGAGCCAATCGTCTAAGCACAGAAACACCTTGAATCCCAAATGCCTAAGATGAGCCGTGACCACTGCCATACATTTGGTGAACACTCTGGGGGCTGTAGTGAGACCACAGGGCAGGGCTCGAAACTGGTAATGACTGGCTCCCAGCCGGAAGCGCAGATGATCCCTGGATGGTCTGGCCATTTTTATGTGGTAGTACGCATCCTGGAGATCTATCGAGCACATCCAATTGTCTTTCCCTAAGAAGGGAAGTATCGACTGAAGCATGACCATCCAGAACTTCTCCTTCTTGACAGATATGTTCAGTCTGCTGAGGTCCAAAATAGGTTTCCAGTCCCCTGTCTTTTTTTGGAACTAAAAATAATCTTGACTAAGTTCCAGATCCTATCTGGTCTGCAGGGACTAGTTGGATGACTTTTTCTTAGCAACGTTTGGACATCTACTGTTGCTTGTTCCCTGTAACTGGGTGGAACGTCCAGGATTTATTTTTGTCAGCGGGGGGGGGGGGGGGGGTGTTGAAGGGAATAAAATATCCCTCTGGAAACTATGCTTTGTATCCAGTTGTTGTTTGTTATTTTTAGCCAGGTGTCTGGATACAAAAATTAGCGACCCCCGACTGCCTCCAGAGTTGGACAGTCAGGCCTCCTTTCAGGAGTGCTGGTAGGTCTTCCCAAAGAACTGGTCTCTGTCGCCCTGGTTTTGCAGACCCCCTCTGCCATGAGGGCGGCGTCTTCCATTATTGCCCCCTCCTCTGCCCCTGGAGGGGATTCACCACGTGTCCAAAAAGGCTCCTTGGGCTTTTCAGAACCACATCATTCCTCCCTTTTGACCCTTGGGGTAGGGTCTAGTAGGGGTAGAAAAACAGACTCTGATGGCAGACAGAGTCTTTCCTTCCTGCTCACACCTGGTCAAAGTTTCCTTAACTTTGAGCTCAAAAAGAGATGAGCCACCAAAAGGGGTGTTGACAAAGGATGACTTAAAGGGCTCCGCAAAGGAACATAAGCGCATCCAGGAGTGTCTCCTTAGAGCAATTCCTGTACCCGCTGCCCTATTCATTCCATCGGCTACATATGAGATCAGACGCATAGACAAGTTCACTACAGAATTAAGGGTAGCAAGCTGGGAGGCAACCTTGTCTGAAGCTTCTTCAGCTAATGTACCCTAAAGAGTATCCCCAAGCTCTTTTAGGAAGTCTCTTTGCAGTCTTGTGAAATGTGCAAGGTAGTTCAGTGAACGTATGGCAAAAGTCGCTGAACTATACATACACTTCCCATACCTATCCATGATCTTGGACTCTCTGTTAGGAGGACAGATAGAGGAAGACGTTTCTGACATCTCCTTTTTGGTGGCTGCCACCACCACCATGGCATCAACAGGCACTCCCTTAGTGAGAAAGGTCTTATCAGGAGGGGCAGAGATAAATTTATTGGACCTCCTAGGGACAGGTTCCATGGTGTCTGGAGACTCCCACGCCCTTCATGAGACCAGCTCCATAAGCTCATCGAAGGGCGAAGACACCCAAGAGGTGGAGGGTTGAGACCCAAAAGCTTTCAAGAGAACCGACTCATCTTCAGTAGGGTTGGTGGACTTTCAGCCACTCCTCTGCTTAAGGATTTCCAATATATCTGCAAATGAGATATCTTCAGAGGGGGACCTTGGGGACCCTTCTGATTCATCTAAGTCAGTGTCAGATGTGAGAGACTCCTGCAGGGAGTCTAGATGCTTCCTCTTGCAAATTCTCTTCCTGGGAACCTCATCAGTGGGAACTTCTGGTGAGGTCTCGGAAGAGCAGGGGCCACCCAGTAGGGCTTCCTGAGGTTCAGGGTCTCTACGCTTCAAAGGGATCTTTGAGGCAGAAGTGAACACAGGTGCTTTAGGGGAAGAGGTAGTTAGTCCCGAAGTTGTGGATGTCCTGGGGGACATTACTCTCCTCATGGCCTCAAAAGCACCTCTGCTCCAGTAAGAAGGAACTGCTGGATCTGAAGAAACAGACGATTCCCTCAGCACTGGAACAGTGGGCTCCGATTCAGAGGTAGGAGCCGAACTCATCTGAGCCGAGGCCCCGAGAGGCAAAGTCGGAACCGACAGGTCAGTCCAACTATCCTCCCCGGACCCGACTGGCGAGTGTTGGCTCCTAGGGGAAATTTGAGTGAACGGAACCGATGGCACTGGAGTAGGCATCAACTCTGAAGGCTCCACAATCATAAGGTCCAACTCCTCCAGCTCTGATGGACCGGTATGGCTCAGAGGAGGAAAAGAAGAAGATGGAAGAACAATTTTCGGTTCCAAAACCTCTTGGGTCGGAACCGCTAAAACGTTTGCAAACTCCAGTGCCTGTAACAACTTCTGCACCACACGATCCACATCGAAATCGGATAGGCTGATCGAGGACCAAGATGAATGGATAGAGGGTGGTACCGACTGAAGGACTGGTGTCTTCAGTACTGCGGAGACTGGTTCCAGGACTGGGGATTGGCTCTGAAAAGACAAGATGCTCGGCTCCGAAGGCTGTGGAGCAGACATTGAAGACTTTTTTGATTTTGTCGAGTCCGATGATGAAGCCTTAGAGGACTTGGAAGATTTGGGAGACTGACTAGTTTTATCATGGTCACCCAAAGCTTTTTGAAAGGTAGATTTTAACAGTTCTCTGTCGATTAACTTTCTTTTCCTTTCATGATGTACACGGCTACTAAGGGAATGGCAGATGGAGCAACTCTCTTGCAAGTGCAAAGCCCCCAAACAATAAACACAATTAACATGACCATCAGTCATAGACATCTTTTGTCCACATTTTGGACATTTTTTAAACCCAGCCTTGGGTTGTTTCTCCTTATCCTGGTCAGCCATGAAAAATATTTAAATGCACACAAGCAAACTTGTATTATCAAAAGGAACTCACAGACACACAGACACACACACACACACACACACACACACACACACACACACACGTTTATCAATTGAAACAACACTATACTATTCCAATAGTAAGTAGCCCTTAAAAAAACAAATGGGCTATAAATAGTTAAATATGAGCTAACTATAAATGTATAAACACACTTTTCTAATATTCAAAATAGTAAGTAGCCCTTAAAAAAAAGAAATGGATGGGCTCTATATAGTTAAATATGAGCTAACTATAAATGTATAAACACACTCTAAAGGCTATAAAAGTTTCTAAAACACACTTCTAAGCTAAAAAAACACATATATATATATATATATATATATATATATATATATATATATATATATATAAATAAATCCATACCAAAGAAAGGGAAGGGAGATACTAAAGGCCTATAAAAATGATGACCAAAAGCTAGTTAACAAGCTATTAAATGTTAACAAGCTATTAAAGGTTAAACAAGTTGAAAAGATAACTTTTTTTTTTTTTTAGAAATATTTTTTATACTGGCCCGAGCTGTGAGGAAACCTCCGATCTGTTGCAGCGCCAAACTAGATCTGAGGCAACTCAAGGTGCATCATGGGATAGGGACTTGGCCTTGAGCTGTCTGCAGACCTTGAGGCTTGTAGTTGGCTAACTCGGAGCAGAGGATCGGCTCCAAACCCATCTGTAAGAATGGACGGCGACATAGAACATCACATCACTCATTTTTCTTTGCTCATGCTCTTTTAACCTTTTTTGATATTGCAGTGCCTACATTTCTTAAAACTAAACAAGGAGAAAGACAGAAAAACGGAGAAAGAAACAAAAAGAATAAACAGAAGCACCCATTTACATTAGTATCTCCATTACACTTAAAAATAACTGAAAAAACTTTACATTATAACATGCAGAGAAAATCACGTACCACTTAATTAATACTGCTAAGAAAAAAATTGTTTTACTTACAGTTAACTCTTTCCCTCCTCATCCTCTCTCCTGAGTATTTTTGAAACATTAGTGACATGAAGTAGGGCAAATACTTTAGAGTCCCTAACAAGTTTAACAAAGTCCAAACAAATCCATTATTTCCAGATTTTCTTGCTCTGTCCTGTTTCACAAATATAATTATTGTTCTGTAATCCCACATTTGTCAATTTCTAGGTTACTGATTTTAGTCTCCAAACGTTAATGACATGAAGTATGGCATATGCTTTAGAGTCCCCTACAAAGTCCAAGAAAGTCCAATATTTCCAGATTCTTTTGTTCTACTCCTGTTCATCTCCATCTCCCAAACTATGTCTCTGCTTCATCTCCAGTGCACTCTTGATTCTTCTACTCAACTTTTGTGCTTTTTTTCTCTCTCTCAATCATTTTCAATTGAAATACTGTGAAAAGTTTGACTGGTACAGTCTCTCTGTGGTCTTTATTACCAGAAGAACAAGACGCAGAATCTCCTTCTGTGTCATGGCTCACTTTTTGTTGAACACACTTTTGTATTTCTTCCTTAGCGTGTACTTCATCAAAAAATGTTTTGGTTCCTACACGGAAAATATTTTATGGTAGCTGGGTACAACTGTTTGAATCTCACATCTGCTTCTCAGCATGCCCTTTATAATGGAATAAGTGTATTCCTCTTCTGCATGGTGTGTAATGAATAGTTATTCTCCACAAACACTCTGTCTCCCACTTTTAGTACCTTTGTCCTTCTGCCATAGTTTTGTCAAAATCAACTCCTTTTGCTGGCAAGATTGCATTTTTATTATTAAAGGTCTGGGTTGTTTTCTCATATCCAGGTTTGAAGCATACACACCATGTGCCCTTTCAATTAATAATTCTTGTTGTGGAATACCAGCCCAGCTGCTTATTTGTACTTTCATGAAATTAATACAGTCTGTTCCTTCCAGCTTCTATGGTACAGAAGAAAATCTAAGGTTTCCCCTATGTACTCTGTCCTCTAATTCTCTTATTTTTTGAAACATCTCTTCTTGCACAGTCTCACATTCAGCCAGCCTTTTCTCCATTTCAGCCTCTGAGTTTTGCAGTTCTGTCACCTTACTGAATATCTGTTCAAAGTTTCTTCCATTTTTCCATCTTTTTATTGTTTGTATTGCTATACTCCAGCAGTGTTTCATTTATTTTAACCAGGTCTGTGTGCAGCTGCTTTAAACTTCCCTCTAGGTTACTGGAAGTTATGTCTGGACCTTAATCTGCTTCTTTCTGAAATGCAGTACTTTTCCCAGTCTTTTTTTTTCCTCAACATTTGTAGCTGATTTTCCTTCAGGTCCTTTAATTTTCTTTTTTCCTGGCATTTATGCAGTGCACTTACTAGTCAGTGAGTGAAATTTACCCTGAAATCTATGTCCACTGGCTTTCTCTGCTAAGTTTCTGTTTTCAGGCTGTGAGAGGCACAATTAAGCTGTTACTCAGTGTGCAGCCATCTTGGAAGCCTGCATGTCTCCAGTCTTGAGAAATATCCACATATTTATATGGCCTAGTAAATAACAGATACAATGGTACTCTAAGTTCATGTCCAAGTGTTCTTAGGTCATTATTACTAATTCTGTCTCCTCCATGTGATTTGTTTGGATTCAGTTTGTGTAGTTCTTTTTCAATATAATCTAATTTGATTTCAGTATTTGAGGTAACCTGGATGTCACCAGGATGATTTATCACCCCCCCTTTTGGAGAAAAAAAAATGATCTGAGAATAAATTTTAGAATCTACACACAGTTTATCAATGTGTATGTCTATACACTTACCACATTGTTCCTATTATGCTCAATATCTTTAGATAAATTTTCTTCAAAATTTTCTTGATCTTGTCTCACACTATGTTTAATCTGTACGTCCAGTTTGTTTACTTCAGTTTTCAAATTCAAAGTTCTACTTCTTTTCCATTTCTTGCATTTTTTGTATCTCGTCTTAATCAAGTATCTTGTTCTTATGGAAATATATCCTCCTGAAGTTGTGTGCCTAGATCCTGACTTCAAGCAATTTCTCTTTCAAAACTTTCCGCATTCCTTCTGTAGTTTTTCCACCGGCCACATCATTCCAATTACTTTTACATAGTGATTGTTTTGCTTCCATATAATCTGTCATTAATCATCTCTGCATTAGTTTAAATTTCATTTTGGAAGAATTAACTAGAAAGAAATTAACCTTTATAACCCCATTATCAGTGCACATCAATGGTGGTAAAACTTGACATGGTAACAGTCATATTTTTAGAAACACAAACAATATCTAGTATGTCCTACTTCCTGGTAGGTTTTTTTACAATCTGACACAACTGTTGCTCCTGAAGATATGTTGTAAATAATTTCATTACTAATGTTGTTGAATCAAGATTATTCCAGTCTGTTAAGACAAAATGATTTAGACAACATTATTCTTTCCTCCTGTGTTTCATGCAAGAAATGTATGAATTCAGCACTTGACTTTGGTGGTCTATACACTCCGACAATTGTTAGTTGTCCCAGGGTTGTCTTTCACAACCTACAGTATTGGTGTTAGTTTTGAATATGTAATAATCACAAGTCCCATAACAATCTTTAATCCATATCATAACGCATCCACCTGCTTTTTGTTAGGATGTCTATTACAGGAAAACATGAATACCTTGCCAGAACTGCTTTCCAGTCATTGTTCTTTAACCATGGTTCACAAACAGTAACATCATCAATCTTGTGGGAACATAGCAAGCAAATTTTCCAATTAAAAAAAATATTAATGTTCCTAGCATCTACCATCACAGATGCATCAACTGTTGCTATCTGTGAACTGCTAAATTTTCACCCAGGCAAAAACCCTGCCTTGTGTTTGTCAAACACTGGAAAATATCTGTTGCAAAAACTCTCTGTATAACATCCTGTCTAAACACATTTGCCCAAAATTAGGCTCAGATACTCTACACATTTCCATTTCTTAAAACAAGACATTTTTTCATGTAGGTATTTATTCAAAACATCTTTTAATTCATAGTGACTGGACTTTCCCTTCTATACATGATTTGTGAAAAATACATCCTAACACCTGCACAAGTTATGCTAAGAGGGCTGTAAGCTCCCTACTAACAAAGAGTCCTTGTGGATAAGATAATTTGTACCAATATGAATGAAAACAGATCCGTACTTCTTAACACCAAGGAGTTCACAGTCTGTTTTTGCTCCTGGCAAGCATAACACTATTAAATGTTCATTATCTTCTCTGCAAATCAGTTCCTCTAATAAATGAATCTCCAATTACAAGAATGTTTTCTGAACAGATCTGAAAAATCTTCAAGTTCTAATTCAACAATATCTGCCCTACCAACTGTTAACAAAGGAATGATCTCCGACATTACTAGTCTTAATAATCCCACTGTTTTCATTGCTTATTACATTTGTAAGCATACAATTGTCATCCAGCTGGCTTTGTATATCCATAACTTGAGGCGTTTTGTCAACTTCCATCTTTCTCTTTTTTTCTTACAGTAATGTTCCTTAGTTCTTCCATTGTCAATATTGAGTTCTTCCTTTTTATCTGTGCCTTCCCTCTTTTCTCTACATACTCGTTTGGAAAAATGATGACTGAAGACTGAAGGTTTTCTGGTAGAAAAATGGTATCATTCCCTGTAATCTGTGTGTCATATAACAAAAAACAATGTCCTTTTTAGTATGAATTTTCTTGGCTTTAGAAAGATTAATCGATTTATTTTTCTTCCTTGTTATTTGTTGTGAACTCTCTTCTTTTCTCATTTCTTTCTACATGCGATGAATACTCAGATTATTGAATACTTGTATCCAGAATTCTAAAGTTGTCAGTGGTATCTTCTTGTTCAACGAGGGTTGAGAGATCTTTAATGACAACAGACATTTCCTTTCCTAAATGTGTTTTATTTGCTCTTTGCCTAACATTATTTATTTCATCAATCAAGTCATTAATATATGTAGCAACAGTTCTTCAAGCTGTGCCAATTACATAACTGCAATCCTCATCAGTAAGTCTAGATTTACTACTAATAAAGGTAAGTAAATCATCAAACTTTTGACATAAGGAACACAGATCACTAGGGATATCAGGTGCTACCTTTAACTATATATAGCATTTAGTACACTGTATAAAATACTTGTGCTTTAGCAAATCATTAATAGCGTATTCATTTAAGGAATCCATTTTCAGCGGCAAATGTATTAAGAATTCTAAAAGAAAAGGATAATCAAAATCAATCATCACATCACTGAAGAAATTTTAAATTGACTTCTATGAGAAAATTAAACAATGTAAGTAAATATTAAATTAAGTAGAATAAAGTCGTTGCTCTGTCTGTAGCAGTTGTGAAAGCTGCACAAAAGCTGTAATTCCTTTACATCAAGTACAAATGCGTGCAGTAGTTTCTTTTTAGCAGTAAAGGTCAATAGATTACAAGCCAACACAGGACTGTTTCAGATAAACTCTGGATTGTCATCTCTGAAGTCTGTGTGAATTTGTAGCTAACTAGGCCTTTTGAGTAGCTAAAATTTGCCTGTCTAAAATCCATCCCTAACAAGTGAAAATTACAGGAAAAAGAACAAAATATACATCAAAGTGAATCTTCTTATGTACAAGGTATCCCTTTCTTCCTACAAACAGTGAAAAAATGGGAAAGAAAATAAAATATATTCGAACTAAATGTTCTTTTATCGGGCAACTACACAGTCAATCACAAACCAACACTGGATTGTTTAGCTAGCTCTGGATTGTCTTCTCCTCTGTCTACGTAAATTTATAGCTAACTAGGCCCATTGGGATGGCTAAAATTTGTATGTCTAAAACACATCCCTTTTTAACAACAAACAGTGAAAATCAGAGGAAAATAATAGAATATAAATCAAAGTAAATCCTGTCTACAAGCTATCCCTTTCTTCTTACAAATAGTGAGAAACATTGCAAAAAATGAAATAATAATCAAAATAAATCTCATCTTTTCTTATTAGGCTACTGCACAAGCACCTGCAAAAACACTTTTTTTCCCTTTAGCTGTTATTCACTGCTTAATGGGTTCTGTGATTGTTATAACAGTTCACAGCTGTTTATGTGTAACTTCATGTCTATGTTTGGTTGAATTGCTACATTTTCAATGATGAGGGCTTTCACTATATATTGTAAATGTCCTGCCTTTTGATAATCTGATGTTCGAGTTATGGACATGCCTATATATGTATGCACACACACACACACACACACACACACACACACACACAAGCATATGCACATAACTTACATACAAGTCATTGCATATAAATTATATCACTGTTTCAAATGTCTTTAGGTAACCCAGGCAGTGTCTAAATGGGGTCCTTACCAAGAACTACATAATCCATGTGATAAACTACAAGTAAACCAAAAATAAAATCAAGTGAACACATTAGTTTTTAAAGGGGATTTTTCCCCCTATGCCTGAAGACCATCAAGACACTCAAGTAGGACTCTGACTACACATTCCCCTGTACAACAGAATTACCCCAGTATGGTCACAGGGTGAGAGACATCCTGATGGGTCATCATTCACACATGCAAGAGTGCTTGTGACCTGATTGACATCACAGCAATGGGGTGCTTGTATGGCCTAACCGCCAACCCCTCACCAAAGGGGAAAAAAACTACTTGTGTCACTGTGGGGATCCACAATGCCCTTTCCCCTTATGACTGCATTTTCTCTGTATATTCCCTAATGAATGCTACCACCAACTAGTTTGATAAGCCAAAAACCCAACTTCAGGATATACACTTTCACATCACCCTTACTTCATAGGACTGTGGTTGTTTGCATCCTGCTATTCCTTTATTATCCCCCCAGCAGGGTGGGCAGATCTATCCTACCTTGTCAGCTCTAACAAGCACACCATAGCCATTACCTGAATTTGGGTCATCTGGTCTGCAGTCAGGGCATTCTCCCACTATGCCATTGGAGCTGGCTACAGGTGTACACATTAGCTTCACTGGAGAGTTTCTTCAAAACAGGGTTAACTAAACCAGTGAGTCTTTATCTGGCTTAACAGAACTAGGGACTCACAGATGATTTATTGAAATCATGAAGACTGCTGCAACTTCTTTTGCCTGTAAATCTACTTTGCCCATCAATTTTAATCCCACTGATCCATTTACTGCCATTTACTACACTGGGGTGAAAACCCACTGGCCCATTTATTCTCCTCAGGAGACAGATTCAAGCACAAGAGCAGAGCCATCACCTGCGGTGGGTTCAAGGATTTTCTGCAAGAGAGTCTTGAACCTTTGCACCACGGCTGTGATGTCCAGTGTACTTCCACAGGAGCTGTTCCTGGCTGCAGTACTTCACACTCCCAGGCAAGCCTTGGGCATCATGTTTTTCACCAATGGGATAACCATGGTTAATCTCTAAAGGTAAACAAGTTGTCAAGCCACTTCAAACCAACCATCCCTGACCTGTCATCATTTAAGCTACAAACTCAACTCAAGCTGACTGGTGTATAGTCACAGCTTTATTCCTCTATGCCACACAGCTGGCCATAAAGCCTGTTTCTTGACAGTCACAAAACATGTTCGCCTCTTCTGTTTACTGACAAAATTTATTTTACAGTAGAATTACAAATGTATCTACATTTAAGAGGGCACAAGGGGTGCTAATTATTGGGATTTTTCATCCCAAAACAGATATTGATTACAAATTCAACTTGTAAACTACACATATTTCAAAACTTCTTGCTTTGACAAACTTCTAAAAAATAGCAAAATAAAAGAGATTAGTCTGGTTAGGCAACCCAGAGTGTCCACAAAGATTACCAGTGCCTAAATGTGGCTATACTGTTAAGAAGATTACACCATCTTGGCAATGGCTCCTCTCCAGCAACTTCCATAGCTAGTAAAATATTACTGCTGGGATTCTAGTAAATTGACTATTATGCCCATGAAGCAATGAACAGCAAAATCTAACATAGGTACCAACCTCAGCAGTGGTACCACATCTGTTTTCTGTTCCTGCTTCCACTGAGTCTCAGCTTTTCTATTGAACACTCAAAAAATGTTATAAACTGATTATAAGTAACATATTTTCAATGCAGTATATGTAATTAGAAACATTAATTACAACACATTCAATATTAAAAGTTATGTAAACAGTTCACATGTTTTAACCAAGCATTTACTCACCCGAAAAATACAGGGAATGTCCTTTCTGTTTGCATGGATGACATCAGAAGCTAGTACTGAGCTCACTGAAAACTCTTCATCCCTGTAAGAAAAAATAAAATAATATGTCTTTATAGTGGGACATTTTAACAAATCCATTAATTTAATTCCTAATGTTTCCCCATGACATCTTACAGTGCAAAAAATAATCTGAGGGCTTGCTTGACATATGGTCAATAAACAATGATGAAATGAAGACACGGTCTATCTCTGTCACAATGGATCTATGTCAATATGCCAAACCTAAGCGTTGTCCATCGTCGATTGCTTTTTAGCGAGAATGTCAGCCCTGGTAGTCTGCTTTCTGTGCCAATCTACCAACTTTTGCCAAAAGTACACTCAAATACCGTGTGGGTTTGGACTACCTTACTAACTGAAATGGCATATGGACATGGAGTTTCTCGGCCTATTCATTTTCTAATTCAGAAGCAAGCAAGTTAGTTCCAATTTAGTTGTCAACAAGATGAAAAAAGATGAGCAGAAAAGTATTCTATATCACACAAGTGAAATTATTGTCTCATCAGAAATGCAGACAGTTAAGCAAGTTAACCAGAATAAGACATTTACAAGTATGTCCTGCTGAAGAAAATCAGTCACATAGCATTTTAATGGTGACTATGTAATTCAAACAACTCTCAAATACAGCGCACAAAACAAAATGATCAAACCTTAAGTAACAGAAAAAATTCAGCAGGGTTGCTCGCAGCATATCCATCCATAACATTTGTAATTGGCATCTAGGAGGGTCTGGAAGAGTCACAGTCATGGAAAGTTTGACTAGATAAAGGATGAAGCATCGGAAGGGTAGATGTAACTGTGACAATAGGAGATACTGCCAGCCATGCCAGGGAGAAGTAGGGCAGAAAATGCAACACTTGTGCCAGCACAGCTAGCTGAAATTTTATAAATAATTGCATGTGATTAGTATATCAACCTGATCTGTGCAGATCTTTGTGCTGAAAATGTATCTGTGAGCTCTTCTTGTGTTAATTGTGTTAAAATTTATTAACAGTGCACCCTGCTTAAATTCATATCACAATAGTTTTATTATTTCCTTTTGGTTAGCTTAGTTAGGCAGGGAGAGCAGTCAAGGATGTCAGCGGAGGATTATGGCAAGCTGACAAGGAACCATTTGGCTGAGATGTGCCAAGCCAAAGGACTAGGGCATGCCAACCTGACTAAAGGGAAAATGATTGCAGTCTTAATCACAGCTACAGCACAGACCAGCAACCAGTAGGATAACCAGTCTGTTGATGGGGACTTGCAGCTCTAAGAAACAGGACAGTTCAACTTTTCTCAGAGGACTTAAAAATCCATCTGGAGTCAAACAGGTTTGAACTGGAGGCCAAACGGCTGGAATTAGAATCAGCAGAGCGAATGTGGGATTTGGATGCTGAAGAAAAGGAGAGACTGAGATGTTTGGAAGGCGAAGAAAATGGGAGGCAGAGGCAACATGGAAAGGAAATGCTGACTCTTTGCCAGGATCATGGAGGTAATGTGAAAGGGAATAACTGTACCCCAGAAGCAATAAAGGTCAGTAAAATTCTTCCTCAGTACCAAGAAGGTGATACCTTTGATAGTTTTATTCATATATTTGAAACAGTATGCAAACAGTATGATGCTGACCAAGGGCTCTGGTACAGTTCCCCACCCCCTTGCTCCATGGTAAAGCTGTAACTCTTGTTTCTAAATTGTCTGACACTGATTGTTTAGATTATGACCAAGTTAAGCACTGTTTATTACAATGTTTTAAGTTAACACCTAAAGCTTACAGAAAAAAGTTTTGTGAGCATGAACGCAAAGCAGATGAAAGTGTATGTGATTATATGGCTGAACTAAGCACTTATGAAATTTTCATAGGTGGGTGAGTGGGTGTCAGACTACTACTTTTGAAAAGGTGGCAGACCTTCTGTTGAGGGAATAAGCCCTTAGCACTTTGCCTGAGGACATAAGAATCTGGTTGGCATACAGGGAATGCAACTCTGCAGATGAGTTGGAGAAAAAAGGAGACCTATACCTAGCAAGCAGGGCATCACTGCACAGGAAAGGGATGACCAGTGCTGCACATAGATATAAGAGAACCCATGGTGGGCAGCCTAAACCACCCCAACAGAGTCCAGCAGTAACATGGGAAGTCACTAGTTCAGGTACATGGCCAGGATCAAGGGTTAAATGTTTTAAATGTAACCGGTGGGGCTATGTAGCATATGGATGTCTATGAAGGCAAGGTGGGGGAGACAGCAAGTAGGAATAACAGAATGCCAGTGGTAAGTTGTCTGGAGACCACAGGAGTACTAAACTACCAGCAGAATTTACATCCGCTCTTGGTAGATGGAAAATTGGCTACTGCCAAGAGAGAGAGACAGCCTCTGACATAACCATTGTGAAGCCTGCAGTGGTTAAAGAGGAGCAGTACTTGCTTGGGCAGTCCACTCCAGTCACAACTTTAGTAGCGCTCCCATTCCAAATGCCTCCGGCCATGGTTCACCTTGACTGGAAGGATGGAAAAGGAAGCAAGCAAGTAGGTGTGTTTGAGTATATCCCTTCAGATGTTTTGACAGGGAATGATTTTGGTAATGCAGTACCTTGTGTGCATGCAGTGACACACAGTCAGGCCTGGAGACAGGCATGTGGGTCTAGCAGCCTGGGGGGACCCAAACAGACCGCACACCTGAAGCCACGACTGGTGATGTGGTTTCTTCAGTGAGGGAGCTACTCTGTAGCAGTAAGACTGAAGGTGAGCCACAGCTGCTGGTGGGTACTAATGTTCCCTTAGGCAGAGTGACTGCAAGGACAGAGGTGAGTAGTACTACCCAAGCTGACAGTGAGGCACTGCTGTTAGAGGATACCACACATTCTGTGGAAGGGGAGCTAGGAAGGGTTACAAAGAGAGAACTGAGACAGGCTCAGCTCTCAAACCCTACATTACACCACTTGAGGGGGGTAGCTAGGGAGCCGCCTGATTTTCAAGGAAAAGGGGATTCCATATACTGGAACAAAGGGTTACTGTATAGACAGTAGACCTCTGAGGGAGGGCTACAAGGTGAGATAATATAGCAGTTGGTAGTGCCTACAGTCTGGCACTTCTAGCCATAGCCCTTGGCATTCCCTTTGCAGGTCATATGGGCAAAAAACATACCAAGAGAAGTATTATGCAGAACTTTAATTGGCCTGGAATTGCCAGGGATGTAAAAGGGTACAGAGACAAGGGCAAAGCTCCTTTGATGCCTTTGCCTGTGATAGAGGAGCCATTTCAGAAGGTAGCTATGGATGTTGTGGGGCCTCTGAGTACCCCAAGTTCCACAGGGAAGAAGTATATCCTAGTGGTAGTATATTATGCTACTAGACACCCTAAAGTGGTGGCTCTGTCCTCCATCGAGGCAGAGAAGGTGGCAAATCCTTTGCTAGAGATTTTTAGCAGGGTAGGTTTCCCAAGAGAAATATTGACAGAGGTGCCAACTTCATGTCAGACCTACTGGCTTGTCTGTGGGAGCACTGTCGGGTGAAGCACTTAAAGACCACTCCCTATCACCACCATACTAATGATCTTGTGGAGAGGTTAAACTCTACACTATAGACTATGCTGCGGGCATTTGCAGACCAGTTTAAGAGAGTGGGACAAATCTTTGCCCCATCTGTTTGCTTACAGAGAGGTGCCCCAGGAATCTACAGGTTTTTCACCTTTCAAATTGCTGTATGGGCATAGGTTGAAGGGACCTCTAGGTTTGATTTGTGATGAGTGGGAGGGTGAGTGCAAATCTCACAAGAAGTCTGTTGTGGCATATGTACTAAACCTCAGGACAAGGCTTAGAGAGCTCATGGGCTTGGCCCAGGAGAACCAGGCAGGAGCCCAACAGCAGAAAAAGGGCTGGTATGACAGGAATGCTTGAGCCAGAGAGTATGCTGTGAGACAGCAGGTGATGGTGCTCAGTCCTGTCAGACACAATAAACTGCAGGCAGCTTGGGAGGGACCCTTCAAGGTGGTAAGGAAGGTCAGTGATTTTAACTACATAGTAGAGCTGCTAAGCAGGATGCAGGGGCAAAAATTGTACCATGTTAACATGATGAAGCCTTACCATGACAGGGAGGCCCTTGTGCTGAGTATTTGTAGTAGATGGCAGGAGGTGTCTGATGGAGGATCTGGCGATTGATCTCCTCAGTGAGGCTCGGACTTACACCTCAGTGGAAGGGGTAGCAATGTCCCAGTGGCTATCCCCTACCCAGGTTCGATAAATCTGAGCAATGTTACAGGAGTTTGGGGACATGTGCCCTTGGAAACCAAGGTGCACCCACCTGGTGCAGTGCCATGTGGATACAGGGCCCCAAAGACCTATAAAGCAGGCCTCTTACAGGGTGCCTGAGTGAGTCAGACAAATTGAGAGAGGAGATACAGGAGATGTTTGAACTGGGAATACAAGACACTCAACATTCACACAGAGTCAGATGCTTACCGCATGCCTAGGACAGATGAAGCCCTACACCAGCTGGTGGGGCTAAGTATCTGATCACTACTGATCTTACCAAGGGCTACTGGCAGATGCCCTTAACTTCCAACGCTAGAGAGAGGCCAGCCTTTGTGACTCCTTTCAGCTTATATGAGTTGATGAATATGCCCTTAGGAATGAAAAATGCCCCAGTGATTTTCCAGAGGCTGGTAGAAAGTATCCTAGCAGGAGTAGGAGATTATGCCCTTGCTTACCTAGATGATATTGCCATCTACAGCCATTCATGGTAAGAGCACCTTCAGCATGTCAGGGAGGTGCTGGGCAGATTGCAGAGGGCAGGGTTGACCATTAAGCCCAGTAAGTGTCAGGTGGGTATGGCAGAAGTCACCTACCTGGGACATCGAGTGGGAGTGGTAAGATCAGGCCAGAACCTGCCAAAGTGAAAGTCATTCAGGCATGGCCTGCCTCTGTTACTAAAAAACAGGTGAGGCAATTCTTAGGGACAGCAGGGTACTATAGAAAGTCTGTCCCCAGTTACAGTACCACAGCTGCTCCCCTCACATACATGACAAGGAAAAACAGGCCAGATAATGTAGTGTGGACCCCAGCAAATGAGCAGGTATTCCAGAAGCGTAAAAGAGCTTTGGGACAACCCCCTGTGTTAGCCAGCCCAGGGAACAGCAAAGAATTTGTGGTGCAGGGGGATGCTTCACACCATGGGGTGGGGGTTGTACTTAGCCAGATTTCCTCAGATGGACGAAAGCACCCAGTGGTATACCTCAGCTGTAGACTCCAACCCAGGGAGGAATGCTATTCAGCTGTAGAAAAGAAATGTCTAGCCATATTTTGGGCACTACAGAACCTTCAGCCTTATCTGTATGGAAGGAAATTCACTGTAGTTACAGACCACAATCTCTTAACATGGCTACACAGAGCCAGCCAGCAAAATGCCAAGTTATTACAGTGGAGCGTGGGATCGCAGGCATATGATATGACAGTACAACACCATAGTGGGGTCAGGAATGCCAATGCAGATGGGCTCTCAAGACAGGGAATGGGGTAACATATTTCCATATAGGCTTACTTCTCTCAAGCCATATTTCTCAAGGGTCATTAGAAAAACTAGCTTGAATCTTCAAAGGGGAGGGGTGTGACAATAGGAGGTACTGCCAGCCATGCCAGGGAGAAGAAGGGCAGTAGATGTAAGACTTGTGCCAACACAGCTAGCTGGAATTATATAAATAATTATATGTCATTAGTATATCAACCTGATCTATACAGATGCTTGTGCTGAAAATGTATTTGTGAACTCTGCTTGCGTTAATTGTGTGAAAATATATCAACAATGCATCCTGCTGAAATGAAGAGAAATGTGCATGTATTATGGTAACTGAATCAAATGTATATGTTTCAATACAGGACACTGGCACAGCAATGGTTAACCAGCTGACTTATTTTAAGAAGAATAAGGGAAATGTAAGTGAGCTGTTAAATCATTAAACAGCACCCCACAGTGCTGAGTAGGCCCGGAGCTGGTAGGTCTGGGAGCAGCCATTATCTGTTAGCTTTTGTAAAGAAAAGGGGAAATGCTGTAAATGTTTCTGGCACCAGGTATTGCCATAAAAGCTCTAAATGTGTATTGTAGCAGTCTGCTAAAGGCTTGTCTCAAACTTCAAAAGGAGATACTGTGAGAACCTAGAGTCAGGTGACCAGATCAGGGCATCCTGCAAGTCATATTGGATATTATATTTTACAGGGAGTAATCTCAAAATATAGAGTATTCTGTTTGGGGCCTGACTAGAAAGACTATTCACGTATTTAATCTTGCCTTTCCCAAGTAAGTAACTTAATTAGGGAACAGTAAAATTCTCTTAGAATCAGTCAGGAATATAGTGACGCTTAGTTTAGATATTGTTTTTCTTTATTAGTCTGAATCTGTCTTTCATTGTTCTTTTCAATATTTCCTGTGATTTGAACTCTGTGGTTTACTGTGAATATATATTCAACATTTTCATGTTCTTTAATTATTTATTATTAGATATATTTAAAACTTTTATTGTAGCTGGTTCTTGTAGAGAATATCTGACCTTTGACAGTACTTATATTTATTTGGTGACACTGTGTGAGCCACCCCAGAAGGCCTAGCTGTTTTAGTGAACTACTACCATTTGTATTAGAATTAATATTACACAGTACAATTGGAGACCCTTTGATAAGAGCCTTATAGTACTAACTGGTGGCTGTGACAACTAGATTACAATATGGGCAAAGTTGGTAGAGCGGGTAAACCTGTGCCAGCCATTCCCAGGTGTGTGTGTGTGTGTGTGTGTGTGTGTGTGTGTGTGTGTGTGTGTGTAAAAATTAAATCTTAAAGAGTGTGCGTGTCAGCTACTTGGGGCAGAGACACAAAGCACAGGGTTTATAGAGAGGGTGCTGAAGGATCTGGCTTGGACACTCGGCTGAGGACCTAACCCTACAGCTATACCAGTGGGGAGTCTTACTGGGGACTTGGAAGGGGACATAGACATCCAGACCCTGGGCTCAGTGTGTTCTCAATAGCTCTCAATCAAAAAGGAACAAATCTCAACAAAATCAGGGACAAATCCAAAAATAATCAGGGACAAATACAGAAATCAGGGACAATCAAGGACACCTTTAAAATATTAGTACTATAAACCTGAGACATTAACAGAATATGAGAATGTGAGTTATGATGCATTTTCTGAAGTAAAAACTTAGTATCACTAATTATTGCCCTTATTTATTAAGTGTAATTCACCTTACTTCTTCCAAAAGTCACCAATTTTACAAGGGATTAAGAGGGGGCAGAGCTAAAATTTGAGTCAAAATTAGGGACAGTTGAGAGGTATGGTGTTCCCTGTGTGCTCTTAAGGGAAATTGTACTTGATACAGAAAGGTCTGCATCTGAAAATACTGAACATATCTATTCGTATTCCAAGTGCACGTCTCTCTCCAGTGTCCATGGTGAGGATTCAGGCTCCGTGATTACTTGCCCAGCGTGGGGATGACAAACAGTGCTGCCCATCCCATATGTCAGCAGTGGTGGCCATCACAGTAATTACCTTAAGAAGGAGGTGTGACAGGATTGACACTTGATTACCTCCTTGATGAAAGCAACAAAACATGAAGATGAACAACTGATGGTGTGAAATATAGTGAATGTTACATCACACACATTCTGACACTTGCCTGTATATCAATATACATGCACATTGGTAACTAGAGTTGCCTCATCTCATAACTAATGTCAAGTACACCACACTGCAGTCCATTTTAACATCTAGTACAATTCTCACAACACCACTGCACTTGGATTAGTGGTTCTCCAAATGTAATGGCACTGCAGCATACAGGAATGCAGTCCAGAGTGTAGGTAACACAAGTTAAATTTTCATTTCAGGGACTGTAATACATAGCCAGGGAGGAGGCGAATGAACAGCTTACATCAGCTCACCCAACCCCAGAGAGAGCGCCTGTAGTTCTACTTCAAGTGGGGGCATGCCCTGGTGAAAGCCAAAGCATGTTAAATGCAGGCTACAATAAGTTGTTGGGGAGGGGGGCAGCATCACAGGTGATGTCTGTCAGATAATCCTCACTCCACCAAATAGGGCTTCCCATTCCCCTTCATCCAAAACCCTTGTCTCTGGCCACATATATGATGCTTGCCTCACAAATCTAACCCTTCATAAAGGAGGGGTGGTAACCTTACTATATTAAAGACAGTTAAGACCACCTCGCCCTGGTAATGATGGCCCACTTGTATCCAGGGTTACAGTATGATTGTACCTCCTGCTATCCTGAAGGGAGAGGGAGGGAGAAAGGAATAACTGGGCTAATGGGGACAAAGGACATATGTCAGTGGCAGAGGGGATATGCAACCATAATTAAACAAAGACAGAGTTCTTCAACTGGGAGGGATAGCTAACAATACATTTTCATTGGTGCTGTTAAGATGAGCAGGGGAAGAGGAAATTAAATGAAATGATGTGCATCAAACCTGAATTCTCAACCCTCAGTACTCTAAAGAAGAGGAGGTCTGTTATAAAAGAAGTCTTTAAGGACAGCAAAATTCAGGAAAAAAAATCAGCTTACTTCTTCAGGACATTACTATTGAGCTAGAACACTTTTTTATATTTTTGGCTCTAATGACATGACCACAGAGTTTCCTTTTCTGCTGCCATATCAACCCATCTATTCCCCCCATAGGTGACATCCTTACTTCCTATTTATTTCTCCTAGGGTTGAGAGTGATGAAGGTGATGCCAATATCCTCTCTGGGATCAGTTTTTTTTTTGGTATGGACCTACCATTTCTCCTGTGCATGCCAAAGGGATGATGTACAATGGGTGTATTTGAGAGGTTTCCTGCCTGCTTTTGCAAGTGGTATCCCCTCCATATCCTTGCCTCTCCTAAAATGAAAGCACCTCCAATGATCTACAGCCTCCACCACAAATTCTCATGAAGTCAGCTCCCTTGACATGTGCTCCTCAGCCCTTTCTCCAGTCAGAGTAAACTGGCTCTGCCTTGTTAATTCCTCTCACTTTCTTAAATTCCTCCACTGTTTAGTCTGCTAATCAAATCCATGCTGGCTGGGTCATAACCTTCCATGTTACAGAGCTGGCTATGGCATAGTTGTTGGTAGAACTGAATGTTTTAGTTAAAGTAACAACACATTAGATAATCTCTTAAAACATTCTTTCACTGAATTTTTGACTGTGGCCTATCTTGGACGTCATTGGGCAGAAGACAGAGAAACTTAGCTCAGATAAGGTGTCAGCCTACAGAAAGACACACAAACACTCAAAAAACACATTGCATGCTGAACTATGGGCAATTTGGAAGATCAGCAATTCACTTATGTCACATATATGGGATACTAAAGGAAACCAAAGCATTCAGTAAAACTCCACACAGACACAAGGACATGCAGACATCATGAAGAGGGGTTGCTTCTCTAACGAACCCAACAGATGAGTCAAGCCCTGTAAGTCAGCAATGCTAACCACTGTGTCATTCTGCTGATCCTCAGTGATTTGATGAAATAGCAAGCACTCCAACTAGCTAGAAAGTTGAATGACATAGCTAACTACTAAAAATAATGCATCAGGCTAACCACACTCTGAAATGTCATACTGTTATTGAAGTATATCATTCACTTAAGATCTCAAAAAGTTTACACAAATGGAAAAGATGCTAAAACACCAATAACATTTTTTGGAATGTCATAACAAACTATGATGTTCTGAAGTCAGCAAACACTATAAAAAATAATCACTGCACTCGAGTCCACAGGTCTGCTGTCCCAATCTTGAGTCCGATTATGGGTTACTTTATGCTCACTGGTCATACAATGTAACATAGCATTTTGTTGGAAAAGGATGCAAGTAATCAGTAAATAGCAGAAAAATACTATTTGGATTTACATTTTCTTCTGCTTCTGAAGCAAGTAAACTAAAAAAAATGCAAGAATTTTTGAGGGCGAATAAGTGTAGTTCTTAGTAGAAATTTCAGAAAGGTTATTACAACTGACCTGGCAACTAAGTTGATCCATGGACCTTTTTTAGCCATGACCCAAACCAAAAAGAAAGTACAGTTGTGTAAGTACAGTTATGTACACTTACCATAAATGTAGATGTTCAAGTGTATTCACTGTTGCAGTCATCACATTTGGGTTATCTGCCTGCAGGTAGCTCTCAGCTGGCCTGAAAACCAGAGTCTTCGGATTTCTGCGTCGGATGCTGTCGCTTCTTCCATGAAGTCAGGCCGTCAGGGGTATAAAACATGCTGCCGACGCCATTACATCAGTTTTTCTTGCCACAGATGTCAGGTGCCCCCACAATAGGAATCAATTATATGGTATGGAACACCACCAGTAAAAAGCAAATACACATGATATAATATATGCCACAAGGAGGAAAGGTAGAAGTCAAGAGAAGTCAGAGGGCTGGAGGGAGGGTAACCAGGACTGCAACAGTGAATACACTCGAACATCTACATTTATGGTAAGTGTACACAACTGTACTATGTTCTTCGTGTTTCACTGTTGCAGTTATCACATTTGGGTTGATTCCCAAAGCTAAGGAAGGGTGGAGGTAGCTAAACAGCATTAGGGCTAGCAATAAGGCCCTATAAGACTGCTGTGGCAAATCCAACTCTGGATTTAGAAAAGATAGGCAGGTGATAATGCTTGGTGAAAGTATGTACAGAGCTCCACGTTGCAGCTTCCAGGATGTCCCTAATAGGGACACCTCTGTAAAATGCAATAGAGGCAGATGCAGCCCTGGTGGAATGTGTTCTTATCCACTGTGGGGTAGGTTTTCCATGGTGTTTGCAGCAGAAATGGATGCAATGTGCTATCTATTTGGAAACGGTTTGCTTTGAAATGGCCTTCCCCTCTGCCCCTGCAGCAAAGCTAACTAGCAGTTGGTCAGATTTTCTGAGAAGCTTAGTCCTGTCCAAATAGAATCTAAGCTGTCTGTGTAAGTCTGGAGAATGCAGTATCCCCCCCCCCCCTTTATTCTGAGGATTAGGGAAAAAAGTAGGCAAATTAATGGACTGCTTTAGAGCCACACTAGACACTACCTTAGGCATAAAGGATGGATTAGTCCTGAGGGAAATCCTGTCCGCATGGAAGACAATGAAGGGTTCCACTGCCATGAGGGCCTGCAGTTCAGACACTCTTCTTGTTGAAGTGATGGCTAGAAGTAAAGCTGTTTTCCAAGAAATGAATTTCAACTCTGCTGTAGCAGCTGGTTCAAAGGGGGGAAGAGTGAGTTTTTCCAATACAAAGTTAAGGTCCCACGCTGGAGTGGGAGCCCTCCTGGGGGGTCTTAAATTTCTGGCCCCTCTAAAGAATTGTTATAGCAGGGGTTGAGAGAAGAGGAGTGGCTCGGTATTATAATGTGCTGATATGGCAGAGGCATGAATCTTAATTGAAGAGAAAGATAGGCCCTTGTGGAGCATTTCTGTTAAATAATCTAGAATATGAGGTAATCCGGGCACCGTTGTGCCCATCCCCTGAGCCTGGCTCCAGGAACAGTATCTTTTCCACTTTTCTGAATAGGATTTTCTAGTACTAGGTCTCCTTGCCTCAAGAATGACATCCAGCACCTGCTTACTAAGGGTTGCTGGAGGTGAGGTCAGGGAATTAGCCAGGCCACAAGGTTCAGGGTTTGAAGGTGAGGGTGCAGAATCTGGCCCGCCTGCTGGGACAGCAGGGAAGGGGTCTGAGGCAGGTGCCAAGGTTGCAGCACTGTCAGACTGCGCAAAAGGGGGTACGAGTGCTGGTGTGGCCAGTCTGGTGCAATCAGACTTGTCCTTGGCTTGCCCTATTTGATCTTTAGTAGAACCTTCGAGGAAAGGCAGAGGGGGAAAGGCATAAGCTGAGAGGCTTTCCCAGGTAAATAACAGGGCATCCACTTTCCAAGCTTGACTTTGAGAAGTTCTGGTGCAGAATTTGTTCAATTGGTAGTTCTGAGGGGAGGCAAACAGGTCTACCTCTGGTGTCCCCATTTGTTCCTCAAGAGCTTGAATATTTTGTGTTCCAGTTTCCATTCGTGTGGGTCCATGAGATTTCTGCTTGTCGTCTGCCAATGAATTTAGTTTGCCTGGCAGGAATTGAGCTTGTATGTTCACTTGGTAGCTCAAGGCTGTGTTCCACAGAGCCATGGCTAGTCTGCAGAGTTGGTAGGAATGTGTCCCCCCCTGCTTGTTCGTGTACCACATAACTGTGGTGTTGTCTCTTTACCAATAGTTGTCCTGGAAGAATAAGGTCGCTGAAGGCTGTCAGAGCATTCTGTACAGCTAACATTTCTTTCTGATTGATATGCAGGTGCATCTGTTTTGGGTTCCATTTACCCTGAATGCACTTCCCTGCCATGTGAGCCCCCAATGCATAGTCTGATGTGCCTGTTGTTAGGGTTTGTGCGGCAAGGGGTAGAGTGAAAGGGAGTCCCTTGTTGTGGTAGCAGGCCTCTGCCCACCAAAGGAACTCTGCCCTTAGACAAAGACTAATAGGAATCATTGTTCCCAGGTCCTGAGAATGTTGACACCATAGACTTTATAGATACCACTGAAGTTTCCTCATATGCAGTCTTGCATATGGAATTAACAGAATGCAAGAGGCCATGAACCCCAGGGCTTGCAGGATTTTCCTTGCAGATAGCTGGGTTTTTGTGGCCAGTAGTTTGATGTAGGTTGTCAAATGAACTTGTTTCTCTGGAGTGAGGAATGCCATCTGGGAAGTTGTGTTCAAGCTCGCTCCCAGGAATACAATCTGTTGGCAGGTAATAGGTGTGATTTCTTCTTGTTGATGGTGTACCCCAGTGAAGTTAGAAGTCTCTTTACAAATGCCAGGTGCTGTAATCGTAAGTCCTGACTCTCTGCCTGAATCAGGCAATCGTCCATGTATGGGTAAATCTGAATATTTCTCTGCTGCAAAATGCAATGGCAGGAGCTAGGCACTTTGTGAATACCCTGGGCGCAGTAGATAAGCCAAAAGGAGGAGCAGAGAACTGATAGTGCATGGAGCCTGCCCTGAAGCGTAGGAATTTTCTGCAAGATTCCCTTATTGGGATGTGCAGGTAAGCTTCTTTTACGTCTAGAGTTGCCAGCCAGGCATCCTTGGCTAGCACAGGAAGAAGCTGCTGAAGAGTTGGCATTTTGAATTTTGGAACCACCAGAAAGGTGCTGTGAATTGAAAGGTCCAGGATAGGATGCCAGGAGTGTTCTTTTCTGGGAACCAGGAACAGTCTTGAATAAAAACCTTGTCCCCTTTGTTCTGCTGGGACAGGTTGAATAGCCCTGATACGGAGGAAAGAAAGCACTTGTTTTTGGGCCTCTGCCCACTGGTTTGGAGGGAGGTCTGGCCATCCAATTGGGGTTAGGAGTGAGTGGAAGTGGAATCTGTATCCTAGGGAAACTATGTTTAAAACCCATTTGTCTTGGGTAATGAGTTCCCAGATTTTTGCATGCAGGGCGAGCTTTCCTCCTAAGGGAGCAAGTAGTTAAGCAAGGCTTGGTAGAGAGTTAAGGATAAGTCATTGTGCCATTTTTCCATAGTGGGGTGGCTTACTACTCCCTGCTTTGGAAGTGGGGGCCCCCCACTGCTTAGATCTGTGCATAGTTTGAGACTGAAGTCTTGGTGGTCTGCTGCTCCTGGGTTTGGACTGAGAAGGCCTGGAAGGGACTGGAAAGGACCAGTTCTTTGAAGGCCAATGCCTACTGAATCTAGGTGGCTGTACTTGCAAGACAGTTTGCATAGATTTAGCATTTTCCTCCATCCTTTTGAGGACTTCTGCTTTGTTGCCAAAAAGGCACTCTTGGTGTAAGGGTGCATCCAGTAATTTAGCTTTAACATGATCTGGCAAGTTTTGTTCCTTAAGCCAAGCATGCCTTCTAAGTACAGACCCAGTGACAGCAGCCCTGCAAGATGCTTCTAAAGTATGAAAACCACATTGCAAAGTATGTTTACCTACTTGATCAGCAGAATGCATTAACTCTTATAAATCTTTGTGTTCAGCACAGTCAGGAATCAACATAATTTTCTGTTTAATTAATCCCATAGTATGCTGCTGATACTTTAACATATGAAACTGGCAATTTAAAGCCCTAATGGCCAAAGTAGCGGAAGTATATACCTTCTTACCCCATCTGTCTAAAGCTCTAGAATCCCTATCAGAAGGGGCAGGATTTTTGGCAGTAGTAGCCTTAATGCCTTTTGGTCCTTGGGAAATGGTCTCTGGATCCGCAGTAGAATTCTTGAAAAGGAATTTGTGAGAGTCAGGAACTCTGTAATACCTGTCAGGTTTCCTGGGAGCTGGAGGCAAATTGTCTGGGGTAAGGCTGGATTCCATGAAAACATCATCTACAATCTCCAGAAAGTACAGTTTTGTACCTACCATAAATGTAGATGTTCGAGTGCTAATACAGCTGCAGTCATAACAGATGGGTTCTCCTGCCGTCAGGCGGGTCCTCGATCGGCCGAATAACAAAGTCTAGGTCCGGCGTCGGTTGTCGCTTCTTCCCTGACGTCAGTGCGACAGGGGTATAAAGGAACCAGCCGACGCCATTTTCTTCAGTTTTTCTTGCCCCAGATGTCAGGTGCCCCCAGAAGGAAGGCAATAATAAATTAGCGTGATAATGCAGTGCTATATAATCAAAATACAGTAGTTGCAAGCAAATACATCATAAATGAAAACCCCAATAAGGTTGTATGAGGGTGTGTTAGCCTATAGGCCTGTCCCAAGAGGGGAAGGAGGGAGGGAAACCTGGACTGCAGCTGTGTTAGCACTCGAACATCTACATTTATGGTAGGTACAAAACTGTACTATGTTCATCGTGCATACAGCTGCAGTCATAACAGATGGGTAGAATCCCAAAGCTAAGAAAGGGGTGGTAGGCACTAGTTGGAACTAGGAGGAGCCAAAATGCCCTGCAAGACTGCAGTGGCAAAGCCTGCTCTAGATTTGGAGTATAATGGTAGGTTGTAGTGCTTGGAGAAGGTATGCACAGAACTCCAAGTGGCTACTTCCAAAATATCCTTGGTAGGAACTCCTCTGAGGAAAGCTGCAGAGGTGGCTGTGGCCCTGGTGGAATGAGTTCTAATGCCTGTAGGGACAGTTTTGCCATGAAAGGAATAGCAAAAACATATGCAGTGGGCTATCCATTTTGAGATTGTCTGTTTGGAAATTGGCTTCCCTTGAGCTCCTACCGCATAGGCCACAAAGAGCTGTTCTGATTTTCTGAAAGGCTTTGCTCTGTCCAAATAATAACGCAGTTGTCTGTGGATGTCCAAGGAATGTAGTAATCTCTCCCCTTTGTTTTGAGGATTAGGATAAAAAGTAGGTAAATGTATGGCCTGATTTAAAGCTACCCTGGATACCACTTTAGGCATAAAGGACAGGTTGGTTCGTAAGGAAACTCTGTCCTGATGGAAGATGATAAAAGGCTGGACAGCCATGAGAGCCTGTAGTTCTGAAACTCTACGAGCTGAGGTGATAGCCAGAAGGAAAGCTGTTTTCCAGGACAAATATTGCAAATCTGATGAAGCAGCTGGCTCAAAAGGAGGTAAGGTCAATTTTTCCAGAATGAAATTAAGATCCCAAGCAGGTATTGGTTGTTTCCTTGGAGGCCTTAAATTCTTAGCCCCTCTGAGGAACTGTCTTAAGAGAGGGTGAGAGAATAAAGGTGGATCAGTGTTGTATTCTGCCGAAATGGCTGAGGCATGTATTTTGATGGAGGAGAAAGAAAGTCCACTGCTTAGCAGTTCAGTCAAATATTGTAGTATTTGAGGTAAATTCAATTTTCCAGGATCCTGCCCCTTTTTCTCATTCCAGACACAAAAACGTTTCCATTTTGCAGAGTAAGCTTTTCTAGTTGATGGCCTTCTGGCCTCCAAAATGACATCCTGCACCTCCTTGGAGAGTAAGGCCTGTTGAGATGCTAAGGAATCTTCCATGCGGCTAGGTTGAGTGTTTTTAGCTGGCTGTGAAGAGTTTTGTAACTGTGCTGAGTCAGAAGAAGAGGCATTAGAGGCAGGATCCATGGAGGGGAATGCGTCAGGCTCCTCAGGAGTGGGTACCAGTGTTGCCTTGGCCAGTCCGGAGCAATGAGAATCATCTTTGGTCTGTCTGCTTTGGTCTTTAATAGAACTTTGGGCAGCAGAGGAAGAGGAGGGAAGGCATAAACTGTCATTGATGTCCAACTGAAAGAAAGAGCGTCCACTCTCCAGGCCTTTGGATGGAAGATCCTTGAGCAGAATTTTGTCAATTGATGATTTTGTGGGAGGCAAAGAGATCTATGTCTGGCCTTCCCCATTCTTGGATTATTTCTGTAAAAACTTTTGGATGCAATTTCCATTCGTGTGGATCTGTCATATTCCTGCTTAGGTTGTCTGCCAGCGTGTTTTCCTTGCCTGGCAAGTACTGTGCTTGTAGTTCCATTTGTAAGTCCATGGCCATGTTCCAAAGTGACATGGCCAGTCTGCATAGGGGGTAAGAATGTGTTCCTCCCTGTTTGTTTATGTACCACATAACTGTGGTGTTGTCCGTTCTTATCAATACTTGACCTGGTTGTAGAAGGTCCTTGAAAGCTATAATAGCATTTATTAGTGCTAGCATTTCTTTTTGATTGATGTGAAGGTGCTTTTCTTTTTGGGACCATTTGCCCTGAATGCACCGATCTGTCATGTGCGCCCCCCAGGCGTAGTCCGAGGCGTCTGTTGTGATGACTTGATTTGCTTGAGGCTTGCTGAATGGAAGGCCTGTGTTTGATTGACATGCTTGAGCCCACCACAGAAATTCTTTTTGCAGACATGGAATTAGTGGTATTATTGTTTCCAAACTGTGGCTGTGCTGAGACCATATGTTTTTCAGGTACCATTGTAGTTTCCTCATGTGCAGCTTTGCACATGGGATTAGTAAGATGCAAGATGCCATGAATCCCAGAGCCTGCAGGATTTTCCTTGCAGTCAGCCTGGTGCAATTTGCTAGTGTTCTGAAATATTGTATTAGTTGCCCCTGCTTCTCTGGCGTGAGGTAGGCCATCTGGGTGTTTGTGTTCAAATTGGCACCCAGGAAAATTATCGTCCGAGATGGTGTTAGCCTTGATTTCTTTTTGTTGACTGTGTATCCCAGAGATTTCAATAACATTATTACATAAGCCAGATGTTTCAGAAGAATATGCTTGCTGTCCGCTTGGATCAGGCAGTCGTCCAAATAGGGGTATATTTGTATCCCTTGAAGTCTGCAGTATGCAATTACTGATGCCAGGCATTTCGTGAATACTCTGGGCGCAGTAGATAAGCCAAAGGGCAATGCAGAGAATTGATAATGGGTTGAACCTGCAAGAAATCTGAGGTACCTTCTGCAATTTTGTCTGATTGGGACATGCAGGTATGCCTCCTTGAGGTCCAATGTTACCAGCCAAGACTCCTTGCCCAGCATGGGAAGAAGTTGCTGTAGAGCGAGCATCTTGAATTTTGGTACGAGTAGAAATGTGTTTAGGATGGATAGATCCAAAATAGGTCTCCAATCTTTTCCCTTCCTTGGCACCAGAAATAGCCTGGAATAAAAACCTTGACCTTGTTCGTGCGTAGGTACCTCTTGAATAGCTTTCATGTTTATGAGATCTGCAATTTGTTTTTGTGCCTCTGCCCTTTGATTGTGTGGCAGGTTTGGCATGCCTCTCATTTTTGGAAGGGTGTGAAAATGGAATTTGTAGCCTCTGTTTATAATGTCCAGGATCCATTTGTCCCTTGTGACAACATGCCAGTTTTATGAAAATAGTGCCAGCTTTCCTCCTAAGGGGGCTGCCATTTGAAACCTGGTTGGCATGCAAAGGGGAAAGTCATTGGGTTTGCTTTCTGAAAGATTGCGAGTTGTCCTCACCACCTCTTTGTGTAGGGGCTTGCCATTGTCTGCCTCTATACGATCCTTGGGATTGTCCTCTGCCCCTCGGGTGCCTGTATCTGCCTCTTTGGGGTCTGTCTGTGGCAGGAAAGGACCAGTTTTTGGAAGGCCAATTTCTACTAAAACGTGGGGGTTGAACCTGTAGAAATTCTTTCACAGTTTGCATTGATTTAGCCTTTTCCTCCATTTTCCTTAATACCTCCTCAGCATTAGCACCAAATAGTACATCCTTTTGAAGTGGTGCATCTAGTAATTTAGCTTTGACATGATCAGGCAAGGCTTGTTCCTTGAGCCAGGCATGCCTCTATGACTGATCCTGTAACAGCAGCTCTACATGAGGCCTCTAGAGCATCAAAACCACATTGTAAGGTATGCTTACCCACTTGTTCTGCACTATGTATCAAATCCTGCAACTCCTTCAAGTCTGGTTGTTCAGGTTGTGACATTTTGCTCTTCAATTGTGATAACAAAAACTGTTGGTATTTTAGCATATGAAACTGACAGTTTAAGGCCCTCATGGATAAGGTAGCCGAGGTATATACCTTTTTTCCCCACCTTTCTAAGGATCTGGAATCTCTCTCGGAGGGCAATGGATTTTTGGCAATGGAGGCCTTAACTCCCTTGGGGCCCTGTGAGATGGTTTCTGGGTCAGCAGCATGGCTTTTGTAAAGAAATTGGTGTGAATCAGGAACCCTGTAGTACCTGTCAGGCTTAACTGGAGCTGGGGGTAGAGAGTCCGGGTTAAGGCAGGCCTCCGAGTAAACATCACCTAGTATGTCCAAGACAGAAGGTATAGCCAGAGGCCTATGCTGAGGTAACAAGAGAAATTCCCTGAGCCTTTTCTTGGAATCTGAATAATCCTGGCCTTCCCAGTGGAAGTGTTCCCTTAAGGTATGCAAAGTTTCCCCAAATGAGTAATCCTCAGGGGGGGATACAGAAGGGATGGACTCCTCCGCATCAGAGTCTTCAAAAGGGGAGTAAGAATGCTCCTCATCATCAGAGTGCTCTGAAATAATGGAGCCCTGGTCAGAGGAGGGGGAATCTACCTCCACTCTGGGCCTTTTGTCCGGTGGGGGCTGGGAACCTCTGATTAGAGTAATTAAATCCTCAGCCATTTTAAGCATCTGTTTCTTAGGCATGGGGCCTGTAGATGGGCCCTGTGTAACTGGTCTCTTAGGGTGCAAGGATGCTTTAGACTTAGTGAAAGCCTTGATGGAGAAAGAAGAGGAAGGTCTGAAGACACCTTGAGTGGAGGTGGACCTGTCCACATCCTGAGTTTCAACGCCAAGAGTGGCTTCGGTATCTGTAGTCGGGGTGTGGGCCGAGGAACCTGTGACCTTGGGTACAGGAGACACCGTCAAAGAAGTGTCGTCGGTAATCAGGGGCTGTGTAGGCGCTTCACTGAGAACCAGACCACGTGTAGTCGGCTTTGGCGTGGTGTCGGTAGAGGCCGTGGACCTCGTGTGACGGTCCTTGTCTTTGCGTTTTTTAGACAAAACCTGAGTCGGAGTATCCGACGACATAGTATAGTTAAATGCTTTCCCAAAATAATGCTGGGCGAACTCCGCCCGACGCTTAATAGTGCGTTTGTAGAATGTAGCACAAAAGCAACAGACCGAGACGTTGTGGTCTGGGCCTAAACAAGGTATACAGAGGGAATGGAAATCCTTATACGGTATTTGCTTCCCACAAGAACTACAATTATTAACTTAGTCTGACATCGGTCTGAGGCAAGAAAAGTTTCCCCAACGGGGTACTTAGCTTTTAAGAAGACTTCGGTTTCCAAATTTCGTAATATCAGGAGCTGGCCGACCGGCACTTGCGAACTGCTTCTGCTTCGGGCACCGCGCGGCAAGAAAGACTGAAGAAAATGGCGTCGGCTGGTTCCTTTATACCCCTGTCGCACTGACGTCAGGGAAGAAGCGACGACAACCGATGCCGGATCTAGACTTTGGAATTTCGCTGACCGAGGACCCGCCTGACGGCAGGAGAACCCATCTGTTATGACTGCAGCTGTATGCACGATGAACATCAGAAGGAATAGTTGGAGGACTGTGTTGAGGCAGGTTTAAAAATTCCCTAAGTCTCTTTTTGGACTAAGAATAGTACTGGCTTTCCCAGCTGAAATGCTCCCTAAGGGTATGCAAGGTTTCACCAAAAGAAAAATCTTCTGGAGGTGAAGCAGAGGGAATGGAATCCTCTGCATCAAAATCCTCATAAGTAGATAAGGGTAAATCCTGGTAGTCAGAATGAACAGAAATATCAGATTCCTGATCAGAAGAATCAGAAAGAAAATCAGTTCTAGGTCTCTTAGAGGGGGAAGGCTGACTTCCCCTAATTAAGGTAAAAAGGTCTTCAGCCATTCTAATCATTTGTTTTTGAGGCATATGGGCCTGAGAATGCTCTTTGGGCGTCGGTTTTCTAGGCTTAGTGCGAGCTTTAGGCCTGAGGAATTCGGTATTCTTAGCCTGAAACGAAGTTGTCAGTTTGATATGAAAATCAGTAGGCCTGAATACACCCTCAGAAGCCGGTACCTGCACAGCGGCTCCGGACCCATCCAAGGTAGAGACATCCGCAGGTTCCATAGTCGAAGAAGCATCTCGTGGCATACCGGACTCTGAATGGGTCTCAGTAGAGGCCTGCAAATCTGTAGTAGTGGGTATCAAGGGGCTACGAAAGCACCTCACTGAGTACTGGCGGACTGGCGACTAGCTCATCAGAAGCGTCGTCGGCAGTTTTGGACCTATGTGGTCTGTCACTGTCTTTATCCTTACATATTTTTCAGAAGATCGGTAGTCGGATGGCTTAACGAAGCCATTTTGGAGTATGGAGATCGCGAACAAAAGTATTTAGCTATAAAAATAGCCTGACGACAAATAGTTTGGGAGTTGAACAAGGCACAAAACCGAAAGCGGGGGATGTCGTGGTCTGGGCCTAAATAGGTGACGCAGTAAGAATGAAAATCTCTATGAGGTATTTGCTTTCCTCAGGCAAGACAATTGCTAATTTTTTCTGACATCGGTTAGAGCAAGAAAAAAGGATCCCCAACGGAGTACTTATCTTTTTGAAGGCTTCAGGTCTGAAACTCGAAAATGAAAATTTCAGGAGTTGGCTGACTGTCACTTGCGAACTGCTTCTGCTTCGGGCACCGAACGGCAAGAAAGACTGGTGTAATGGCATCAACTGCATGTTTTATACCCCTGACGACCTGACGTCATGGAAGAAGCGACAGCATCCGACGCAGTAATCCGAAGACTCTGGTATTCAGGCCGGCTGAGGGTTACCTGCAGGCAGATACCCCAAACGTGATGACTGCAACAGTGAAACACGAAGAACATCAGGGTAGATACAATTTATTGTCACTGTTGTGTTTTTGGGATTTAGGAAGATAACCAGAGTATCTAGGGAAAACATACTCAAGACACCGGAGAACATGCAAACTTCACACAGTGAGCGAGACTCAACTCTAGACCTTACAGCCAGAAGGCAGAGATATTTGCAACTAAGCTATCATGCTACCCATGCTGTCATTGCTATCTCTGACTTAATCTGTTAAAAAAACAACATTCCTCTAACTGGGCAGTACAATTAATGGCATATTCTGAAACAATCTGGCAAAAAAAAGGCAAATTAAGAATGTTTACAAAGGCACATGCTTCGTAACAACAGAGGATGAAATTAACAGCATAATACATGTAGCCAACAAAACATAAAATGGGAGAAAAACTGTTTCTGACTATAGATTCTGATATTCCTGGATGCTAACCATTTATCAAATGATGGTTGGTTAGTACCAAATCCACTAAGATTTTAGGCACGTAAACCAATTATTTTGGCTGGCATAAGATGGCCACTGTATGATTCCACTATGTCTGGATGAGCAGACATAGGTTGAAACTTCAGCTAGACGAATAAAACAGGCAAAGCTTTAACAAGATATAGCCAAAAAAAAAAATCTGTAAAAGGGGACAGTAAGCATCCTGCACAATGTACATATGCCAGTTTCATAGTTAAGCAACCAAAAGCAAATTAAAGCTAAAAAACATCGAATCAGTGGTAGTGCACTAACACAAACTGTGCCAACAGTGACTCATAAATGGAAAGTGCTGATTAATGTGGTGCAGTGCAAGAAAGTGCATTTAGTAACTTGCATCCTCAAACAGTTCACTCACCCAAGGGCAAGGAAGTCACACAGCAAATGTGCAGATATGCATGTACAGCACAAACTGTTTCAATTTTTTGTGTGCGTTTAAGACCTTTTGTAATTCCTTTATGACAATTTTGGAGAAAAAAAAGTTTATCCAGAGGTTAATAATTAAATTAATGAAGACTATGCAAAATATCAAAAAAAAGAATAGTTATGTAAGAACTTACCATAACCATAGATGTCCTTCTCTGCCATGTTGCAGTATTCATAACCTTAGGGAGTTGCTGCCTGCATCCGGACAATATACCAAAGTTTTAGAAGTCAGGGTATGTACAACATTGCATGCAGGGACAATAAACTGACGTTGGCTATATCTGTGATGTCTGCACATACCCAACTCAGAAATTGGCTGTCACATAGAAAGAGAGAGAGAGAGAGAGAGAGAGAGACCCCCAGGAGAAGGAGGAAAGAACCCAAGCTTAATTTCCCCAGACACACCAAAACAGTGCTAGAAGTACAGTGGATATAAAAAGTTTACACATCCCTGTTAAAACGCCAGGTTTTTGTGATATAAAAAAATGAGACCAAATTATTTCAAAACTTTTCCCACCTTTAATGTGACCTATAACCTGTACAATTCAATTGAAAAAGAAACAAATCTGTTAGGGGACAAAAATATAAAAAATAAAAAACGTACAATAAGCTAGTGGCGCAAGTGTGCACACCCTTAAACTAATACCTTTTGATTTAATTACAGCATTCAGTCTTCTTGGGTAGGAGTCTGTCAGCATGGCACATCTTGACTTAGCAATATTTGCCCACTCTTCCTTGCAAAAGCACTTCAAATTTGTCAGATTGTGAGGGCATCTCTTGTGCACAGCCCTCTTCAGGTCACCCCACAAATTTTCTATTGGATTTAGGTCTGGGCTCTGGCTGGGCTATTCCAAAACTTTAATTTTCTTCTGGTGAAGCCATTCTTTTGTTGATTTGGATGTATGCTTGGGGTCATTGTTATACTGAAAGGTGAAATTCCTGTTCATCTTCAGCTTTCTAGCAGATGCCTGAAGGTTTTGGGCCAAAAGTGACTGGTATTTGGAACTGTTCATAATTCCCTCCATCTTGACTAATGCCCCAGTTCCAGATGATGAAGAAAAGCAACCCCAAAGCATGATAATGCCACCACCACACTTCAGTGTGGAGATGGTGTTCTTTTGGTGATACGAACTGTTGTTTTTGTGCCAAACGTACCTTTTGGAATTGTGGCCAAAAATTTCAACCTTGGTCTCATCAGACCATAACACATTTTCCAACATGAGTTTGGGAGACTTGTATTGTTTTTTGAATTTTAGCCAGGCCTGGATGTTTTTCTGTGTAAGAAAAGGCTTCCGTCTTGCAACCCTACCCCATTAGCCCAGACATATGGAGAATATGGGAGATTGTTGCCACATGTGCACAGCCACTACTTGCCAGAAATTCCTGCAGCTCCTTCATTGTTGTTGTAGGTCTCGTGTAGCCTCCCTGACCAGTTTTCATCTAGTCTTTTCATCAATTTTGGAGGGATGCCCAGTTCTTTGCAACGTCAGTGTTGTCCCATATTTACCCACTTTTCAATGACTATCTTCATTGTATTCCATGGTATATTCAATGCCGTGGAAATTTTTTGTACCCTTCTGCTGACTGATACCTTTCAACAATGAGGTCCTTTTGATGCTTTGTAAGCTCTCTGTGACACATGGCTTTTGCTGTAGCAGGCAACTGAGTAAATGTCAGGGAAATCCTACTAGGACAGCTGAACCTTATTTGGGATTAATCAGAGTCTCTTTAATTGATGGCAGGTGTGTACCCAAGAAGACTGAATGCTATAATTAAATCAAAAGGTGCCTCAGCAAACTATTAGTTTAAGGGTGTGCACACTTATGCAACCAGCTTATTGGACATTTTTTATTTTTTACATTTTTCCCCTAACAGATTTGTTTGTTTTTCAATTGAATTGTACAGGTTATAGGTCACATTAAAGGTGGGAAAAGTTTTAAAATGATTTATTGTGGTTTCATTTTTTTATATCACAAAAACCTGGCATTTTAACAGGGATGTGTAAAATGTTTTATATCCACTATATGTCCAAGAAAAGCGAGGTAGGTGGGTGGGATTGAATACTGCAACATGGAAGAGAAGGACATTTATGGTTATGGTAAGTTCTTACACAACTCTTCTATGTACTCCTATTCTCATGTTGCCGTATTCATAACCTTAGAGAGAGTACCACAGCTCTTTAGGAAGTTGCATGGAAGGTAGGCAAGGGAACAGAGTCAATGAGCTCCTGCAGGATAGACCTAGCAAACCCTGCTCTAGCCCTGGAGATCAGATCCA
This sequence comes from Protopterus annectens, assembly GCF_019279795.1. Classification (NCBI taxonomy): domain Eukaryota; kingdom Metazoa; phylum Chordata; order Ceratodontiformes; family Protopteridae; genus Protopterus; species Protopterus annectens. Next base: position 902,416,691 of record NC_056727.1, on the reverse strand, counting down.
ATTTGTAATGCTTGGTAAAGGTAGGTACAGAAGACCAAGTTGCAGCCTCTAGAAAAGAAGCGTAATCAACACCCTTGAAGAAGGCTGCTGAGGAGGAAGCTGCTCTGGTGGAATGGGCCTTGACAGGTGAATCAGTTGCTTTCCATGAAAGGAACAGCAAAAAGCTATCACCTTAGAAATCCAAGAGGCAATTGCGGGTTTAGATACTGCCTTGCCAAGGGGTCTAGGATGGAAGGAGACAAAAAGCTGGTCAGACTGTCTGACAGGTTTTGTGAAACAACCAAAGAAGAAACTTGCTGAAGAGTTATTAAAAACATCTGTTTACGGTTCCTGCCTGTTGTTTTTGTCTGACAGGTTTTGTCTTATCCAAGTAGAACCTCAGTTGCTTATGAACATCCAGGGAATGCAAAGCCCTTTCTGAGGGGTTCTGTGGCTTAGAGTAAAAGACAGGTAGATTAATGGTCTGGTTTAAGGAAATTTCATTAACTACTTTTGGCATGAATGAAGGGTTAGTTCTGAGACAAACCCTATCTTTATGAAAAATAAGATAGGGAGGAGAAGCCATAAGGGCTTGGATCTCAGAGACCATCCTGGCAGAAGTAAGGGCCACTAACAAAACTGTTTTCAATGTACAGAATTTAAGGGAGGACGAGTGGGCTGGCTCAAAAGGGGCCAATGTAAGCTTTTCCAGCACAAAGTTAAGGTCCCAAGGAGGAGGAACAGGCTTACGAGGAGGTCTTATATGAAGGACCCCTTTCAAAAACAGCTTAACTTCCAACCTGAAAGCTAAAAGTGGAGCCATGGGAAGCCAAGCAGAAATAGCGGAGATGTGTACTTTTACTGATGAGTAGGTCAAGCCTGAATGTAGTAACTCACACAGGTAGGAAAGGACCAGTGGAACAGAAACTAGAAATGGGTCCTGTTTTCTCTTGAGGCGCCAATGGGAGAAACTTTCCTACTTTAATAAGCTACTTTAATAAGTAGTTTCTCCTGGTACTTGGTTTCCCAGCCTCCTGCAGGACATTGAGTTGTCCTCTGAGTATAGGTGCCTAAAGGGGATCAGAACCCTATCACTCAAAGTTTCAGTTTTAGATTGAGTAGGTGGGGGTAAATAAGGGATCGCCTGTCTTGTGCGAATAGGTCGAAGCAGTGAGGTAACCTGCGGTGATTGCCCTGGGCTAAAAGGTACAGAAGGGGAAAACAATGCTGTCTTGGCCAAAAGGGAGTCACCAGCAGGATTTTTGGTTCATCCTTCTGTATTTTCAGGAGGATTTTGTGAATCAGAGGAAATAGAGGGATAGCATAAAGGAACATTCCCTACCATGAAAAGGAGAAGGCATCCACCCTCCACGTTTGTGGATGGGTGGACCTTGTGCAGAAGAGGGGCATCTGTTTGTTCTGGGAGGAGGCAAACAGATCTGCCTGAGGAATAGCTTACCTGTGAATTAGATCCTGAAATACCCCCCTGTGAAACATCCACTCATGGGAGGGTGTTAAGGTTCTGCTCAGGTTGTCTGTCATCCCATTTTCTTCTGATGGAATGCAAACTGCCTGCAAGTGAATTTGAAGTGCTGCTGCTGCCAGGGACCATAGTTGTATAGCCAGACTGCAGAGGGGTAAGACTTTGCTCCTCCTTGCTTGTTTATGTACCACATGACTGTCACGTTGTCTGTGATGACCTTCAGGGTGGCTGGCAGGAGTGTCTCAAGGATAGGTCCTTTAGCTCTCTTAGTTAGGTTGATGTGGTCCTTCTTTTCTTGAATGATCCACTTCCCCAGACTTTGTGCTAGTTGTTGGTATGGTGTAGGATGTCTCCCCAACCTAAATCTGACAGGTCTGTATACAGATGGTGTTTGGGTGGAGGAATATGCAAGGGTACCCCTTGATTGAGGGTAATGGTGACAATCCACCAGGAGAGTCCCCTTTTTAAACAGGGAAGAAGAGGAAGTTTTGTTTCCAAGGGATGAGAGTGTTGGTTCCACGAGTTTCTCAAGACCCACTGAAACTTCCTCATGTACATCCTGGCTAGAGGGATCATGGGAATCAGGGAGGCCATGTATCCTAGTATCCTGAGAAATTCCCTGGTTGAGATGGTAGCTAGAAGTAGCAGGGAATGGAAGAACAGAGAAAGAAATTCCACTTTCTGGGTTGGGACAAAGACTGACATCAAGTCTGTCCTTATGCACCCCAGGAAGACAAGGTCTTGGGAAGAAGTCATTTGAGACTTTAGGCAATTCACTGTGTGGCCTAGACTCTGTAGAAACTTGCAAACCATGTCCAAGTGTTGGGACAGGGTTAGCAGATCCTGGTGCAGAATAAGAAGGTCGTCGAAGTAGGGATAAATGTATATGCCCTGCAGTCTACAATGGCTGGGGTTAGGCATTTTGTGAATACTTTTGGCACTGTGGAGAGGTCAAAGGGCAAGGCAGAGAAAGTACAGTTGTGTACACTTACCATAAATGTAGATGTTCGAGTGTATTCACTGTTGCAGTCATTACATTTGGGTTATCCTGCTGGCAGGTTGCCCTCAGTCGGCCTGAATTCCAAGGGTCCTGCGTCGGTTGCTGTCGCCTCTTCCCTGACGTCAGGTCATCAGGGGTATAAAAGATGCAGCCGACGCCATTTTATTTAGTTTTTCTTGCCCCAGATGTCAGGTGCCCCCAAAAAGGTAGGCTAAAACTATGTAAATAAAACATACATGCATCAAAATAAGCTTTAACTTCATCTATAAGCAAATAAACCACCTAGGTTGCATAGATTAGAGAAATAAAGATAAGTTCCAGTAAAAATAAAGAGGGATGGAGGGTGGGTAACCTGGAATGCAACAGTGAATACACTTGAACATCTACATTTATGGTAAGTGTACACAACTGTACTATGTTCTTCGTGTTTCACTGTTGCAGTCATTACATTTGGGTTGAGTCCCAAAGCTATGGTTGGGGGGCTGAAACTAAACAGCATTAGGAGCGGCTATGAAACCCTGCAGAACTGCAGTGGGAAAACCTGCCCTGGATTTAGAGTAAAGAGGCAGATTGTAATGTTTTGTAAAAGTATGCACTGAACTCCAAGTAGCAGCCTCCAAAATGTCCTTGGCTGGTACTCCCCTGAGAAAGGCTGCAGAAGTGGCTGCAGCTCTGGTAGAATGTGGCCTAGTGCCCTTAGGCACTGGTTTGCCATGCTGTGAGTAGCAGAAAAGAATGCAGTGACCTATCCACTTTTGAAATAGTCTGCTTGGAGATAGCTTTTCCTTGTGATGCTGTGGCATATGTCACTAGTAATTGCTCTGTCTTTCTGAAAACTTTAGTTTTGTCCAAATAGAATCTAAGTTGTCTGTGCACGTCCAAAGAATGCAGAATTTTCTCCCCCTTGTTCTGTGGATTTGGATAAAAGGTTGGCAAATGAATTGTATGGTTAAGGGCTACACTGGATACCACCTTAGGCATAAATGTAGGGTTTGTTCTCAGAGAGACCCTGTCTGGATAGAAAATGATAAAGGGTTCCACAGCCATGAGAGCCTGTAGCTCTGAAACTCGTCTTGCAGAAGTTATTGCTAGGAGCAGAGCTGTTTTCCAAGATAAGAACTTTATGTCCGCATTTTCAGCTGGCTCAAAAGGCGGTAAGGTGAGTTTTTCCAAGACACAGTGGTCCCATGCAGGTATTGGCGTTCTCCTTGGAGACCTTAAGTTTTTGGCGCCTCTGAGGTACTGCCTTAATAAAGGATGAGAAAAGAGTTGTGGGTCTGTATTGTAATGAGCCGAAATGGCGGAGGCATGGATTTTAATTGATGAAAAAGATAGGCCTTTGCCCAGCATCTCAGTTAAATATTGCAAAATCTGAGGAATATTTGGGACAGCTGTATCAGTTCCTTGAGCTTGGTTCCAAGCGCAAGTTCTCTTCCATTTCCCAGCATAGGATTTTCTAGTACTAGGCCTTCTGACTTCTAAAATGACATCCATCACAGCTTTACTGAGAGGTGTGGTTTGTATGGCTACATTATCCGACAAGCTTGAAGGTTTAGGGTCCTGAGTTGGCTGTGCAGAATCTGATTGTTTTGTTGGGACAGTAGACGAGGTATTTGAGGTAAGGTCCAGGCTGGGCATCGGGACAAGTTCCTTAAGATTGGATACCAGTACTGGCGTGGCCAGTCTGGGGCAATCAGAATAATTTTTGGTTTCTCCTGCCTGACCTTTAGGAGTACCTTGGGGAGGAGAAGAAGTGGAGGAAAGGCATATACTGATAGGTTTGTCCAGTTGAAAGATAAGGTGTCCACTTTCCAAGCTTGTCTGTGATAAGTCCTTGTGCAGAATCTTTTTAGTTGATTGTTTTGAGGAGAGGCAAATAGATCTATGTCCGGGCGCCCCCATTTCATTGTTATTATGCTGAATACTTGTGGATGCAGGTGCCAATCATGGGGCTCCATGAGGTTTCTACTTAGTTCATCTGCCAGAGTATTTTCCTTTCCTGGCAGGAATTGTGTCTGCAGATGAACTTGGTAAGTCAATGCTGTGTCCCATAAAGCCATGGCTAGTCTGCACAGGGGGTAAGAATGAGTGCCCCCCTGCTTGTTTATGTACCATATGACCGTGGTGTTGTCTGTCTTTATCAGTAGTTGTCCCGGATGAAGTAGGTCCTTGAAGGCTGTCAGGGCATTTTGAACAGCTAGCATCTCTTTTTGATTGATATGTAGATGCTTTTGGTTTGTGGGCCAGGTGCCCTGAATGCTTCTTCCTGCCATGTGTGCCCCCCAGGCATAATCTGATGCATCCGTCATTAGGCTCTGCCTGGCTGGGGGTAGTGAGAATGGCTGTCCCTTGTTTTGGTGACAAGCCTTGGCCCACCATCGAAATTCCTGCTGCAGGCAGGGAATTAGAATAATCATTCTTTCCAGGCTGTGGCAATGTTGTGTCCAGACACCTTTTAGGTACCATTGAATTTTCCTCATATGCAGTCTTGCATATGGAATTAGTAAGATGCCATGAAGCCCAAAGCCTGCAGAAATTTTGATGCAGTTAACTAGGCCTTTGTTGCCATTTCCTTGAAATAGGTAGTCAGTTGCCTTTGTTTGTCTGGAGTGAGATAAGCCATCTGGGCAGTTGTATTTAAGCTTGCACCCAGGAATATTATCTCTTGAGAGGGTACTAGTTTTGATTTTTTTTTTGTTGACTGTGTACCCTAGGGCTGTTAAGAGTTTTATCACAAACGTCAGATGCTGTAGTAGAATGTCCTTTTTCTCTGCTTGTACGAGGCAGTCGTCCAAGTAAGGATATATTTGTATTCCTCTTTGTCTGCAGTAAGCAATTACTGGTGCCAGGCACTTTGTGAAGACCCTGGACGCAGTAGATAAGCCAAAGGGCAGTGCAGAGAATTGATAATGCTTTGAGCCAGCCTTGAACCTGAGGTATCTTCTGCATGATTTTCTGATTGGGACATGCAGGTATGCCTCTTTTAGGTCTAAAGTCACGAGCCAAGCCCTGCTGCCCAGACTGGGCAGAAGCTGCTGGAAGGTCAACATCTTGAATTTTGGTATATTCAGGAAAGTGTTTAGAATAGATAGGTCCAGTATTGGTCTCCATGCTTTGCCCTTTCTGGGTACCAAGAACAGTTTTGAGTAAAATCCTTGTTCCTGCTCTTGCTGTGGTACTTGTTGAATAGCCCTCATGTCCATGAGAGCTGCGACTTGTTTTTGAGCCTCTGCCCACTGATTTTTTGGCAGGTCTGGCCAACCGTTTGCCCTTGGCAGAGTATGGAAATGAAACTTGTAGCCTTGTGACACTATGTCTAGAACCCATTTGTGCTGGGTTATAATGTGCCAATTTTGAGAAAATGTGCTAGTTTTCCCCCTAAGGGTGCTGCCAGAAGACAAGTGCTTGGCACAGGCAGGGGGAAGTCATTGGGACTGTTTCCTGTATGATTGTGATTTATCCTCTCCACCTTTGGAGGTAGAAGCACTCCACTGTTTAGACCTGTAGGATCCTTGCGTCTGGATCTGCCCCTTTGAGGTCTGTCTGAGACTGGAAAGGACCAATTCTTTGTAGGCCAGTGTCTGCTAAATCTAGGTGGCTGTACCTGTACGAAATCCTTGATCGTTTACATAGATTTAGCTTTGTCCTCCATTTTCTTTAACACCTCTTCTGCCTTAACACCAAACAAGGTATCATGATGTAAAGGAGCATCTAATAATTTTGCTTTAACATGGTCTGGCAGATTTTGTTCCTTTAACCAAGCATGCCTCCTAATGACAGAACCCGTAACAGCGGCCCTGCAGGAGGCCTCCAGAGAATTAAATCCACATTGCAAAGTATGCTTTCCAACTTGTTCAGCTGCATGCAATAAATCCTGCATTTCTTTGTTTTCTGCACATTCAGAATTTGTCATCATATTCTGTTTAAGCAGTGTCATGATATATTGCTGATATTTGAGCATATGAAACTGGCAATTTAAAGCCCTTACAGCCAAAGTAGTAGATGTGTAAACCTTTTTTCCCCATCTATCCAGAGCCATGGAATCCATGTCAGAGGGGGTAGGATTATTTTGCAGTAGAAGCCTTGACCACCTTTGGACCCTGAGAAATAGTTTCTGGGTCTGCAGAAGGGTTTTTCAAAAGGAATTTATGAGAGTCAGGTACCCTGTAGTATCTGTCCGGCTTAACAGGAGCTGGAGGTAAATTGTCAGGGGTCAGACTAGACTCCGAGAACACATCATCTACAATGTCCAACACAGGTGGGATAGCTAGAGGCCTGTGTTGAGGTAGTAAAAGGAAATTTCTGAGCCTTTTCTTAGATTCTGAAAAGTCCTGGCTCTCTCAGTGAAAGTGCTCCCTCATGGTATGCAAGGTTTCCCCAAAAGAGTAGTCCTCAGGAGGAGAAGCTGAAGGAATTGATTCTTCAGCATCAGAATCTTCATAGGGGGGAAGAGAACATTCCTGATCAGAAGAGGAATCAGAAGAAATGGAAACCTGATCTGAAGATTCATAGTCTGTCTCTTGCCTAGGCCTCTTATCAGGAGAGGGATAGGAACCCCTGATCAAGGTAGTTAAGTCTGTTTTTTGGGCATGGAGGCCTGTCCTTGTGACTGGTGAACTTGTTTCTTTGCCTTTAAAGGTGTCTTAGTCTTTGAAGTCAGTTTAATATATAATTGTTTAGGTCTGAATACACCCTCAGAAGCCGATGCCTGCTCAGCGGCTCCGGACCCATCTGAGGGAATAGTCTCCAAGGCTCCAATACCTTGAGTTTCCAGCGGCCTGGCTGACTCCACATGGGAGTCGGTAGCGGCTTGCGACTCAAAAGTAGCGGGCATCAGGGGCTGCGAAAGTGCCTCACTGAGAACCGGCGAACCGGCGACTTGCTTAGCAGAAGCTTCGTCGTCGGTTTTGGACCTCGGTTGCCTGTCCTTTTCTTTTTCTTTGCGTTTTTTGTGAACTCCGATAGTTGGATGGCTATCCGACAACATTGTATAATTAAATCTTTGCCCAAAATAGCTTAATGCAAAATCGTACCGACGCTTAATAGTGCGTTGGTTAAATCTAGCACAAAACCGACAATGAGCAACATCGTGGTCAGGGCCTAGGCAAGGAATACAGTAAGAATGAAAGTCCTTATGAGGTATTTGCTTCCCACAAGAAATACAATTATTAGCTTTTTCTGACATCGGTCTGGAGCAAGAAAAAAGTTTCCCCAAAGGGGTACTTAGCTTTTAATGAAGACTTCGGATCTGAAACTCGAACACAAAAATCTCAAGAGTCGGCCGACCGGCACTTGCGAACTGCTTCTGCTTCGGGCACCGCGCAGCAAGAAAGACTAAATAAAATGGCGTCAGCTGCATCTTTTATACACCCGACGACCTGACGTCAGGGAAGAGGCGACAGCAACCAACGCAGGACCCAAGACTTTGGAATTCAGGCCAACTGAGGGCAACCTGCCAGCAGGATAACCCAAATGTAATTACTGCAACAGTGAAACACGAAGAACATCTGAAAATGTGATGAACCCACTGAGAAATGTAAATATTTTCTGTAAGGGGGAAAGATGGGGATATGTAGGTAAGCATCCTTCAGATCCAGGGAGGCCATGAATGCTTGCTGAGGTATGAGGGGAAGGAGGTGCTGCAATGTGAGCATTTTGAAGGTAGGCACTTTGAGGAAGAGACTGAGGTGGGATAAGTCGAGGTTGGGTCTCCAAGGGCCATTTTTTCTTTGGACCAAAAACATCCTTGAATAAAATCCCTTGGCTAACTGGTCCTTTAGTACTTGTTCTACAGTCCCTTTAGATAGAAGTTGGCTCAGGATAGAGGGAAATAGGGGAAGCTGATTGTGAGGGGGTTGAGGTATTCCCTGGAATGGTGGAGTAGCCCACCAAGTCATAAAGTATTGGCTCTCGATGATGGAAAGCACCCACTTGTCTGAGGTGATTTTCTGCCAGGAGGTAGGGGAGAAGGTTAGACATATGGATAGGGGGGTGGACCTGGTTAAAAGATGAGAGTCACAGTGGAGGAGCTCTGTCTTCGTCTGGCTGCCTCCGAAAGGATGACAGTGTGGAGGTGGTTGAAGACCTGGGGGCAGACTGTTTCCTGGTATGCCTTTGTCCCCTGGACTGAGTTGCAGAGGGATGAGAGGACTGCCTCTTGACAAAGCTAGGTCTTTGGGGGTAATTTCTATGAAATCTGGAAACAGGTGAGACTAGTTTTAATGTTTTACATTTTGTAAGTCTTTACCTTTTTCCTGTAGAGACTTAAGTAGCTCTGCAGAGGCAGCTCCAAAGAGGGCTTTGTTGTCCAAGGGTGCATCCAACAACTTAGCTTGGACATTCAAAGGCAAGGGCCAAAATCTCAACCATGAAAGCCTCCTTAACACACAGCGAGAAGCAGCAGACTTAGAAGAAGCTTCTGCAGCATCATAGCTGCACTTAATGGAGTGTCTAGTCACTTGAGAGACCGTGGACAGAAGGGTAGTTAATTGAGCCTTAACAGGAGATTCTGGAACTTCTGAGAGAAGAATAGAGGCCTTGGTCAGGGAACTTAAAGCAAACTTGGCCATATGGGTCTGATACCTAATAGTCCTAATGGCCAAGGTGGAAGAAGTATATACTTTCTTCCCTAATCTGTCCATAAATTTACTAACTTTATCCGTTGGAACAGGGAAGAGGAAGGTAGTTGCCTAGAGGAAGGTTTTTGAAAAGGTATTGCTCCTTAGCAGACACTTTGTAGAACCTGTCTGGTCTCTTAGAAACACGAGGCTGTGACTCTGGGCTTTGTGAGGCAGCAGAAAAATTATCCTGGAATGCTGGAAGTAAAGGTGGGACTGCAGATGGTAACAGCTGCTCCATCTGCAATAGTTCGAAGTACCTCTTTTTTGTGTCAGAGACATCTGAGAGTTCCCACTTGAAATGTTGTCTAAGCATGGAAATGGTATCCCCCAAAGGAGAAATCTTGTAAGAGAGACTTCTTCTTCTGGGGTAACAAAATCTTTGGGGGAATCTAACTGAGAGCAGTAAGTTAAGGACTAATTTGAGGAGGAAGACTCTTCCTCAGATAGTACCTGAGAAACAACTGTTAGGCCTGTCTGGAGGATCTGGGTCTGAAGAACCTGAAAGGCCTTGAACAGAGTCCGGGAGAAGGTCTCCCAGGGTGGAGTAGGGTCTTTTGAAGTGTGCTTCACCTTTTGCTTCCTTTTTAAAGGAGTGGAAGGAGCAGAAGTGGGCCTAGGAGCTGACATTGTAGTTGATGACAAGGCTGAAGTAGTAACAGGGCCCTCCGGAGCAATGAGCCATGGTTCCCTCTCACCATCAGGTTCTGATATTTGAAAAACCTCAGCGGGTGTACTCTTGGTATCCGCAGAACCGACTTCCATTTTGTTTCCCAGTTGCTGCTCAATACTCGATGTCTGGAGAGATCCTGGTCTGATATTAGCCTCGAGGATATCACCGGGCAATTGAGGTGCAGCTTGGGAGTCAGGCCTAACTTTCTTGGCCTTCTTCCTAGGTGGCTCCATGGAGGGGCTCGCTCCACCTTCCATTCTGGACGCCAAATGTTGGTGGTGCTGATTTTCTAAATAAAGTTTTAAAGCCACTAGGTGGCTTCTAAGGGTTTTTGGAACAAAGGATTGGCAAATGTTATAGGCTTTGTGATTGTGAGCCTCCCCTAGACAAAGTAAACACTGCTCATGTGTGTCCTTATACAGGATTTGCCTACCACAAGCACATTTTCCCTTAGTAGAAAACACGTACGTCTGAAAAAACAGCAAAGAAAAAAAAGAAAATTCCCACAAGGGTACTTATCTCAGTGCGGACAGCCGAGAAACGATCGCTGAAATCGGAAGGCTGATGTCGAGCAAACTGGTGATCGGACGTCTGAATTCCGTTGCGGCAGAAAAGTTCTGAGTTGGGTACATGCAGACATCACAGATATAGCCAACATCAGTTTATGGCCCCTGCATGCAACTTTGCACATACCCCGGCTTCTAAAACTTTGGTATACTGGCCGGATGTCCGGTGCTGCAGGCAGCAACTCCCTAAGGTTATGAATACTGCAACATGAGAACACAAGGAAATCTACATTAAAGTGTTTCACTGACATTAAATTTTTTACCTTTGCACCACGACATGTGGTACATAAAGTGTCCAATAGCATTTTTGCACCATTAAAGATGATTCTCTTCTTCTGTTTTAGTTAAAAAAAAAAAAAAACAAAAGAAGAGAACATTCTCCTCTTCTGTTTTTCTTTTTAACTAAAAAAAGAAGAACGTTTTTTCATCTGTTTTTAACTAAAACCGAAAAAGAGAGCATTCTCTTCTTTTGTTTTAGTTAAAAAGAAAAACAGATGTAAAAATTGTGTTTCCCCTAGGCTCATACCACTGGCATTAAACAGCAATCTCTTTGGGAAAGAACATCAACAGACACACCACCACACATGCATAGAGATGTGTCTGCTAAAGTCTATGGATGCACTTCATGGTACATTTACTCAGGTCACTGAGGTTCAAATAAATAAGGGATGGCATGGATACAACTGTATCATGACACTTAATACACCAGATGCCTTGATGCACCAAGGAAAATTGGCAAATTTAAGCTAGGACCCATTATTTTGTTTCCAAATGCAGCAGTGATGTGTGTTCCCAATTCTACTTTGAATATTTATAGTCTTTAACTATGTTCCGTAGTGTACTGACTGCTATTTATGAGGCTCTGAGTAAAACCGGAGTACTATGACCTCAATCAAAAGGTAAACATAGATGGCAAAGTAGCTAGGTACAACTGGGAACACAGGGTGACAGACTGTGGTGACCTCTCTCCTCCTGTGTAACTTCAATAATGTAAGAGCAGAAAGACAGAGATATGGTGAAACATATTAACAGACCTACAGAAATTAGACATGCATAGGCCCTGAGTTCAAAGCACTACAGAAATGCACATATTGTCTTCATTACTGGCAGCACCTACTATCCATTTCCCAAGCTTGAGTACTTAACCAAAAAAATCTTACTGATATTAAATAAATATGCTCTGTGAAGGAAGCTTAGGGTTAGTTGTAACCTTTCTCCTTAGATCACTCAAGATGACAAATCCTTTTTGAGATTCCAAGATAGAGGCTGACTCAGCAACACATTAATTAGAGCTCTACTAGTGTGAAAACCAAGAATTCAGTAAACAGATGATAAAAATATTTATCATGGATTCATTTGGTTATGGGCCAGTAAGTACAACGCATGCATGTCAAACAAAAATAAAACTGGAAGTCAATAAAAAAAGAAGTAAATGTTTTAGATGCGATTCATCTTGCAGCTGATCAGCATGAAGAAAATCAATTTGAGCAGCAGATGGCTTCCAGCAAATGATAAAAGTTTGGAAAAAAATGTGAAACACTAAGTAAACATTTAGATAAACCATATGATTTGCAGAAATCGGAGATCATCATAAAAGAAAGAACAGCAGAAAATGAGGCCCACCAAGAAGAGCTATTTCAATAAATAGTAGAACTTGAAGAAAGAGGATGGGAGAGAGAATATGAGGCTCTCTGCCATCACAGAGAGTTGAAGGGAGAGGATGTACCAATTTTACATGCCATAAATCTAGCCATTAGGAAACAGCTGAAACCTCTTCTGGTTAAGAAGCAATGGTACCAGCAGACGGAAATACTCAAGTAAAATGTGGCAGATGGAAAATAAGATGAAAGTAGGTGACACCACAATTTTCATGGAGAATGACTATTTTTATTGCACAACAGGAAAAAAAAGACAGTTTTTCCTAGGAATCACAGGATGTTGTATGACTGGACTGAGTAAACAGTATTGCCTGTGGAGTTTTCCTTCCAAAGACTGCTAAAAAGGTGTCCTTGGCCCATTTAGACTATCCTGGTTAATAAATGGAGTCAAACAAGTTATATCCAGCAGTTTTCACACTGATGCTTCCTGGTGGGTCAACGATGTACATGCAAGCACATTAGGCAGTGGCGGAGACATATTTTAGTCAACATAAAACAAACCAGTAAGCTGAAAGGGATTCAGCTTCTCAGCCTTCTACCAGTAAACAGGGCCCGAAAGAGACTATGTCAGTGAAGTCATTCCCAATGTTTCAAAGAATAATTTATGAAAGGCAGAGAAGAACTCAGGAAATGACTTGACAAAAAGAATAAGGAGAAACTTGGATTTAATCTAGACACTGGTGCTGACAGACAGTGAAGACTGGAGGGGAAATAGAAGATGAAGTGAACTTAAAAAAAGAAAGAGGAGAATTGTAAAGCATGAGCTTTACTTCATTACGGTTAAGAAGTTTGGGCTGTTGCATGAGAAATAATACAAGGAGGTCTGGTCTTTGTAGAGTTTGTTATATTACTAAATGAACTGAAGGAGCAACAATCTTATGTTGTATTTTAGATTTACAGAAAAAAATATGAAAGACAAAAAGTGACTACAAGTATGGCATTCTTTTCAGTTTTGAAAAATGTTTTCTGACAAACTGCATATTATTTTTTTGTAAAAATATAACAAGAGTATAGTAACTATTGTAATACTCCTGCATGGGGGGTGCCTTGTATGCTTGTTATATAAATTAAGAAATAAGTGGGTAAGAAAGCAATTACTTAAAAGTAGAACACAAGGGCAAGGGTTACACTCTAGAAGGGATAGGAAAATATACAAAAGTGCTATATAAAATGAACGAGTGTCTGGTACTGCACCTCCTAAGCTGATGAGTCGGCTGCTAAAAACTGAACAGCTCAAATGAAAAATATCAAAATTATTAGTAACAGTTTATGTAAAAATAGAGACAGTTAGCTACATGTAGATATAGCAAAGGTGGCTGGTTTTCTAAGCTAAACAACTTAAAAACAAGAAGACATTACGAATCTGTGACAAATGGTAATCCTAGAGGGCATTTGTGATGAGATGTAATGGAGGCAAGGCAAACATCATTCAGAAATTGATTACAGACAGTGGGTTCTAAGTGACCTTTTCAGCAGAGGTTAAAGGGGACAATGACGTGGAGTTTACCGAGACAGGAAAATGAAACAAAAAAAAAAGATGATGCAAAGTATTACATGCAAACACTGCTCTAATCCTGTAGTATCAAAAACATTGAATAAACAGTTACATTAGTTTATTAGGTGAAGACTGGTTAGGACTTTTTTCTTAAGGGTTAGTGAAAAATTAATAGTTTGCTAAAAGTATCCAAGATGTGACACCCCGACCCCATGTACAGAATGGGAAAACGATGTTGATGCCAATGCCATAGGCAAGTGGTTTTCAGTGTTGTGAAGGGGAATACAGATTAGACAGTATCAGTGAGCCATTAGCTTTAGAACAGCCGTAGATAGAATAATGAGCTGTAGCATGAATAACCTAATAACCTCAGATTTTTGGTAAGGAAGGGGATGCACTTGAACATGAATGAACATGTGAACTTGACGAAGCAAGGACTTCAGTGCTCAGCAGGATATCATGATCAAAGAAAGAGCCAAGCAATTACACTGGCAGTGAAAGGGGCTTTGATAGTGATAGAAGAAGAAGAAGAAAAAAAAAGATAGCAATTGCAAATTCATGGCAGTAAAGGGTCACTGGCAAGGAAGGAAGGCCTGTGTTTACAATTCCCCTACGGTGAAGAAGTTCCAGCTGAAGACGACTTTGGAAGAAATACAAAGTTTTTAACAAGCTATTTTAATAATGGTTGGTGACTAGAATTTGATTTGTATCAGTGAAGATGTATCGGGGAGACCTAGAAGGGAGATTACAACCAGCGAGAGTAGCCAGCTGTGTGGCATACATGGATAAAGTCTTGACTATGCCACCAGTGACTGGAGTTCAACTAGTGGCTTGGGTACACACACAGGAACTAGCCAAGGAGGATGTGAGTGAACAACTACTGGTAGCTCGCCCATTCTGAACAGAATTAATTTGCTCTGGCTGGCCACAATACAGACATCTAGTGGCAGCACTAATTTTTCACTTGGTAGAGCTCTTAGCTAGCAGAACTTACATTACCATACTATTTTCTCAGTAATTTGCAGAGGGGAACCTTCATGTGGAGGCACTCTTTGCCTCAGGAGATTGGGGGGGTTGCCCCCCCAAGACCAGCAAGCTGGAATGCTCTCTACCATGTGACTCTCACAATGGAAGGGAGGGCCGATGGGGTTTCTCTGATAAAAATGAATAGGCTATAGGACTCTCATCTTCTCCAGGAATACCTGGCTCTGATTTCCCCCAAAACAAATTTACACTTCCCTCTAAAACAATACTGTTAACAGGGACAATATATTAAGGATGAGACAGGAGAATAAAGGTAGGAAGGGTACTATTAGACAAGGAGTATGAGGAGGGGAACCAGGCAGTTTTTTTCTTTCCGTTCGCCTACCTTTTATTTGGATCCTTTTACAAGAAAAATAAGGAACTCATAAATTTAGGAATATAGCTAGTGTGGCAAAGGAAAATAGCTTTATTTGCAGATTGATAGTATACTAAACTTGACAGACTTAGAACCAAGTAGACATCAAAAGGATCTTCAACAGAGTGGGGAGTAGGTGTTGGAGATATGAAGAGGAACAGAGACATAGTACACTGGAACTATGAACTTTGGAAATGTAGAGAGTTAACAGATTCTAAAGGCTTCTTACAGAATACAGCGACCACAAAAAGAGGTCAGTGATCACCACAAAAAACAAGGCCAGTGATCACCACAAAAAACAGACACAAAAACAGGCCATTGATCACCATGGTTGCTGTAAACTATATTTTGGTGTGGTTTTATATACTTCTTACAGAATACTTTGGTACAACTGTTGGTGTAACAAGTTATAGTAACTAAAGTGATAATGTTTTTGAGTTGCTGTTTTGGGTTAGAAGTGCCAAGGCATAGTAAGGGCTTATTAAGTTGTATGGTGCTGGCAGCCAAAAAAGAGATAACAAAATGAAAATCAAACCAACCCAAGTTTAGAAGATGTATTGAGAAATGCAAAATAAACTAAATAAATGGAGTTGGAATAATTAAAGGAGGGAGGAAGTAAGGTGCATAAAAAATGGCACATTCAGGATCAATATATACAAACTGTCAGGATGATGTGTGATATGAGGGGGCTGGTGGGTACCGAAAAATATGAAGGCATGCTGTAAAGAATAATACTAAAATAACAAGTACAAACAATGAAAATGCATGAAAATGACAGTGGAAAATGGTCTTTGTATTGTTAATGTACATAACTCGTTTAGCAAGTTAAAGTGTGACAAATACATAAACTTGTTTAAAAAACAAAAAGAAAAGCAACACTGACAAAAACGAATCAAGCAACTTATGAAACAGATAAGAGAAACGGAACTTCCATCATGTATTATCAAGATATGAGGAAAAAACATATTGAAATGGATGCCTTTTACACTACAAGTGGATAGGGTATCCGAATCAGGAATAAAAAATGTTACAGTTACATACTACATTGTGAACATTAGCCTTTGTATTTGCTTACTTTAGAAGTTCTGATATAGTCCAAAACCTTTCTGAAAAACAAGTGTAAACTATTAGAAAGTCCAATGTGTTGTAAATGACTGTTTCTTTTTGATATATGTTATTATCTGACAAACAGTTTAAAGAATATATTGCATTGTAATGTTTACTGTGAATTGGCTGCATCAACAAAACTATTACAGCTCTAAAAAAAAAATCTTCATGACCTCAGAAACGTGGGGAAAATCTGTTTAAATGGCAAGATAATGTTTCCCAACCAGACTATTTGATGTGACTGAGCTTCTTGATGGTCTTTTTGGCAAAGGGCTTACTAAGATACTAAGAACGTATGAACCTACAGGCCTAGAAGGACCCTCGAGGTTGAGGCAAAAATGACATTTCCTGCCTCTTTTTCCACTCTCTCTTTTGGTCGCTTTCTAAAATACTTTTTCTTTATAGGAAAGACGTCTACTGTGGGTGAAAAGATGATGATGGACATGATGATCAGAATGGGAAAAACGTCAAGCCTATTCTTGTTCAGGTAGTTTTGCAGGGTTAATGGACAAACCTTAAGTATATACTGATCATTTGATTACAAGGACCAATCATTAAACATTTACAATCACCAGTTTTGTAAGAAGAAGAGAGTTCTCCAACAGGTACTTATCTGCCGAGCTCTGAAGGATCAGGTTGAACCAACGGACTAACAGCAGCACACGAGTCTTAAGAACTAAAATGTGGCTAGAAAGAACTGAAGACATAACTCCCAGTAGTTATCCCTACTGAAACAGTGATCCACATGATGCACATTTTTATATTCTCAGTGAACAGCATTTCCACCACAATCTCCATAGCTGCTGAAGGCTTCTTCCTAAGGATGGAGGAAAACAGTAGTACTTCCTGATTTGAGATGCCTTCCTCCTTTACCAGTTAAACAAAACAGGATTTCTTCCAATATGGAGAGGCAGTTTCATGAAAAGCCATACAGAAACTAAAATCACAGGCTTTGACATCACAGTCAACACTCAAACAGAACAACCTTTTATAATCTTATGTGGAGTTTTGGCTAATCTGGAAAATTTATCCTGCAATATTTGTCTTAGCTTTTATTTTTATTTTATTTGTTTACCAGGAAAGTCCGACTTGGAACAAAGCCAATTTTCAGCGGAGGCCCGGGGAGAAACCTTCCAGACGCATGTCTTTATAATGCGGGAGGAAACCGGAGTATCCAGAGAAAACTAACACAAATGCAGGGAGGACATGCAGACTTCGCACAGAAGGTACTCCAGTCGAGAATAGAACCAGTGTACCTCTTTCTGTGAGGTGACAACACTACTGCTACACCACTATTCCACACCTGCCTAAGTAATACTTTGAAAATTACATTACTTCATCATAACAACATTGCACTTCTCTTACAAGCACAAACAGGGTCAGACCACTGTCTGGTATTACAAAACACCATGCTGTCTTTCTTCCTTTACATGTTCCAGAAGCCTCATAAGTGAAGAACAGTATATGGGTCAGCAGTGACAAAAGGGCTAAATGCATAATATTACTCATCAAAAGATGCATAATCAAGGAAGTAGTAGTAACTGTATAATTATTTAATTTGTGAGTTATGACCAGTTACATTGAATGTAAAACTGTGTGTGTACATCAGTATGTGTGTATGAGTGTCTCTTCAAGCATTGAATACTCATAACATTGAACACGGAAAGAGCAATCATTTTAGACTGAATCTAAAATGATCGAAAACAACAAAAACTAAGCCCCCTGCAACTCCCTACCCCCTGATTATTATATATAATAACTCTGAAAATGCACAAACCCGTTGCACTGCAATCCCATACAAAAGCCAGCTTGCAAAAACTCCACAGAAAAGAATGTTTGCTGTTATTTACAGACTCTAAAATAATTCACGCATATAAGCGTTTACTGTTTAACCTATATGCGTGTGTGTGTCTAATATACATACACACACACACACACACACATATATATATATATATATATATATATACACACACACACACACACGCACACGCACACGCACACACAGAAAAAAAAACACTTTCTTGCATTACAGAAAGTTATTTATGGATTTCTTAACATTTACATTCTGTTTGTCTTTTCTCCCTGATCTTTTTTCTTCTGGGAAGAAGCATGTTTCTAGTTACTGAAAAAGTGCAAGCAAAGGGAGTGGGATCTTTCAGCACAATAGATTAAAGTGATCTATTGCACTTTATTACTTACCTTATGCACCATGGCATGGTGTGCTTCCTGTACCAAGCTGCATTTTTCTCCCAGTCATTTCAGTTATAAGGCTTTGGAAAATACTGTTTTCCCTTTGTGGCATCACAAAGGGTCAGAGAATTTTATCCTCAGCAATGTCAATGTAGAGATAGTGTGGCAGTGCATTCATATAGATTTTAATGGACGTACCACAGTGCATACATAGAACTCACCCATTAAGGTCTACAGATGCAACCTGATGCTATCCCTATGGTGATGTCACCAAATATACAGTAGAATTATAAGTGGGCACATCCACAAACCAAAAAAAAACTTTACCATTTTTTTTTTTGATAAACAGATCACATAATAATAATATGGTAGGGTGGAAAATGCATCAAGGCACTTAAGTTACAAAGTGCTGTGATGTATACATAAAATGTAATGGAACACCAGGGAGCTGTCTATCTAGGAATCAGAAAACAGCAAAACTAGGCAGTTTCAAACAAAAAAACTAAAGCAACTCCAGTTTAATGAGTTTTATTTGAAACTAATATCACTGATTAGTAAACAGGTCTTCAGATCACACACTGACAACTTGGTGAAGAGTACTTCATAGAAGTTTGGGTATACTTTGTGACAGCCTGTAACACTTCTATTTATGTGACAAAAAGCTTTTGAAATTGTCAAATGTAATATAATACAGTAACAAGCATATCAGAGTTCAGCAGGGTGCACCAGAGTACAGACATCAGAGCTGAAACTTTAAACAATCACTGGTACAAAGTAGTGTACTGGGGTTTTCTGTAAAGGCACAGTGTCACCTTCAGAGTGGCAGAAGCATATGCCTGTTGAAAAGGTTGTGTTCTGATAGTGAAGTCATGTCACTGTAACTACTGATGCAGTAGAAAATCAGCCACCATATTATACATGGGGAAAAACCTGAAGCTGACAGCAAGAATGATGAAAATACCTTTAGTGTAAAAGAATGGCAAATATATTTTAGTGGTACAATGTTACTACAACTTTTTGTTGTGTCTTGCAAGTCCTGCGTCATGAGAAGTACATTAATTAAAACAAACAGAACAAGGGGATGCAATCTGATAAACAATACACATACCAATGGAGTTTGTGGGAAGCATTCTGATACGTAATACTTCAGACACAACCTCAAAAAGTAAAGGTGCTGTTTCTTTCTAGTTTTTATGTTTACATACCTCATATCAATAACCTGGCTGACTACCACACTGGGCTGAGATGCTTTTCCTTCAGGCACATCATACAAGAACAGCTTGAAATCACAGACAACTGCAAGAGCTCTCTGCCAGCCCTTCTTAACACCAGCAGGCTTTGGCACCTACAGGAAAAAAAGGTTATTAATGTTAAACAGGAAGAGTTACAACGCCTACAGAATAAATCACACACTTACTTTATATTACAAAGTCTGCATAGTTTATTACTGTTAAAGGAAAACCACTCACATGTTTATTTTACTTCCTGGGTAGCTTTTAGGCATGTTCACCCATCTACAGTGCACAGTCTCCAGTTTCACTTTTTTTCCAGATATTTTTTCCTCTCATGACTGCTAACCTTGGGTCCCCACGCTTGCACCCAATGTCCCATCTCCACAGTTCCCAATACATCCTGCAGACTTCCCTGGTGTAACCTACATCAGAAGGTTCTCCCATCTGGGGCAACACCCCAAGCACCATGTCAGGGCTTTGGGGAGCGTGTCAGCACACTGTGGTGCAAAGCTGTCATACTGCAGTTCTTGGGGATTTTTACTTAATCTAATTTCCCTCCCCCTATGCATCACACACATGTGTGGAGTGGGTGGCAATAGGAGGGATACTAGAAATTTGTGCCCACCCTCTGCTAGTGAACGGTCACACCTACTCTGTCCCCTCCACCTCCAACAAAAATTAGAAGAAAAGAAGTGCAAAATGTAAAACACTTGAACCAGAAAGTGTGTTCTCACTATGCCAGAGCCTGCATGACCACTCAGAACCACAAAATAATAACTGAAAGACACTTTATTCAAACTTTAAAAACAAAATTAACTACAGTATTGTTTTCAAAGTAGAACTTCATCAGAACAACTAACAGTACTTCCATATGCACATTTAAATATCCTCTCATGACCCCATCATTTCCTTTCAATTTAATGCACTCCATCCATAGCTGTTCTGCTCTAATTATAAATCTAATTAAAAATACAAGTAAATTTGATCATGTTTAATACTTACAAATATAAAAAAATGTGCTATGGAAATACAATTACATAAAGCCAATGTGCCAGATATATATGAAGTACATAAAAAAGTAAAATATATATATTAAAAATGAATAGTGACCTAATCGAAAACAATGAACAATAGATGTATAAAAACATTCTTAACTTCTTTAAAGGAACAAGTATTCTCATAAACATGTTATAAAAATATATACAATATAAGTGAAGGATGTTTGAAATTTAATAGTAATTACCTCATACAAACCCCCCAAAATATAATTTAATACGAAAATTTTAAATTACAGTTATAAATATATTTTATACCTTAAATAATCTATTCTCAACCCCCTAGATTGTGTATAGAGCTTATAAATATACAAAATACTGCAAACTGAAAAAATAAAGTGCATAAAATGCTATAATAAATAACTATCCACAATGTAAAACAGACTTTCTTAGATGTGTATTTATGTACTATGAAATGATAAAAATCTCTTTGGTTACATAACAACTGTTGATGAATTAAAATTTTTATTCTAGGCCTGGATTTAAATACCTCATACTCTTGCTGCTCTGAGCTTTAATACAGGGACTATGGATGTATATCATTCAATCCTGTGGTCTTAACTAACATCTAAAGTTAACTGCCAGTATAAATCCCCATATTGCATCTTTGTCTCCCACAGAACCCCCCACTCCAAGACATTTACCCATTTACTCAATAACAAAAAATATAAAATCCCCTTTTCCACAGTTTTTGTGTCTATGTAGAGCACTTGTGGCATTTTTCCTTTTGATACCATAAATGTGTTCATAATTTCTTTTACCTATATAAAAGGAGGGACACTTGGTACATAAGGCAGTGTATACAACTCCCTTAATATTACGGTTAAAATGTTATTATAAATGCATCTGTTTCTAGCTGAAATGTATATGTGATCTATATTTGCTAGGTGGAGGCACTGAGCACAAAACCCACATTTATGTGTACCAACTTTCTTAAAAGAGTAGTTGTCGGTAGTGTATTATTTCTGCTTTCCAGAATGTCCTACATATTTTGTCCCCATTTATAAGTAAAATTAATAGGTATGGAGAAGATCCACAAAAGGTCAGGAATCTTAGAAAACATGTTCCGATTTATACCCCATGCTTCACAAAAACAATGGGTTGCTATACTATATTTGCTGTTTCCTTTAACTGTATCCCCCAATTTCATTACTTAAATCTTTACTTTCGTCCCCATCCCTAAAATGTGGGGATTTTTTTTTCTTCTTCCCTCTTTAATTACCACTAACATTTAATTTACCAAATAAATGGGCTACATTGTCTCTAAAACATTTTTTTTTATTTTGCCACACTCCTTTATAAAATACAGACAAATTTGTATTACTTCATAATGGATGAAACTGAGTACAAACAAGACAGCTGTTGTGGCTGCAAACAAGAGAAATGAGAAGAAGCTGAATATTGAAACAGAACTGAAAGTAGTAGAACAGGTTGACAGCTTCACATATCTGTGAGGTATGTTTGAGGAGAAGGGAAGTCTGAATGCAGAAGTCAAAGTTAGAATTAGAGGTAGTGCAAGCCAACTGGCTCAGAGTGTCAGGGATGGAATGCAAATGAAGTAAAACATAAGGTATACAAAACAGTAGTGTGACCACTGTTTTTGTATGGCACAGAAACCTGGGCAGTCGAGGCAAAGCAGTTGAGGAAGCTTGCGGTGATGGTGATGAAGTGCTTGACATGGGGGTAGGATGAAAGTACAGTTGTGGACACTTACCGTAAATGTAGATGTTCGAGTGCATTCACTGTTGCAGTCTTTACATTTGGGTAATCCTGCTGGCAGGTTGCCCTCAGCCAGCCTGAATTCCAAAGTCCTGGGTCCTGTGTCGGCTGCTGTCACCCCTTCCCTGATGTCAGGTCGTCAGGGGTATAAAAGATGCGGCTGATGCCATTTTCTTTAGCTTTTCTTGCCCCAGACGTCAGGTGCCCCCTAAAAGGGCAGCCAAAATGTGTGTGTATATATATATATATATATATATATATATATATATATATATATATATATATCTACATGCACCAATATAAACTTTACCTTCATCTACCAGCAAATACACCACATAGGTTGTATAAATCAGAGAAGGAAAGATAGGTTCCATCAGAAGAAAGGGGGATGGTGGGTGGGTAACCTGGACTGCAACAGTGAATATACTTGAACATCTGCATTTATGGTAAGTGTACACAACTGTACTATGTTCTTTGTGTTTCACTGTTGCAGTCATTACATTTGGGTAGAGTCCCAAAGCTATGGATGGGAGGCTGGAGCTAAACAGCATTAGGAGCGGTTATGAGGCCCTGCAGAACTGCAGTGAAAAAGCCTGCCCTGGATTTAGAGTAGAGTGGCAGATGATAGTGCTTTGTAAAGGTGTGCACTGAACTCCAAGTGGCAGCCTCTAAAATGTCCTTGGTAGGTACTCCCTTGAGAAAGGATGCTGAAGTGGCTGCAGCTCTGGTTGAATGTGGCCTAATGCCCTTAGGCCCTGGCTTGCCATGGTGTAAGTAGCAGAAACGAATGCAGTGGCCTATCCACTTTGAAATAGTCTGCTTTGAGATGGCCTTTCCTTGTGATCCTGCAGCATATGCCACTACTAATTGCTCTGTCTTTCTGAAAACTTTGGTTCTGTCCAAGTAGAATCTAAGTTGTCTGTGTACGTCCAAAGAATGCAGAATTCTCTCCCCCTTGTTCTCTGGATTTGGATAAAATGTTGGCAGATGAATAGTTTGGTTAAGAGCCACACTGGACACCACCTTAGGCATAAATGTTGGATTTGTCATCAGAGAGACACTGTCTGGATAAAAAATGATAAAAGGTTCCACAGCCATGAGTGCCTGTAGCTCTGAAACTTGTCTTGCAGAAGTTATTGCTAGGAGCAGAGCTGTTTTCCAAGATAACAACTTTATATCAGCAGTAGCAGCTGGCTCAAAAGGAGGCAGGGTGAGTTTTTCCAAGACATAGTTGACGTCCCATGCTGGCACTGGTGATCTCCTTGGAGGCCTTAAATTTTTGGCTCCTCTGAGGTACTGTTTTAATAAGGGATGAGAAAAGATTGGTGGCTCTGTATTGTAATGAGCCGAAATGGCAGAGGCATGAATTTTAATAGATGAAAAAGATAGGCCTTTGTCCAGCATCTCAGTTAAGTATTGCAAAATCTGAGGAATATTTGGCACAGCCGTATCAGTTCCTTGTGCCTGGTTCCAAGCACAGAATCTCTTCCATTTTCCAGCATAAGATTTTCTAGTACTAGGCCTTCTGGCCTCCAAAATGACATCCAATCACAGCTTTACTGAGGGGTGTGTTTTGTATGACTACATTATCCGCCATGCTGCCAGGTTTAAAGTCCTGAGTTGGCTGTGCAGGATCTGATTGTTTTGCTGGAACAGTAAATGAGGTAACTGAGGTAAGGTCCAAGCTGGGCATTGAGACAAGTTCTTTAGGATTGGAAACCAGTACTGGCGGGGCCAGTCTGGGGCAATAAGTATCATTTTTGGCTTCTCCTGTCTGACCTTTAGGAGTACCTTGGGGAGGAGAGGCAGTGGGGGAAAGGCATATACGGATAGGTTTTTGCAGCTGAAAGATAGGGTGTCCACTTTCCATGTTTGTCTGTGATAAGTCCTTGTGCAGAATCTTTTTAGTTGGTAGTTGTGAGGGGAGGCAAATAGATCTATGTCAGGGCATCCCCATTTTCTTGTTATCATGCTGAAGACTTGTGGATCCAGCTGCCACTCGTGGGGATCCATGAGGTTTCTACTTAGTTCATCTGCCAGAGTATTTTTCCTTCCTGGCAGGAATTGTGCCTGCAGATGTACTTGGTAAGTTAATGCCGTGTCCCACAAAGTCATGGCTAGCCTGCAAAGGGGGTAAGAATGTGTGCCCCCTGTTTGTTTATATACCACATGACCGTGGTGTTGTCTGTCTTTATCAGTAGTTGTCCCAGATGAAGTAGGTCCTTAAAGGCTGTCAGGGCATTCCGAACAGCTAGCATCTCTTGATTGATATGTAGATGCATTTGGGTTGAGGACCATGTGCCCTGAATGCATCTTCCTGCCATGTGGGCCCCCCAGGCATAATCTGATGCAGCCGTTGTTAGTGTCTGCCTGGCCGGGGGTAATGTGAATGGCTGCCCCTTGTTTTGGTGACAAGCCTTTGCCCACCATCGAAACTCCTGTTGCAGGCAGGGAATGAGAGTAACCATTGTTTCCAGGCTGTGGCAATGTTGAGTCCAAACACTTTTTAGGTACCATTGAAGTTTCCTCATATGCAGTCTTGCATATGGAATTAGTAGGATGCAGGATGCCATGAAGCCCAAAGCCTGCAGAATTTTTCTTGCAGATAACTGGGCCCTTGTTGTCAACATTTTGAAATAGGTAGTCAGTTGCCTTTGTTTGTCTGGCAAGAGATAAGCCATCTGGGCAGTTGTATTTAAGCTTGCACCCAGGAATATTACCTCTTGAGAGGGTACTAGTTTTGATTACTTTTCGTTGACTGTGTACCCTAGGCATGTTAGAAGTCTTTTCACAAACGTCAGATGCTGTAGAAGAATGTCCTTGTTCTCTGCTTGAATTAGACAGTCGTCCAAGTAAGGATATTTTTGTATTCCTCTTTGTCTGCAGAATGCAATTACTGGTGCCAGGCACTTTGTAAAGACCCTGGGCGCAGTAGATAAGCCAAAGGGCAGTGCAGAAAATTGGTAATGCATTGAGCCAGCCTTGAATCTGAGGTATCTTCTGCATAATTGTCTGATTGGGACATGCAGGTATGCCTCTTTTAGGTCTAAAGTCACCAGCCAAGCGTTCTTGCCCAGCATGGGCAGAAGCTGCTGCAAAGTCATCATCTTGAATTTTGGTATATCCAGGAATGTGTTCAGAATAGATAGGTCCAGTATTGGTCTCCAGGTCTTGTCCTTTCAGGGTACCAGGAACAGTCTTGAGTAAAGTCCTTGTCCCTGCTCTTGCTCTGGTACTTGTTGAATGGCCCCCATGTCCATGAGGGATGAGACTTGTTTTTGTGCCTCTGCCTATTGATTTTTTGGCAGATCTGGCCAGCTGTTTGCCTTTAGCAGGGCAGGGTATGGAAATGGAACTTGTACCCTTGTGACATAATATTTAGAACCCACTTGTCGTGGGTTATAATGTGCCAATTGTGTGAAAAAAGTGCTAATTTTCCCCCTAAGGGTGCTGCCAGGAGATAAGTGCTTGGTGCAGGCAGGGGGAAGTCATTGGGACTGTTTCCTGTATGGTTGTGATTTGTCTTCTCCAGCTTTGGAGGTAGAAGCACCCCACTGCTTTGACCTGTAGGAACCTTGCACCTGGGATCTGCCTCTAGGGCGTATGAGTCTGCCCCTTTGAGGTCTGTCGGACACAGGAAAGGAACAATTCTTTGTAGGCCAGTGTCTAAACCTAGGTGGCTGTACTTGTAAAAAATCTTTGACAGTTTGCATAGATTTAGCTTTGTCCTCCATTTTCTTTAACACCTCCTCTGTCTTAACATCAAACAAAGTACCATGCTGTAAAGGTGCATCTAATAATTTAACTTTGACATGATCAGGCAGATTTTGTTCCTTTAACCAAGCATGCCTCCTAATTACAGAACCCGTAACTGCGGCCCTGCAGGAGGTCTCCAAAGAATCAAAACCACATTGTAAAGTATGCTTTCCAACTTGTTCAGCTGCATGCAATAAATCCTGCATTTCCTTGTTTTCTGCACATTCAGAGTTTAATAACATTTTCTGTTTAAGCAATGCCATGACATGTTGCTGATATTTGAGCATATGAAACTGACAGTTTAAGGCCCTTATAGCCAAGGTAGCAGATGTGTAAACCTTTGTCCCCATCTATCCAGTGCCGTAGAATCTCTGTCAGAAGGGGTAGGGTTTTTTGCAGCGGAAGCCTTAACTCCTTTGGGACCCTGTGAAATAGTTTCAGGGTCTGCAGCTGGGTTTTTAAAAAGGAATTTATGAGAATCAGGAACCCTGTAATATCTGTCAGGCTTAACAGGAGCTGGAGGTAAGGAGTCAGGGGTAAGACTAGACTCTGAAAACACATCATCTACAATATCTAACACAGGTGGAATGGCTAGTGGCCTGTGTTGAGGTAGTAAAAGGAAATCCCTGAGCCTCTTTTTAGATTCTGAAAAATCTTGGCTCTCCCAGTGGAAATGCTCCCTCATGGTATGCAAGGTTTCCCCAAATGAATAGTCCTCTGGAGGAGAAGCTGAAGGTATAGATTCTTCAGCATCAGAATCCTCATAGGGGGGAAGAGAATATTCCTGATCAGAAGAGGAATCAGAAGAAATAGAAACCGGATCTGAAGATTCACAGTCAGTCTCTTGCCTAGGCCTCTTATCAGGAGGGGGATGGGAACCCCTGATCAAGGTAATTAAGTCTTCGGCCATTTTGAGCATCTGTTTTTTGGGCATAGAGGCCTGTCCACGTGGCTCTTGAGTTTGTTTCTTTGCTTTAGAAGGTGCTTTAGTCTTTGCCTTTGAAGCGGAGGTTGGTTTAATATAAAGATTAAAAGGTCTGCTCAGCGGCTCCGGACCCATCTGAAGGAATAATATCCGAGGCTCCAATACCTTGAGTTTCCAGCGGCATGGCCAACTCCACGTGGGAGTCGGTAGTGGCCTGCAACTCTAAAGTAGTGGGCATTAGGGGCTGCGAAATCGCCTCACTGAGAACCGGCGACTGGCTTATGAGAAGCTTTGTCGTCGGTTTTGGGCCTTGGTTGTCTATCTCTCTCCTTTTCTTTGCGTTTTTTGTGAACTCCGGTAGTCGGATGGCTATCCGACGACATTTTTGGATAATTAAACTGGCGTCCGAAATAGATTAAGGCAAAACATACCGATGCTTAATAGTGCGTTGGTTAAATCTAGCACAAAACCGACAACCAGCAACGTTGTGATCAGGGCCTAGGCAAGGAATACAGTAAGAATGAAAGTCCTTATGAGGTATTTGCTTTCCACAAGAAATACAATTATTAACGTTTTCTGACATCGGTCTGGAGCAAGAAAAAGGTTTCCCCAACGGGCTACTTAGCTTTATTGAAGACTTCGGATCTGAAACTCGAACACGAAAATCTCAGGAGTCGACCGACCGGCACTTGCGAAATGCTTCTGCTTCGGGCACCGCGCGGCAAGTAAGACTGAAGAAAATGGCATCGGCTGCATCTTTTATACCCCTGATGACCTGACATCAGAGAAGGGGCGACAGCAGCCGACGCAGGACCCAGGACTTCGGAATTCAGGCCGACTGATGGCAACCTGCCAGCAGGATTACCCAAATGTAATGACTGCAACAGTGAAACACGAAGAACATCACTGTGGGACAAAGAAATTAGAAAATCAGAACAGAAACCAACATAGCCACAATTATAGACAAGGTCAAGTAGAATTCATGGTGGTTAAGTCATATGCAGGAAAGCAAAAGACAACTGGTGAAGAAAATTTGGAAGAGACAGAAACGAGGCAAGAGAAAAAAGGACATTCACCCAAAAGATGGACGGTGTGTATTAGAATGACAGTCATGACTGTTAAAGAAGGTAGGATGGTGGCACTGAAACTACAGACATGGTGACATTGGATGCAACACCCTAAACCCATACAGAAAATGGGAAAAGGGGGTTGAAGATGATGACAATGATGATTAGAAAAATATGAAAGAATAGCCTTTTGAGCTATCTGAGCTAAGCTAAAACACCAAGCAGCAGTAGTAAGAAAATATTTGTAAATTAAATGCCAGACAGTTTTAACAATCTTGTTGTGATCAAAATTTCTCCAGTTTTTCAAGTTCTTCATACCAAAACAAATATTCTTGGTGCGATTAAAAACAGCTTCACTTCTTAGTAGCAAAACAACTTTCTGCCAGCACATGGGTTGTTATTTCCGATACACAAATGACATTTTTACTAATTGAAACAGAACAGAGGCAAGGTTACTGGAATTTTTCAACTACACTGGGAACTCCACGAATTTCCTAAATTTTACAACTTCCCACAACAAAGGCAAAGACAGTGCTAATTTCCCAGACCTCACAATTTCAAACCTGGAAGGCTCTGACTGGCTCTCGAATAACGTATACCAAAAACCCACCAGAGTAAACTTATTACTGCACCAAGACAGTATGCAACCTTTCCAGACTAAGAAGAATGTGATTAAATCCCAGGGCCTCAGGATTGTGAGTATCAAAGGAACTAAGGGATTTCACCATTAACATAGAGAACCTAAAGACTGATTTCCTCTCTCATGGTTACAGTAAAACGTTCATCTTCAGGATGCTTGAATCTATCTCACTCCAAAAAACATCAACCCTGATTACCCATACTCTGACAACAACCATGGAACTAACAGGAGAAGAAACCACAATAAGGGATATAAAGATGGCTCAGTGATGGTTACTTACTCCACTGACTGCAGAGTTATAATGGACATCATTAAGGACAACTGGATTATTCTCAAGTATAACCTAAAGCTAAACAATATACTACCATAAAAACCTAGTTTCAACATTTGGAGAAACAGGAGTATCAGACATTTTGTTGAAAAAATTATTAGAAGACCCACAAACCAGCTCAACTCCCCAAAGGATACATTCCCTTGTGGACCCCCCAACTGCAGTTACTGTAAGCTCATGAGCAACAAAATGGGTTTCCACTGCTCTAACGCTGACCACTACTAACACAGCCAAGAACCTAGTAATTGCAATTCGAAATCAGTAGTTTACAATGCCCAGTGTACCCAAAGCCCTGCCTTCTATGTTGGGAAAATTATCAACAGACTTAAAACCAGAATTGCTAGACACCTTACGGACATCCACTAAAGCAACAACAACAATGTACTAGTTAAACACAACCAAGCTCAACCCAGACACAAGACATTCCAATTTCATATTTTAGTTTGCACACCAAAAGAAGAATTACAAGGATCATTAAATGCCAAACTGGAAAAACGCAAATTAGAATGGTAGATCAGACTAGAAGCATGTAAACCACCAGGACTTAACACTCAGATTTCCATCACCAGCATTCCCAGTCTTAAGAGACTCCATCACCAACCTTATTACTGACAGCTGAACTCTCCTGTTTTTAATTTGACTTTGGTGGAGATTTATAAAGTCATTAATTATTAATTTTTAATTATTGATTGGTTATTAGTTATTGCACTTCTCTGCAAAAAAAAGTTTTCTTTTGAATTAAAAAGTTCCATCCGAAGGGCAGATCTGAAGAAGCATGAGTGAAAGCGCTGCAGACAAGTAATATTTATTAATTTTTAAAATAACGAGATGTTATTAAGTGGGGTTGCTTTCCTTATTATTTAAATTTTCCTATGTAATTAACTAATAATCTGCTGTACATCAACAAAAACAACATTTAGGTTCTATAAAAAATACTAATCACACACAACCCAAATTACGGAGTCATCACTGGTGTTATAAGACCCATGCAAGACCCATAGCAGGCCAGCATTTCAATTTTTCACCCAGTCAGATGTTACCTCCTGATTTCCCGCATATGTTTCCCTATCCAACCACACAGACAATGGATAGTGTAATACATGTTTAGACAAGTTAGCCTGCATAGTTGATTAGATGTTTAACACCTAATGGTACATATTTATGTACCTATACAAAACAATGAACACACGGAACCCAATTACTATATCATCATAGGTGCATTTATAAGTTTTATAGCACACCAGTTTTTCAAAGTTCTCTCATTCAAGTTTTACTGCTGAATTTCCCGGCTGAAATCACTCCATTCAATCACGCAGAAGCTAGAACCAAAATAACCATTGGAATATTAAAACCACCTATATTCTAATATACATTCTAAGAGATATTTATGTTTTAACAAATCACAATTATATGTTTACGTTTCTACAGAATTAAATAAAATGTTGATTATTCTTGCTTTTTGAAATATGTATAAACACAAGATTTATGTCTAGTTTCTTTACATAGCAGAGTAATGAAGTAAAAAATGATTTAAGAGTTAACAGCCAAGATAGGAATTTCTTTAGAAGGGATAGATAGTGGGATAAAATAAAAAAGAAGCTTAAAAAACAGAGACGACATGAGAGAGAGAGATAAATGTGAAAGGGTTGACAAAGGTTAATGTATTGCAGAATAAATGGGATCTCACTTTTAAGAAACTATTTTTGATAAATGCAGAACACAAAACTTTCATCATAAAGACTTAGGCAACAGATAGTAGAAAATGTTATCGCCGAAAATGTTATCGCCAAAATTAAAGAGTTTGTGACAAGAAAAATATAACCAGATTTTGAAATATTAGAGATATAATGGAAATTTTATGACATATTTATATAAAGCATAGGAATGTGGAAACCAAGAAAAGGCAAAAATGGAGATGTTTATGGAAAATTTAACTGTGCCAAGGAGAGAGGAAGATAAGACATTGGGAACCTCCAAACACTTGACCTGACCCAGTTCGGCTTTGTTAAGGGCAGATCATGCCTACTAAAGCTGGTTGACTTCTTCGAGACAGTCACTAAGGCTATAGACAAGGGAAAGGTGGTACACACAGCCTATCTTGATCTCGCCAAGGTGTTCGACACCATTCCTCACTCGGGTATTATAGAAAAACACACCAGCCTGAACATAAACCCCTACGTCACAGGATGGGCTGCCAACTGGCTTACAGACAGAACTCACACGGTAAGAACAGCAGGCTCCAGGTCCGACTCTAAACCAGTCACAAGTGGTGTCCCGCAAGGCTCGGTTATGGGACCCCTACTGTTTGGCATATATTTCTCAGAAGTACAGGCAAACACAGGAGGACTATGGCTAGCCAAGTTCGCCGATGACTGCAAACTGGGAACCGTAATCGACTCTCCGGCTGACATGGACATCCATCAAAAAGGCCTTACTGAGACAGACACCTGGTGTCAAAGTCATGGCCTCAAGCTAAATGCCAAAAAATGCATAGTCATCCCGTTTGGGAAAAACAAAACACCCACAAATTACCACATAGGTGGCAGCCCCCTTAACACAGAAGACGTAATAAGAGGTCTGGGGACCCAGGTAGATAGTAATCTCTCCTTTGACAAACATATTGCCAAAGTAGTTAGGAAATCCTTCTATGTGGCCCATCTAATTAGTAAAGGGTTCACATCTAGAAATAAAGAGGTTATAGTGCCCCTCTACTCATCACTCATCAGACCCATCATAGAGTACAATGCCCCATTTGGGATGTACCTCACAAGACACCTCCAACAGCTGGAAAGACCACAAAAGCACCTCACCAAGACGATTACTGGCCTCAAACATATGTCCTATGAAGCCCGACTGAAAAAACTACAGCTGTACTCAGTGGCATATCGCTTTACTCAGAGGTGATCTCTGCCTGACTTACAAAGACATGTCCAACTCAGAATTGAAGGACATGTTCCACCTAAAGAAATCCAAGTCACTGCGACACATGCGCTCTAGTGAGCTAAACCTTGCCACAACAATAAATAGAACATGTTGGAGGGATAGATTCCTGTCACAGAGACTCCCCATGCTTTGGAACAAAATTCCTAACTACATTAGGCAGAGCCCCTCACTAACACTCTTCAAGAGAAGCCTTGACGAGTGGATGGGTAACAGAAAATACACCCCTGGGATTACTTCATTGGCTCTGCTTGACAGAGGCTCAGTTAGTTAATCAATGGGGCGGCGAAAGCCGACACACTCTGGCTAGGCTTATAAATGCCCTCAGAGAGATAGCCTAGTACCTACCTATGAACCTAATTAATAGCCAAGACAAGAAGAAAGAAGGTAAAAATTATGATATATAAAATCAATCAATAGGGAAGTCTCTGGGAACAGACAGCACCCCTATGGAAGTTTGGAAGTTGGGAGGAAGGAAAGTGATAAAAATCTAGCTGGTTTTATTTAGTTATTTATTTTTTTACCTTACTGTATTTATATTTGTTTACTGGGGTAGTGCACTGATCAATACTGACCAATTTCAGAGTCAGCCTGGGTAAAATACAAACAATTTTTCACAAATACAAAAATACAGAAATATAAGCAATAAAAGAGTAGAGCAGACTAATTACATAGCAAAACTATGAATTTGCATTGTAGTGAATAAGCACAGTGCAATGTGAAATCAAGCAGAGTGCACTGTACAATATATACATCAGTTTCTAAAGTGGGTCAGTTTTCAGTACATCTTGAGAGAGGTGAGACTTGGAAAGGAGATAGATTAGGTGATATGTCCTGTGTTGAAGCAGGAGGACTGTTTTAAAATTGAGGGAGGCTGTAGCAGCATTTAAAGAATGCTGTAGTGACTGCACTACCCAAAAAGGGTTTCATGTAGACCCATTTCAAATTTAAACCAGGATTTTGAAGTGTTTATATCTACACCAGCTATGAAAATGGCAAAGGTGTTGCCAAAATTGACAAATATGAGTCAATGTGGCTTAGTGGAAGTGAGAGAAGCATTTAACAACATTAATGAAATAACAATGATCTAGAGGAATAGTAGACCATAAGAAAATGTCACAAATGTTAGTAGGTCTTGATGCAGAGAATGCATTCAATAGAGTCAGCTGGGATTTTATAAAGACAGCAACAAAGGCATTTGCATTCCATGACAGAATAATAAAGTTAATTAGGAGGATACAGAATGGGTAGGAGGCAGAAATTAAGGTTAGGGGGTTCCTCTTAGACAAGCTGTGTTTGAGCAGAGGAATACGGCAGGGGTGTGTTCTTTCCCCTTTAATTACTTTATATTTAGAGCCAGTGGCAAAGAAAATAAGGGTCTCACAAATGTAAGGATACCAATGTTATGATACTCCAGAAAATTTAGCTTTATTTGCAGATATTATTTTGTATTTGAAAAATCTGGAAAATTACATCTTGGTGTTGGAAAGCATTTTGAGACAATTTTAAATTTTTTAGGATATAAAATTAATGAAGATAAAACAAAGGTAAAGTGGTAATCTATATACCCAAACATGAATTGGTTCAGCAATACCCATATTTATTGGGACATGGCAAGATGAAGTATTTAGGTGTATGGATTAAACAGAACTTTGTTAAGGCATCTAAGTGTATGTGGAAGAGACTAAACAAAAACTAATACAATCATTGAGAAACTGAAAGCTCTTGCTTGATTATGGATATATTATGATACAAGCAGTGAAAACATTCTACCCTTTAGGTTTATAATCATGGAGTTGGGAGGGTGGCCTAATAGTTAAGGTGTTTGCCTTACAAACACAAGGTGCAGGGTTTGAGTCTCACAAGGGATAATTGGCTAGGCTTAAAATGGCTCACAAGGGCAGTTAGCTTAGTACTAATCTATGAATCTATGTCATGCATATTTTTATCAATGAGAGGAGAAGTTACGGACGATAATAATTAAAAAGAGTTGAATGAACCTATTTGGATAAGTTGATTCTTCTGAAAGAACAAGATAGTTTAGGATTACCTTATTTGAAGAGATACTTTACAGCTACACAGTTAAGGTTCATAGACTTAATAAAGGAATGTTATAAACCAAAGTGGAAAGGGATGATGAAATGGGGAAGGGAAGAAATAAGGAGAGGTTACGATATGAATGCAGATCCTTAAGGAGAATAACAACAAACACACAGAACATTAAATCCGTAACGTGGCAGAAAATATGCTAAGAATTAAGCCAACATGGGAAAGAAGAGACTTGGCAATAGGGAAAACTGCAAGTTGAAATATGGAAAGCAGGCAAGAGAGAGCTGTAATTTCCTGGAGAAAATCAGCAAAGGAACCAAGGTAATTGGCAGATCAGCAAAGGAACCAAGGTAATTGGCAGGAATATTTTATTTATTATTTATTTATCTTTTGTTGACTGGGTTAATTCCACTAGGCTAGCTGCCTCTTTTCAGGGGAGACCCAAGGTAGTATTTATAGCACCAGGAGAAATTTGGCAAAGGCATCAGGGAACTACTACTACTATTTTCAATAGGTGCCTTGGGATCTTTTACATCTACCTGAGGTACCACCAACTCAGGCAGATGGGACCTTTGTTTAACATATCATTGGAAGGAGGACAGACTCAGGAGTTACTACATGGTAACTTTTTCAAATTCACAGATGGCCTTAACATGGTGCTTTTGCATGAAGACATGCAGCGCCATGATGGGCTGTATGCTAATAAGGCAGTTTTGGGGAGAGTGGCATATGCTAATTAGCCATGTACTCTCACTCTCTCTCTCTCTCCCCCAAAACCACCTCCATCAAGGCATCTATGCACCCAGCAATTCAAATATCACTTGGCCATTTATATTAGCACAACT
The DNA here is from genome assembly GCF_019279795.1 of Protopterus annectens. Classification (NCBI taxonomy): domain Eukaryota; kingdom Metazoa; phylum Chordata; order Ceratodontiformes; family Protopteridae; genus Protopterus; species Protopterus annectens. Next base: position 902,381,962 of record NC_056727.1, on the reverse strand, counting down.
GCTTCTAGCATGTAGCATTACTGAACACAGCCAAAAGGAAATGCTCAGCCACTGCAGAAGAGGTAAGTACTAGGGAGTATACTGGTAAGGTCGGGTAGAGTGTGAATGAATACATGTGTGAATGTGTGTGTGAAGTAGAAGTAGGGATATTAGAGAGGAAGTGAGATGTGTGTATGTGTGCAAATGGATGACTGAGATTGGGTGTGTGTCTGTGTGTGCGTGTTTGGGTTGGGGTGCCAGTCATACCTCCACACACACCCTAATCTAAGGAACATAGTCTACAACATTGGGTGGGGGAACCACAACCCACCAAGGATACCTGTACTACAGGGATGGGTGACCACTAGCCACCAGGGATTAAGCTGACATGGTAGAGCTTTCATAAATCACCAAAACCCTCTGCCACAGGTACATGGCTTTTAAAATTATATTTAAGTAGACAAGATATGATTTGCAATATCTTACTAAAAGTCAGAAAATAGTATAATTATATCAAAGAGCAAGAAAAACAATATGACTTCAAAAAAAACAGTACTGTACTAGAACATACCCTGACGTGCCCTTCATATGCTGTTCCTGTTCCCTTCTGTGGGTCAATACCCAATGGGCCTTTTGTTTGATCAGGAGGAATGGGGCACACTGCAGGAGCTTTATCTGCACACGTGACATGACAAGAGAATCCACAAACTAAAGTAAAAATTAGAAAACAGGACATCATTTATTTAGTACTTATTCAACATTCACTGAATATGCAAATGTAGAAAGTAAAGCAAAAATAATCAAGTAAGATTACAGGAAATTCACACTTGTAATTGTTGTGCTTCATGAACAGCTTTCATTACTCACTCCTAATAAGTAAGGCTTACTCAGCAAGCTAGAAGACCACAGAAACACACATTTACGTTTCAAGATGCATACGCAGCACTGTATTAAAAACCGGCATCTCTGCAGTGTCAGGCTGACACACTATACCATACAACAAAGGAATTAAAAGTTACTGTTTTTGTTTTGTGTTTAATTTTATTGACTTTTTTCTGCAATTATCTGTTGTCAACTGTATTCTGGAACTCTTCCTTTTATATATATATATATATATATATATATATATATATATATATATACATATATATGCATATATGTAAACAAATATTTATTTTTAAGTCTCTATACAGCAAGACAACAAAACAAAATAAAGTCTTTTAACTACCAGGGAAGCCTACACAGCAACATAACAAAAAAACAAAACAGCAAAATCTGTCAAGAATGGAAACTTAATTATATATAAACACAAAATAAAACCTATATATATATATATATATATATATATATATATATATATATATATATATATATATGGGTCTACTACGTTTGGTCGAAATTCAGATAGGTGAGCACACTTGACTGAAAGTTCACTTCACTGAAAACTCATTTGGTCGAAACTCATTTAGTCGAAAGTTATACATGGCCCCTTCCCCACTGAAGTGCGATCCTGGAGTTAGAATATAAAGTAAGAGGGGGGTGCATTATTCTAAATGTTTTAAACCATAGACATGGATATTGACAACTGCAATGAACAAGCCTTTCCACAAGACAATATATACTCAAACTATGTGGGGGGCAGCGCATCCCACACCCCACTTACTTTATATTCTAACTCCAGGATCACACTTCAGTGGGGAAGGGGCCATATATAACTTTCAACGAAATGAGTTTTCAGTGAAATGAGCTTTCAGTCAAGTGTGCTCACCCAATGGACTTTCGACCTAATGTGATTTCGACCAAATGTAGTACACCCATATACATATAATTGAAATGTACATATCTTGGAGTATCACAGGGAATACTAACTACAAAGCATAGCCATAGCAGACTCATCTGGCACCCATTGTAGCTCCCCTGATCTAGTGCCTCAAAACACTAAGTTGAGGAGGAAAAAATAAAGGTGCCTTTTCCGAATGGCATTGGAGGAGTGTCATGTCATCTCAGTCATACATTCTTATCTCTCAAAATTGCTCCCTCTAACACCTTATACCTGGAGAACCTGCTCCTTTAGCTCCACCTTAGGTGCACTTTTGCTGCTAGGAATGTACATCTATATATGTGTGTGTGTTTGTGTGTATGCACAGAGGCGCACACACACACACACACACACACACACCTTACTTAGTTGTTATATATATTATGTCTGTGTGTGTGCAAATCTCTAAAATATAGAATATGTGCACATACACATATATATATATATATATATATATATATATATATATATATATATATATATATATATATATATATATATATATATATATATACACACACACACACACACACACACACACACACACACACACACACACACACATACTGACAGGGGCAGCACAGTGGCGCAGCAAGTAGTGTTGCCTCCTCACAGCAAGAGGTTCACTGGTTCAATACTGTCTGGGATGTCTTCTCTGCAGAGTCTGCATATCATCCCTGTGTTTGTGTGTGTTTTCTCTGGGTGTGCAGGTTTCCTTCCCTATTCCAAATACATGCAGTAGGTGGACTGTACAATTAACTGGCCATAGGTGTGCGTGTGTGTGTGTACGTATATGTATGATACAGAAAAACTGTGGGAGGGCAAGCTAACCCAGGGTGTGAACATTGACTCTAGATGACCATCACTGTAGTGACACCCCGTGGGGAAAAAGGGGTTCCGGGTGGATGGATGAATACAGACATACAGAAAGGTATGTAGACAGATGCATAACATTTTTGACAACTTACCTAGAATGACAAACCAAATGCAGAAATACCTAAAATCTACCAATTAAAGGCAGCTGTTGTGGATAAGCCTGGTTGAGGTACAAATGAGATAAAAGAAAGTACAGTTGTGTACACTTACCATAAATGTAGATGTTCGAGTGTATTCACTGTTGCAGGCATCACTTTTGTGGTATCTGCTTGCAGTAGCCCTCAGTCGGCCTGATTAACAAAGTCTTGGGTCCTGCGTCGGTTGCTGTCTCATCTTCCATGATGTCAGGTAGTCAGGGGTATAAAGCATGCAGCCGACACCATTACATCAGTTTTTCCTGCCGCAGATGTCAGGCGCTCCCATAATGGGAAGCAATTATATACAAGGTTACACCTCCAACAAAAAGCAAATACACCAGAAAGCTTTAAGCATAGCAAGCAAAATTAGAGATATAGTCAATAGAAGTCAGGGGGCTGGAGGGAGGGTAAACTAGGACTGCAACATTGAATACACTCGAACATCTACACTTACGGTAAGTGTACACAACTGTACTATGTTCTTCGTGTTTCACTGTTGCAGTCATTACATTTGGGTGGATTCCCAAAGCTAAGGAAGGGAGGAGGCAGTTAGATAGCATTAGGACCAGCTATGAGGCCCTGCAAGACTGCAGTGGCAAAACCAGCTCTGGATTTAGAAAAAATTGGCAAGTGGTAATGCTTGGTGAAGGTATGCACAGAACTCCAGGTAGCAGCTTCTAGGATGTCCCTGGTAGTGACACCTCTGAGAAAGGCTGCAGAGGTAGATGCAGCCCTGGTTGAATGTGGTCTTATGCCCTGTGGGATAGGTTTTCCATGGTGCTTATAGCAGAAATTAATGCAATAGCCTATCCACTTAGAAATGGTTTCCTTTGAAATGGCCTTCTCCTCTGCCCCTGCAGCAAATGCAGCCAGCAGATGTTGAGATTTCCTGAGAGGCTTGGTCTGTCCAAGTAAAATCTAAGTTGTCTGTGCACATCGAAGGAGTGCAGTATTCATTCCCCTTTGTTCTGTGGATTAGAAAAGTAGGTTGGCAAATGAATGGACTGATTAAGGGCCACACTGGATACCACCTTGGGCATAAAGGAGGGACTAGTCCTGAGGGACACCCTGTCCACATGAAAGATGATGAAAGGCTCCACTGCCATGAGGGCCTGTAATTCAGACACCCTTCTGGCCAAAGTGATGGCTAGGAGGAAGGCTGTTTTCTAAGAAAGGAATTTCAACTCTGCATTTGCAGCTGGCTCAAAGGGAGGTAGAGTGAGCTTTTCCAATACAAAGTTAAGGTCCCAGACTGGAGCAGGGGCTCTCCTGGGTTGTCTTAAGTTTTTGGCCCCTCTGAGGAATTGCTTCAGCAGTGGATGAGAGAAGAGGGGTGGCTGAAATGGCTGAGGAATTAATTTTGATGGAAGAAAAGGAAAGGCCCTTGTGAAGCATCTCAGTTAAGTACTGAAGAATGTGCGGAAAATTGGGCACAGTTGTGTCCATCCCCTGTGTTTGGCTCCAGGAAAAGAATCTCTTCCATTTTCCAGCATAGGATTTTCTAGTACTAGGCCTCCTTGTCTCCAGAATGACATTCATCACTTGCTTACTGAGGGATGGTAAAGGAGAGGTCAAGTAATTAGCCAGGCTGCAAGGTTCAGGGTTTGAAGCTGTGGGTGCATAATCTGGCCCACCTGCTAGACAGCAGTGCAGGGGTATGAGGCAGGTGCCATGGTTCCAGAAGTGACACACTGTGCAAGAGGGGGTACCAGTGTTGGCGTGGCCAGTCTGGGTGCAATAAGTATTGTCCCTGGTTTGTCCTATTTGATCTTTAGTAGCACTTTGGAGAGGAGAGGTAGAGGGGAAAAGGCATAAACTGATAGGTTCTTCCAGATGAAGGACAGGACATCCACTTTCCAAGCTTGTCTGTGAGGAGTCCTTGTGCAGAATTTGTTCAATTGGTAGTTCTGAGGGGAGGCAAACGGGTCTATCTCTGGGCTCCCCATTTGATTGTCAAAATGTTGAATATCTTTGGTTCCAGTTTCCACTCGTGTGAGTCCATGAGATTTCTGCTTAGGTCATCTGCCAGTGTATTTAGCTTACCTGGCAGGAATTGAGCTTATAAGTGCACTTGGTAGCTCAAGGCTGTGTTCCACAGAGCCATGGCTAGTCTGCAGAGGGGGTATGAATGGGTCTCCCCCTACTTGTTTATGTACCATATAACAGTGGTGTTGTCCGTCTTTACCAATAATTGTCCTGGAAGAATGTGGTCCATGAAGGCTGTCAGAGCATTCTGTATAGCTAACATTTCTTTTTGATTGATATACAGGTGCATTTGACTCTGGTTCCATTTGCCCTGAATGCACTGCCCTGCCAAGTGAGCCCTCCATGCATAGCCTGATGCGTCTGTTGTTAGGGTTTGGGCAGCAGGGGGTAGAGTGAATGTCAGTCCATTGTTTTGGTGGCAGGCCTCTGCCCATCAAAGGGCCTCTGTCTTTAGACAAGGTATGATAGGAATCATTGATTATAGGTCCTGGGAATGTTGACACCATAGGCTTTTTAGATATTATTGTAGTTTCCTCATATGCAGTCTTGCATATGGAATTAGTAGAATGTAAGAGGTCATGAATCCCAGGGCTTGCAGTATTTTCCTTGCAGATGGCTGGGTCTTTGTGGCCAGTAGTTTGAAGTAGGCTGTCAAATGAACTTGTTTCTCTGGCGTGAGGTATGCCATCTGGGAAGTTGTATTCAAGCTTGCTCCCAGGAATAGAATTTGTTGGCAGGGTACTAGATGTGATTTCTTTTCATTTATGGTGTACCCCAGAGAGGTTAGTAATTTCTTTACAAATACCAGATGATTTAATAGTATGTCCTGGCTTTCTGCCTGAATTAGACAATCGTCCAGGTATGGGTATATATGAATATTTTCTTTGCCTGCAAAATGCAATGACTGGAGCTATGCACTTTGTGAATACCCTGAGAGCAGTAGATAAGCCAAAGGGCAGTGCAGAGAACTGATAGTGCATGTAACCTGCTCTGAAGCGTAGGTATCTTCTGCAAGATTCCCTTATTGGGATGTGCAGGTAGGCTTCCTATCCAGAGTTGCCAACCAGGCATTTTTGCCTAGCAAGGGAAGCTGCTGATCAAGAGTTAGCATTTTGAATTTTGGGATTACTAAAAAGTGTTTAGGATAGACAGGTCCAGGATAGGACGCCAGGAATTGTCTTTTCTGGGTAATAGGAAAAGTCTTGAGTAGAAACCGTGCACCCATTCTTCTTCTGGACAGGTTGAATAGCCTTGATGCTTAGGAGAGAGAGAATTTGCTTTTGAGCCTCTGCTCACTGATTTGGGGGTAGGTCTGGCCAACCGTTTGGGGTTGGTAATGAGTGGAAGTGGAATCTGTATCCTTGGGAGACTATATTTAAAACCCATTCGTCTTGGGTAATGAGTTCCCAGTTTTTTGTATGCAGGGCGATCTTTCCCCCCCTAAAGGGCAGAGCTTGGAAGGTTTAAAGTTAAGTCATTGTGACAGTTTACCATACGGGGGTGTCTTACTACTCCCAGCTTTGGAAGTGGGAGCCCCCACTGCTTAGGCCTGTGAGTACCTTGAGACTGAAGCCTGGGTGTTCTGTTGGTTCTGGGTTTGGACTGAGAAGGCCTGGAAGAGACAGGAAAGGACCAATTCTTAGAAGGCCAGTGCCTACTGAATCTGGGAGGTTGTACTTGCAGGAAATCTTTAAGAGTTTACATAGATTTAGCTTTTTCCTCCATCTTTTTAAGTACTACTTCTGCTTTGTTACCAAACAGACGGTCTTGGTTTAAGGGAACATCCAGTAATTTAGCTTTAACATGATCTGGCAAAGATTGCTCCTTAAGCCAAGCATGCCTTCTCAGTACAGACCCAGTGGCAGCAGCCCTGCAAGATGCTTCTAATGAATCAAAACCACATTGCAAAGTATGTCTTCCAACTTGTTCAGCAGAATGCATTAAATCCTGTAAATTCTTTACTTTCAGCGCAGTCAGGAATCAACATCATTTTCTGTTTAAGCAGTCCAATAATATGCTGCTGATACTTTAACATATGAAACTGGCAGTTTAAGGCCCTAATGGCCAAAGTTGCAGAAGTGTATACCTTCTTACCCCATCTGTCCAGGGCCCTGGAATCTCTATCAGAGCGGTAATAGCAAAAGAAAACGAAAAGAACCAAGAGCAAAAAAAGGTCCGGAAACAAGTCAAAGATAAAGAGAATACACACAAAAGATTTATTTAATGAAAGAGGTTAAACAGAGCATTACAGGGGCACAAAACATATTGTTAAGCAAACCAATAGTACAGAAAAGTTTACTAAGCAAACAAGAAGTAGAAAAGAGATAATTAATCAGACAAAATGTTTGAAACTGAGTTATTTGATAAAATGAGCATTAGAAAAGTACATAAAGAGTTCAGAATTGCCTCAGAATTATAAACAAGCATATTTACAGTTAAAATGAGCAGAAGAAAGTATAACGGGCATGAACAGGAATTAAATGAGCAAAACGAACATAGCAAAAGGGCATAAAGGGCACATTAAAGAGATTAAATGAGCAAAACACCTATAATAGAAAGGGCAGAAAGGGGAACATTGAGTATAAATAAAGCAAAGGTGACTGTATGCATTTTTGGCAAATTACTGTCTTTAGTACAGATTACTACTTCACACTGATTGAAGCCTTGAAGGGCATAACTAGAGTTGTTTGAACTATCTCAAAATGTGTAAAAGTGCTGGCAGTGTGTGCTTATTACTGTTCATTTACTCTGAAGAGTTTATTGTGTGCAAAGTGCAACTAATTTCGTGAAGTGTAGTCAGGTGAAGCCATTTCGAAAAGTTTCTTGTGCCTGGGTGTGTCTGTTCACAGAGGGCCACCATTACAGAGCATCTCTTGCACTATACAGAGTCGTTTGGCAAAGTGCAGCCATTTTTGGTGAGGTTCCAGTGTGCTTTGTACTGTTTATTCACAAAATGCCATTACTTCGAAACAGTTTATTTGTAAAGTGCCATTGCTTCAAAACAGTTTATTCATAAAGTGCCATTACTCCGAGACAGCTTATTCGCAAGGTGCAATTGCTTCAAAAAAGTTTATTTGTAAAGTGCCATTGCTTCGAGATAGTGTATTCGCACAGTACAGTACTTCAAAATGCTTCTTGCCCTCAGCTTCTATTGCTCAGTTTATTCGCACTGTGCAGTTGTTTGAAATGTTTCTTAAAATAATGATAAATGACTTTGGCAGTAAAATGTTGATAAATGGCTTTGGCATTAAATCAATTACAATACAAAGGCTCGTACAGTAAAATGTTGATAAATGACTTTAGAATTACTGCCTTTACAAGATAAACAGCTCATAGAGTAAAATAATTTCAAGGCAAGTGGCTTTACAGTAAAGAAATTTCAAAGTGTTACAGTGCCCAGGAAACTTATTTCGTGAAATTCAGTTATACAAAGACTCGCTGTGTTGTTACAAGTACTGGGATACATTTCAAGCACATGTATATGTATGAGTGTGTATGTTTGTGCATATTTGCAAGAGTTTTCAGAGATATGTCAATAGATCGAATGGATTTCACAAGGCACAACCACTTGTGTTTGATCAGAACATTGCAGAAAACTGGAGAATACTTGAGCAAGAACACAATATATTTATATAAGTAGCTTATTCTGATAAAGATGCCAGGGTATTCATTTTGCTGAACCTAGCAGGGTCAGAAGGCACTGAAAGGGAGTGTTCATTTGTCTATGTACCAGCAGTGTATGAAGGTGAAGGAGAAACTCATCGTGTTGTTGTGCAGGTCAAATCAAGGAAAGACCCAAAGTGTTTAAAGCACAAATTCAGAGAGATGTGTAACCCTCAGACTAATGTTACACTAGAGAGGCATTTGTTTTACACGAGAGATCAAAGGAAAGGGGAAACTTTCACAGCTTATATTACTGACTGGAGAAACACAGCTAAAACATGTAGGTTTGGTGAATTAAAGGATGAGTTAATAAAGGACAGACTCGTGTGTGGTATTAATAATGCTGCTCTGAGAAATACTTTGCTTCATAACAGTGATTTAACACTGAGTAAAGCCATTGAGATTTGTCAGATTCATAAAGTTACAGAAAGGCACACAAATACGCTTGTAGTGATTAACAGCATGGTTTCAATAGTCTCCAGAGCTCATGTAGACAGCATGAAACATGTGACAGGCAAAAGCAGGCCTAATCACATGGCAGCAGCCCCTGCGGGACTTCTAGGTAAAACCCGTAATCTTCTACCACATTCCAAGAACAGTTCAGTTAAAGGAGCATGCTCAGTGCAAAACCAAGGGTACCTAGTGCAAAACAGACGTTGCTCCATACAGCATAAGAATGAATCAGCAAAACCCAAATTAAGCTTTATTGTCAACTGTCACAATTGTAGTGCCAACCATGAGTCCAATAGAGAAAAATGCACAGCATTTGGTCAGCAATGTCACAAGTGTAAGAAATGGAACCATTTCAAAAGATTTTGTAAATCTAGTAAGCCTCACACAGCTGCAAAGAAGGTTTGTTCCAAAAAAGCAAGTTAATCAAACAGACCTGCAACAGTCTGCTTTCTATGTAGATGGTGTATCAGTAATTGGTGAAAAGACTGATGCAGTAGATTTACTGACAAGAAATGAAGTATTTTATACTGTCTGGATCAATGGTAAATCCACCGAGCTTAAAGTAGACACTGGTTCAAAGTGTAATGTCATGTTTGCAGATACTTTTGCAAGGGTCAGAGCTGGTAAACAACTAAATGTGACTAGTGCAAAACTTGCTGTTTATGGAGGTGAAGAAATTCAAACTGAAGGATCAGTAGTGCTTTCATGTTGTGTGTCCAAAAACTGTTAACAGCCTATTGTTCTATGTGGTTCAAAGACCTGTGCAGTCATTATTGGGTCTCAGAGGCAGTTTGAAAATGAATCTGCTCTCTTTTACCAAAGAAGTTCATCAAATAAGCACATGTCCTAGTTCCAGCTTCACCAATACTATTTCTTCGGAGTATGGTGATGTTTTCAATGACAAGTTGGGAAAAATTCCAGTTGTGTATTCCATGAAATTAGACCCAGAAATCAGTCCAGTGGTCAGACCAGCAAGAAGAGTTCTGATAGCTATGCAGCATATGGTCAAAGCTCAGCTGGACAAAATGGTCCAACAAGGTGTAATGTGTCCAGTTACAGAACTTACCAAATGGGTGTCGTCCATGGTAGCAGCTCATAAAAAAGGCTCAGATGAAATCAGAATATGTACTGACCCAAGAGATTTGAATAAAGCATTGATAAGACTGCATTATCCCATGAGTACAGTCGAAGAGGTTGCAGCCCTGATACCGAATGTCACTTTTTTTTTCTGCATTAGATGCAAAGAGTTCATTTTGGCAAGTGATGCTTGATCGCAAATCTTCATTACTGACTACATTCAGTACCCCATCTGGGTTTTGGTTCCTCAGGAAACCGTTTGGAAAATAATTCTGCAAGTGAAGTATTTCAGCATGCAACAGAGCAAGTTTTTTCGGGTTATCCATGTGCCATAATAAGATGATATATTGGTTGGAGGTAAGCATGACAGAAACCTTAAGAGAGTTCTAGACAGAGTATATGAAGTGAACTTAAAGCTCAATCCTCTGAAGTGCAAATTCAGACTACCAAAAGTTACATATGTAGGTCATCCATTTACAAATATTGGCTTGAGACCAGACCTGTCCAAGCAAGCAGCCATTCTTGAAATGCCAGCACCTGATAATGTGCAAGCTCTACAACGTTTTCTTGGTATGGTCAATTACTTAGACAAGTTTATACCAGACTTCAGTGAGTTGACAGCACCTTTCAGAGAGCTCACACATAAAAATGTTACTTGGTCATGGCTAGACCAGCACCAGAGAGCATTTGAAGTTCTTAAGCAGAAAATTGCTACCCCCCCCAAACATTAAGATACTATGATGTCAACAAACCAGTAACTCTTTCCTGTGATGCTTCAAAATTTGGTTTAGGTGCAGTTATTCTCCAAGAAGGCAAGCCAGTAGCCTATGCATCTAAAACACTTATTCAGACCGAGATGCAATATGCTCAAATTGAGAAAGAACTTTTGGTAATTGTGTTTGCATGTTCCAAGTTTCATGATTATATCTATGGTCGAGAAATCCAGATTGAAACTGATCATCAACCTTTGGTTACTATTTTAAAGAAGCCTATGCATTCAGGTCTAGCGAGATTACAAAGAATGATGCTCAAATTGCAAATGGTCTATAAGAAAGGCAAACTTCTTTATCTGGCTGATACCTTATCCAGATCACCCAGAAATACAACAGGACAGCTTGAGTCAGAGAACTTTGACTTTGATGTCATGGAAGTGTGTAATTTTTCTACCATAAGACTTGATGAGCCATGAAATCATACAATGACTGATCCAGGTTTGCAGAAGCTCAATCACTATATCAATGTTGGATGGCCATCAAACAAGAAGTGCAATCTTACTTTCCTTACACAGATGAGTTGTTGATGGAAGATGGCATTACTTTCAAAGGACTTAAAATTGTTGCTCCTGCATCCTTACAACAAGACTATATCCAGATTTTGCATCGTGGTCACCCATGTTCCGAATCTACTAAGAGAAGAGTGAGAGGACTAGTATTTTGGACTTCTCTAGCAAAAGACATTGATAGAGTATTTTCTTCCTGTTTAGTATGTAATAGTACTAAAGTGCATTTGCAAAGACAGCCATTTCATTTAAGTCAAATTCCTGATCTACCTTGGTCTATTGTAACTACTGATATATTTGAGTGGAACAATCAACATTACTTAGTACTGGTAGACTCTTATTCAAATTGGTTTGAGATCGATTTACTACCTAATCTAACTTCTATTACAGTCATTACTAAGTTGAAACACCACTTCTCAGTCCATGGCAGTCCACAGAAATTATTCTCTGACAATGGTACACAATTCACCAGTTAATTGTTTCAGAAATTTGTCAGAGAATGGGACTTTGTACATGTTACCAGTAGTCCAGAGTATCTGAAATCAAACGGACTTGTTGAATGTGCAGTACACAGTGCAAAGCAATTACTTGAGAAGTCAAAGCATGATAATACTGATGTGTTTTTGAACTTACTCCGTCTCAGAAACATACCCCATGACAATATAATTGGCTAACCTGCTCAGAGACATCTATCTAGGTAAACCAGAACAACATTGTCTATCAGTTCTAGTTTATTGAGGCCTAAAGCTAAAAACAACCAAGTAATCAATGCCCAGTCATCAAGAAAGTGTTCTTTCCAAAAGTCCAGCTACGACAATTCGAGCAGATTTCTTTGTCCATTGACAAAAGAAGAGACAGTGAGGATACAAACAGTGAAAGGTTTTGACCGGATTGGTCAAGTAAAGAGCCGAGATCCTATTTTGTTAAATCCGATAGTGTGGAGTACAGGAGAAATCGCAGACATCTTCTTCTTATAGCAGAACTGATATCGCAGCATCATATCTGTGATAAAGACTCTAACTCTCCAGAGCATTCCAGAAGATATTCCTGTTCTATAATGTGATAATGTGTCGTGACTCCTAACACTGTTCTGACAGATGATTCCAGTATTCCTAAGATTGAACAGTCAGCAAAGACAATCCCAGTTGCTAAAACCAGATCCCAAATTTTATGTCACAATGATATGGTCACATTTTAAAGCCTAGTATATATATATATATATATATATATATATATATATATATATATACACACACACACACACACACACACACACACACACACACACACATATATATCTATTTTTGTATAATTGCATGATAAAAATAATTTCTGTGTAAACTGCATATTCATTAATTTCAGTGACAATGTCTAATTCATTTTCTCAAAGAGAGAGGATGCAGAGTAACAGGTGTGTTGTACCTTTAAGAAGCATTTCCAAGATCTGTGTGTGCATATAAATACCAAGCACGTGTTAGCTTCAGTGCCATTTTGAAGGTGCAGACAGAATGTCAACATCCGTGTGCATGACAGCTAATTTGTTTATAAGTTAAAGTTACTTAACCTCATTTATGATGTGTTTGTATACAATAAAGCTGCTTGAACAAGAACCCACGATGCTCAACTGTTTTATCCTGACCTGGCGAGCGACAGACCTGATTATAATTCTTTGCAGTACATGGAGCTGTATCTGATCCATGTACTACCAGTTACAGACAAAAAGCAAAGGACTTCAAAGAGGTTTTACCATCTTTCAAAGCCTGTGAAAGGCAGTTAAACACTTTAGTGCTGTCAAACAGAAAGGGAGAAACAAATATTCCTCTGAAGAACTGATTTAATGATTGTTAAGACACTGTTCTGCCACACTTGCTGTTCATGTGTGTCACATCCCTTGGTGTTTATAAGTGAGGCACAGTGAAGTTCTAACAGCTTTTAAAAACTATTTTACCTTCTGCCACTACTTTTTGCTGGCCAACACTGTCTGCTGGCAATCCCCAGCATGAGACCCAATCTTAATAACTTGTTAAGCACCTTTATGATGCCAGACAAGCTTTCTTCCTCTGATATCGAAGTGTAATCACAGTACTCCAAGCACTACAAACAGACTGCATACTGTTGCTTATGATGATAAAGAGCTAATATTTTCTTTTGGTATGCTGAAACTGTTATACTATTGGAAGCTAAGTAAAATAAAATCTAAAATTTTGAGATATCCTGAAAATGTCCAGTGATGTTGCTTTCTAGTATCCCCAATTAACAGAAATCCAAGCCCCAGGAAACAATGTATAATAATTAAGTAGACTGCCTTCTCAAAGACTTTATTGCGTGGGACACATACGTCATTCAGATGAGGCATTAAACCAAAGTCCCATATGTTTGAGTTGGCAGTAGCTCATATAGATGTAAAAGATACCATTGCATTCAGTGATCAGAGCAAAGTTCCCTGATGCCCTGGCCAAATTTTCCCTATTAGTATAAATACCATCTTTGGTCTTCCCTAAAAAGAGCATAATAGCCTTGTTGGACTAACCTGGTCAACAAAGAATAAATAAAAATAAAGATGCATCTTTAACTCAGCATTACATTACAGGAAAGTCAATAATATTAAGCATTCAAAGCAGCTGCAACTCTTTGAAGGGTAAATAAAAATAACAAAGATGAGACTTATGAAAATTAAATGGCTAGGTGTAAGCCAATTATTATGCATGTTGTTTTACTTGATGTGAGGGAGCAGAGCATGAGTACATTTTACATAACAATTTTGCTTTTCCTATAAAAACAGGACAAAATATGTGGATTAGTAAAACAAAACATTTCAGTGGACCTCAAACAGGGGCATTTACCCTTACGAGGGAAAAGGGTATTTTTTCTTCAAAAATATATGTACACAGCTATTTTTTTGTATTTGTTTGTAGGATTGGGAGAGGGACATAACAGTAAGAAAAGTATTATGGGAAGAAGGGTATTGATGGAGATGTTATTGTAAAGTGTCTGACTAAAAATGTATCGCTATTTTATGTGAAGTAACACACTAAATGAGATGGAAATACAACTGCGGGGTGGGTTGTGGGTCAAAGAAAAGTCATGCAGTGACAAATAAAATGGAGTATGTGTGGAAATAGCTACATTACTACATAGCCAATATCTGTGGCGAAACAGTAGCACACCTGTCTTTGGTGCAGAAGGCTGTGGGTTCTATTCCCATACCAGGTAGACTGATAACTCACACCGCAGTGTAGCATAAGGGGGATGCTACACTCCTGACAGTGTCATCCTTTGGTTGAGAAGTTAAACTGAGGCCCCATCTGCTTCAACTGGTGGTATCTCAGGTGGATGTAAAAGATCCCACGGCACCTTTCAAAAAGAGTAGGGACCCTTTATTTATATAAAAAGATCTCTTTATTTACAAACTTATTGCCATATTTACAAATATTTACAAATGTACAAATATAGAGATATACAAATATATTTACACATATTCAGAATTTTCCTTACAGTCATACTAAATTTTAATCCCTATTAGACTGCCACTTCTTTTTCCATAACCATCATCTTATTTACTTAATCTTCTTCTTTTGGCTTTTCCCAGTTAGGGGTCGCCACAGCGGATCACCTGTCCGCTCATGATTGGCAGTGGAGTTTTACAGTGTCGAGTTGCCAGCCCGGTGCCCACCCTTCCACAGAAGGCACACACATGCACACACTCACACCTAGGGCCAATTTAGAGTGTCCAATCTACCTACTGCATGTCTTTGGGAGGAAACCGGAGCACCCGGAGGAAACCCACGCGACCACAGCGAGGACATGCAGACTCTGCACAGAAGGCACCCCAGCCAAGAATTTAACCGGAGAACCTCTATTGTTGCTAAAATTCTTTTACCATTAAACATAATTTCATTTATTCTTTCATTCCATATAAGCCATATGACATAAAACAATTTTTATCTATTTTTTAATATATTCTTTATTTCTTTTCTTATAATATCAATATTTAATCATACCCATGTTTTTTTATCCACTTCTTTTATATCTTTAAAAAAATTATCTTCTTTATATAGTTTTCCCCATAACTTTTTTTTTTTTTTACTCTTTTACATGTCAGAAACACATGTTCAGTAGTTTATCATTCTTAGGATCATAGAAATCATAGGATGTTACTAGGCTATTGGCCCTGAGGCCCTTACAAGCCTAGCCAAGAATTTAGCCCATGTTCCAACAAGTCAGCACCCTATGCCACTGTCCAGCAGGGACACAGGTGGAAACCAAGGGGTGTATTTTCTGTTCCCCATCCAGTTATCCAGGGTGCACTTAAAAAGGTTTAATGAGGTAATCTGCTTTATGTGGACAGGGCGTCTCTGGGAGACAAATCTGTCTCGCCACCAAGTCCTATTGATGTCACAGACCAGGTTGAGGTCATGCGTGCAGGTTACTTGAGTGGAGCTTGACTTGCAGATATGCAGCAGTCCCATCAGGGCAGGGTCTGAGATTGTTTTGTATGCCAGACAGAGGTCACCTCTGAGGAGTCTGTAGGATACTGAGTAGAGGGACAGGGCTTTTAGCCTCTCTGTGTAGGGTAGATGTTTGAGGCCCTGGATTCTCTGGGTGAGGAATCGCTGTTGTCTCTCTAGCTGCTGCATGTGCTTTGTGAGGTACATGCCGAAAGGGGCATTGTTACTCAATAATGGGTCTTATAAGGGAAGAATACAGAGATGTTATGACCACCTTGTTCCAGGATGAGATACCCTTACTAATGAGGTGGGCCATGTAGAATTCTTTCAGTACAATGGAGGCAAAATGGTGGTCAAAAGTCAGTTTGCTATATACCTGGGTGCCCAAGTCGCTCACGACTGATTGTGTGCTTAGTGCCTTATCAATGTGATAATTTGTGGGGAACGTCACTCTCTCCACAAGGAATAATGATGCATTTCTTGGCATTCAGTTTGAGGCCATGTTTCTGGTACCAGTCATTTGTTTGGGTGAGACCCTCTTGAAGGATGTCCACATCACTAAGGGAATTGATGACAGCACCCAGCTTGCAGTCAACTGCAAACTTGGTCAGCCACAGCCCACTAGATTTGGCCTGCACCTCTGAGAAATATATTCCAAACAGCAGAGGCCCCAAGACCGATCCCTGGGGTACACAGCTGGTTACAGGTCTACTACTTGAGGTGGCTACCCCTATTTTTATTAAGTGGGTCTATCACTGAACCAGTTTGCTACCCATCTGGTAATATATGGATTGATGCCTAGACAATGTAAACACATTCTATCACTTTTCTTTTTACATGGCATATTTCCTTTTATTGGTAATTTATCTATTACCAGTCTACTCAAAAAAAATATTGACATTCTACTTTATGATTACATGATTTGTTTCTTATTTTTATAGCTTTAATTTTTTTCATTGGTTATATTTTCCCATGGTTTTATACAGTAATGTGTTATCATTACATTCTTAGACCAGACTGTCCTTTCTTTTTTATTCCCACAAAAATATATTTTTCTTGGTAACATTTTATTTCTTCAATTATACACTATTTTTCTTTTTTTAACCATATCTCAAAATTTATCATACTTATATTTACACAACTTTATACTATAATCTCTCATATTTTTGTTTATCCACTTTAACACTTTGTACCAATATAAAGAAGCAGCATATACCTCTGGGTTAATTAACCCTAAACCTCCTCCTTCATTTATATACAAAACATGTCTTTTTACAGAGTTTAATCTAGAACCCCACAGAAATTAAAAAAATAATATCTGCAATAATTCCTTCTCAAAGACGCTTGCTAAGTATGCTATTTTCCCCATCAGTTCCAAATTTATCAAATATGCCTTTTGAATAGGTTCATAGGTAGGTACTAGGCTAACAGCCCTGGTGCCTATATAAGCTTAGCCAAAAAGGTTCCCTGGTTTTTGCCACCCAAGAAAAGAAGTTATGTAGTCACCATAACGTTCCATGTGAGTTGTTCATCTCGCCTTCATTCTTACAGATGGGTTCAGAGCCGATCCTCGTCTCTGAGTCAGCCAACTACAAAGCTTGAGGTCTTCAGACAGCTTGAGGCCAAGTCCCTATCCCATGGTGCACCTTGAGTTGCCTTAGATCTTGTTTGCCGCCTCTAATCTAATAATACCATATGCCATTCTGTCACTTTTTAGGTAAAACCATAGGAAAACAAAGTAACCATGATAAAACTAGTATTGAGGTCCTCGAAAAACCTGGAGGGGTACAAGGGTGGGAAGTAAGAATGAAGGTGAGATGAACAACTCACAGAGTAACGGGGCTTAAATTTCCAAGATCTGTGTGTGCATATAAATACCAAGCACGTGTTAGCTTCAGTGCCATTTTGAAGGTGCAGACAGAATGTCAACATCCGTGTGCATGACAGCTAATTTGTTTATAAGTTAAAGTTACTTAACCTCATTTATGATGTGTTTGTATACAATAAAGCTGCTTGAACAAGAACCCGATGCTCAACTGTTTTATCCTGACCTGGCGGCGACAGACCTGATTATAATTCTTTGCAGTACATGGAGCTGTATCTGATCCATGTACTACCAGTTACAGACAAAAAGCAAAGGACTTCAAAGAGGTTTTACCATCTTTCAAAGCCTGTGAAAGGCAGTTAAACACTTTAGTGCTGTCAAACAGAAAGGGAGAAACAAATATTCCTCTGAAGAACTGATTTAATGATTGTTAAGACACTGTTCTGCCACACTTGCTGTTCATGTGTGTCACATCCCTTGGTGTTTATAAGTGAGGCACAGTGAAGTTCTAACAGCTTTTAAAAACTATTTTACCTTCTGCCACTACTTTTTGCTGGCCAACACTGTCTGCTGGCAATCCCCAGCATGAGACCCAATCTTAATAACTTGTTAAGCACCTTTATGATGCCAGACAAGCTTTCTTCCTCTGATATCGAAGTGTAATCACAGTACTCCAAGCACTACAAACAGACTGCATACTGTTGCTTATGATGATAAAGAGCTAATATTTTCTTTTGGTATGCTGAAACTGTTATACTATTGGAAGCTAAGTAAAATAAAATCTAAAATTTTGAGATATCCTGAAAATGTCCAGTGATGTTGCTTTCTAGTATCCCCAATTAACAGAAATCCAAGCCCCAGGAAACAATGTATAATAATTAAGTAGACTGCCTTCTCAAAGACTTTATTGCGTGGGACACATACGTCATTCAGATGAGGCATTAAACCAAAGTCCCATATGTTTGAGTTGGCAGTAGCTCATATAGATGTAAAAGATACCATTGCATTCAGTGATCAGAGCAAAGTTCCCTGATGCCCTGGCCAAATTTTCCCTATTAGTATAAATACCATCTTTGGTCTTCCTAAAAGAGCATAATAGCCTTGTTGGACTAACCTGGTCAACAAAGAATAAATAAAAATAAAGATGCATCTTTAACTCAGCATTACATTACAGGAAAGTCAATAATATTAAGCATTCAAAGCAGCTGCAACTCTTTGAAGGGTAAATAAAAATAACAAAGATGAGACTTATGAAAATTAAATGGCTAGGTGTAAGCCAATTATTATGCATGTTGTTTTACTTGATGTGAGGGAGCAGAGCATGAGTACATTTTACATAACAATTTTGCTTTTCCTATAAAAAACAGGACAAAATATGTGGATTAGTAAAACAAAACATTTCAGTGGACCTCAAACAGGGGCATTTACCCTTACGAGGGAAAAGGGTATTTTTTCTTCAAAAATATATGTACATAGCTATTTTTTTTTTGTATTTGTTTGTAGGATTGGGAGAGGGACATAACAGTAAGAAAAGTATTATGGGAAGAAGGGTATTGATGGAGATGTTAATGTAAAGTGTCTGACTAAAAATGTATCGCTATTTTATGTGAAGTAACACACTAAATGAGATGGAAATACAACTGCGGGGTGGGTTGTGGGTCAAAGAAAAGTCATGCAGTGACAAATAAAATGGAGTATGTGTGGAAATAGCTACATTACTACATAGCCAATATCTGTGGCGAAACAGTAGCACACTTGTCTTTGGTGCAGAAGGCTGTGGGTTCTATTCCCATACCAGGTAGACTGATAACTCACACCGCAGTGTAGCATAAGGGGGATGCTACACTCCTGACAGTGTCATCCTTTGGTTGAGAAGTTAAACTGAGGCCCCATCTGCTTCAACTGGTGGTATCTCAGGTGGATGTAAAAGATCCCACGGCACCTTTCAAAAAGAGTAGGGACCCTTTATTTATATAAAAAGATCTCTTTATTTACAAACTTATTGCCATATTTACAAATATTTACAAATGTACAAATATAGAGATATACAAATATATTTACACATATTCAGAATTTTCCTTACAGTCATACTAAATTTTAATCCCTATTAGACTGCCACTTCTTTTTCCATAACCATCATCTTATTTACTTAATCTTCTTCTTTTGGCTTTTCCCAGTTAGGGGTCGCCACAGCGGATCACCTGTCCGCTCATGATTGGCAGTGGAGTTTTACAGTGTCGAGTTGCCAGCCCGGTGCCCACCCTTCCACAGAAGGCACACACATGCACACACTCACACCTAGGGCCAATTTAGAGTGTCCAATCTACCTACTGCATGTCTTTGGGAGGAAACCGGAGCACCCGGAGGAAACCCACGCGACCACAGCGAGGACATGCAGACTCTGCACAGAAGGCACCCCAGCCAAGAATTTAACCGGAGAACCTCTATTGTTGCTAAAATTAAACATAATTTCATTTATTCTTTCATTCCATATAAGCCATATGACATAAAACAATTTTTATCTATTTTTTAATATATTCTTTATTTCTTTTCTTATAATATCAATATTTAATCATACCCATGTTTTTTTATCCACTTCTTTTATATCTTTAAAAAAATTATCTTCTTTATATAGTTTTCCCCATAACTTTTTTTTTTTTTTACTCTTTTACATGTCAGAAACACATGTTCAGTAGTTTATCATTCTTAGGATCATAGAAATCATAGGATGTTACTAGGCTATTGGCCCTGAGGCCCTTACAAGCCTAGCCAAGAATTTAGCCCATGTTCCAACAAGTCAGCACCCTATGCCACTGTCCAGCAGGGACACAGGTGGAAACCAAGGGGTGTATTTTCTGTTCCCCATCCAGTTATCCAGGGTGCACTTAAAAAGGTTTAATGAGGTAATCTGCTTTATGTGGACAGGGCGTCTCTGGGAGACAAATCTGTCTCGCCACCAAGTCCTATTGATGTCACAGACCAGGTTGAGGTCATGCGTGCAGGTTACTTGAGTGGAGCTTGACTTGCAGATATGCAGCAGTCCCATCAGGGCAGGGTCTGAGATTGTTTTGTATGCCAGACAGAGGTCACCTCTGAGGAGTCTGTAGGATACTGAGTAGAGGGACAGGGCTTTTAGCCTCTCTGTGTAGGGTAGATGTTTGAGGCCCTGGATTCTCTGGGTGAGGAATCGCTGTTGTCTCTCTAGCTGCTGCATGTGCTTTGTGAGGTACATGCCGAAAGGGGGCATTGTTACTCAATAATGGGTCTTATAAGGGAAGAATACAGAGATGTTATGACCACCTTGTTCCAGGATGAGATACCCTTACTAATGAGGTGGGCCATGTAGAATTCTTTCAGTACAATGGAGGCAAAATGGTGGTCAAAAGTCAGTTTGCTATATACCTGGGTGCCCAAGTCGCTCACGACTGATTGTGTGCTTAGTGCCTTATCAATGTGATAATTTGTGGGGAACGTCACTCTCTCCACAAGGAATAATGATGCATTTCTTGGCATTCAGTTTGAGGCCATGTTTCTGGTACCAGTCATTTGTTTGGGTGAGACCCTCTTGAAGGATGTCCACATCACTAAGGGAATTGATGACAGCACCCAGCTTGCAGTCAACTGCAAACTTGGTCAGCCACAGCCCACTAGATTTGGCCTGCACCTCTGAGAAATATATTCCAAACAGCAGAGGCCCCAAGACCGATCCCTGGGGTACACAGCTGGTTACAGATCTACTACTTGAGGTGGCTACCCCTATTTTTATTAAGTGGGTCTATCACTGAACCAGTTTGCTACCCATCTGGTAATATATGGATTGATGCCTAGACAATGTAAACACATTCTATCACTTTTCTTTTTACATGGCATATTTCCTTTTATTGGTAATTTATCTATTACCAGTCTACTCAAAAATATTGACATTCTACTTTATGATTACATGATTTGTTTCTTATTTTTATAGCTTTAATTTTTCATTGGTTATATTTTCCCATGGTTTTATACAGTAATGTGTTATCATTACATTCTTAGACCAGACTGTCCTTTCTTTTTTATTCCCACAAAAATATATTTTTCTTGGTAACATTTTATTTCTTCAATTATACACTATTTTTCTTTTTTTAACCATATCTCAAAATTTATCATACTTATATTTACACAACTTTATACTATAATCTCTCATATTTTTGTTTATCCACTTTAACACTTTGTACCAATATAAAGAAGCAGCATATACCTCTGGGTTAATTAACCCTAAACCTCCTCCTTCATTTATATACAAAACATGTCTTTTTACAGAGTTTAATCTAGAACCCCACAGAAATTAAAAAAATAATATCTGCAATAATTCCTTCTCAAAGACGCTTGCTAAGTATGCTATTTTCCCCATCAGTTCCAAATTTATCAAATATGCCTTTTTGAATAGGTTCATAGGTAGGTACTAGGCTAACGGCCCTGGTGCCTATATAAGCTTAGCCAAAAAGGTTCCCTGGTTTTTGCCACCCAAGAAAAGAAGTTATGTAGTCACCATAACGTTCCATGTGAGTTGTTCATCTCGCCTTCATTCTTACAGATGGGTTCAGAGCCGATCCTCGTCTCTGAGTCAGCCAACTACAAAGCTTGAGGTCTTCAGACAGCTTGAGGCCAAGTCCCTATCCCATGGTGCACCTTGAGTTGCCTTAGATCTTGTTTGCCGCCTCTAATAATACCATATGCCATTCTGTCACTTTTTTAGGTAAAAACCATAGGAAAACAAAGTAACCATGATAAAACTAGTATTGAGGTCCTCGAAAAAAACCTGGAGGGGGTACAAGGGTGGGAAGTAAGAATGAAGGTGAGATGAACAACTCACATGGAATGTTATGGTGAGTACATAACTTCTTTATATGATGATGTTCTATCTCGCCATTCATTCTTACACATGGGTAGCATCCCAAACACCATTCTTCTCGGGTGGCTCACGGGAGTATGTTTTTCAGGACAGTAGAACCAAAGGAAGCCCTGTCCCTAGAGGCCCTATCGACTTTGTAATGAGTGATAAAGGTATGAGGCTTTGACCTAGTGGCTGCTGCACAAATATTGTCTATAGGTAGCCTAGCTGAAAATGCAGAAGATGTGGACACAGCTCTGGTAGAATGAGCCTTAATTTTGTGTTGTAGAGGTAAATTGGCAGCTGAGTAAGTGAAAATGATGCAATCTGATAACCATTTAGACAGGGTTGTTTCTGCCACAGGCATACCTTTCCTAGAATCTGAAAAGGAAACAAAAAGTTGTTCTGATCTTCTGAATTCTTTGGTTCTATCCAGGTAAAATCTGAGCTGTCTGCGAACATCAAGCTTGTGCAGTACATACTCTAAATTGTTGGTGTGTTTAGGGAAAAACACTGGTAAATCTATAATCTGGTTAAGGTTAGCTTCAGTACAAACTTATGCACCTCTTAGCTCAAACAGCCATTTACAAGTATTTTACTTTATTATTACTAAACAATGACATGTTAATTTGTTTTAACTTTCTCACATACTGTATTCTTTCATTATGCTCCATAATATTTCATGCCCAATGGTGTCAAACATCTTATTAAGGTCTCCTATTATGAGTTTTGCTTCTTTTATGTTAATATCATCATCCACAATTTCTCAATCATTAATAATTCTTGACCACCTTTCCCCTTTATACTATTTATCTATATATACTATCTTCCATAATATTTTCTATTTTAGTTTCAAAACTCTTTTTTTAGGAGGCCTTAAAAGGAATGTTCCCTACAGAAATGCAGTACAGATCTTTACAGAAGCAACAGGCATCTGACTGTATCCATTGTGGAAACTGGAAATGGCTGCTAACAGAACCTTCACTGCTCAATAGCCAGAGTCTTTTTGGAAAAGAGCTAACAAAAAAAAATCCAGGATAGATGGAAGAGGTGCTGAAAAAGGATCTAATCCCTTAGAAGATGCTCAATTAGTAAACCTTTACCACTTACTAAGATATACCTTTCCAGTATTAGGTTTTTGTGATGCTGATATTATGTTAACCACCAAAGACGACAGCCTGACATCCCTGATCACCATTAGAATTAGAAGCACCATGCAGTTAGCTTCAAGGTCCAGACCATCTGGGCAACATCACTCGATCTAAAGACCATGAAGCCCTGCACATTCCAGGGACACCCTAGATGTTGGGACTACCAACCAGGTCCAACATCTAGGGAAGATCTACTAGACGAGGCCAGAGGAAGGGGAACCAAACTTGTTGGAGCAAAAGAGGGCATTGAGGATTACCTTAGCCTTGCATCTTCTGGTTTTCTATATAAATTTTGTTATCAAGGCTTTGGAGGGAAAGGCATACAGCATACAGAAGAACCAGAGGACAATTGTGGACTAGAAAGTATCTCAGTGATCGACCCTGTGGAGGGATAAAGGGAAAGTAACTGCTACACTTGGGGTTTAGGTATGAAGGAAAAAGACTGCAGCAAGGTTAGGCCCATTGACCGAAGATTTGGCCTCCAATGTCTGACTGAGGGATCACTTGTGACACAGAAGAATGGACCTGTTCAGTTTGTCTAATAGAACCGTGGAAGTCCCTGGAATGTGCATTGCTAAGCAAAAACAACGGGAAGACATCACCAACTGTCACACTCTCATGGCTTCCTGGCAAAGCAGATACGAGTGGGTTTCCCATTGCCTATTGATGTACCAGACTACTGCCATATCATCCATCTGTCTGGAGATCATACTCTCGTGGAGGGAGTTCTAAGAAGCCTACGATGCAAAGAAGACTCCCCTCAGCTCCAAGATTTCAATGTGAAGACTGGCCTGCATGGATGACTAAGAGCCTTGGCCAGTTTTCCCTTTGAAATGCCCCCCACCCCCACCCCAGGAGGGAAGCATTCATGGTTACTGTAGCCATTGGAGGTGATGGGAAACAGTTGATTTTCCAACACCACTGGGGAGGTCAGCCACTAACCGATACGAGTTCCGCAAACTGGTATTAGATTAATCTGAATATGTAGCAGGTATGAAATGAAAGATCATAGAATCATCAGAGTCCACTGAAGAACTGTCATGTAATATCTTGCTAGGGGAACTAGCATGACTGTTGCAGCCATCGATCCTTGCAGGTGAAGAATAAGTCTTGCAGGAGGAGAGGGACGGTGAAGAACCTGAAAAGCTACTGATGAAGAGATGAAAACCTGGACTCTGGGAGTTGGCTACTTGACTGTTTGTATTTAGGCATCATCCAATTAACTCTATCTGTTGCATAGATGTCAAATGACTCTTTGCATGAGCTGATGTAATTCTCAATTGCTGGACTAGTATAAGCAAGAAGTCCCTTTGTCGGACAAGATCAACTCTGGTTGGAGTGGTGAGGAGCAAGTCTTCTAGCTATGGGAACCCTGGAACCCTAGCAGTCTCAAATATGGTGCTACCACTGCCATGCATTTGATGAACACCCGGGTGGCTGTGGTGAGATCAAAGGACAGTGCCCTGAACAGGAAGTGATTGGCTCCTAGGCAGAAATGAAGAAATCTCCTGGACTGCCTCACTATCTTGATATGACGGTAGGCATCCTGAGGATCTGCAGAACATCCAGCCATGCATTCTCAGAAGAAGTAAAATGGACTGAACCATGAAAATCTGGAACTCTGTCTGTTTTACAAACTGATGGAGGTGCTTTAGGTCCAAAATGGGTCTGAGGTGCTCTGCTTTCTTCAGAACTAAAAAGAACCTGGAATGGACTCCAGATCCTAACTTGTCTGTAGGGACTTGCTGGATAACTCTATTTTCTAGCAGCGTTTCTACTTCTGCTGCTGTGAATTCGATTTGACTGGCTAGAATGTTGGGAGTCCTTCTCTTTTGAGGAAGGAAAAGAAAAAGAGTACAGCCCCTGGTGATTATCTCCAGCACCCAAGTATCTTGTGTGATTGCCTGCCATATTTGAAGGTGCAGGGGGAAAGTGCCCCCCAAATGCCTTCAGAGTGTGGCAGTTGGACAATCTTTCAGGAGCACTGATAGGATTTCTCAGTGAAAGGAACACAAAATCCCTGGTTTTATGATCCACCTCTGCATCTGGGGCACCATGCATTAGAACTGCCCCACCATCCTGGGAGGGTTTCTCTGCAGCAACATCTTGGATAAATTCCTGTTACTTACTGAACCCCATCTTCTTTCCCCCTCTCTGGTTCTTAGAAAAGGTACTTTGTGGAGTGGAAAAGCGAATCCCAAAAGCAAACAAGTTCATACCATCTTGTTCCTGGTAAATCTTTCCTTCACTTTTGTTCTGAAAAGCATCAAACCAACAAAAGGGACATTAATAAAGAATGTCTTAAAACCCTCCAGAGAGTCTCACAACCACATACAGGTGTGCACGGCTATGCTAGTGCCTGCTGCCATATCTGTACCATCAGCTGTATTAGAAAGCACAGGCATGGATACATTGGGCACTGACTTAAGGGTAGAAAATAGGGACTCCACTGTCTTCTTGAGGAGCATAAAATTACTCATGAGGGACATCTAAGGTAAGCTCTTTGGTCATGTCTCTCTAAAAATGTGTCATATGGGCAAGATAGTTCAGCAATTTGAGTTCAAAAATCACTGACATGTATACTCGTTTCCCAAACATGTCCAGTGCCTTTGACTTCCTGTTAGAAGGATTGACAGACATGCTGTCCTCTGAGAGCACCTTATTCATGCCTGCCACTACAACCATGGCATCTACTGGTGGACCCTTGCTCCAGTGCTTTCTGTCTTTAGGAGCAACCAAAATAATACATGGGTTCTCTTGGATTGGCTTCACCACCTCAGGATCTTTCCACACCTGCTGTGCCACCAAATCCATGAGGTCATTAGAGGGTGGTACCACCCAAGAGGCAGATGAGTCAGCTCCAAAAGCCTCAGGGAACACAGACTCCTCAGGAGACAGCATATATCACTGACTCAACCCTATCACTATTTCATCAATTCTAGCTTATCACCAAAGGTGACGTCTTCCAGAGGGGATCGTGGGAAACCTTCATCATGCCAAGTCTGCGCCTTCTGTGAAAGACTCTGGGGAGGAGTCCAAATGTCTTGTCTTATGTCTGTTCTTTAGGATCCTGTCTCAGGTGGGCATTTGAAAAAGGGTCAGAACTGGACTGGGAACTCAAGTAGCGAGCACCCCCAAGGCTAAATCAGGTTGACTGCTTCAGCTGATCTGGACGCACAGAGTTGGAGGCAGTAGCCAATGCGAGTTGGGACAAAACCGAGAATAACAGCCACACCTCTTCTCTTGGTCTGGCAACAACTCCTTCAAAAACCTTGAAAGCCAAAGTTGCAAACTGGAGCCAAAGCGACACCCCTCCAATCGAAAAAGGAGATGGGAGGAACATCATCTGCTCTGACCTGTGCCAGCTCCGAGGCCGACACTGGAGTCAAGCTATTGAGAGCAGTGTCTCCAAGGATCAGAGACTGATCTGACAAATTCAGACTCAACTCAACCCCTTGGGTCCTGGCATCGAGGCTTTGGCTTAGAGACTCATCCCATTCTGACAAAATTGTAGTTGAGAGAGTAAGGGATACTGTCAGACTCCAAGTTGAGAGGACTGATGGCTCTGAAGTGGGTGCTCTGGGAAGGCTCAGACCCACAGACACCAGATATGACGGTTGAGCCAGAATTGGAGAAACCAGTGGAGGGGTAACTGGGCCTGTACCCAGTCAGGCCAATGGGAATGGCATCAGTAGAACCCCTAGTAAGATCTGCATTTGGAGGAACCTCCACCTGATCCTGTCAATACCTACACTACTTCAGTAAGGCTATCTGATGAATGAAAGACCCTTGATGAACAACCATCAAAGCTGGTCTGGGGAAATGCTTCTGCTATAAAAATGGTGAGTGGAACCTAGGACTCACCAGCTC
This sequence comes from Protopterus annectens, assembly GCF_019279795.1. Taxonomy (NCBI): domain Eukaryota; kingdom Metazoa; phylum Chordata; order Ceratodontiformes; family Protopteridae; genus Protopterus; species Protopterus annectens. The sequence goes on along the minus strand of NC_056727.1, from coordinate 902,354,529 downwards.
CAGTGAGAAATAAGGAAAAGACACAATGAATAGATCCAAACATTCATTGAATCCGATTTTCTCTGAGTTTCTGCTGCTGGACCCAAGAGTTCAGATGGATCCAGAGAAAGATTTATGCTAACAAGTATAGCGCAGAAAATCCAATAATCAAAGCTGAATTATGTCACAGCCCTCGTACATCATGTCCTTCTGATCAAGAAGCAAACAAGATATGAGGTACTTTGGGGGAAGAGAGGGAATTATGAGTAGGGCAGGAGTCAGAGCCCTGATTCTACAGCTTCTAAAAGGTGCCGAGGTTGGATCTGATTGGATTTGATAAGCCAAAAGTGGAATTAGATAAAACAGGCAACATCGAATTCATGAGTGTAGAAAAGTGGCACTTAGATAATTATTTTATGGCAATAACCTTAGAGCACAAAATGGAAGAAGAAAGTGGAGAGAGCAGAGTAAAGCTGAAGGATCCCAAGTCCAGGAAAATAATAAAAGACTGCAGGAACTGGGGACTATTCCAGGTATTCTACAAAACCCTTTGTAAAGCTCACAAACAAGGATGACCAAGCTAGGATTTTGATGGAGAATGTCACGGTAAATCTAGGTTTGACGAAGGTGGTAGAGTTAGACGCCAAACAGTTAATTATAAATACAGAGGAGGAAAGAATGGTGATGGGAAACCAGACCAGGTAAGTAACCATGTTCCAACAGTATACCCACATAAATCTGGAAGTTGGGGTGAACTACCTTTATAAGAAAATGAAGGAAATTATTTATTAGGATTCTAAAATGAGTGGAAACACCTTCATTCTCATGCATATTTCCACTCCAGGTGATTGGATTGCTGACACTACCGTGCAGCATGAGGCGGTGGGGTGCTGCATTTCCTGAGTGTGCTGTCCTTTGTAGGTAACATTAAGCCAAGGTCTCATCAACCTGAACTGGTGGCAGCTCAGGTGGATGCAAAAAATCATGACACCTATCGAAAAGAGCAGGGCAAGTTCCCCAATGCCCCGGCCAAATTTTACCCAAGTAACCGAATGACTGAAAGAATGAATAAATTAATAAATAAACCTTGGAAGAAAGCATATGCACCTAAGCAGGGAAAAAGTCTAGCAAATCATGCCTCATATAGACTATTTTTAATTAAAGTACTTATGTCGATGTTGCCAAAATTGTCACACCTATATCAGAATGGGTTTGGCATAATGGTTAAGGTCTTCACCTCATAAACAAAAGGCACAGAGTTTGAATTTGAACTTAGGACATTGGCTAAGCATAAAACGGCCCTTCAGGGCAGTCAGCCTAGTAGTCACCTGTGAACCAAGTATGGATTTGTATAAGGGAGGCAGACATTTGACAACATTAATAGAACTCTGATGTTTCAGAAATATTCCAAGGGGGAAAAAATTACCATTATTACTGGTATGCATGGATGTAGAGAAGGCATTTGACTGGGTATGTTGGGACTTTACATGTAGGGTACTCACTGTTTCCTATTCAAATAATTGAACTAATAAGGAAGATATATTAAGGGTCAAAAGCAAAGGTAACTGTGTGTGAGTGGGGGGGGTGGATTTTGACAGATAAATTGAGCTTGCCTAAAGGAACAAGGCAATGATATCCTGTTTCCCCATTATTTTTTGCACTATATAAAAAGCCATTACCAAAGAAAATAAGAGGTGCAAACATCCTAGGATATGAGTACAAGGGGAGACAGGAAATAATGGCATTGTTTGTGGATGACATAATACATCTGACAGATCCAGAACAGGATGGCCCTCTGGTGGGGTATATTTTGGCACAGTCTCTAATGTTTTCAGGTTATAAAATAAATGTAAAATAAAAGTCATAGCTGTAATCTCTATACCCATGAATGAAGCAGTGCAGTAACCCTATACCTTTGGGGGCATGAAAAAACTAAGTACCTATGAGTACAACTTAGGAAAGACTCAATCAGCAGCAAAGGAGATATGGGAATACACTAAATAGAAGACAATCAAAAGGGTAGGGGTGCTGGAGTTCACTATTTTTGGATATGAACAAGTAAAATAGGCAGTGAAAATGTTTTTGGCCCCTTGATTCTATAAGTTAGGCAGGCATATTTCTTAGCTGGATAATAAATTATGGCAAGAAATAAATAAGGAACTGAAGAACCTTTATTTGGTAAGGAAAGATGTTTAGAGTTAAGTGGAATACAATGATCCTAATGATGGAGAAAGGGAGCATGGAGCTGCCTAAGTGAAGGGGCACTTCAGGGCTACTCAGTTAAGGCTATAGATACACAGAAAGAGAGAGATAGACAAAATGGAAATAAATAATTATGAGGGAAGAAGGGAACACCAAATACAGCAAGAGTTTGTTTTAATGGAAAAAGGTGTTGGGGAGAATAAAATTAATCATGTAGAACATCAAGCATACAACATTTTGTCAATGGGGTTCTCAAATAAAGGGACAGGAAGTAGGCAAGAGACAGTGGGGAAATAGAGGAAGTTATCAAAAGAACAAAGGTACTACAAACAAATTACCCAAAGGCATAAACTATGAAAATGTGAAGAAAAATAATTGTCTGGATTACATGATGATGGGCATAATCTTCCAAATCTGGGGGTGATAGGTGAGTGGCCACCCTTGGTGGAATATTTGGTGGAATCAAGAATGGATACGACTATATAAAGGGTTTGACTAGTACATCATACAGAATTACACAGGATAATTATAAAAATTAATGACAGGAGCTCAGGCAATTTTGGGAGAAAAGGATGGTGAGACAAATTACAAAGGATCAATGAGTATGTGTGTGAAGGGCTTAGAAATATGCGACTAAATTAAGACAGTTCCGGATATCTGAATGGAAATGTTTGCATTGGTATTTCTATACTCCTGAATGGATTGCAGAATGCATTCCCACAGGTTCAGAATAACTGTTGGAGGTATATGGGAAGTGAGAGGAGAGACTGAGAAATATCTTTTTTGGGAGCTGCCAGAGTGCAAAGACACAATGCAAAGTGTTCTTGGGTAAATGATACGTGAACGAGTGGAAGTTACAAAAGAGATGATGCTGCTCAGTTAAAGTAGGGGAATTATAATGGCAGGACATAAAAAGGCTTTATTACCTTAATTATGTTAACAGCCAAAACCACAACAACTGAAAAGTGGAAACCAGAGTTTAAACAGACCTTGGAAAATGTGCTAGGTATTAAAAAGGAAATAAAGCAACTGGATGGAGGCATGTTAAATAGGGGCAAAAACAAGATGTGTACCTTTAAATGGAATGCCTTAGATCATTACCTTCACAATGGAGACTACAGTGGTGGCTAAGTAAGGGATGTTGGGAATAACTGAAATTGATACAAATTTAAGGGTTGTAAATGGCATGTAAGTTTATTGGTTGGCAAATGTTTATAGTTTCAAATGTGAAAAAAAGATTAATAAAAAAGGCAAACTCAATTAGTATAGAATTGTGATATGTTATGATGAATTTGGATATAAGTTGACTAAGAAAATGAAAAAAAGCATCCAGAGACTGACACAATTAAAAATAAAGCAAATGGAAAAGGATTTGACTGAAATGAGAGACGTGGATATATATGGGGAAGTCGGAAATGAATGGATGGAAAAAATGAGTGTTATGTTTGCAGGTGCGACACTTGGTATCAGATGGTTAGACAAATTACTCAGTTTGACTTGAACTGTTAGCTCGAAGGAAATGAAAGTTTCTGAACTGTGACGAAATCAATAAGGTGGGCAATACAGACACACAAAGGCATCATCCCAAGTGAGGATGAAAAATAATTGATCAAAGTTATTTACTGTACTGACATGAAGGTGAACTCTTCCATTCTGTATGTTTTTATTTCTTTCTTTAATGGTTTGGCTCCTGTTTCATCATGGAAAATGTTTCCATATGGTCTTTAGCTGTAATTCAACAGCTCTATACATGTTTAATACTACCAAAGTGGGAGGGTAAAAGTTTTGATGTTCTCACAAAGAAATGTATATGAGCTACTTTATATTCCTTTAAAATATGTTATAATAATACTTTGGGATGCTTAATCATGGGTTCCTATAGAGACCCCATGAACAGCCTCTGTCATCATAGGTTTAAAGAAGAGTTGTTTAAACAGGAATAATAAACACTACTTTTTGGGTCTAAATTTACAAGTAAGGGAAGGGGTAAGTCCTAATTTGCTAATTTCAAATTAGCCATAACTGTCTGGAAAATTGTTTCTTATTAAATGTTCTATACAAATAAGAACTGAAGTTTACCAGTTAGATATTAGTAGTTTAATACAATACTCTAATATTAGACTATTATAATGACTGAACTGGATTTAGGGGAAAAAAATGACACAGAAGCATATATGGTGAATGTTGGAACCTGCCTAGAAAGACATGGAAGTTAAACATTTATTTAATACATATTAAAATTTTAATAATGCTATCACAGGCAATAAAATGTATCTATCTCTGTTTAACCAACTTTGATAATTAAATAATTAGTGATTGTCTGCTAGGTAGAAAAGTTGGATGAAAGAGAAAAATGGATAAGAATACTTTTTGGGGGGGGGTACTTTATAAGCCCTGCTGTCTGTTGACCATCAGCCCCCTCATGGCCAACTGGCCCATTTGTTCTCCTTCAAAGGCTTACCTAAGACTGGCCATCATTTAGACAACCATGAGGGAGTGATTTGCATTTCTCTCTTCTTCCCATCCCTAACTGTGCACACTTGGTTAGCAGCCAGGTAAAGGCATGCAATGGGCTATCCCTGGTGGACATCTCCTCACTTCTATAAGGGGTGCTTCCTCCAAGAGTCCCTGCTCATCCCCTTGGAACATGAATGCTGAGCATTCTGGTATCCACCAGGAAGACTGCACCACCCAGTGTGCCCCCTAATGTACAAAAACTTCTCCCACCCCTAGGAGAGGCAAGTGGACTCCTTGAGTGTTTGATGAAGGTGTGGAGTGGGGGGAGTAAAATTAAAGAGGATGGCTACTGGAGCACAAATCTTTAAAAATGAGGTGATAGGAAATCAGCATCAGTTAAGCAAAAGTTCAGCTTCGATAAAAACTTCTTTTGTACAGTTAATTTTGACAGTTTGAAGAGTGAGATTAAATAATACGTTCTGGTTCCAAATTTAACAGATGAAGTGGAAGTGAAAATGGTATGATATCATCAAATGGACAAGTCGTATAGTTATTTCTGCAAAGCTCAGGAGGGAAAGGGACTGAGCCACACTGACCTGTCAAGATGTAAAAGGTTCTACACCTCAACCAAACCTGTCCTTAATAATTCTTACTGCTTTGACGGGCAATAAAGCAATGCCTAAAATACAGTAGGATGGTCTTGGGCTTTCTGAAAAGTTTAACAGGGGCATTTACTTTATTTTTGAAAAACAGATTCCACCATTTTTCTCCATGGGACACCTGTATTTCTAGTGTAATTAATTCATTGTGAAGATATGAATTTGGGGCCAAGTTGTTGAAAACTGATAGAAAGGTGGTATTTAAATATTCAATGGTTTGTCTGTTTGTGTCTTTCGGCTTTTTCCGGTTAGGGGTCGCCACAGCAGAACTCCGGTCCGCTAATGATTGGTAGTTGACTTTTACGTGCCGAGTTACCAGCGGACAGCGTCTTACTGTGAGGCGACAATGCTACCGCAGCACCACCACCGCGGATATTTAAATATTCAATGGTACAACCTAAAAAAAAAAATTAAGTAAGAGGGTCTAGTTTGACTACTGAATATGAGGTTGAATGCATCTACACTAGTTTTTTTTCTGCAGGAGTAACAATATGTGTTTTACAGCATGCCTTGATGCCAAATGGCAAAAGAAAACAGGTGATATGTGGTGTCCACTGTAACGCTGACAGTCAAGTACAAATACATGAAACCCTTAACATTTGTTTTTTTCTGCCAGAGGTTTTGAGCACTCTGATAAGCAGCATAAGTTGCAAACAAAATGGGTGGTATGATGTAAAAATGAGATATATGACAGCTTCCAATCAATATTTTCCCTAGATCATCAGTTTATTTTTACTATTCAATGTTAGCCACTGCAATTGGTGTTCAGCATTAGGAAAACACAAGCAAAGCAACACTAATCCTTTTTTATTTGTGCGTGTTGAAACAAAAAAAGACTCTCAAATGTTACGGTATGACAGGCAGACAGGTAGAACTGTTCACTACATATGGTCTCTGTAAATAAATGGCCAAACCATCTGACCTTTTGCTTTGTCTGTCTTGAATAAATATGGTAAAATTTTGACAGGCATTATTTCACTATCACTGATATATTTTTTGCCAATTTCTGTGACAGCCCAGCTATCAAATGTTGCACTGAAAGATCTAGCTTTGCAGCAAAGAACATTTGCTGCACAGTCTGCAATGACGCCAACACAGATATCAATTGTTTGCCTACAAAAGAACCTCTTCCAAACCCTTTTGGGCAATTACCCTCAGAAGCATAGCTGGTTTAACCAGCACCCTAGGCTAGTACTATGAACCAGTGGCCCAACCACTCAGCTCTTCAAGTGAAGAAAAAGCAAAAAAAAACACTTCACTATAATAAGCTGATCACAGCAATTGGCTTATTACAGTTAGTTCTAACCTCCACCCTAGTTCTTCAATTAAAGAGCCAAAAAAAAAAAAAAAACAGAAGTTCCTTCTACTTACATACCAGCTAGGGGGCCAGATGCATGACAAGCCAACCCTTCCTCCTCTGGCCCCAGCCATTCAGGTTCCATTTTTGTACCCTGTTCCCCAACCCTCGTTCAACTTATTTTATTAAAATGTGTGTGTGTGTGTGTGTGTGTGTGTGTGTATACTGTGGATATAAACATTTTACACAACCCTGTTAAAATGCCAGGTTTTTGTGATATAAAAAAATGAGACCACAATAAATCATTTAGAAACTACACCCACCTTTAATGTGACTTATAACCTGTACAATTCAATTGAAAAAGAAGCAAATCTGCTAAGGGAAAAAATATAAAAATAAAAAACGTACAATATGCTGGTTACATAAGTGTGCATACCCTTACTTAAACTAATACTTTGTTGTGTGTGCACACCCTTAAACTAATACTTTGTTGAAGCACCTCTTGATTTAATTACAGCATTCAGTTTTCTTGGGTACACACCTGCCGTCAATTAAAGAGACTCTGATTAACCCCAAATAAAGTTCAGCTGTCCTAGTAGGATTTTCCTGACATTTACTCAGTTGCCTGCTACAGCAAAAGCCATGGTTCGCAGACAGTTGTTCACTGTTGAAAGGTATCAGTCAGGAGAAGGGTACAAAAAAATTTCCACAGCATTAGATATACCATAGAACACAGTGAAGACAGTCATCAAAAAGTGGAGAAAATATCGGACAACAGTGATGTTGCAAAGAACTAGATGTCCTTTCAAACTGATGAAAAGACAAGATGAAAACTGGTCAAGGAGGCTGCCAAGAGACCTACAGCAACATTGAAGGAGTTGCAGGAATTTCTGGTAAGTGCTGGTTGTGTACGACATGTGACAACCTCCCGTATTTTCCATATGTCTGGAATATGGGGTAGGGTTGCAAGATGGAAGCCTTTTCTTAGACAGAAAAACATTCAGGCCTGGCTAAATTTGCATAACAATACATCAAGTCTCCCAAAAGCATGTGGGAAAATGTGTTATGGTCTGATGAGACCAAGACTGAACTTTCTGGCCACAATTCTAAAAGATACGTTTGGTGCAAAAACATTTGCATCACCAACAGAACACCATTCACATGGTGAAACATAGTGGTGGCAAGTATCATGCTTTGGGGGTTGCTTTTCTTCAGCTGGAACAGGGGCTTTAGTCAAGGTGGAGGGAATTATGAACAGTTCTAAATACCAGTCACTTTTGGCCCAAAACCTTCAGGCGTCTTGTAGAAAGATGAAGGGGAATTTCACCTTTCAAATTGTACGTTTTTTTATATTTTTTCCCCTAACAGATGTTTGTTTTTCAATTCAATTGTACAGGTTATATATCACATTAAAGGTGGAAAAAGTTTTGAAATGATTTATTGTGGTCTCATTTTTTATATCACAAAAACCTGGCATTTTAATAGGAGTGTGTAAACTTTTTATACCCACTGTGTGTGTGTGTGTGTGTGTGTGTGTGTGTGTGTGTATATATATATATATATATATATATATATATATATATATATATATATATATAGACACACACATATATATATAACATAGATATATAAATATACAAATATATGTATACATACAACTTTTTTAAACTTTTAAACAGTAACAAACAATTGTTATAGTTTACACCCTTGCCTGCACACAGTGCTATGGCGTTCATGTTTTAATTAAAAAATATATTCTTTTTAAGCTGTAGTAAACAGTTGCTACAGTTTATAACCTGCCTAAACAAAAAGCTAAAGCACTCACTTTTTCGTTAAAAAAAATGTAGCAAACTGTACCACACATGGAGCGTTACAGTGCTCAGGTTTGAGATTGGGTTCAGCTGATCGCTGCTCCTCAATACTTTGAGCCCGGGTTCATTGCCCCTCTCACCTCGCCATAGCTATGCTGCTGAATTCCCTATCAAAACAGCATGAAGGCCTAAAGCTAACACTGGTTTAGACAAAAGGCCTGCTTGATCTTCTTTGGTAAGCAACCATCTGTTCCGTGAGAGAAAAAGAACAAGTCTGACAACTTGAGTTTTTTGAAGGATAATCCATTCCCAGGGACAGAGACCTCCTTAAAGTAGCTCAGTGAAATAGCCACAGGGTCCAGCTTGAAAAAAAAGTAGTGCAGATCCCCCCTTCCACTTCTGTTTCCAAAAACAGGTAGTGGGGTGCATCTCTACAATTACAATCTCTGTCACTAATCAAAAGGTTGGACTCAATTACCATGTCTTGTAAACAATGTATAACTGTCTGCCTCCATGCTCTGTGTAGATTTTCAGCTAGAGTACACTCACTTCAGTTTAATTTCTGTTCACTACTGTACTGTTGTAAACGATGGCAGTATGCCAATTTCTCTACCGCTGTCAATGGTGTAGTTTGCTGTATGGTCATGGTATTCTTGAACTAATATCTGCTCTGAATGTATTTCATCTCCTGCAAATTCCCACTTTATGGCTCAGGTAATGACTGAAAAAGGGTCTCTAGACCAGACCTTCTATCCAAGATATAAATACATTAAAAAATAGTGCAACCGAGAATGTGTAATTTACCATAATAAATGTTCAAGAAATAGTTACTGCAGTAATGAATCAGAATATACGAGTTATCTCACCTGATCGTATATCTCATATGATCTGCAAATACAAAAGCATGGCTTCTCTTCTTCTCTGCGTAAGCCAATGCAGGTTCTCCTGGTGTGCACTGATATAGATGTAAGAGTGACTCCTATCTATATATTGCTCTACCTGTTCGTATATGTGTGTGTACATATATCTTATGCTGGTACACATTACCTTTACTTTTTAGACCACAGTCATCTGAGGGAAGGACAGATGCAGTTGGCAAACAACCCCTCCATTGTATAATTAAACAAGAAAAAAAGAAAACTGCAGAAAAGCTAAATACAAGTTGTGTGCAGTCACATGTATTCCATAAGTCAGCATGGAATGGGTGAAAAAAATAAAAAAATCAAATGAATAAAAAAAAATAAAAAACTGAAATAATCTAGTAAATGAAAAATATAATTTCTATAATTTCTGAGTAATAAAATATATGTTTCAGATTAGGGACAGAAACAAAACAGACCGTAACTGACTTGCTTAAGAACAAAAAAAGGAATGCCATAACAATGACGTAAATGAAATACCATGACAATCCGTAACTATAGCATCATAAGCAAAAGGAAATAAATGAAAAAAAAAAAAAAAAACTAAAGCTACTCATATAAAAGTAAGTCAAATCAAATATTGCTACAACATCATCATCTGCAGTCTCCAAAGAAATTGTTATAAAGATACTGTGATATCCATCCATTTATTGATTTTCAAAAGTGCCCATCTTGGTGAGGGTCACAGCCGTGACGAGCTTCACACAGCAGACCAGTTGCTCCTGTATGCAATATCAGTCTCCATCTCCTCTGGGGGACCCAAGGTATTCCCTGGCATTTCCTATTTCTGCACTGGGGGCTCTTCCTAGTGGGTTCTGCCTTGTACAATTTCCATGGGACAAGTCCAAGAGGCATTTTCACTAAGTACTCAACCCATCTCAACTTGCTCATCTCTGTTCTGAGAAGTAGCAGGTTTACTCCAAGGTTGCCTGGCTTACTGAGCTCATCTGTCAGTGTGGAGACACAGGCCAGCAACCCTACAAAGGAACCCCATCTCTGCTGCTTCAGTATGTGATGTCATCCTCTAAGCCATTACCAAAATAGTTTGACCATAATTGAAGATGGGGAGAAACACTGAATGGAAAGCTTAAAGCTCCTTCCCATGACTCGGCTCCCATTTTACCACCACAGTCTGGTACAATGCCTGCAGTATTGCTGCTGTTGCACCCATTTGCTTGTCCATCTTCTGATCACCATAGGACTTGGTCATGAACAAGAATCTAAGATGCTTAAAGCTCCTCCATTTGATGTAGCTGGTTCCCTATCTAATGCAGAGAGCAATCCACTCTTCTCCAGGACAGAACCATGACCCTGGATTTCAAAGTGCTGATTCTCATCACAGACTGCAAAGGATTAGTCCAGATAAAATCACCTCAGCTAGCAGCTCTAGGAAAGTCCCCCTCTGTCTGTCTGATGTACTTCCTGTGGGAGGAACAAAAATGCCTTGTTGAAGTTTCAAGAGTTTATTCAGTTACGTAGGCAGATAGATGAACACATTCAACAGGTCAGTTATTTAAAGACAGTTATAGACAATGGCAGGAGGATCCACGGGAGCTGACTTAGAGGAAAATCTAAAAGATGGAAAAACAAGGAGCCAATCCCACAGCTTAGAATATTTGAATATTTCTGAAAGACCCGTGAGGATATACCAGCTGAGTAGCCTGTGGAACCTCACTGTTAGGTAAACAGTTTTTTATTTTTAACAAAAAAAATGACAAAATATCATGAGCTACCACTGCAAAACTACATTTAAGAAAACACTTTTGTCTGAGCTTCATTAGCTCCATCTAACAGAGTGATTTTTAGAGTGGTTTACAGTTTGATCACTGAAAATGCTTGCTTTTATGAGGCTATCACCAAATGTCATTAGCCTGTTTTGTATAACATGTAACATAAGAGGATATGCCTGCATTTGTGGAGCTCATATTCCTTACATATCTGAACTGGAGACTCTTCAAATCTTACCAGTGTCTTTTTTTGCCCCTGAAGGTCTAAATACCCTTTTATTTTTCTTTAATCATCTTTATTAACTTATATGTTAAGACACTGGCACACATACATTAACATAAAAGAAAAAGTACAGTTGTGTACACTTACCATAAATGAAGATGTTCGAGTGTATTCACTATTGCAGTCAACACCTGTGAGTTATCCCTGCTGTGGTAGCCCTCGGCCGGGCCGAACACCAGAGTCAATGTTTTTCTGCATCAGCTGCTGTCACCTGTAGACTGACATCAGGTCGCCAGTGCTACAAAGCAAGACAGCTGACACCATTACATCAGTTTTTCTTGCCCTAACTAGACAGGAGCCCCAGGAAATATGGCAAAGCGGTCCTGGTGGTTAACAACCACCCCAAGAAGCTTATGTCTCCAAACCAGGACTGCAACAGTGAATACACTCGAACATCTACATTTATGGTAAGTACACAACTGTACTATGTTCTTCGTGTTTCACTGTTGCGGTCATGACCAGTGGAAGGATTCCCAAAGTTAAAGAAAGGGGTGGCAGGATTAGTTTGAGACCTAGGCATGGGTAAGGAGGTCCTGCAGCACTGCAAAAGCAAACCCTGCCCTAGCCTTAGAGAAAAGAGGAAGGTGGTAATACTTTGTAAAGGTATGGACTGAGGTCCAGGTGGCAGCTTCCAAGATGTCCCTGGTGGGAACTCCTCTGAAGAATGCTGTGGAAGTGGAGGCTGCCCTAGTGGAATGGGTGCAAATACACTTAGTGAGAGGTTTCCCATGAAATCTGTAGCAGAAATGGATATGGTGTGATATTCATTTGGAGATAGTATGCTTGGAAATGGGCTTCCCCACTGCCCCTACGGAAAAACTGACAAGAAGTTGGTACATTTTTCTGAAGGGTATAGTACAGCCCAGGCAGTATCTGAGCTGCCTGTGGACGTTCAGCGAGTGCAGAATTCTTTCCCCCTTGTTTGGAGGGTTAGGGAAGAAGGTAAGCAGATGAATGGCCTGGTTGAGAGTCACATTAGATATCACCTTGGGCATAAAGGAGGCATTAGTCCTAAGTGAAACCCTGTCTGCATGGAAAATGATGAAGGGCTCAATGGACATCAGTGCCTGAAGTTCAGAAACCCTTCTGGCTGAGGTGATAGCTAGCAAAAAAGCAGTCTTCCAGGAGAGGAATTTCAGTTCTGCTGAAGCAGCAGGTTCGAAGGATGTTAAGGTTAGTTTATCCAAAACATAATTAAGATCCCAAGCTGGGGTGGGAGACCTTCTGGGAGGTCTGGTATTAGAAGCCCCTCTGAGGAATTGTTTTATCAGAGCGTGAGAGAAAACGGGCTGGGGTCTGTATTAAACTGAGCTGAAATGGCTGAGGTGTGGAGTTTAGCAGAAGACAAGGAGAGGCCACTATTAAGTAACTCAGCTACATAGTCCAGGATAAGACGGACAGAAGGTTGCGAGGAACTAGCCCCTCTGGAATGGCACCAGGAGCAGAATCTTTTCCATTTCCCTGCATAAGATTTTCTGGTGCTGGGCCTACTGGCCTCTGTGATAATGTCCAGGACCTGCTTGCTTAACAGAAGCCCTTCTCTTACCTTGGGAGTATCAGCCATGCTGATAACCTGAGAGTCTGCAAATGTGTGTGCAGCATTTCTCCCCCTGCTTGAGTCAAGAGGTTTGGGGTTCTGGGGAAGCTTCCTGGGTGGATGTGATGTCAGGATGTGCAGCAAGGGGTAACAATGTTGTCTGGGCCAATCTGGAGCAATGAGGATGGCCTTGGGCCCCTCCTCCCTTAACTTGATGAGTACCTTGGGAATAAGAGGCAGAGGGGGAAATGTGTACACGAACAAGGAGTTCCATGGAAAGGTCAAGGCATCCACCTTCCATGTCAGGTGGTGATACTCCCTCGTGCAGAATTTCTTTAGCTGATGGATGAGATGCGAAGCAAAGAGATTCACCTCCAGATTTCCCCACACTTGAGTGACTTGCACAAAGATCTTTTTGTGGAGCTGCCCTTCGTGGGGGTTCAATAAGTGTCTGTTTAAGTGGTCTGCCAGGGTGCTGTTGATCCCTGGTAGGTATTGGGCTATTAGGTGTAATCCCATGGAGGAGGCAGTCAGCCAGTGCTTCATGGCTAGCCTGCACAGAGAGTAAGATTGTGTCCCTTCCTGCTTGTTGATGTACCACATTACTGTATTGTTGTCTGTTTTGATAAGGAGAAGTCCTGGTCTGAGATTGGGTTGGAAGGATGTCAGAGCCTTTAGCACTGCAATCATTTCCTTCTGGTTGATACGCAAGGGAAGGTGTTGGGCATCCCAAAGACCTTGGATGCACCTGCCTGCTAGGTGGGCACTGCAAGTGATGTCTGAGATGGTGGTGATGGTGTCCCCGGTGGGGCGGTGGATGAAGGGGAGACCCTGGTTCCTGGCACAGGCCCCTGCCCACCAGAGAAACTCGGCCCTTATACAGGGAATCAGAGGGAGAGAGGTCTCTAGAGGCTGTGAGTGTTGACACCAAATGTTCCTTAGATACCACTGAAGTTTCCTCATGTGTAGCCTGGCCAGAGAAATTAGAAGGATGCAAGAAGCCATGTACCCCAAGGCTTGCAGGAACGTCCTCACTGTGAGGTGACTTTTGGACGCCAGCTGGGTAAAGTAAAGAGGCAGCAAGCTCTTCTTTTCTGGGGATAGGAAGGCCATTTGGGATGCTGTGTCCAGCACTGCTCCCAGGAAAATGATCCTCCTGGAGGGAGTCTGCTTTGATTTCTTCTCGTTGATGGTGAACCCCAAGAAAGTTAGGAGGGTTTTGACAAAGTGCAGGTCCTGGAGCAGCTTTTCCTTGTGCTTTGCCTTAAATAGGCAGTCATCCAGATAAGGGTAAATCTGTATATCTGTATATTATTCTGTCTGAAAAAATGCTATGGCTGGGCCAAACATTTGGTGAAAACCCTGGGAGCAGCAGATAAGCCAATGGGAAGAGCAGAGAACTGAAAGTGCTGTGATCCTGCTCTGAAACACAGGAATTTCCTGCAGGACTCCCTTATGGGGTTATGAAGGTCTGCATCTTTTAGGTCCAGGGTCACTAACCAGGCATTTTTTGTCAGCATAGGCAGCAGCTGCTGCAGGGTTAGCATTTTGAATTTGGGGACCAACAGGGATGTGTTCAGAATGGACAGATCCAGGATGGGGAGCCAATTGCCCTCCTTACTGAGAACAAGGAAAAGCCTGGAATAAAAGCATTTGCCTGCTTGATCTGTGGGGACAGGTTCTATGAGAGTGTGGACTTGCTTTAATGCCTCTGGGAATTGGGAGTTTGTTGAAAGTGAATCTGCATCCCTAAAAAATTATCTTTAAGACCCATTGGTCCTTGGTTACAGACAGCCAATTTTCTTTGCAGAGGGACAGCCTTCCTTCAAGCATTTGGGTGAAAGGAGGGCGGAGGGGGGGGTCATTGAGAGCTTTTGCCATGGAGGGATGGCTTAGAACTCCCTGCCTTAGAGGCGAATGTGGTCCACTGTTTGGTCCTCTGTTGTCCCTGCTGTACGGACCTGGGTGGTCTGTCCCTGCGGGGCTTACCTTGTCCCTGTCTGCTAGGAGCAGGAAAGGACCAGTGCTTACAGGGAAAATTCCTGCTGAATCTAGGAGGTTGAACCTGAAAGAAATCTTTTACTGTTTGCATAGATTTTGCTTTGTCTTCCATCTTTTTAAGCACCTTTTCTGCTTTTTCTCCAAACAAGCGGTCTTTATCCAAAGGTACATCAATTAATTTAGACTTGACATGATCAGGTAGAGGTTGTTCCTTCAACCATGCATATCTCCTAATGACAGATCCAGGCACTGCTGCCCTGCTGGAGGCTTCTAGTGTGTCATATCCACAGTGTAAAGAGTGCCTTGTCACTTGACAAGCAGAGTGCAATAAATCTGCTAACTCCTTAGAATTGGCACAGTCTGGAAAAGTAGAAACCATTTGCTTTAATAGTTCCAAAGTGTGCTGTTGACATTTTAACATATGGAACTGACAGCTGAGAGCTCTGATAGCTAACGTTGCAGAGGTGTAAACTTTTTTTTACTCCATCTGTCCAGAGCTCTGGCATCCTTATCAGAAGGGGTAGGGTTCTTTGCAGAACTAGCCCTGGCTCCCTTGGGACTCTGCTCTACACCTCTGGGTCTGCAGCAGGATTTCTGTACAGGTATTTGTGAGTGTCATATTTTACAAGTGGTGGATGATGTTTTTCATGAATCCAGTTTAGCCGCGGACGCCCTTCCTCCTGCTCCCAGTAAGCCAGACAGGTATTACTAAGTCGCAGTCTTCTAGGAAGGATAAGGGCAAAACTTCAAAACGGCCTTCTCCGGCTCCAACTTCTGCCTCTGAACCACCACAGAAGTTACAAAAAGTGGAGTTGGTATCTTTCCCTTCGGTTACACAGTCTTCAAGGCCTGTCTGGCTTACTGGGAGCAGGAGGAAGACCGTCCGGGGCTAAACTGGATTCATGAAAAACATCATTCACCACTTCTAAAATATGGGGGATGGGAAAGGGTCTCTGCTGGGGTAGGTCTACAAATACTCTTAGCCTTTTCCTAGACTGAGGGAAATCCTGAGATTCCCATTGGAAATGTTCTCTGAGGGTGTGGAGGGTTCCCCAAAGGAGAGATCTTCTGGTGGGGAGGCAGAAGGGATAGACTCCTCTGCATCTCAATCCTCATAAGCAGTAAGAGGTTGTTGTTCCTCTTCAAAATCTGAATAATCTGATTTCTCAGAATCTTGCTCTGTCAATAGTTCAGGAGAAGGGTGTCATTTCCTTTTAGAAGTTGTGGCTTGACTGCCCCTGATAAGGAAAATAAGATCCTCTGCCATCTTAAGCATCTGGGCCTGGGGTGGAGGGGCGAGAGTAAGATGGTGGCTAGAGGTAGATTTTCTAGGGGTGGCCTGGCTTCTATGCCTATGAGTAGTCATCCGTCTGACAGAAATGATAGTCGGGCGTGAAGACGTCTGTTTCTGACTGGAATCGGTAGTGCAAAAGACCTCCTCGGAAGCCTGTGTCGCAGCTCCAGGGCCAACCGAGGCAGAGACAGCCAAAGGTTCTGAAGATGAAGAAGATTTCTGTGGCATATCGGACTCCGAAAGGGTCTCAGTAGAGGCCTGTGTAGCAATCACATCAGGCATCAGGGGCTGCGAAAGCACCTCACTGAATTCCAGAGAAATGACGACCTGCTTAGCGGAAGAGTCGTCGGAAGGCTTAGCCTTGTGAGGTCTGTCTCTATCTTTATCCCTACACTTTTTAGGAGGCTCTATGGATTGTTGGCTGACCGACGCCATTTGTGAAAATGGAGGACGAAAATACCGGTCTACAAGAAGAGCTCTACGACGAATGGTTCTCGTGTTAAAGAGGGCACAAAACTGGCAATGGGCGATGTCATGGTCTGGGCCTAAACAAATGACGCAGTATGAATGAAAGTGTCGGTGTGGGATCTGCTTTCCACAGGCAAGACAATTGTTAACTTTTCAGACATCGGTTAGTGCAAGAAAAAGAGATCCCAAGGGGGTACTTAGCTTTAGACGTTTTCAGCTGTGATCCGAACTCTGGTAGCGACCGACCGGCACACTTGCAAACTGCTTCTGCTACGGGCTCCACAGCAAGAAAGACTGATGTAATGGTGTCAGCTACCTTGCTTAATAGCACTGACGACCTGATGTCTGTCTGCAAGCCACAGCATCTGACAAAGAAAAACACTGACTCTGGTATTCGGGTCGGCCGAGGGCTACCACAGCAGAGATAACCCACAGGTGATGACTGCAACAGTGAAACACGAAGAACATCAAACCATATTAATATTTGTTTGTGCATTATGCATTTATTTATTTATTTTTTTATATAACAACATTCACTGACTCCAACATTATGTAAATTGTTCAAATCCTGCCTACTCTTAAACCTCACTCTTCTGCCTCCTGAATAATATTCTGCACATATTGCTCCCACAAATTCCATTTATTTCTATGTACTTTGCTCTTCTCCTTTTCTAGCAATTGCTTTTTAGGAAGCCAAAAGCTTCATACCACCTGAAAAAGCAGACATCAATGATCACTATGCAGAAGTGTATGCAAATGCCCTGTACAAACACTTAAGCAACTGCATAAACTCTGCTGTACCTGACAGGATCAAAACCAGGTCTTCCCATACAGACAAGCCAATGTGATGGACTTCAGGTATAATCTGATTATGTAACAAGAGGAAGAAACTGTTGTCCAAAAACAAGAGGGATATCACCCTGCAGAGGAAGAATTCCCTCCTTAGCCTAAACAAGAAAATCATAAATCTTGTAAAGTCTTCTAAAGGAAATTATGAAACTAAAATTACATCCATAGCCAAGGAAGATCATCAGACATTCTTTAACTACATCTGAAGTCTAAAAGGGAATGCCCAGCTATGTGCTGAACTGATTGTAGATGAGTTCACTCATACTACACTGGAAGAAATCACCAATCTCCTAGCTGACACATTCAGCACAAACTTCACCCCTCTATCCCCACCTACCACATCTCAAAGCATACCTGACACCAGCCCTCTGCCTTGTATCTCTACAGAACAGGTCATCTCTGCGCTCACCAAGGCCAAAAACATGGACTCAGTTGGACCAGATAATATCCCAAGTTGTTTTCTAAACAAACTAAAACAAGACCTAGTGGACCCACTTGGCATTCTCTTTAATCTTAGCTTGAGAACTGGCTATGCTCCTACAGAATGAAGAACAGTAACAGTAAGCTCCTGCACAAAGGGAGGACATCAAGTGACCCCGGGAATTATAGACCTATAAGTCTAACCAGCCTCATCTGCATGTCCAAAATCTCAATCGGCCCCGAAGACTGTGTAATCGAAGAGAAAGATACCAACTCTGCTTTTTGTAACTTCTGTGGTGGTTCAGAGGCAGAAGTTGGAGCCAGAGAAGGCCATTTTGAAGTTTTGCCCTTATCCTTCCTAGAAGACTGCGACTTAGGAGAGGAAGAAGAACTGGCTAGGTCTTCTTCGAAGGAAGGTTTCAACAGACCTTTTAAAATAAGTTTATTCTTCCGTTCCTGGAGCACTCTAGGGCTAAAAGAATGGCAGAAAAGGCAGGTTTCTTGCAGGTGTATGGCCCCTACCTAAGCAATATACACAAACGCTATGTCCATCAGTGATGGACATTTTTTGTGAACACTTAATGCACTTCTTAAAGCCTGATGGTTTGTGTTCCTTAGATTCCTTAGACATATTAACAGCAAAGGAAGGCCAACACACTCAAACAAGAGAGAAACTAGATCCTCTAACTTAAACAGATCTAGCCCTATCACACTCTAAGAAAAAAAGAAAAAGAGGGAGAGCTACGTCCTCTAACTTAAACGGACCTAGTGTGAAGAACAAAATAGGGATGAAACTAGAACCTCTAACTTAAACGGTCTAGCCAAAAGCAGAAACACACACTCACGGGATACCACGCAAGAACAAGCAACAGGCCCAGAAAATACAACATACGATAACCAAGTCAAATCCGGTTGAAGTCACAAATCGGAAGTCACAAAAATGACTTGTCAGTAATAAGCTATGATAGAAAAACTCTCTATAAGCAATACATTCCTGAAAAGGAAGTAATAGTAATAAAAGAAAGGTATCACTTAGCCACGGCCAACCAAGAAAGGTTCCGAATGAAGACGTGGCAAACGAGATCTGCGGAGTGTGCTCATGCACCATGGGATACCTCCTAGCCACGAGCCAATCAGAAGTTTTCAGGCTTTCTAAAAGTGGGCGAGTCAGAGCTGAGGATAGGCTCCGAACCCACACATAATAATGGCGACGAGATAGGACTACATAACATCTAATATTACATCCATAGCCAAGGAAGATCATCAGACATTCTTTAACTACATCTGAAGTCTAAAAGGGAATGCCCAGGTATGTGCTGAACTGGTTGTAGATGAGTTCACTCATGCTACACTGGAAGAAATCACCATCCTCCTAGCTGACACATTAAGCACAAACTTCACCCCTCTATCCCCACCTACCACATCTCAAAGCATACCTGACACCAGCCCTCTGCCTTGTATCTCTACAGAACAGGTCATCTCTGCACTCACTAAGGCCAAAAACACGGACTCAGTTGGACCAAATAATATCCCAGGTTGTTTTCTAAACAATCTAAAACAAGACCTAGTGGACCCACTTGGCGTTCTCTTTAATCATAGCTTGAGAACTGGCTATGCTCCTACAGAATGAAGAACAGTAATAGTAAGCTCCTGCACAATGGGAGGACATCAAGTGACCCTGGGAAGTATAGACCTACAAGTCTAACCAGCCTCATCTGCAAGGCCATGGAAAGAACTATTGTAGACCTTAACAACAAGGACAGAGGTGACCACCCCCCCCCCAAAATGCTGGACCCAACCAAGTTTGGCTTTGTTAAGGGTAGATCATGCTAAACCTGGTAGAGTTCTTTGAGAATGTCACCAAAGCCATAGACGAAGATAAGACAGTGCACACAGCCTATCTCAACCTTGCCAAGGCTTACAACATGATTCCCCACTCTAGTACCATTGAGAAACTCTCCCAGATAGGGATTAGCCCTTACATCACTATATGAGTAGTCAACTATCTCACTGACAAAACACACACTGTCAAAACTGGGGACTCTATCTCCACCAGTAGACCCGTCACCAGTGGAGTACCACATGGGTCTGTGCTGGGTCCCTTATTGTTTGGGATCTATTTCTCAGATGTCCAGGCCAAAGTAGACAGCCTCTGGCTCACCAAGTTTGCTGATGATTGCAAACTGGGAGCAATCTCTGAGTCCCCCAATGATGTCTATATATTACAAGGGCTAACACAAACAAATGACTGGTGCCAAAGCCATGATCTAAAATAAAATGAAAACAAATGCACTATTATTATTATTCCCTTTGGCAAAATGGAATTCCCTACAAATTACAATATGGACAGCACCCCCCTGAATTTCAACCCAGTGATGCGAGACTTGTGAACACAATTTGATAGAAATCTCAACTTTGACCACCAAGTTTCCACAGTGGTAAGGAAAGCCTACTACGTACCCCATCTGATAAGCAAGGGTATAGCATCCACATCAAGGGATGTTATAACTCTACTGTACTTGACCTTCATCAGACGACTAATAGAGTTTATACAATTCTTCCTCTAAAACGTGCACGCTGATTGGCCAGCCCAACCAGCGTTCCCATTGTAAATCCCTCAATATACTAACGGAAAAAGGTCCAGTCGCCCAGAATTTTTCCGTTAGTATAAAACACTGTCTCGCTATGTTAAAAGAGTTTAACATAGCGACAGGTAAAAAACAACGCAGATCTCCGTTGCTTTTTAATAGCTGTCTCGCTATGTTAAACCCCTTTAACATAGCGACACAATGTAAGCAACGGAGATCTTGCGATCTCCGTTGCTTTTAAACCTGTCTCGCTATATTAAATGGGTTTAACATGGCGAGACAGCTTTAAAATAACGGAGATCTCCGTTGCTTATTTTAAAGCTGTCTCGCTATCTGAAACCCATTTAACATAGCGAACAGTAAAAGCAACGGAGATCTTGCGTTCTCCGTTGCTTTTGCACAACTCTGATGTACTGCGTAGGCATGCGCAGTACATCAGAACTGCCGCAGAATACCAGACAGCTGCGGAAGGGCAGCAAAGAGGCATTATTCAATGCCATTATTTAAGAAAAGTAATTATTTATTTTCTTAAATAATGTCATTGTATAATAGCAATAACCCACTTCTGGGTGTGGGTAATGGGATTTAACCACGGTTGTCTTTGTTTGGTACCGAGGGTGAAGCCCCTGGGCTCAAACCACGCCAACCGTGGTTAAATCCCACATTACCCACACCCAGGCGTGGGTTATTGCTATAATAATGCACCCTTTTGCATGTACCTCACCAGACACCTGCAGCAGCTGGATAGACCTCAGAGGTTTCTCACTAAGAAAATACAGGAACTCCAAACCATGACTTAAGTAGATAGCCTGAAAGCCCTGTCACTTTACTTTCTCTTACAGGCTGCTGAGAGGTGACTTGTGCCTCTCCTTTAGGGCAATCTCTGACCCTGCCCTAATGGAAATGCTGCACATGTGCAAGTCAAATGGCACAAGAGCCACTCACTCTGGGGATCTCATCCTAGCTTGTGACATTAACATAATATGCTGGAGAGACATATGTCTCTCAGAGACTGCTGTTTCTCTAGAATGGACTTCCTATCCATGTAAAACAGAGCTTCTCACTGACCCTATTCAAATGCAACCTAGATAACTGGATGGGAGACTGCAAATTCACCCGAGGTGGCACCCATGCCCCTCATAGACAGGGGTAGCTGGTGTTGACCACAGACACACTCTGTTCATAAATTTGTTCTGAAAACTACCCAAAAAGAGCAAATGGGGATACTTGAGGTTAAACATGGCTAGGCTTGTAAAGGCTCTAGGGCCACTAGCCTAGTAACCTCCTATTTTTCCATTCCTGTGTTGACTTAGTTCTTAGAATAATATCTGCAACTTTATGAATATAACTGTGCATGGTTATTATTATACTCCTTAAAGATCTGCATTCAAAATCCTGTTCTCTTCCTTTTTTTCTTGAACTTCACCCACTTCAGCATCATCCCTTTCAACTTTGATTTGTAACCTTCTGCTTGTATATACATGAGCCTCAACTGCATAGCTCTAAAACATCCATACAAATCAGGTAATTCTAAACCACCTTTTTCTATGTAAAGGATCCTCTTACCTCACTTAAATCTTGCCCTCTTCCCCTTTCAAATAAATTGCTTCAACTTTTTATTATTGTCCACAACCTTTCTTTTGGTTTATAAAAACTTGCCTGACCTGTATATAAAATTAAAGGGACTACAAACATCTTCGCTGTTTATATATCCATGAACAAAAGTTTTCCAGTATCTCAATTTTTCTGTTATCTTTTGTTTAGTCTTTCCCCACATACCTTAGCTGCCATGACAGCATCTTTTTTAATCTATACATCTGAACACTTCATCTTATCGTGTCCTCAAAAATATGGGTATTGCTGAACCAATTCATGTGTGGGTACATAGTTTACTGTTATAACCTTTGTCTTAGCTTCATTAATTTTACATTCTGAATAAGACTTGAAACTGCCTCAAAAATTTCCACACCACTAAAATGTCCTTTTCTGGATTTATCAAGTACAAAGCAATATCATCTACAAATAAAGTTAACTTTTCCTGATTACCATATCATTTGTATCCTTAAATTTCTGAGTCCCTTATTTTCTTTGCCAGTGGCTCTAAATATATGCAAGTCACAAAGGGGGAAGAGGACACCCCAGCCTGGATCCTCTGTTCAAGCAGAACTCATCTGAGGGGAACCCTCTCACCTTAATTTTTGCCTCCGATCCTTCATATATCCTCCAAGTTAACCCTATTATTGAAGCAGGGAATGCAAATGCTACCATATCCCTGCTCGTATAATTACAGCTTACTGCATCTAATACCTACCAACAACAGCAATAGTTTTGTACATTCTGCTTTCCTCTGGATCATCACTGATCTATTAATGCTGTCATATGTAAGTCTCCCCTCTACAAAACCACAATGATCCAGATATATCAGTTTTAGAATCTCCTTTACCATTATCTTAGCTAGTACAGACACAAGCACTTTATAATTAGAGTTTGAAATTTAAAACTGGGTCTGACGGGTCTTCACATTCTTTGGGTAATACAGATAAAGCTTACTTTCAAGATGATGGTACCTCCCCTCCTTTTAAAATATTATTAAACAAAACCTTTCAAATCTTTATCACTTTTTTCCCTCCTAAGTTGCAAACTTCCAAAGAAATACCACCTGTTCCTGGAAAAATCCCTATAGTGTAATTAGACATCACTGTTTTTATCTAGAGTCTCTTCCTATCTTCTATGCTAATAGGTGCTGAGCATCATCTAGCTCTGACTTTGGCATAATTACGTTTTCCATAAATATGTCCATTTGTGTTTTTCTTGAATTTCACATTACTTTGCTTTAAACACATTTTCATAAAAATGTCCAAAATGTATCTAATACCTCTACAGGATCTCTGGGGGGTTTTTTTTGTATCATAGGCTCCCTAAGTTTGGCGACAATCTTTTCTACTTTCTTTTGTTTGGATTACTGTGTAAAAGTTTTTGTGCTCTGGAGGTATTATCAAAAACAGTTGCTTAACAACAATCTTTCTGAACTGATGCATACTGCACAAATACTTCATTATTTTCCTTTTAGCACTCTGCAGTTGCTCGTCTTGTACTTTGAGATCCCCCTTAATTCTGCAATATTTTAACCTTTGTTACCCCTCTACATAATTCTTATGTCTTAACCATATCTCATTCTTTTTAATTTCTACCCTATTTTTAAACTCCATTTTCATTTCATCACACTTTTTTTTAACAGGTGAGTACGAAAGTGCCAGTGTTTCTTTTACTTCACTTCCCTGTTTTTTTACCTTTGTTTTCATTGATGCATTACCTACAATAGTAATTGGATATGTGCCAACGTTTTAATTAAATACATATGCTCTTCTGAAATATTATTTCTAAATGGGCTACTCCAGTTATAGTATCTTGGGGAACAATGTGTACATTTTGTCTGTGTTCCTACTACTGAATTCATATCTTCCATACCAAATATTTTCAGAAATTTCTTCAGAAATCTACCCTCTTTTGTTACATTCTTCCTCCTAAGTCTCCCTGATGCATCCTCACTATTGCAAACGAAGTTCTAGTGCCTATCTATAAATAATATTCCCTGACAAAAGTTATTTCTCCCAACATTTCTGTAAGCTCCATAATAAGACACAGCTAAGGTTGGGCTTCCAAGATGGATGTACACTGAACAATAGTTTGATTTGAGATCTCCCAGGAATGCATGGATCATGCTATCCCAAACAAAATCAAGACCCAATCATCCAAAGGCAGGCGTCCAGTCTGGTGGACCCCAGCCATAAATAAACTGTACAACAGAAGGAGGAAGCTACTACATGACAGAGCAAAATCCCTAAAAGGGAAGGCATCTCTGATCAGTACTAGCAAAAAATTACGATCCCTCATAAAATCCTCCAAGGCCAGCTTCGAGAGAAAAATTGCACAGGACACTAAAGACAATCATAAGGCTTTTTTCAGTTATGTTAGGAACCTGGGATGCAACTCCCAGACTTGTTCTGAGTTGATTCTAAGTGACAAAAAGTACACTGAACCCACAGACATCGCCAATATCCTGGCAGACAGGTTCAGTGCAAACTTCTCCACCCCCCCCCCAAAAGAGCAAGTATCTATCCCGGCAGAGTGCAGCCTCCCAAACATCTCTGATGCTCAGGTGAAGGCCGCCCTCTCCAAAGCAAAAAACACTGCTTCCATGGGACCAGATGGCGTCCCGGGTTGCGTCCTACATGAACTCCAAGAAGAACTAATCCCTCAAGTAAAACTGCTGTACAATCTCAGCCTCACTACAGGATATGTACCCAAAGAATGGCGTACAGCAACAGTGGTCCCACTCCACAAAGGTGGCGCCTCTGCGGACCCTGGAAACTATCGCCCCATAAGCCTGACTAGCCTAGTCTGCAAGGCTATGGAGAGGATCATCATGGAACTCATAAACAAAGACATTGGGGACCTACAGACACTAGATCCTACCCAATTTGGCTTTGTCAAAGGCAGATCCTGCCTTTTGAACCTGGTCGACTTCTTCGAAACAGCCACCAAGGCCATAGATGAAGGGAAGGTAGTCCACACAGCCTATCTGGATCTCGCAAAGGCATTTGGCACAATACCCCACTCGGGCATCATAGATAAGCTATCCAGCCTAAATATAAACCCCTATGTCACAAGATGGGTCGCAAACTGTCTCAAAGACAGAACCCACAGAGTCAGAGTTGCTGGAGCCATGTCAGATTCGAAACCGGTCACAAGTGGCGTCCCACAAGGTTCTGTCCTGGGACCTCTCTTGTTCGGCATTTACTTTTCTGAGGTACAGGCCAACGTGGGAGGACTATGGCTCACCAAGTTCACAGACGACTGCAAACTGGGCGCCATAATCGACTCTCCAGCTGACACAAACATCCTTCAAAAAGGTCTCGCAGAGACGGATAACTGGTGCCAGAGCCATGGTCTAAAGCTAAATGCCAAAAAGTGTATAGTCATACCCTTTGGCAAAAACAATGTGCCCACAAATTACCACAAAGGTGGTAACCCATTAAGTACAGAGAAAGTAATTAGGGATCTGGGGACCTAAGTTGATAGCAATCTCCTTTGACAACCACATTGCCAAAGTGGTTAGAAAGACCTTCTACATAGCCCACCTCATCATGAAAGGATTCACATCTAGATCAAGAGAGGTAATCGTGCCCCTTTATTCATCCCTCATCAGGCCCATCATAGAATACAATGCCCCCTTTGGGATATACCTTACCCGACACCTGCAGCAATTAGAAAGACCCCAAAAGTACCTCACCTGGAGGATCAAGGGACTCAAACAGATGCCATATGCTGCTCGGTTAAAAAAACACCAGCTCTACTCAGTTGCATACCGCCTACTCCGAGGCGATCTATGCCTGACATATAAAGCTATGTCCAACCCAGAATTAATGGACATGCTCCACTTCAGTAAATCTAAATTCCTTAGAGCCACGCGCTCGAGGGACTTGAACCTCAGCACAGAAATAAACAGAACATGCTGGAGGGACAGATTCATAACTCAGAGGCTCCCTTCGCTCTGGAATAGAATTCCAATTAATGTTAGGCAGAGCACCTCACTGACTCTCTTCAAGAAGAATCTTGATAAGTGGATGGGGGATCGTAGGTTTGTCCCGGGGATTACTTCCGTGTCATTATTAGACAGAGGCACAGTAAACTAAACTTTAAAAAGGGCACAGTATACTCAAATCAAGGGGTGGCGTAAGCGAAACACAATCGGGCTAGGCTTATAAATGCCCCAGGGCAGATAGCCTAGTATGAACCTATGAACCTATGAAAACAGAAACTAAGGGCCAGAGTCTATGTAAAATTCAGTTACTGAGTATTAATTACAATACCTGGATGGCAACAAAGAAGAAATTTGAAGTACCTGAGATGAAATCAACCAGGAAAGGAGAAGAGAAATCTGACTTGGAAGAATCCTGCAGCTGTTCAGCAAAAAGCATTTCTTAAGTTTCTGTTTCGGTACATGAGATGTCCTTCCAGTAATTTAGCAGGAAAATAATTCAAATCCACACAGAGTTGTTTAACATAAATGAAATACTGAAGGAATGTATCAACTCAAACAAGAGGCTGAAAAAATAGATGGATCTTTAACTAGCTGGTCAAATAACCTAATAAAGCTGCAGACATCAGAAGTCGAAATGAAGAAAAGGCTGGGTGAGCATGAGGCTTCTCAAGAAGAATTTTTTTCAAAAATAGTTCAGTTAGAAGGCATTGTTCACATAGAAAACTTGAGATTTTCTGCTGTACTAAAGAAACTAGAAGGGACAGACTGTACTACTTTTATGAAAGTACAAATAAGGAACTGGACTGGTGTTCAAAAGCAAGACTTGTTAATTCAGAGGACACATCATGATCCAAACCTAGCCATGAGAAAGCATCCAAGTTCTACATTAGTTAAGTTGCAGTCATATTAGCAGAAAGAGTTGATCCTAACAAAATTGTGACAGAAAGGAAATGTGTGAAAAACTGTAGACAACAGAGTGTCTGTGGAAAATGATTACTCACTCTACACCAGGCAAAGTACAGTTGTGTACACTTACCATAAATGTAGATGTTCGAGTGTCTTCACTGTTGCAGTCATCACTGTAGGGTTCTTCCTGCCGGTAGGCAGTCCTCTGTCAGCCAGAATCCCAAAGTCTGGGTCCGGCATCGGCTGTTCAGTCATGCTCCCTGACATCAGAGCGCTAGGAGTACAAAGCTGACAGCCGATGCCATGTTCTCCAGTTTTTCTTGCCCCAGATGTCAGGTGCCCAAAAATGAAGGCTAATAGTAAAACAAAAAAGAAACATACAACAAACCCCATACCCTGAAGCAAATACACCTCAGAAGAAGGGTGAAGTAGGAAACCATACTAATGAAAATATAAGAGGGGTCAGGAGGGAGGGTAACCTAGACTGCAACAGTGAAGACACTCGAACATCTACATTTATGGTAAGTGTACACAACTGTACTATGTTCATCGAGTTTCACTGTTGCAGTCATCACTGTAGGGTTGAATCCCAAAGCTGAGATAAAGGGTGGTGGTTAAAGAGTAGAAGGGGCGGCTAGAAGGCCCTGCAAGACTGCAGAAGCAAAGCCTGCCCTAGACTTAGAGTAAAGAGGGAGATTGTAGTGCTTAGAGAAAGTATGCACTGAACTCCAAGTTGCAGCTTCCAAAATATCTTTGGTAGGTACTCCCCTGAGAAAGGCAGCTGAAGTAGCAGCAGCTCTGGTAGAGTGAGTCCTAATTTTTCCTGGGATTTGCTTTCCATGATGAGAGTAACAAACTCTGATTCCATGAGCAATCCATTTAGAAATGGTCTGTTTTGAAATAGCTTTGCCTTGGGAATTTGTTGCATAAGAAACAAACAGTTGCTGTGTTTTCCTGATATCCTTGGTTCTGTCCAGGTAAAAATGAAGTTGTCTGTGTACATCCAAGGAACGCAAGATCCTTTCCCCCTTATTTATTTTGTGGATTAGTGAAAAAAGTTGGCAGGTGAATAGTTTGATTTAAAGCCACTTTGGAAACCACTTTCGGCATGAAAGTAGGATTAGTCCTTAAAGACACCCTATCTTGGTGAAAAATAATATAAGGTTCCACAGCCATGAGTGCTTGTAACTCCGAGACTCTCCTGGCTGAAGTCAAAGCCAGCAGGATAGCTGTCTTCCATGATAAATACTTAAGATCAGATGTGGCAGCAGGCTCAAAAGGAGGCAGAGTGAGTTTTTCCAGAACATAGTTGAGGTCCCAGGCAGGTATGGGTGGTGTCCTAGGGGGCCTTAAATTCTTTGCTCCTCTGAGATATTGTTTCAGAAGTGGATGGGAAAAGATTGGAGGATCTGTATTGTGCAGAGATAGCTGAGGCATGTATTTTTATGGAGGAGAAGGATAAACCCTTATGTAGCATGTCTGTCAGGTAAAATAAAATCAGTGGGATGTTAGGAATGAGGGGATCCGAATTCTGGGCATGCATCCAGGTGCAAAATCCCTTCCATTTACCTGCATAAGATTTTCTAGTGCTGGGCAGTCTGGCTTCTAAGATGACATCCATGACCTGTTTGGGAAGAGAAGGATTAATCATAGACCCTGAATTCACCAGGCTGCTAGGCTGAGAGTTTTGACATGAGAGTGCAGAACCTGGCCCTGGTGTTGGGACAAAAGATTTGGAATCTGAGGTAAAATCCAAGGTGGCTCTTGGGATAGATTCATCAGTGTTGAGTACCAAAATTGACGAGGCCAATGTGGGGCCAGTAAAATCATCATCTTGAGCTTGTCCTGCTTGATCTTTAATAACACCCGTGGAAGAAGAGGTAGTGGCGGAAAGGCATACCCAGAGAGGTTTCTCCAACTGAATGATAGTGCATCCACTTTCCATGCTAGTTTGTGAAATGTCCTTGTGCAAAAAATCTGTAACTGGTGGTTGAGGGGGGATGCAAATAGATCTATGTCCGGGCAGCCCCAGGCTTCCGTAATCATTTTGAATATTTGGGTGTCTAGCATCCACTCGTGTGGGTCTGACAGGTTCCTGCTCAGGCTGTCTGCCAGAATATTTTGTTTCCCTGGCAGAAACTGAGCTTGTAGATCCACTTTGCAAGCTAGAGCTGTGTTCCAAAGAGTCACGGCTTGTCTGCAAAGGGGGTAGGAGTGTGAACCCCCTTGCTTGTTTATGTACCACATAACTGTGGTGTTGTCTGTCCGAATCAGTAGTTGTCCTGGTTGTAGAAGATCCCTGAAAGCCAAGAGGGCATTCTGTACAGCTAACATCTCTTTTAAATTGATATGTATGTGCTTCTGATCCTCTGTCCAAAAACCTTGCAGACCTTTTCCCTGCAAGTGGGCTCCCCATGCGTAATCCGAGGCGTCCGTGGTTAACACTTGGCTGGCTGGAGGCAGACTGAAGGCTTTCCCTTTGTTGTGAAGACATGCCATGGTCCACCAATGGAAGTCCTTTTGTAGACAAGGCAAGACAGCAATTTGTGTGTCTAGACTGTGGCAATGCTGGGACCATACACTTTTTAGGTACCATTGTATTTTTCTCATATGTAGTCTTGCATTTGGTATGAGAAGGATGCAGGAGGCCATGTAACCCAAAGCCTGCAGGAATTTCCTTGCAGTTAGCTGAGTTATTGATGCCAAGGTTTTGAAAGTTGAAGCCAGCTGCAGTTGCTTTTCGGATGTCAGGAATGCCATCTGGGTTGTTGTGTTTAGAAGAGCACCCAGAAAAGTTATCTGTTGTGTGGGTGTCAAATTTGACTTTTTTATGTTCACAGTGAATCCCAGGTACTTGAGAAGATTTTGAACAAATTCCAGATGCTGGAGTAAGACATCCTTGCTGTCTGCTTGAATAAGGCAGTCGTCCAGATAAGGGTAAATTTGAATTCCCTTGAGTCTGCAATAAGCTACTACTGGTGCCAGGCACTTGGTGAAGACCCTGGGCGCAGTAGACAAGCCAAAGGGCAGCGCAGAGAATTGGTAATGTTTCGATCCGGCCTTGAACCTGAGGTATTTTCTGCACTCCTGTCTGATTGGGATGTGTAGGTAAGCCTCCTTTAAATCCAATGTCACCATCCATACATTTTTGATCAACACTGACAGGAGCTGCTGCAAAGTAAGCATCTTGAACTTTGGTATGTCCAGGAAATTGTTTAAGACTGACAGATCCAGGATGGGTCTCCATGAATTTTGCTTTCTGGGAACTAGAAAGAGCCTTGAGTAAAAACCTTGGCAGTTCTATGGCCCTCATAGCCATGAGGGATCCCACCTGGTTTCATGCCTCTGACCATTGATGTTTTGGAAAGTCTGGCCATCTGTTTGGTCTTGGCAAGGTATGAAAGTGGAATTTGTAACCTCTTGAAACTACATCCAGAACCCACTTGTCTTGGGTTATGTAAGTCCAATTTTGTTGAAAAAGAGAGAGTTTTCCTCCTAGAGGGGCTTCCAGGAGAGAAGTTCCTGGAGCCATGCAGGGGAAGTCATTGAGCCTGTTTTCTATAAGATTGAGGTCTGTCCTCTCCACCCCTGGGGGTGAAAGCACTCCACTGCCTAGGTCTGTAAGAGGTCTGTGCTTGGGCCCTCCCTCTGGAGCACCTGTATCTACCCCTCTGAGGCCTGTCCGAGCTGGGAAAGGACCAATTTTTAGTTGGCCAATTTCTGCTAAATCTTGGGGGCTGAACTTGTAAGAAATCCTTAACCGTTTGCATGGATTTTGCCTTATCTTCCATTTTCTTTATTACCTCTTCAGCCTTAGAGCCAAACAAAACATTATGCTGAACAGGTGCATCCAGTAACTTTGCTTTCACTTGATCAAGTAAGTTTTGTTCCTTTAACCAAGCATGCCTTCTAATGACTGTGCCAGAGGCAGCCGCCCTGCAAGAAGCCTCCAAGGCATCAAAACCACAGTGTAAACCATGCTTCCCCACTTGTTCAGTGGCATGCATCAAATCGTGTAATTCCTTATTATCTGCACATGCAGTAATGGTACCTAGCTTTTGTTTCATAACAGACAGTAGAAACTGCTGATATTTTAGCATATGAAATTGACAATTTAAAGCCCTAATAGATAAAGTAGCAGAAGTGTACACTTTTTTGCCCCATCTCTCCAAAGCTCTGGAATCCTTATCTGTCGGAATAGGGTTTTTAGCAGAAGCGGCCTTAACCCCCTTAGGACCCTGAGAAATGGTTTCTGGATCAGCAGTAGGATTTTTGTAAAGGAACTGGTGGGAGTCAGGGACCCTGTAATATCTGTCGGGCTTAGCAGGGGCTGGTGGAAAGGAGTCAGGAGTTAAATTAGCCTCAGAAAAGGCATCATCCACAATATCCAGAACAGGAGGAATAGCCAGGGGTCTATGTTGGGGAAGAAGAAGGAAATCCCTAAGCCTTCTCTTAGATTCCGAGTACTCCTGTCCTCCCCAGTGAAAATGTTCCCTCATGTCATGTAAAGTTTCCCCAAAAGAAAAATCCTCAGGGGGAGAAGCTGATGGAATGGATTCCTCAGCATCAGAATCCTCATAAGGAGGGAAAGAATATTCCTGTTCAGAGGAAGACACTGAAGAAATAGATGCTTGATCAGAAGATTCATAATCCAATTCTTGCCTTGGCCTTTTGTCTGGAGGGGGATGTGAACCCCTAATCATGGTTAGTAAGTCCTCCGGCATTTTAAGTAGCGGTTTCTGAGATTTGGGTCCCGGATCAGAAGAGGCCTGGGACTGGTGTCTTAGATTTAGATGGAGTCTTTGCCTTTATCAGAAGCTGTGTAGGCCTGAAAACCCCCTTGGAAGCCGGTACCTGCACAGCGGCTCTGGACCCATCCGAGGGAGCATTGTCCGAAGGTCCTGCAACTGGAGTGCTCAAAGGCCTAGTTGGCTCCTCGTGGGAGTCCGTTTCGGCAATCGGTTCTGAAATGGCCGACGTCAGGGGCTGCGAAAGCGCCTCACTGACGACAGCCGAACCTGTAGCTGGCTCTGCTTGTAAAACGTTGTCTGATTTGGACCTCGGAGGCCTGTCCTTATCCTTGCGTCGTTTGTGAACTCCGGTAGTCGGAAGCGTGTCTGACGACATTTTATAATTAAATCGCCTACCAAAGTAGTGAAAAGCAAAATCGTACCTACGCTTAATCGTACGCTGGTTAAATCTAGCACAAAACCGACAACTAGCTACATCGTGGTCAGGGCCTAAACAAGGAATACAGTAAGAATGGAAATCCTTATGAGGTATTTGCTTCCCACAAGAAATGCAATTATTAACTTTTTCTGACATCGGACTGGAGCAAGAAAAAGTTTCAACGGGGTACTTAGCTTTGAGAAGAAGAAGTAAGTCTTCGGACTGAAGCACGAAAAAATATCAGGAGTCAGTCGACCGGCACTTGCGAACTGCTTTCACCACACGGCAAGAAAGACTGGAGAACATGGCGTCGGCTGTCAGCTTTGTACTCCTAACGCTCTGACGTCAGGGAGCATGACTAACAGCCGACGCCGGACCCAGACTTTGGGTTTCTAGCCGACCGAGGACTGCCTGCCAGCAGGAAGAACCCTACAGTGATGACTGCAACAGTGAAACACGATGAACATCAAGAGAAGCAAGTTTATTCCAGTAATATGGGAATGTACAGATGCAGGTGTGAGATTCAAGATTCTGTATCTAGTTGTCTTCAGAATATTTTTCCTGGATGATCTAAGACATATTTGATGCACTACAGGCTAAAGAGGAAATAAAAAGTTTATCTAACAAAGACTGAGCAAGCAAGAAGAAAGGGGACTCTGCTTCTCATTCTTCTGTCAACAAATCTCATAGAGAGACTTTGCCAAGAAATCCTTTCCCAGTGTTCCAAAAGGAAACATTTGAAAGACAGAAAAAAGCACAGGAGTTCACTAGAAGAATCAGGAGTTTTTTGGATTTGAACCAGAGTATGGTGATGGGAGACGGAAGTCATCAGGAAGAAGACCAGCAGCTTTGAAATAAATAAATGGGATTCTACATTAAGTGACAATCACATTTGTGAAATCACTGCAACAAAAAGAGGCCGAGAAAGACTGGAATTTTTGCTGGGTCTAGGTACCCTGAATGCCCAAAAGGAAAGGAAAGAGAGGGTGACAAAAGAGACACCAAGATTTAAAAAAATGATCCCCAGCTTCTGGTGGATCTCAAGCACATGTCAGACCCTGGAAATAGGGCCCAAGAAGAGAAAGAAGAAACTACAACCAAAGTGACAGGAATGCAAGGGACAACTGGAAGGAAGCATGCCAAGATACCCTTTCAAATGTTACAAAAGCTAATGATAAGAGGCTTCAGGAAGCAAAAAACAACCCTCTCAACCCATGCTGACAAGATAAAAACCCTGTAGAAAACAGAAGTGAACACTGACTCTGGCTGGTAGAAATGGATGCTGCACAGGAAGAAGCAAAGGAAAAATTAACAGAACTAAAAGATAACCAAATCTAGCACCTTGGACTATCACCAGCACCAGAGAAAACCCATAAAACCATTTCTTCTTAAAAATGGAGGACAGAAAATGTGAGATGTAGTGGTTTACTAATAAAGTGAAAGAGTTATTTGCAGATGACCACAGGGTAGCAGTGATGAACTGAGCCATATAAATGGAGTCTAAGAGCACTCTGGTTAAGGAGAAGAGCAGTAAAGGACATTTTTCTACACTGCAAAATTTACGTATCTCCTGTGGTAAAAACAGTAAAAAATAGTAATATTTCTCTTATAGATTGAATATTTTCTTGGGAAAAATATATCTTAAGTCTAGTAATGATCCTCAGTTATTAGAAAACAAACAAGTATAACAAATGCCACTATAAATATGTAAATCACTGAGCAGGGGAGACCAGAAATTTATCATTAAGTAATGCTCAATAAACTTTGTGGTATATGAATGAATTTCTTCTGTTAATCTACTAAGAGCATGGTTATCCAAAACAGCACAAAGGGAGATTAATTAAATTGTAGCTTGATACTACATATACAAAGTACGATCAAGACATTTGATAAAAAGAAGTTTCTGGGGAATTAGAAGAGAGAAGGTGTCCAGATATTGCCCTGACATAAATGTAGTGCTCCCTCTAAGAAAGTGGAAAGGCAGTTGTCGATTTCAAATGAAAAATTAAAAAGGTTGACTACTAGAAAAATAACCCCCGAAGTGATCTATAGAAGTTTAATAAATGTAAGTGGAGGGAGGGAAAGAGGGTAAAGGAAAGAAATGATTGGGCTTCTATGGGAGACCTTAAGCTGTATGAAAAATACAGCCCATTACAGTATCAGAGATTAGAGGACATTTTAAGCAGGTGAGGAAGTTTGTTGACAGACATGATACTGATACTATAACACAGGATTTTTTTTAAGAAGGGGTCAGTTGAACTGTGAGTTATACCTGGAGAAAGAATATATAGGGTTCTCATTAAGGTGATATGCAATGCCAGCAAAACAATTGTCTAAACAGAAGAGTTACTGAAAAACATCCAACTATCATGCTGTCAAAAGGAAAGGTAAATACACAGACATTCATTCAAGTGTTAGATGAATAACTGCATTTTAGGCTAGCTTTGCAGGTGGGGAAAGTGAAGCATTATAATTTAGATTAATATGATTGCTATAAGCTTAATCAGAGCAGTAGCTCACACAATAAGAAAGGAAGATGAAGACTGGAGTTGTATATAGTTAGTGTTGCAGCAAGTTTGAATTTCAAATTTTTTTTGTTACAGGTAATAAAGTGTTTAGGTTAGTTAAGCTGCAGGAAAAAGGTTAATGTTGCTAATAGCACTTAAAATATTTTTTAAAAGGGAAACAGAACAAGAAGAATTATAGCAAGTTATTGTTTGGAACAATCTGTAGGACAGCGGGGATGATACAGGAGGAAAGAAAAAGAAAAACAGAGAGTGTTTATAGTTCAGGACTATAAAAAAAGGTGCTTTGAATCCTAATATGGAATGTTAATGGCCCTAAAGAAAGACAAAAATACAGAGTCGTTATGTACATAAAGCAGGCAAGTCATCAAATAGTAACTTTATGAGAAACACATTTGAGTAAAAGTGAGCATGAGAAGTTAATAAAGGGAAGTTTTAGAGAAGGATGCTAAACAAGACGGCAAGAAGGCAGAATAAGGGAATCTATAATTGTAATACTGAGAGGCCTTCCAAGAATAATAAAAGAATAACTGAAGAATGAACAGGGAAAATTTGTTATGCTTAAAAAACAATGGATGGTTAGGCTGGAAAATCTCTTTATAGGGGATACGCATTCTATCTAGCACCACATTTAGGCGAGTGATAAATATTTTAGCGACTATGTTAATCTTTCAGCAGGGACTGGGGTTACTAGTGGGGGACAGGAACACAGTGACTCAAATTTAGAATGTGAGTGGAGGTACCCAGAGAGGGTGATCTCCTCAGAAGGATGTTTTTTGAGGGCCTATATTACAGGTTTTGGCTATCAGGATATGGTTAATGATAAGGACCCTGTAAGATTATTTACATTTTACTCTACAAGCCACAATAACTTGTCTAGAATAATAGGGTATATGAGACCAAACAGCACACGTATCTACTGAGGGAAATGTTTGCTTACCTGAAGACTTTTCCCAATCACTCGCAGACATCTATTAAGTTAGAGTCCTTCAGGAAACAATGTAAATAATGATCATTTGTGGTTGCCAGCATAATAGCAAAAACATGACAATCTGAAAAGGGATGTCCTCAAGAAATTTAAAAAAAACTACTTAAGACACTATGGAGGAGAAGGATGCACAATCACTGGGAAGAATTTAAGGTAAGAGATAGATTAATATGAAAATCAGACAGGAAACGATGGTTTCAGAATGAATATTCTAAGAAGGCTCAGACAGATTAAAGGAAGTGCA
Source organism: Protopterus annectens (assembly GCF_019279795.1). NCBI lineage: Eukaryota > Metazoa > Chordata > Ceratodontiformes > Protopteridae > Protopterus > Protopterus annectens. Next base: position 902,318,660 of record NC_056727.1, on the reverse strand, counting down.
AGACAATGCTGACTTAAGTGAAGAAAAACAAGGTAAAAGTACTACAGAAAGAGTTACTGGGGTAATATACTAGAATCCATAGATAGACATCAGTTGCAATTAAACAATTGTTTTTGTTACATTAAGCTTAAATCACAGAGATATTTAGCCCAATGTCTGAGACCACAAACAGTAGAGAGTGATAACTCAAATAAAAGATCACAAAACCGGGAGAAAGGTAAAAGAATCGGTGTCAACAGGTCAGATTTTCACTCAATACAACAGTGAACTATATATATATGTCTGAAAATTCAGAAGGGAGTTGCAAACATGCAAGAGGTTTTTTTTTCAAAAGGCTTGGGAGCCAGCGTGTAAGTGGACCAACCAAGAGCTCAGATCACTGGACACAAAAGATCGAGAAGCAAATGAAAAATCATGACACAGGTAAATCCCCATGGCTAGACATATTCCCATTGAAGTTATGGAGAGAGAGGAAGGAAAAAATAATTTGCATTTCACACAATTTGTTCAACTACACTTTTGAAAAAAGGACTCCTGATTCTTGGAAAACAGCCTTAATACTGGCCATTTTAAAAGAGGGAAAAGACCCACTTCATATGGCCTAAAATCACCCTATACCAGTATTAAATCAAGATTACATTTTTTTTAGCTATTCTAGTGAAAAGATTTTAACAAGCATTATTAATCTAGACCAGAGTGGTTTTGTTATAGGAAGACAGACACTCAATAATATTCTGAAAAGACATTAGCTACATCAGGAGATAAAATGTTAATAAGTATGGATGCAGAAAAAGCATTCAATCATGCCAGGTGGGATAATTTGTGGCAAACAATGAGATGGATGGTTCTCCCTCAAGAATTTGCAGATTTAATAAGAGACATTCAGGGAGACTCTAAAGTGAGGCTCAATCTGAATGGGAAATTAACCCTGGAATTTGGAGTTACTAGGGTCACCAGATAAGGTTGCCCTCTTTTGCCCTTGTATACCATATACCTTCAACCACCTGCTCAAAAGATATGACTAGCAATAGTAAGGGGAGGAAGATGGGAACTATAGAGAAGATTGCATTATTTGCTGGCAATATGTTAACTTATTTGAACCATCATAGACTAAGACATACCCACATTATTTCAATTACTTAGAAGTTTTGCAGAAATCTCAGGTTACAAAGTGAACAAGGGCAAGACAAAGGCCATTTGTGTGAATTACTATCCCAATCATGGCTTCATCCAGAGGTACAAGTGGGTATGAGGACACTATAGCATGAAAACCTTGGGGATATGGATAGTGTGATTCTCAAAGGACTTTCCAAGAGAGCCATGGAAAGAGACTGAGAGTATGATCGTTGAAATGTTAAACAGCTGAAAGCTGATGGCAATGAATACAGACAATAAAATCCAAACTACTAAAATGTTTATGCTCACCTTAATATTGTATACTGGACAAACTTTTAAATATGATCCGAGAAGGCAATTTTGGGCAAAACTAAAAAAAGGAAATATTGGAATTTACCAGGGAGGGGAAAACTCCTAGAGTAAGTTGAGGCAGCAGAGGAGAGAGAGATTAAGGCCCCCAAACTTGCAGGAATATTTCAAAGCTTCTCAACTGAGATTAGTTTAATCTAAATGTGTTATAGTACAAAATGGAAAATGAGGTTGCTTGAGCAAGCAGGTAATAGGGAGGATGTCCTAAAACTTCTGGTTACAGGTTTTATCAAAAAAGCAATACAATAAGCCCATGTGGATGATATAGCAGTGAGTACTGAATACTATGAAAGCAAAGAAATGTTAATTGTTCTGTATTTTTTAAGTGTGCCCTACTGGGTTGGGACACCACAATTTACCAACAGATACTACAATACCATGAAAATGGTGGGCTACAGATGACTGGATACTGTTTTGAGAGGAATTAAAACAGAGAGAATGGCAATTAGAATGGCTGGAACTCCAGCAAAGATTTGACCAGAGGACAGAGATATCCTGTGGTACATGGGACTTACTAAAATATTAGAGAAATATGAAAGGAGAGTTCAGGTAAGAAATAAGCAAAGACAAGAACTAATTGAGCTATTAATATGAATAAGACAACCAGAAGCAAGTAACAGATGACTGGTAAGTAGATTTATAAGCCTTTGAACAACGGAAATAAAATTTTGATAGAAAAACAGATTCATTAATGGCAGGATTTGACAGCCAAATATAATAGTAGAGAACTGGCTGGAAATGTCTAGAATACCAAAATTAATATCAAGATCAAGAAGATTCAAAATATTTGGATGGAAGTGTTTGCATAAATATTTCTATACACCAGATAGATTGTATAAAATGTTTTGTGGGAGGGTCTCAAAACTGTTTGGAGAGGTACATTGAGGCACAAAAGGAAATGGCAACATATTTTTTGTGATGCTCAATATTAATGATATACAGAAAAAGTCTACAAACTCACTAAATAAGTTGTTAGGATACCACTGGCAAATCGATGAAAGCCACTATTATTTGAGAGGTCCAGAAATACTGCAAGAGGATCCATTTGTTAAGGTGTTGATATCTCTAATACTATTAGCTGCAAAAAGGAGATAACAAAGAACTGGAAATTTTCAAAAGAGCTAACACAAGAGGACGTGTCACGGTTAATGAGTTTGTTAACAGAATTAGAAATAAAAAGTGGAGAGAATAAGATAGGAAGTAAGGATATGAATAAAGAGAAGTGGAAATTGTGTGACCAGTTGAAGGGGAGAAAAGCCTTACAGGGACTTTATGAAGGGAAACAGGAAATAAATATGAGGACTAAATTTAGGGAAGACCATGAAATTCTTGTTAAGGTAGGTGTTAAGCTAGACATATTTTTTGTAGTGTAAAATAATTTTATATGGTGTTAAAACCTGTTTAGATTGAAAGAGTCTGTCTCAACTTTTTAAACCCTGGATTGTGGTAGCTTAGTGCACTCTTGAAACTTATGGAGATTGAAGGACTTTATTTCTATGATAAATGAAGAAAAAGGCTTGATCAGCTTCTAATAACTTCTTGTTAGAAAAGGCTTGATCAACTTCTAACAACTTCCTATCTACTTTTATACCGTCACTTCCATCCCTAAATTCCTTCAATACCCATCCTATAATCCCCATATACTCTTTCTACAATGCAATACCTTGTCATTACCGTTTCACTCCTCTTTTCTCTAACAACTCTATTCTCATATCACTTTCACCTTCCTTCTCCACAGCTTTGCTCTCCTACCTCCTATACCTTTGATACTCATTCTACACCATCCTTCTATAATATCACTCCAGCCCTATTTAACCTCCCCAATCAATGTCTTTGCAAGCTAACCTGACTGCATATACTCCCCTCCTACCTACAAATCTAATCCCAAACTATACAAACTACATCTATGTTCCATCCTACTCTCTCTACACACCAAGAACTTACTTATATCTGGCGACATCCACCCTAACCCAGGCCCCACTCCCTCTCCTCCTAAGCACCAACCATCATCATCCTCTACCTCCCCATCTTCTCCTACAACCTCTCTCCATCATCATTCTCTTACAATGAACTCAACCATATCTAAACACCCAGCCATATACTTTCTAAATATTCAAAGCCTAACCAATAAAATCACTGAATTCCATGCCTGGATAACCCACACCCCCCTCACATCCTTTGCTTATCAGAAAATTGGCTTAAGCCACACATCTCTAAAAATGAAATTCTCCCACCAGGCTGTAACAGCTACCGCTCAGATTCCCAAAAAAAGGTGGTGGTGTAGCCATCCTTCACTAGCCTCAACATCTCCCCCTTCCCCACACCCATCCCTGACTTTCACCCAGCTGAACTCATCGTCTTAAACTGCCACTTAAACCTACAAAAAAAATAGCTTTTGCCTCTATTTATATCCTGCCTGGGAACAACCTGCCCACCCTAGAGAAAATCCTGTCCTGGTTCTTCCACAATATACCCTATGAAACCCTCATCTTAGATGTCAACCTAGACTGGCTCAAACTCAAAATTAACTCCCCACAAATCAGCATAAATCTGCATGGTTACCATCAATTAATAACTTTCCCGACTCGACTCCGCAAAAATTTTACTTCTGGCTCTATAATTGACTGGATACTCACCAACTCCCCTAACCTTTATCATAACCCTACTACTTTACCAGACCAACTTAGTGACCACCTACCCACCTCTGTCCTTAGACGCACCTCCCAACCTGCCAAATCTAACCTCTATAGAGACTGTCGCAAACTTTCAAACTTAAATATAACTCAATTTAACTCTATTCTATCTTCCACTGACTGGTCTTTCCTTAAACACATCTCTCTAAATGACGCAGTAAATAGTTTCAATAGCATCTTCCGGAATACCCTGAACTCCATTGCTCCCTCCAGAAAAATTAGAATAAAACCCAATTATGCTCCCTGGATTTCCAAAGAAACTAAATCCCTTATGCTCCAGAAAGATAAAGCTTGGAAATCCTGGACCAAACTAAGGAATTACCCTCACTTCATAACTACATACATCTCAGAAATCTTACTAAGAAACAAATCAATGCTGATAAAAAGTCCTTCTTTACCTCTGCTCAACTAAATAACAAATCCAACCCTTGCATGTTCTGGTCGACCATTAATAAAATTCTTTCTCCAGACTACCCTTCAAACCCTTCCCCCTACCCAAATACATCCCTCTGGAAACAGCTACCCTACTTAAACACTTTATTGACACTATTCAGGCACTCTTACCAACCAATGATAGCACTACTCCTCAGCCTACCCCTCCCAACCAACTAACTCTAATACTTTCTCCTTACACCCTGTTCCTACTTTCCTACATCTGATCTCCTCTTCTTAAGCTCAAGCCCTGCTCTCCTTCCACTGATATTCTACCTCCTACCTTCCTCAAACTGGCTACTGATTCAATAACTTACCCAGTGTCTATACTAATCAGTAGGTCCATTCAGGAATCCACTGTATCTACCCTTTGGAAATCCTTTTTCACTATACCTCTACACAAAGGTGGTAACTCCACAGATCCATCTAATTATCGGCCCATAGCTATCCTATCCCCCCTCTCTAAAATTCTTGAAAAATGCATCCACTCACAATTTCTAAAACATCTCCTTCACCACAACCTTCTAACAAAGCGTTTGACACTGTCTCCCATCCCCTACTGTTACCTAAACTTGCAAGTTTCAATCTATCTTCCTCTTCTGTTAAATGGCTCTCTTCCTCTTCTCCGTTCTTACCTGTCCCAACTGGAGTTCCCCAAGGCGCTATCCTTGGCTCCCTCCTTTTCAATATTTTCACCAATGACATCCGCACATCTTGTAAACAATCTTCCCTCATACAATATGCTGACGATTCCACTCTCATCTCCATGTCAGACAACATCTCTGAATTCCATGCACTCACTCAACACACCTTTTTATCTACTGAACAGTGGCTAACCAGTAACCTACTCATCCTCAACCCTAAAAAGACCAAACTATTACTATTTCTCCTCCGCTCTCTTTCTCACCACAAATCCTCCTTTTCTGTTACTTCCTCTAATAACACAACTATTAAACCTGAAGCTCACACAAGACTCACTGGAGTCATCATCAGTGATGAACTAAAATTTAATATGCACCTTCTCCAATGTATAAAATAAAAAAAAAAACAGAAACTAAGTTTACTATATTGTAACAAAAAACTTCTAACTCCAAATGCTAGACTCTCCCTTGCACAAGTTCTCCTCCTCCCCTTCCTTCCTTATGCTGCCACTGTGTTCATCAGCATTCAAACTGCAACCTTTAACAAACTCCAACAAACTTGCCATAAGATAGCCAGATTCATCAAAAACTCTACTTACAATACTCATCACTGCCTAGCCCTTGCATCCCTCCACTGGCTTGAATTCCACAAATTTATTGTTGCAATCACAACTTCAAATGCTGCACTTCATTTTCTACAAACCTTCATCTTGCCCCACTCTCTCTTCCTTAATCTCTATGTATACACCTTCTCGCACTCTCCGTACATCTAATCAGCAACTTCTACACACCTACCAACCTAAGAAAGCAGTTGGCAAACTCTTATATAAACACTCCATCAGTAAAATTTGGAACTAACTTCCTAGAGACATATGTTCCACCATTCACCCATCCCACTTTAAAGAAAACCTTAAACTTCATCTGCTTAACACCAAAATCTGTCCTTATCAAGCCCCAACTTAACTCCTCTCTTCCCTATTGGGAACCGTGTCTGTAACCCCATTCTGATGGACATAACTCTTGCTGTAAATTTGTAAATAAATCTCTACCCTGTAAACTTAGGATAGATGGGAGGGTGGACTAATGGTTAAGGTGTTTGCCTTACAAACACAAGGTGCAGGGTTCGAGTCTCACAAGGGATACTTGGCTAGGCTTAAAATGGCTTGCAAGGAAAGTTAGCTTAGTACTAATCTATGAACCTATGAACCTATTTTGCTGCTGAATTCCAATTATTATTGTATAATCAATATCTCATCATACTATGAATGTATATAGTGTCATTTTTCTGTAAACTGTATGTTTCTTGGAGCTTTTCTCCTCGGGTCTCCACTGAAAACAGGCCACAAGCCTAGCTGGACTAACTCAGGAAAACTGCGACCCCCAGTGGAAAGGAAGGCATGTTCATCCAGAAAAAGGAAAGAAGGAAGAGAAGGAGAGGAACCTCTCGACCAGTACAAAAATACCACTCATGCAAAAGGAATGGAAAAGGGGGCAGGAGGGAGTGAACACTGCAACAGTGAAAATAAGGACATTTACTGTTATGGTAAGATTTTACACAACTGTACTATGTCCTTTCATATCACTGTTGCAGTATTCATCACCTCTAGGAGGGTACAAAAGGTACAGTGAAGGCAAAGAGGAGCCCTCCCCAAACCCATACAGGATAGCCTTGGCAAAACCTGCCTTGGCCCTGGGAATGACATCCAATTTGTAATGTTTTGTGAAGGTGTGAACTGAAGACCAAGAAGCAGCTTCAGGGATAGAGTTGGTGTCCGAACCTTCGAAGAAAGCCCCAGAGGAAGCCACTGCTCTAGTAGAATTAGCCCTCATGAAAGCCGACAACTGCTTACCAGGCAAAGAATAACAAAAAGAAATGGCCTTGGAAATCCAGGAGGAGATGGTTTGCTTACAAACTGCCAAATCCAAAGTCCAAGTATGAAAAGAAACAAAAAGCTGATTAGATTTACAAAAGACCTTTGTTTTGTCTAAATAATACCTGAGGTGTCTATGCAAATCCAAAGTATGAAGAAAGTACAGTTGTGTACACTTACCATAAATGTAAATGTTCGACTGTATTCACTGTTGCAGTCACCACCTGTGGGTTATCCCTGCTATGGTAGCCCTTGGCCGGCTTGAATACCAGAGTCCATGTTTTTCTGCATCAGCTGCTGTCGCCTGTAGACTGACGTCAGGTCATTAGTGCTATAAAGCAAGGCAACTGACGCCATTACATCATTTTTTTTTTTTTTGCTCTAACCATTCGGAAGCTCCAGGAAATATGGCAAAGTGGTCCTGGTGGTTAACAACCATCCCAAGAAGCTTATGTCTCCCTAATGAAAGAGGATACAAGGGGGAAGGAGGGAGGGAAACCAGGATTGCAACAGTGAGTACACTCGAACATCTATAACTGTACACAACTACACTATGTTCTTCGTGTTTCACTGTTGCAGTCATCACCTGTGGGAAGATTCCCAAAGCTGAAGAGAGGGGTGGCAGGATTAGTTAGAGATCTAGGCATGGGTAAAGAGGCACTGCAGTACTGCAGAGGCAAACCCTGCCCTAGCCTTAGAGAAGAGAGGAAGGTGGTAATGCTTTGTAAAGGTATGGACCAAGGTCCAGGTGGCAGCTTCCAAGATGTCCATGCTGGGAACTCCTTTGAGGAATGCTGTGGAAGTGGACGCTGCCCTAGTGGAATGGGTATGAATACACTTAGGGGGAGGTTCCCATGAAATCTGTAGCAGAAATGGATACAGTGTGATATCCATTTAGAGACAATCTGCTTGGAAATAGGCTTCGCCCCTCTGCCCCTAGGGCAAAATTGAGAAGAAGTTGGTTCATTTTTCGGAAGGGTTTAGTACAGTCCAGGTAGTATCTGAGCTGCCTGTGCACGTCCAGGGAATGCAGAATTATTTCCCCCCTGTTTTGAGGGTTAGGGAAGAAGGTAGGCAGATGAATGGCCTGGTGAGAGTCACATTAGATATCACCTTGAACATAAAGGAGTGGTTAGTCCTAAGGGAAACCCTGTCTGCATGGAAAATGATGAAGGGCTCAATGGCCTGAAATTCAGAAACTCTTCTGGCTGAGGTAACAGCTAGCAAAAAAGCAGTCTTCCAGGACAGGAATTTTAGTTCTGCTGAAGCAGCAGGTTCAAAGGGTGGTAAGGTTAGTTTTTTCAAAACATAATTAAGATTCCCAGGCTGCCGTGGGAGGCCTTCTGGGAGATCTGATATTAGAAACTTAGAATTGCTTAATCAAAGGGAGAGAGACCACGGGCTGGTCTGTATTAAACTGAGCTGAAATGGCTGAGGCGTGGATTTTAACAGAAGAGAAGGAGAGGCCACTATTAAGTAATTCCGCTAGATAGTCCAGGATGAGAGGGACAGAAGGTTGTGAGGAATTGGCCTCTCTGGACTGGCATCAGGAGCAGAATCTTCTACAATTCCCTGCATAAGATCTTCTAGTGCTGGGCCTTCTGGCCTCTGTGATAATGTCTAAGATCTGCTTGCTTAGCAGGAGCCCTTCCCTTACATTGGGAGTATCAGCCATGCTGATAGCTTGAGAGTCTGCAAATCTGAGTGCAGCATCCCCCCCCACTTGAGTCAAGAGGTTTGGGATCTGGGGAAGCTGTCTGGGAGGATGTGATGTCAGGCTGCGCAGTAAGGGGTACCAATGTTTCCTGGGCCAATCTGGAGCAATGAGGATGGCCTTGGGCCCCTCCTCCCTTATCTTGATGAGTACCTTGGAAATAAGAGGCAGAGGGGGAAAGCATACACAAACAGGGAGTTCCAAGGGAAGGTCAAGGCATCCACCTTCCATGCCAGGTGGTGATATTCCTTGGTGCAAAATTTCTTTAGCTGATGGTTAAGATGCGAAGCAAAGAGATACACCTCCGAATTTCCCTACACTTGAATGACTTGCACAAAGATCTTTTTGTGGAGCTGCCATTCATGGGGGTCTTTTAAGTGTCTGCTTAAGTGGTCTGCCAGGGTGTTGTTGATCCTTGGTAGGTATTCAACTATTAGGTGTAATCCCATGGAGGAGGCAGTCAGCCAGAGGTTCATGGCTAACCTGCACAAAGGGTAAGATTGTGTCCCTCCCTGTTTGTTGATGTACCACATTACTGTGGTGTTGTCTGTTTTGATAAGGAAAACACCTGGCCTGAGATGGGCCTGGAAGGATGTCAGAGCCTTTTGCACTGCAATCATTTCCTTCTGGTTGATATGCAAGGGAAAGCGTTGGGCATCCCAAAGACCATATGTGCACCTGCCTGCTAGGTTGGCGCCCCAAGCGATGTCTGAGGCATCGGTGGTGATGGTCTGCCTGGTGGGGCAATGGATGAAGGGAAGACCCTGGTTCCTGGCACAGGCTCCTGCCCACCAGAGCATCTTGGCCCTTATACAGGGGATCATGGGGAGAGAGTTCTCCAGAGGCTGTGGGTGTTGGCACCAAAGGTTCCTTAGATACCACTGACGTTCCTCATGTGTAGCCTGGCCAGAGGAATCAGAAGGATGCAAGAAGCCAAAGCTTGCAGGAACTTCCTTGCTTTGAGGTGACGTTTGGAGGCCAGCTGGGTAAAGTAGAGAGGCAGGGAGCTCTGCTTTTCTGGGGGTAGGACGGCCATTTGGGATGCTGTGTCCATCACAGCTTCAAGAAAATGATCCTCCTGGAGGGAGTCTGCTTTGATTTCTTCTCATTAATGGTGAACCCCAAGGAAGTTACGAGGGTTTTATCACAGTGTAGGTGCTGGAGCAGCTTTACTTTGCTCTCTGCCTGAATGAGACAGTTGTCCAGATAAGGATAAATCTGTATATTTTTCTGTCTGCAAAATGCTATGGACAAGGCCAAACATTTCTTGAAAACCATGGGAGCAGTAAATAAACCAAAGGGTATAGTAGAGAACTGAAAGTGCTGTGAGCCTGCTCTGAAATGCAAGAATTTCCTGCAGGACTCCCTTATGGGGATATGGAGGTATGCATTAGGTCCAGGGTCACTAACCAGACATTTTTTGTCAGCATAGGCAGCAGCTTCTGCAGGGTTAGCATTTTGAATTTGGGGACCACAGGGATGTGTTCAGCATGGACAGATCCAGGATGGAGCACCAACTGCCCTTTTTTCTGGGAACACGGAAAAGCCTGGAATAAAAGCCTTTGCCTGCTTGATCTGCTGGGACAGGTTCTACTGCCTGCTGGGCTGTGAGAATTTGGACTTGTTTTAATGACTCTGCCCACTGATTGGGAGGTAAGTCTGGGTACCCTGTGGGAATTGGGAGTTCATTGAAAGTGAATCTGTATCCCTGGAAAATGATCTTTAAGACCCATTGGTCCTTGGTTACAGACTGCCAACTTTCTTTGCAGAGGGACAGCCTTCTTCCAAGATTATGGGTGAAAGGAGGGCAGAGGGGGGTAGGGAGTCATTGAGAGTTTTGCCATAGAGGGATGGCTTAGAACTCCCTGCCCTAGGGGTGGATGTGGTCCACTGTTTGGTTCTCTGTTGCCCCTGCTGTAAGGACCTGGGTGGCCTGTCCCTGCAGGGCTTAGCTTGCCCCTGTCTGCTGGGAGCAGGAAAGGACCAGTGCTTAGAAGGAAAGTTCCTGCTGAATCTAGGAGGTTGAACCTGAAACAAATCTTTTACTGTTTGCATAGATTTTGCTTTGTCTTCCATTTTCTAAGCACCTCTTCTGCTTTTTCTCCAAACAAGCGGTCTTTGTCCAAAGGTGCATCAATTAATTTATACTTGACATGATCAGGCAGAGGCTGTTCCTTCAACCATGCATGTCTCCGAATGACAAATCCAGCCACTGCTGCCCTGCTACAGGCTTCTAGTGCATCACATCCACAGTGTAAATAGTGCCTAGCCACTTGACAAGCAGAGTGTAGTAAATCTGCTAACTCATTAGAATTGGCACAGTCAGTCAGGAAAAGTAGAAATCATTTGCTTTAATAGTTTCCTGCTGTTTGTTGCAAAAAAAAAAAAAATTATCCTTGTTTCCCGTCTTTCCTAACCTAGAGTAGTCCAAATACAGGCTTTGCTGTATTCTGGACTTTTGGAAAGTTCCTGTGTTGCCATTTCCTTTCTTGGATTAAGGGAGGCTTCTTTGTTCACCAGTGGCAGTGGGGAGCTTAGAGCAGCCTATCTATCCCTGGAGGAGTGTTCCCAGCACAAGAATCAGGTAGTCTATTGGCCATTTTGGGCCACTTTCTAGCTCTTTCAAATCCCCCTGTATAAAACCCGCTTTGGCGAGGTTTTTGCGCTTGTTACTACTCAGCCAAGCTCCTCGTGGTCCTGCAGAGTTGTGCTAGCAGCAGAGAGGCTAAAAGAGCGACTGCTAACCTGATAAAAGTGTTTTTTCCTGCTACTACCTGGGCGACTGTCCCATCTAGCTAAACTGCAAATATTTCTGCTTCTTGAACTGTTTTAAACTGTCTAAAGTTGTTTTTGCACCTGCACTTTTAAAGTTTGTCCTGTTTGTTGCATTTACTTGTTGAGGCTACACACTCAAGTGCTAGCCTGTGTAACATATTTATTGCAATTTCCTGCTGTTTGTTGCAAAAAAGAAAAAAAAAAGTTATCCTTGTTTCCCATCTTTCCTGACCTAGAGTAGTCCAAATATAGGCTTTGCTGTATTCTGGACTTTTGGAAAGTTCCTGTGTTGCCATTTCCTTTCTTGGATAGAGGGAGGCTTCTTTGTTCACCAGTGGCAGTGGGGAGCTTGGAGCAGCCTATCTGTCCCTGGAGGAGTGTTCCCAGCACAGGAATCTGGTAGTCTGTTGGCTGTTTTGGGCCAATTTCTAGCTCTTTCAAGTCCGCCTGTATAAAACCCGCTGTAGCGCGGCTTTGCGTGATTTTGTGCATAGCGTGGCATCGAGCAGCGCCGCTTATTTGGGTTTGAGCCTTGGAACTGATCTAGTTCTCATAATAAACACCCTATTCCTACGCTAAAGCCTAGCACTTGCTCACTAAAGCAATTATATAAGTCAGCACTAAAAATTAAAAGCACTACACCCTCACAAACTCCCCTTGAGTAACTTGTTCCCCATTGGCCCTTTTTTCAATTATAAAGGAATTCCCAATACTATTCTAGCATGTCCAAAGGTCAGTTGTCAATCTCCTCTCCGGTCCAGCTGGTGAACCTGGGAATCTTGAGGCAATGTTACAACTGCCTAATGCACACAGACAACCCTCTCCTCCTCCCAACAAATTCCAACACATGTGAGAGATGCAACCATATAGCCAAACTGGAGGCTAAGCTCTCTCAACTCAGTACTGGCGTAACCAGTCAGGAGGAGAAGGAAACCACACTCACTACAATTTCAGTCTCACATAGACCTACCACGACAGCAAACCAAACACATAATCACACAAAAACATACTTGGAGGCTCTAAATAAAAATCTGCCTAAGCAGCAGAGACCTCCAAAGCAGACACCCAAGCAACCGCTACCCCAAAACAAAACAAGTACAACACATAGCTCACAAAGCCAGTGTGCCGAACAATCACAGCCCTTAAGGCTAAACAACACACCTGATACACTTGTAATAGGTGACTCTATCATCAGGCACACTGACGTCCCGCTCACCAGGCTGAACAAGGAGAAGGTCACGGTGAGCTGCCTATCGGGCGCTAGGATCCGCCACATAACACAAGCACTCAGGTCACTCCAAGGCAAGTACAAATATAACTCAGTCATTGTCCATGCTGGTGTGAATGACCTGAGACGTACCTCCCTGGACTACATGAAAAGAGACATAGAGGAGCTCTCTGAGCATGTAGCCCAGGCCGGTATGACCCTGACCTTGAGTAGCATCTTACCCTCACCAAGAATGATGCCACAGTATGAAGACAAGATTATCAATTTCAACAATTGGCTTAAGTATTGGTGTCATTCAAAGGGGATCCAATGCCTGTCAGCCTGGGATGACATGCTCGACAAGCCACGATGCTTCGCTAGGGACGGCTTGCACCTGTCACCCCTGGGCTTTCGGATATTGGCAAAGGCTCTTGCTACCCCCACAGTGCCTTTTTTAGGTAAGGCTCAAAAGACAAACCCACCTCCATTGGTATCACAAGGGATAAGAAACTAAGAGTAATGCTACTCAATGCCAGAAGTCTAAACCTCAAGATGCGCGCACTCGAAACTCTCCTTAGCATGGAAAACATCGATATCTGTGCAGTAACAGAAACCTGGTTCAAGGCTCTCGAGAGCACCCCAGCACTACCAGGTTATACCTCATACCATGCTTTTCGGCCCCAAAACTTGGACCGAACCACAAAAGGAGGGGGAGTATCAATATTCGTCAAAGATACCCACACCACCAGGTTGGTGGCACAGCACGAAGCATCAGAGACTATCCATGTGCAACTAACAGTGGGTAAAACTGCCTTCCAGTTTATAGCCTGCTACAGACCACCCTCCCAAACCCAGGAACCCCACTCGGCCTTCATGAGAACAGTGGAAAATATGAAGGTCTCTCCAAACACCATTATATTGGGTGACTTCAACTACCCAACCATAGACTGGGAGCATTACTCTAGCTCCAACACCCTAGCCCAAAGGTTCCTAGAATTTATAAACTCAAATGCTATGGAACAACTTGTTACCACTCCCACAAGAGGGGAAAACATACTGGACCTGATCATCACCAACATGGGGACTCTATGCTCCAGACCAGAAGTGTATCCCTCACTGGTAAGATCAGACCATAAACTAATCTCACTGGATATTCACATCCCGACCCCACCCCATGCCCAGAAAACCACAGTGAAAAACTTCTCTAAAGCAAATTTCACACTCCTCAAAACTGAGGTGGAATCCTTCAAAGCCCCCGGGCCTGAGGATAATACGGCCCAGACCACAAAATCCTTTATAAACGCATTCTATGAACACCTTCAGGAATGCATGGATCATGCAATCCCAAATAAAACCAAGACCCAATCCTCCAAAGGCAGACGTCCTGTCTGGTGGACCCCAGCCATAAACAAACTATACAATAGAAGGAGGAATCTACTACATGACAGAGCAAAATCCCAAAAAGGGAAGGCATCTCTGATCAGTATTAGCAAAAAACTACGGGAACTCATAAAATCGTCTAAGGCCAGCTTCGAGAGAAAAATTGCACAGGACACTAAGGATAATCACAAGGCTTTCTTTAGTTATGTTAGGAACCTGGGTGGGAATTCCCAGATATGCTCAGAATTAGTCCAAAATGACAAAAATACACGAACCCACAGACATTGCCAACATCCTAGCTGACAGGATCAGCGCAAACTTCGGCCCACCAAAAGGGCTAATATCTATCCCAGCAGAGTGCTGCCCCCCTGACATCTCAGATGCTCAGGTAAGAGCTGCCCTCTCCAAAGCAAGAAACACAGCATCAATGGGACCAGACGGTGTCCCGGGCTGCATCCTACATGAACTCCAAGAAGAGCTAAACCCAAACCTAAAAATAGAAGTTATGTTCTTACCATAACGTTCCATGTTAGTTGTCTTCTTCTCGCCTTCTTCTTGCTGGATAGGGTTCGGAGCCGACCTCGGCTCCGACTCGGCCACTCTAAAAGCTCGAGAGTTGGTTCCACCGGCTCGAGGCTCCCCTTATATCCCACAATGCTAGGCGAGAGTTACCTCAGATCTCGTTTGTAAGCTAGGCCCAGCCTATAATAGTAATAGAATAACTAGTAATAAAGTCCACCTCTATAAACAAGGGAGAAGAGAAGGGTGACCTACATCCTGATCCAGGAAATATGCACAGCAGAGCATATACCTAAAGTACAGAGGTGGTAGAAAGAGAGGTCACAATCAAAAACTCCTCTAGGTCTGTCCAGGCCAGGGGGAAGGAGGGTGGGACACAAGAAGAAGGCGAGAAGAAGACAACTAACATGGAACGTTATGGTAAGAACATAACTTCTATATGTTAAGTTGTCTATCTCGCCTTCATTCTTGCTGGATGGGACCGCGTCCCTAGCACCTTGTCCCGGGTGGCCTAACGGAACAGACTCTTGAGAACAGTGGAACCAAAGTTAGCTCTATGTCTAGAGGCTAAATCCAGCTTATAATGAGAAATGAAAGTGTGAGGAGTAGCCCAAGTAGCCGCTGCACAAATGGTGTCAATAGGCAGTCTATCTTGGAAAGCTATAGAAGTAGCCAAAGCTCTGGTAGAATGGGCTTTAGGTTTGCTAGGCAGCTTTTGGTGTCTAATTTCATAAACAAGGGAGATCAGAGATGTTAGCCATCTGGATAATGATACCTTTGAAACTGAAAGTCCCTTTCTGCCTTCTGCATAAGAGACGAACAGCTGGTCAGATTTTCTGAATTGTTTTGTTCTATCCAAATAGTACCTTAACTGACGATGAACATCTAGCCAATGCAATCTTTGTTCAGATCTGTTAGAATATTCTGGAAAAACACCGGAGGTCAATGCTTTGATTTAGGTTAGCCGAGGAGGCTATTTTTGGTAAGAAGGACGGATTGGTTCAGAAGATACTCTGTCCTTATGGAACAACAGATAAGGAGGTCGGCAGCTGAGTGCATGAAGTTCTGAAACTCTTCTAGCTGAAGTAATAGCTACTAGAAAGAGAGTCTTCCATGATAGTAACTTTAAAGAACAGGAAGCTGCAGGTTCGAAAGGAGAGAGAATTAAAGAACTGAGAACTAAATTTAGGTCCCAAGGAGGAGGAGGATTTCTTACTGGAGGTCTGAGTAGAAAAACTCCTTTCAAAAAAGCTTTGCAAAGCTTGTGGGACATGATGGCAGAATCTGAAATGCCCACATGAAAGTTAGAAATAGCTGCCAATTGAACTTTAAGAGTAGACGGAGATGAACCTGCATGGAAGAGTTCAGCTAGGAAATCAAGGACCATTTGGATGGAAGCAGTGAAAGGATCTATGTCCCTTCCTTGAGCCCAATAGGCGAAACGTTTCCACTTACTCAAATAAATCTTTCGAGTGGAAGATTTATGGGAAGCTATCAAAATATCTCTAACAGAGTGAGATATTTGAGGAAGCCTGGCTAAGGTTGGAATTGGAGGAACCAAGCAGTGAGGTTCAGGGAAGGAAGGGAGCGATGAAACTGACCCGACTGATGGATCAAAAGATCTGGAACTAGGTCCAGATGCCAAGGTCGCTCCAACAGAAACTGATGTAGAAAGGAGAACCAAACCTGTCGAGGCCAGTACGGAGCAATGAGGATCAATGAAGCCTTCTGAGCGATAGCTGTCTGTATCACTTGAGAGATTAGTGGGAAGGGAGGAAAAGCATACAGAAGTCCCCGGGGCCAAACCTGGACTAGAGCGTCTCTGCTGGGTTGGCCTGGTAACGGGAAAAGAGTGAAAAAATCTCTGCACTTGCTGTTTTGGGGAGTAGCAAAAAGGTCACAGCAAGGCTGGCCCCACTTGAGAAAAATTTCTCTCACAACAGAGTCTTTCAGAGACCACTCGTGAGGCATGAGGATAGCTCTGCTCAACTTGTCCGCGATTTGATTGGACTTCCCGGGGATGTGCGTTGCTATCAGAAAACGCTGAGAAGAAATCGCCCATTGCCACAGTCTGAGTGCTTCTCGACACAGGGGGTAGGACCTGGTTCCACCTTGTTTGTTGATATACCACACTACAGACATATTGTCCATCTGGATTGCTATCGTTCCCAAGGGAAGAGAGTCTTGAAGGGCTTGCAATGCTAAAAGCACTGCTCTCATCTCTAGAACATTTATGTGCAAGTGGCATTCGTCTGGTTGCCATGTGCCCTGGACAGTTCTGCCCTGATAATGCCCCCCACCCGATCAGGGAGGCGTCCGTTGTCAGAGTAGCAACTGGAAGGGAAGGAACAAAGGGTCTTCCCAATAAGAGCTGAGGGGAAGACATCCACCACAGAAGATGATTTCTGCATGATTGCGTGATCATAATGGTGTGAGACATTGGAAGTTGCTGGTACGACCATTGCGTGAAGAGCATCCATTGAAGGATTCTCATGTGGAATCTGGCTAATGGAAGCAGAGGTATGGCAGCCGCCATAATCCCCAACACTTTCAGAACTAGCCTGGCTTTGATTCTGTTGCTGCTGAAGAGGAGTGAGACTATTTTGTGTATGTCTGTTATTCTCTGATCTGTTAGTCTTGCAGACATGTTGACTGTGTCTAGATTTGCGCCTATGAAGGTAATAGTACGACAAGGCAACAAAACAGACTTTTCGAAATTTATTGAAATGCCTAAATTTCGACAAGTGCGAAAGGTGTAGTCCCTGGCCATTAGAAGAAGATGCTTGGTGGGAGCTGTGAGGAGCCAGTTGTCCAAATATGGAAACACCTGGAATCCTTGTCGTTTCAGGTGAGAAGCTACCACTGCCATGCATTTGGTAAACACCCGGGGGGCAGTGGTGAGACCAAAGGGCAGGGCCCTGAATTGAAAATGACTGGTTCCCAGCCTGAAGCGGAGGAATCTTCTGGAGCGTCTTTTCATTTTTATGTGATAGTATGCATCCTGAAGAGCTATAGAGCACATCCAGCTTCCCTTTCCCAAAAGGGGAAGGATGGACTGCAGCGTGACCATCCGAAATCTTTTCTTGACTGACTTGTTCAAGATACTGAGATCCAAAATTGGTCTCCAGTCCCCTGTTTTCTTTGGAACTAAAAAAAACCTGGAGTAGATTCCGGATCCTTGCTGGTCTGCTGGAACTGGCTGAATTGCTCTTTTTGCAAGCAGCTTTGAAATTTCCAAAGCTGCAAGATCCCTTTGAGCGGGTGGAACATCTGGAAGGGATTTTTTTGATTGGTTTGGAATGCGAAAGAAGGGAATGGAATAACCCTCGGAAATGATGGACTGTACCCATTTGTCTTGAGTCAGGGATAGCCAGGCTTTTGGGTACAGTGACAATCTTCCCGACTGCCTCAAGGTAGGCAGCCGGGCAACACCTCAGGGATGCTGAAAGGGCTTATCAGAGAAGACTTCACGATTGCCCTGGTTCTGCGGATGCCCCCTGCCTCTAGGGCGCGTCTACCATTGTTGTTCCCCTCTGCCTCTGGCGGGAACCAACTTTGTCGCCAGGCGAAGTCCCTTGAGATTGTTTACGGAACCACATTTTCCCACTTTTCTGGCCTTTGGGGTAAGGCCTAGAAGGAGTAGAAAACGGACTCCGACGGCAGAAAGAGTCTTGCCATCTGTCTTGCACCTAGTCAAGGTTTCTTTCACTTGAGGACCAAAAGAGATGATCCATCAAACGGGAATTAGTGAAAGACGCGTTTTAAAGGGGTCCGCAAAGTTGCATAACCGCATCCAGGCGTGCCTGCGTAAGGCCACACCTGTCCCTGCGGCCCTGCTCGCTCCATCAGCCGCATAAGAAAGGAGGCGCATGGAGGAGTTAGCTATGGAGTTCAGGGTAGCCAGCTGAGTGTTCATCTTGTCTTGAAAACCCACAGCTGTAGGATCCTTCAACATATCACTCGCTTCCTTGATCAAGTCCCTTTGAAGACGAGTAAAATGGCATAGGTAGTTCAGCTTAACGCATTGCAAAGGTCGCTGACGAGAACATCCGCTTCCGCACCTGTCCATAGACCTGGATTCCTTGTTAGGTGGATGGACAGGCACCGAAGGATCAGCTAGTTCCTTCTTGGTGGCAGCAGCTACCACCATAGCATCCACAGAAACACCTTTTGTGAGGAATTGCTTGTCGGTTGGTGCTGTTATAAATTTGGAGGGTCTCCTGGGGTAGGGTCCACTGAATCAGGAGCCGTCCAGACCTTCTGTGCAACCACCTGCATAAGGGGATCAAAGGGGGACACCCAGGAGGTGGAAGAGCGAGAGCCAACGCCTCAAGATACACAGATTCATCCTCCGAAGGGTTAAGGGCTGGCCAATTTCCCTCTGTTTCAGGATCTCTAGAATGTCTGCAAAGAGACATCTTCAGAAGGGGAACGGGGAACCCTCGAATCCTCTAAATCTGTGTCAGAGGTGACAGACTCAGGTGAGTCTAAGTGCTTCCTCTTACACTTTCTCTTCCTAGGGGGCTCCCCTGCCAATTCAGGAGAGGCCTCGGAAGAGGATGAGATCCCAACAGGGGATTCTTGAGGAGCTTGCTCTCTGCGGTCTGGGATGAGGGCGTGAGTCGACATAACCAAAGGCACCGAAGTGGGAGGGGTGGACAGAGCCGACTGTGGAGTCAAACAAGGTTCCAACACACTCTGCATGACCTCGAATGCACCCCTGTCAGGCAGAGCCAGAGGTCCCCGCTCCGAGAAGCTGAGAACCTCCCTCGGCACCGACAGGGATGGCTCGAGGCGATGTCGGAGCCGAACTCACCAGCCAAGCACCGAGAGGAGAGGGGTCGGACAAGGGTCCGATGCCACTCACCCCTCGAGCCGACGAGGGAAGCCCGGCCGAGATTCTTCAAAGGAAGAAATCGGGCCGACGACGGAGCCAAGACAAATGTATCGGCTTCGACGCTACCACAGTCTCGGTTCCGAGACGCCCCGGCTCCGAGCTCAAAGGAGTCGGAGGAGGAATATTAATTGGAACAAGCTGAGGCATCGACTGATGAGTCGGACTCTGGAGCATTTGGGCCAGTGCCTCGGACTTCAAAAGTCTACTCACTACCCTCTGGAGGTCGTGATCTGATAGCCTCGATGACCTGGAGGAGTGAGATCTATGGCTCCGTTCAGACAGCAGGGGAGATGCTGGAGCCGAATGAACGGAGCCAAGGGACGGTGACCTCGATCTCTTTCTAGATGTCGGCTCCGACGGTATGATCGGAGCCGACCCATGACTCAAATGCCTCGGCTCCGGCCGGAGCCGAGGAAACCACTGAAACAGCAGTCAGAGACTCATTGGCTCCAGCCGGAGCCGATGAAGCAGTAGGCTTCAAAGCCTTAGGCCTCGACTCTGAAGCTGGAGCCGAGGTCCTAGAAGCCTTAGAAGGTTTCCCTGAAGACACAGGAAGGGAACCTTCAGGCTTAATTAAGCCCCTCAAAATGAGCTTATTTTTTCTCTCCTGCAGGACTCTAGGGCTGAAGCCATGACATACAGCACAAGAGTCATGCAGGTGTAAAGGTCCCAGGCAGTACACACAAGAAGTGTGACCGTCTGTCAGAGACATTTTCTGACAGCACGAGTCACACTTCTTGAAGCCTGAGACCTTTGTATCCTTGGACATACTCAAGGAACCCGAAGTGTAATCACACACAAAAAACACACACACAGATTACACTGATAGGTTTAAAAGGGAATTATTTAAAACTAAAGGTAAGTTAATAAAATTCCCTAAGTAAAACACATACACACTCTAAGGAAAGGGAAGGAAGGGCCCGAAGGCCTTAGGGAAGAACTAGTGTTCTTTATAAAAGGAGGGGACTGGAAAGATAAAAAGGGAATAAACAAGTCCACTACACTAAGTGGTAAAGAAATTTACACTAACTAGCCTAAGTTTAAAGAATTTAAACTAGTCTAACTTTCACTAACCTGGAGCCGGTAGAAAACACACCTCGATCGCTGTAGCGGCAAACGAGATCTGAGGTAACTCACGCCTAGCATTGTGGGATATAAGGGGAGCCTCGAGCCGGTGGAACCAACTCTCGAGCTTTTAGAGTGGCCGAGTCGGAGCCGAGGTCGGCTCCGAACCCTATCCAGCAAGAATGAAGGCGAGATAGACAACTTAACATCTACTGTTCAATCTCAGCCTTACTACAGGATATGTACCCAAAGAGTGGCGTACAGCAACAGTGGTCCCTCTCCACAAAGGTGGTGCCTCAACGGATCCTGGAAACTATCGCCCCATAAGTCTCACTAGCTTGGTCTGCAAAGCTATGGAAAGGATCATGGACCTTATAAATAAAGATATTGGGGACCTACAGACACTGGATCCTACCCAGTTTGGCTTTGTTAAGGGCAGATCCTGCCTCTTAAACCTGGTCAATTTCTTTGAAACAGTCACCAAGGCCATTGACAAGGGGAAGGTGGTCCACACAGCCTACCTGGACCTCGCAAAAGCCTTCGATACAATACCCCACTCGGGCATTATAGATAAGCTCACCAGCTTAAATATAAATCCCTATGTCACTAGATGGGTTGCAAACTGGCTCAAGGACAGAATCCACATGGTTAGAATAGCTGGAGCCATGTCAGACTTCAAACCAGTTACAAGTGGCATCCCACAAGGCTCAGTCTTGGGACCTCTTGTTCGGTATATATTTCTCAGAGGTACAGGCCAACATGGAAGGACTGCGGCTGACCAAGTTCGCAGATGACTGCAAACTGGGCGCCATAATAGACTCTCCAGCCAACACAAGCATCCTCCAAAAGGGCCTCATAGAAACAGACAACTGGTGCCAGAGCCATGGCCTCAAGCTAAATGCCAAAAAGTGTATAGTCATCCCCTTTGGCAAAAACAAACTGCCCACAAATTACCACATAGGTGGTAATCCATTAAGTACAGAAGAAGTAATTAGGGACCTGGGGACCCAAGTTGATAGCAATCTCTCATTTGACAACCAAGTGGCCAAAGTGGTTAGAAAAACTTTTTATATAGCCCACCTAATCATGAAGGGAGTCACATCTAGATCAGGGGAGGTCATCGTGCCTCTTTACTCATCCCTCATCAGGCCCATAATTGAGTACAATGCCCCTTTTGGGATGTACCTTACCAGACACCTGCAGCAACTGGAAAGACCCCAAAAGTACCTCACCAAGAGGATCAAGGGGCTCAAATAGATGCTGTATGCTGCCCGGTTAAAGAAACTCCAGCTCTACTCAGTGGCATACCGCCTGCTCAGAGGCGATCTGTGCCTGACGTATAAAGCCATGTCCAACCCGGAATTAATGGACATGCTGCACCTCAGAAAATCCAAATCCCATCGAGCTACGCGCTCGAGGAACTTAAACCTCAGCACTGAAATAAATAGGACATGCTGGAGGGACAGATTCATAACCCAGAGGCTCCCTTCACTCTGGAATAAAATCCCAGTCCAGGTTAGGCAGAGTCCCTCACTGACTTTCTTCAAGAGGAATCTTGATGAGTGGATGGGAGATCGTAGGTTTACCCCAGGTATCACTTCTGTGTCACTGTTAGACAGAGGCACAGTATACTAACCTTGAAAAAGGGCATAGCAAAATTAATTTAAAATGGGTGGCGAAAGCCATACACACTCTGGCTAGGCTTATAAATGCCCTAGGGCAGATAGCCTAGTATGAACCTATGAACCTATGAAGTGTGCTGTTGATATTTTAACATATGGTACTGACAGTTGAGAGCTCTGATGGCTAAGGTTGCAGAGGTGTAAACCTTTTTACCCCATCTGTCCAGAGCTCTGGCATCCTTATCAGAAGGAGTAGTGTTCTTTGTAGAACTAGCCCTGTCTCCTTTGGGGCCCTGAGTAATGACCTCTGGGTCTGCAGCAGGATTTCTGTACAGGTATTTGTGAGTGTTTGGTACGATGTAATACCTGTCTGGCTTACTGGGAGCAGGAGGAAGGGTGTCCGGGGCTAAACTGGATTCATGGAAAACATCATGCATCACTTCCAAAACAGGGGGGATGGCAAGGGGTCCGTGCTGGGGAAGGTCTAGAAATTCTCTTAGCCTTTTCTTATACTGAGAAATCATGAGATTCCCATTGGAAATGTTCCTGGAGGGTGTGGAGGGTTTCCCCAAAGGAGAAGTCTTCTGGTGGGGAGGCAGAAGGGATGGATTCCTCTGGATCTGAATCCTCATAAGCAGTAAGAGGCTGTTGATCATCTTCAAAATCTGAATAATCTGATTCCTCAGAATCTTGTTCTATCAATAGTTCAGGAGAAGGGTGTCTTTTCCTTTTAGTAGTAGTGGCTTGGCTGCCCCTGATAAAGGAAATAAGATCCTACGCCATCTTAAGCATCTGAGTCTGTGGTGGAGGGGCAGGAGTATGATGGTGGCTAGACGTAGATTTTCTTAGGGGTGGCCTGGTTTCTAGGCCTAAGAGAAGTCATCAGTCTGAGAGGAGCGGTAGTCGGGAGAGAAGACGTCAGTTTCTGACTGGAATCAGTAGTGCGAAAGACCTCCTAGGAAGCCAGTGCCTGCTTAGGAGCTCCAGACCCAACCGAGGCAGAGACAGCCAAAGGCTCTGAAGACGAAAACGATTTCTGCGGCATACTCCGCATTCTCCGAAAGGGTCTCAGTAGCGGCCTGCATAGCAATCGATTCAGGCATCATGGGCTGTGAAAGCTCCTCACTGAATTCTGGAGTACTGATCGTCGGAAGGTTTAGCCGCATGAGGTCCATCTCTATCTCTTTCCCTACGCTTTTAGGAGGCTCTATGGATTGTTGGCTGACTGATGTCATATGAGAAGACGGAGGATGAAAATCGCTGTCTACAAAAAGAGCTCTCCGACAAATGGTTCTTTCATTAAAGAACCGGCAATGGGCGATGTCGTGGTCTGAGCCTAAACAGGTTATGCAGTATGAATGGAAGTCACGGTGTGGGATCTGCTTTGCACAGGCGAGACAATTTTTAACTTTTTCTGACATCGGTTAGTGCAAGAAAAAGAGATCCCCAATGGAGTACTTAGCTTTGGACGTTTTCAGCTGTGATCCAAACTCTGGTAGCGACCGACTGACACACTTGCGGACTGCTTCTGCAATGGGCTCCATGGCAAGAAAGACTGATGCAATGGTGTCAGCTGCCTTGCTTTATAGCACTGACAAACTGACGTCAGTCTACAGTCAACAGCAGCTGATGCAGAAAAACACTGACTCTGGTATTCGGGCTGGCAGAGGGCTACTACAACAGGGATAACCCCACAGGTGATGACCACAACAGTGAAACATGAAGAACAACTTTCTCACTTCTTGAAAATGGAAAAAAAGAAAGAAGCTGGATAGAATGGTTAAGGGACAGCTCATTAACTACCCTGAGCATAAAAAAATGATTTATCTGAAGAGACACCTTGTCTCTATTACAAAACAAAAAGGAGGGACCTCCATCAACGTCTTTAGTTCAGATACTTTTCTGACCGAGGTTAAAGCAACCAATAAAGCAGTCTTCCAGGTACAATGTTGCAAAGAAGCAGCAGCAGCGGCAGGCTCAAAGGGAGCTTGAGTCAGCTTTTCAAGGACAAAATTAAGATCCCAAGAGGGAAGAATGGGCTTTCTTGGGGGTCTAATATAAAGAATGCCTTTAAGAAGTTGCTTGACCTCAAACCTAAAAGCCAAATGAGGAGTAAGTGGCAAACAGGCAGAAATGGCTGACAAGTTCACATGGGTAAGAACCATGGGGACCCTCACTGAAAAGGTGTCCTGCTGATATTTAAGATATCAAACAGAAAATGTCTTCCATTTGGACATATATGACTTTTCTGGTACTAGGTTTCCTGGCTTCCTGCAGTACCCTAAGCACATCCTATAAAAAGTGGGTCAGAAAGGACTCAAAACCCTATCATCCAAAGCATTAATTGAGGACTGGACAGATGAGGGTGAAGGAGAGATCCTTTGTCCTGTGTGAGAAGATCCATATGATGAAGTAACTTGTAAAGATTGCCCCGGCCAGATGGAATAAGAGGGGGAACCAGTACTGTCTGGGTCAAAAGGGAGTCACCAACAACATTTTTGGAAAATCCTTTTTGATTTTGTGAAGAACCCTTGGAAGAAAAGTAAGGGAAGAAAGGCATACAGAAACATCCCCCTCCAACAGAAAGGCATGGCATCCATCTTCCAAGCCAAAGGACTTGGAATTCTGGAACAGAACTGAGGGAGTTGCCTGTTCATAGGGGTGGCAAAGAGATCTACTTGAAGAATACCCCACCAATGAACTATGTCCAGAAATACATCCCTGTGAAGCATCCATTCGTGAGGCTGTGCCTGGACCTGGTGAGAAAATCTGCCACAAGACTGCACTCTGAAAGGATATAGACTGCTGGCTGAGTCACAATCAAAATTGAAGGCTATTTCCCATGCCTGAAGTGATAACCTGCAAAGAAGGCAAGACCCTGGGCCCTCTTGTTTGTTAATGTACCCCGTGACTGTGGTGTTGTCCGTATAAGCCTTCAAGGGATCCAGGACCCAAAGCACATGAAAAGCCTAAAGGGCGAGAATGACAGCCCACATTTCCTTGATGTTGATGTGATCCACCCTCTTCTGAGGGGACCAAGGCTTTGCACCTTCAGGGTGCCTGAAGCTGCTCCCCATCCTAGCGCTGATGCGTTTGTGTCGGGTTCCTGAGATGGCTGAGGAGGTTAAAAAAAACCACTTGAATTGACAGACAGCTGCTGAATCCAATTCCAGTCTGAGACAAGGAAGCAAAGGCATAAGATGGTCCAGTGGGTGGAGGTGCTGAAGTCACACTGCTTTTATGTACCAATGAAACTTCCTCATATGAAGCCTGGCCCAGGGAAGCATGGGGACAGTGGAGGCCATGAGCCGTAGACCTCTGAGGAACACCCGTGCTGGAAGACAGGACAAGGAATGCAGGGACAGAAAATAATTTGTGAGGGACAGAACCTTGAAGGCAGGAAGAGATGCCAGCATTGGAACAGTTTGGAACCTGCAGCCTAGGAAAACATGATCATGAGATGGAGTCAGCACTGACTTCTGAAGGCTGACAGTCAACCCCAGTCTGTGTAACAGAAGCTAGATAAAATGAAGATCCTGCTCCAGCTTGGAATGGAATGGTGCCTGAAGCAAGAGGTTAACAAGATAAGGAAAAATTTGAATACCTTGAAGCCTGCAAAAGGCAAACACAGGGGGTAGACATTTGGTGAACATGCTTGGGGCTCTTGAGAGCCCAAAGGGCAAAGCAAGGAAATGAAAATGAGAGGAAGAAACAGAGAAAGAAAAATATTTTCTGAATAGAGGGCAGATAAGAATGTGCAGATAAGCATCCCTCCTATCCAAGGAAATCATAAAGGCCTGGGGGATCAACAGAGGAAACAGAAACTGAAGAAAAAGCATTCGGATGGTGGGCATTACGAAAAAGGTGTTCAGAAAGCAAAGATCTAGGACAGGTCTCCAGGAGCCGTCTTTACTGGGGACCGGAACCATCCTAAAATAAAAACACAAACTGCTCTCTGTCTGTGAAACTGGATGAATGGTACTCTGGTCCAGCAGACCTTGAAATACCCCTATAAAATGAAGAAGCAGTTGGTTGAAGACTACTGGAAAAGGAGGGAATGGTCATTCAGGTCATAAAGTAACCCTGACGGACAATGTAAAGAATCCAGGTGTCTGTGGTAATCAGCTGCGAAATGGTGACAGAAAGGGACAGCCTGAAGGATAAGGGAACCTGGCTGAGAGGAAGGGAGGGCAGACAAGAGATGACTGCAGAGTTGTCAAGAAAGGACTGCTTTTGGGGCCTGGAAGTTTGAGTAGTCTTTCAGAAAAAATACACCTATGAACCTTTTTACTTTTGGTACACAAAAAAAGCAGTCTTATTAGGAGACTTCCTCTGAAACTTGTGAATGGGTGAGACAAAAATCTGCTTCAAATATTTCATGACCTTACCATGATCCTTGTAAGGTCTTGAAAAGGTCAGCAGTGTCCAGAAGATTTTTATTTTATTTATTTTTATTTATTTTACATTTGTTGACCGGGCTAGTCCAACTGGATATATTTCCATTTTCAGTAGAGGCCCGGGGAGAAAAGCTCCAGCATAGCTCAAAATGAAATATCAAATTATAAAACACATTAGAAAATAATAAAACACATAAAATAGTAAGTATTTAGAATAAAGATGAAAGGTTTTTAAAAAGTACAATAATAAAAAGGTGAGTATAAAGTCATGTCAGTCACATAATCATATGATATGAAAGGATACACTAGAGTTCATTGTAGTTAACTTAAATATTTGTGGTTATAAAAGTTTTACAATGTCCAGATTTAGAATACAGAGAGGTATATAGATTGTGATTATATATCCATAGGCAGTAAGAAGATAAAGTAGGATAGGTAGTA
This sequence comes from Protopterus annectens, assembly GCF_019279795.1. NCBI lineage: Eukaryota > Metazoa > Chordata > Ceratodontiformes > Protopteridae > Protopterus > Protopterus annectens. The sequence goes on along the minus strand of NC_056727.1, from coordinate 902,291,521 downwards.
GATTAATCAGGGTTCGTGCAGGGGCATAGCCAGAGAGATTTTAGGTGACGTTTGAGATTTAGCTTAAAGAGTGACAGAGAAGGTAGTAGTGTTAAGTCGGTAGGTAGAAGGTTCCAGTGTTTCCCAACAGTATTGGAGAATAGGCTGTCACCTGACAAGTTATTGGACTTACTTATGCTAGCACGTAGTTTGCTAGAGGAGCGAGGGAATTTAGATTATTATAAGGAGTAATTAGGTTAGCAAGTATTGGAGTATGATTTGGTTTGTAAAATATTTTATGAGCAATGGTGAGTTGGGAATAAGTTATCATGTTAGGGAGTTCAAGCCAGTCTAGCTGGTTAAGGTTCAGACAGTGGTGTGTTGAAATGCATTTCCAGTGGCAAATCTGGCAATATTGTTGTAGGAGTTAGACAGTTTGAGAAGATTATTTTTCTTTAGGTTAGTATAAATGGGAGAATCATAGAGAAGAGTAGAGACTAAGTGAGAGTGGGCAATAGTGGTTCTAGCTATGGGAGTTAAGAAGGGTTTAATTCGATATAAGGAGCCCATTTTTCTGTTCACTGTTTGAATGGTGTTATTTATATGGTTATCAAAGTTGAGGTTGTTGTCAATTGTAACTCCTAATAGTTTGGTAGTAGGATCAGGAACGATGAGGGTACCATTGTTAGACTTAATAGAGAAGTTTATGGGAGAGGACCTATTGGTAGGTGTGAAAAGTAGAAGCTTGGTTTTTGGCGTTTAAAAGGAGACAGCGTTTCAGGAACCAGTCTTCTACTGAGTTGAATACTTTCTGAGTTAGAAAGTATAGATCAGACGTGGTGTTGGCAGAACATATAAGTGTGGAATCATCGGCATATTGAATACAGGTGGCTTCAGGGACTGCTATATGAAGGTCGTTGATGAATAGTGAGAAAAGAAGAGGTCCTAAAATGGAGCCCTGGGGAACTCCAAGGGTGACTGGTAGGTGGGATGAAAGTTTGTTTTCCCAGAGAACTGCCTGCTGTCTATTGTTAAGGTAAGACTTGAACCATTGTATAGCTCGTGTATCTAGAGCAAGAAGTTCAAGAGTATTTATAAGCAGTGGATGGTTAACCATATCAAAAGCCTTTGAAAGGTCGATGAAGAGAGCAGAGGAGAGGGTGTTATTATTACGATTCCTATATATGGAGTCAGTAAAAGAGAGTAGAGCTGTGGTAGTGCTATGAATGGCCTAAAGCCATGCTGGCATTTAGCCAGTATGTCATGTTTAGTAAGGTGTTCTAATAGCTGGTGGTGAATGCACTTTTCCATGATCTTTGCTAGAGGTGATAGCAGGGCTATTGGTCTATAATTAGAGTAATCATAGGATTTACCTCCTTTATGTAGGGGGATGATGTGGGAGATTTTCCAGATGTCTGGAATACTTCCTTCATTAATGGTTCTGTTAAGTAGGATGGATATGGGGAAGGCCATAACTTTGGCTGCTTTTTGTAAGTATTCAGAAGGCAATTGGTCGGCTGAAGGAGTGCAAGGTTTAAGTTTTAATAAGATTCTATAGATGAAAGTGGTTGAGATAGGCTGAAATGTAAATGTAGGTAATGATCCAGCTGAGGAAAATGGGATCCTTCTGTTATCAGTTGAAAGCTGACTAGCTAGGGATTGTATAGTTTCTGTAAAATAGGTGTTGAAGTTGTTGGCTATTTGATTTGGGGTATTATGATCAGCATCATGAGGGGCTGGTGTGCTAGAGTGGCCAGGGTTAAGGAGCCTATTAATGTTAGTCCAAAATTTTTGAGGATTGTTCTGGTGTGTTTGTTGTAGCTTACAGTAGTAGTTCTTTTGTCGGAGAGTATGGCTTTTTTAGTGATGTTTCTTAGCTGTCTAAAAGTTTGTTGTTCAGGGGAAGTTCTGTTAGTTCTCCATGTAGACCAAGCTTTATTTCTAAGTAGAATTTTTGTTGTCTCTTTTGTAAGCCAGGGGGCTGGTTTGGATTTTATTCTAATAGATCGTTTAGGTGCATGCACATCTAGGATTGCAAGGAATTTGGAGTTAAAATATTTGACAGCCTCCTCTAGTGGGAGTATTTTAGAGGTTTCCAGTCACATGCTTTGAGTTCATTTTGGAATAGTACAGGGTCAAACTGTTTATTAGTTCGTGAAATCCTGTAGGTAGGGGTGTTGAAAATGTCATTTCTTTGTCTTATAATATAAGTTAGAGTATGATCGCTTAGATCATCTGGTAAAGTTCCTACATTATAAGTATGGGGTTGTTTATTTATAAGTATCCAGTCTAAGGTGGTCTCTTTTTAGTTGGTTTGTTGATTCTGGTAGTTGAATTGATAGTTTGAGTAAAGCCATGGAGATTAATATGTGAGAGGGTTATTAGTGTTGAAGGTTTTCCAGTCTGTGTTAAAATCACCTAGAATTATAGTTTCTTGTGGGTAAGTTGAGGATACCCAGCTAAGAATATCTTCTATTATAGTGTTGTTATTACCAGGCGGTAGGTAGATACAAATCACATAGAGGGATTTGTTAGGATTGATTTGAAGTTTGGAGATGAGGACTTCAGCCTTGCTAACCATAGGTGGGCTATCATTTATAGAGGAGATCTGTAGGCCACTTTTATAGAGAAGTGCTACTCCCCACCCTTACGTTTTATTCGGTCTTGTCTCAATATATTGTAGCCAGGGGGGATAATTTCATTATCCTTAGTTCCAGGTTTTAACCATGTTTCTGTTAGGCAGAAAATGTCGAAAGAGTGAATATAAAGGAGAGCATGAAGGTGTGCAATTTTGTTATTGATACTGCGGATATTGAGATGTGCTATAAGTAGAGAGTTGGAGATTTTGGTTAAGGTTGGCAGGTTAGGGTAAGTCATGCAGTGAATATTTCCTATAGATGCATTGGTTGGGCCAGGATTAGGATGTATGTCCCCATCCTTTAAGGTAGTGCTTTGTGTTTTAGATATTGGGTTATGTGAGTAGTTAATTAGAAGTTTCCATTTTTTATTAATAGGTTGTTATACTTAATGTGTGCATATCGATGGTATTGAGGTGATGTATAGCAGGGAGTAAAGATTATGTTAATATGTGTAAGTGAGTGAGAAATATCAAGAGTGGTTGTTTGTTTTGGAGGGAGATTGTTGAGGGTGAGATTGGAGTTTTCAAAATAGGTTAGGAGATAGGCTGAGGTCAGGACAGGTAAATATATGGATAAGATTATTAAGTAGGTTAAGATAACTTTTCCAGTAGTATACATATTGTAATATCAAAGTATACTAATATAAATATTTATATATATATATATATATATATATATATATATATATATATATATATATATATATACACGATTACAAATGCAAAGGAAGAGGAGAGAGATAAGATAAAAAGGACTAGTGGGAAAAACTGAGACTTAGGTAGAGGGAGGGGTAGTAAAAAATGGGAAGCAGTACTATAAGTAGAGATAGTAAAGAGGAGGGTGTGGTAGGTGAAGATAATTGTTTGGAGTGATTAATTGGTTAGAGGAGTGAGGGGGTGCGGTGTAGGTAGTATAAGAATAGGAGCACTGGGGGTGGGTGGGAATTGGGGGTAGGGTAGGGGAGCGGAGTGAGAAACGTATGTGTGTATGTATGTATACACAAGTGAACAGCCTGATGGAAAAGTCAGGAACCTCACCTCATCACAAAGGCAGAGGCAGCAGCCCTAAAAGATGCATCAGCTGCACTTGCAGCTGCATTTGATAGAGTGACGGGCAACCTGAGGAGTGGAACTGAGCAAGGAGAGCTCTGAGGCCTTGACCTCAGAGTCATGCATATCAGAAATAAGCTTCCCAATCTTTTAAGGAAGAGACAGGGTGCACGTTGTCAAAGGAGTCTGGTAATTGATGGCCCTGAAGGCTAAAGTAGCTGAAGTACATACCTTTTTACCAATCCTTTCCATGGCTCTACGGTACTTATTTGAAAGAAGGAACTTGGAAGACAGCAACAGCCTAGAAGGCTTATCAGTAGATACACAAATCACTGCAGGATCAGATGAAGGGCACTTGTAAAGGAACTTGCAGTCATCTGGCACCTTATATAACCTAGACAATAAGAGTAAAAACAAACTAAACCAAAAACAACGGACTTGCTCGACGAAAGTTTAATAAAAATAACAAAAGAAATTCGCAAAACCAAATGTCGGATAAGCGCTTTCGTTTGGCTCCTGCCAAACTTTTTCAAACAGTCTACACATCACTTCCTGTCAATTAAATAATGTTAATCTGTGATGTAAGCAATTAGAAATGTTCAAAATGTTAAAGAGCCAACACACATATATAAATAAAAACCTTTAGAAATAATATAACCAAACAATTTTCTGTATATCGAACAGATGGCCAATAAATGTATACAAAAGAAACGTATGTGTGTATGTATGTATACACAAGTGAACAGCGTATAATGTGCACTAGCACATTCAAACCTTATGTTAAAAGATGTCAAAGAATGTGTGAAAATGTGTAAATATAAATGAGTTTAAATCAATATGAATAAATATAAAACAAATTCGCTTGTATCAACTTGATATACTAAATAATTTAATTATAATCTTGTGAGATATGTGTGTTCTCCACAAAATGTATATAATAAAACCTAACAGATGAGTACGCAGATGGGGTACTGAAAACTGTAATAGTAAGCCTTTATTTCCCACTCGAAACTGTCGCTAATTGGAATATTTTGTTTTTTTATTTTTTTATTTTTTAATTCCCTTCCATTTATGGGATTCACAGTATCGAGTGCACAGTATACAAAGTGCGAAATATAAAAGATATAAAAGGTGTGTGCTGTACATTGTATATTATTTTTAAATTCCATTTAGTATCCGAAAAGACTGGGAACAATATGTGTGTTTAGTTTTCTTCGTTTAGAATAAAATGGAGAAATAAAACACCCAGTGGAAAGAATACTAATTGTAATGACAAGGATGTTAATAGTGCACGATATAATGGTGCTGTAAATAATTTTAAATAAATTTAAATAATAACTTAATGAACTTGTAAATTTTTAGTTTGTGTAAATATATGTATATATCTCATGTAATCAATATTAAATTAAATAGTCAATAAAAGTAGCTATTTTAAAGTTAGTTTGCATTGTGAGTATGTTGTAGTGTCAAGGTGCACTATAAATATTAAATATAAATATCTCTTAAAATATTAAAAGTTTAATATACAATGTAAAACCTTGAAGAGTAAAAAATTAATGTTAAAAATCAGTTACCTGATAAGTTTATGAATAAATAATAATAAATTAATACCTTAAACGATTAAGCAAATAAATAAATAAATTGTAATCAAAAAAGTTTATCTCAAAAGTGATTTTAACTTTAAAATACTACCAATAGATAAATAATTATTCAACCCTGGCCAATTGTTTGCATTTAACCTTAACTGCCATTCAAACTTGCGTCTTTCTAGCAATAATTGCCACGCACCACTACTACTACTATCTACTTTTAGGACATCCAATACTACAAATTTGAAATTGTGAGATATGTTTGTGCCGATGTGTTTTGATAAAGCGTTTAATTCATTCCCGTCTCTTATAGCCCTTACATGTTCACCAATACGTTCCTTAAATTTTCTTTCCATCTTACCTATGTAAAATGTATAAGAAAACTAAACACACATATTGTTCCCAGTCTTTTCGGATACTAAATGGAATTTAAAAATAATACACAATGTACAGCACACACCTTTTATATATTTTATATTTCACACTTTTTATACTGTGCACTCGATATTGTGAATCCCATAAATGGAAGGGAATTAAAAAATAAAAAATAAAAAACCAAAATATTCCAATTAGCGACAATTTCAAGTGGGAAATAAAGGCTTACTATTACAGTTTTCAGTACCCCATGTGTGTACTCCTCCGTTACGTTTAATTATATACATTTTGCGGAGAACACACATATCTCACAAGATTATAATTAAATTATTTAGTATATCAAGTTGATACAAGCGATTTTGTTTTATATTTATTCATATTGATTTAAATTCATTTATATTTACACATTTTCACACATTCTTTGACATTTTTTAACATAAGGTTTGAATGTGCTAGTGCACATTATACGCTGTTCACTTGTGTATACATACATACACACATACGTTTCTTTTGTATACATTTATTGGCCATCTGTTCGATATACAGAAAATTGTTTGGTTATATTATTTCTAAAGGTTTTTATTTATATATGTGTGTTGGTTCTTTAACATTTTGAACATTTCTAAATGCTTACATCACAGATTAACATTATTTAATTGACAGGAAGTTATGTTTAGACTGTTTGAAAAAGTTTGGCAGGAGCCAAACGAAAGCGCTTATCCGACATTTGGTTTTGTGAATTTCTTTTGTTATTTTTATTAAACTTTCGTAGAGCAAGTACCTTACAGAACCTATTAGGTTTCTTAGCAGCTGGAGGTTGAGAATCTGGTGTCAGGGAAGAAGCAGAGAAGGTATCCAATAGAGCAACCAACACAGGAGGGAGAGCTAATGGTTTAGGGCAGTCTATTTGTAACAACTCATAATACCTTTTCTGGACGTCTGATACTTGGGAGCAATCACATATGATATGGTCCATTATAAGCATGACTGTGTCACCAAAATGTAAAATATGGCTCTAGGTGATTCGGTCATGCTGACTAATGTTGCAAAAAATGGGCATGGGTAGTTACCAGTGATAAGTGGGTTGAGGATCCGGCTTACTCTGACCCATGCCAGGGACCTGTGCTAATGGTGGGAGGGGTATATGTGTCCTTATTGGCCAGTGTGTGCCCGCCATAGAGCCCAGCAGCCCTGGGTCAATAAGCTACTGGCTGTCCGGTGTCTAGTTGCCCAGCCTGGGTTACCTGGGATAGCTCTGTTGAGCAAAAGCTGGACGTAAAACCAACCAACCTGCCAACCATGAACTGAGAATTGCTACGCTTATTGTAGGTTCACTGACAGGATGCAGCTTGGTAGTGGATGACATGACAATACGGAGGAGGCTGGACATCCTATGTATCCAGGAGACGAGATGGAAGGGTAGTGCAGTAAAGCAACTTGGTTTGGGATCTAGAGTCTACTATTCAAGTGAAGGGCAGGCTAGAAATGGTGTAAGAATTGTGGTGAGAGAGAAGCTTCAGAAGGCAGTAAGGGATATCATCAGAATTAATGACAGACTCATAGCAGTCAGACTCCAGTGTAATGATAGGGCAGTATTCATAATCTCAGCCTATGCACCACAGCAGGGTTGTGATAGTGAGGAAAATGGTGTATTCAGACAGCAATTGTAAGACCTACTAGATAAAGCAGGACAACATGAATTGGTGTGACAATGGGTGACTTGAATGCACATATCGGGACAGACAGAACAGGATATGAGGACTGCCTGAGTCCACATGGGTGGGGCAACAGGAATAAAGTAGAAGAAGCTATTCTAGACTTCTGTCTGGCAAATGGCTTGACAGTAGCCAACACATGGTTCAGAAGGAGAGGCAGTCACAAGATCACATACAAGGGGTTGGGAGGGTGGCCTAATGGTTAAGGTGTTTGCCTTACAAACACAAGGTACAGGGTTTGACAGTTAGCCTAGTACTAACCTATGAACCTATGAACCTAAGTAGTTGACATGCAACTCAGGTAGACTTCCTCCTAGTAAGGAAAAGGCACTGGGGCAGAATCCATAACTGCAAAGTCATCCCCAGTGAAACAGTCAGCCCACAGCATAAACCACTAGTTGCCACAATAAGCTGCAAGCAGTGGTCAGAGAAAAGTTTAAGGTCAACAGAGACCGGGCTGAAGACCTGGAAACTGACTGGAGAGAAAGTACAACATTTCAAGGAATTACTCAGGGGTCTACCAACCTGAGAAGAGGAGTTGAAGAAGAATGGCAGCGCTTAAAAACAGCATGTGTTAGGACTACAGAAAAGATATGTGGCCGAGCTTGGTATGGAAATAAGGTACATAAGGAAAGCTGGTGGTGGAATGCACAAGTCCAGGAAGTCATCAAAAGAAAGGAGGAGTGTAGGAAGAAATGGGAGACAGAAAAGACTGATCAGGCTAGGAAGGACTACTGGTTGGCTAAGAAAGAATTTGCAATAGCAAAGAATAGGGCATTGGAGGCACTGTACCAATGTCTGGAAAGTGACTCAGTAAGGGGCACAGAGAAACTATATCAGGTTGCAAGGCAAAGACAAAAAGATAAAGAAGATAGTCAGATACCCTTCATAAGGGATGCCAGCAACAAAGTACAGTTGTGTACACCTACCATAAATGTAGATGTTCGAGTGTATTCACTGTTGCAGTCATTTCATTTGGGTAATCTGCTGGCAGATTGCCCTCAGTCGGCCTGATTAACAAAGTCTTGGGTCCTGTGTCGGTTGCTGTCCCTTCTTCCATGACGTCAGGTCGTCAGGGGTATAAAACATGCAGCCAACACCATTACATCAGTTTTTCTTGCCCCAGATGTCAGGTGCCCCCCAAATGGTGAGCCAAATACATAAGTAATTAAAAACACAAAAATATACCTCCAAACAAAAGCAAATACACCAAAAACGCTTTTAAGCATAGCAAAGGAAAGTAGAGGTATAGTAAGAGAAAAACGGGTCTGGAGAGAGGGTAATCAGGACTGCAACAGTGGATACACTCGAACATCTACATTTATGGCAAGTGTACACAACTTTACTATGTTCTTCGTGTTTCACTGTTGCAGTCATTACATTTGAGTAGATTCCCAAAGCTATGGTTGGGAGGATGGATTTATACAGCATTAGTGGCAAAGCCAGCTCTGGATTTAGAAAAAATTGGTAGGTGATAACGTTTGGTGAAAGTATGAACTGAACTCCAGGTAGCAGCTTCAAGAATATCCCTGGTAGGAACACCTCTGAGAAAGGCTGTAGAAGCAGATACAGCCCAGGTGGAATGAGATCTGATCCCCTGGGAGATAGGTTTTCCATGGTGTTTATAGCAGAAATGAATGCAATGGCTTATCTTTTAGAAATGGTTTCTTTTGAAATTGCCTTCCCCTCTGCCTCTGCAGCAAATGCTACCAGCAGTTGTTCAGATTTTCTTTGAGATTTAGTCCTGTCCAAGTAGAATTTAAGTTGTCTGTGTACATCCAATGAATGCAGAATCCGCTCCCCCTTGTTCTGTGGATTGGGAAAGAAAGTTGGCAAATGAATGGACTGATTAAGAGCCACACTGGATACCAACTTGAGCATGAAGGATGGATTTGTCCTGAGTGACACCCTATCCACATGAAAGATGATGAAAGGCTCCACTGCCATAAGGGCCTGTAATTCAGATATCCTTCTAGCTGAAGTGATTGCTAAAAAAAGGCTGTTTTCCAGGAAAGAAATTTTAAGTCTACAGTAGCAGCTGGCTCGAAAGGAGGTAGAGTGAGTTTCTCCAATACAAAGTTAAGGTCCCAGGCAGAGACTGGAGCTCCTCTGGGAGGTCTCAAGTTTTTGGCCCCTCTGAGATACTGCTTTAGCAGAGGATGAGAGAAGAGGGGGGTTATGTGTTTTAATGTGCTGAAATGGCTAAGGAATGGATTTTTATGGAAGAAAAAGACAGGCTCTTGTGAAGCATCTCAGTTAAGTATTGCAAAATCTGAGATAAATTGGGCACTGCTGTGCTCATCCCTTGAGATCGATTCCAGGCACAGAATCTTTTCCATTTGTCAGCATAAGATTTTCTAGTAGTAGGTCTTCTCGCCTCCAAAATGACATCCCTCACAGGTTTGCTGAGGGATGCTAAGGGGGAATTTAAATGATAAGCCAAGCTGCAAGATTCAATGTTTGGAGCTGAGGGTGCAAAATTTGGTTCTCATGCTGAGACAATAAAAAAGGTGTCTGAGGCAGGTGCCATGGAGAAATTTGTGACATACTGCGCAGGAGCGGGTACCAGTGTTGGCGAGGCAAGTCTGGAGCAATCAAAATCATGTTTGGTTTATCCTGTTTGACATTTAGAAGAACTTTGGAGAGCAGAGGGAGAGGGGGAAAGGCATAGACTGTTTTTCCAGTTGAAGGACAGAGCATCCACTTTCCAAGCTTTTTTGTGAGATGTTCTTGTGCAAAATTTGTCCAACTGGTAATTCTGGGGTGAGGCAAAAAGATCTATGTCTGGGCTCCCCCATTTGCATGTCAACATGTTGAAAATCTGTGGTTCCAGTTTCCATTTGTGTGGGTCCATGAGATTTCTGCTTAGTTCGTCTGCCAGAGTATTCAGCTTTCCTGGCAGGAATTGAGCTTGTAGTTGTACTTGGTAGCTCAAGGCCGTGTTCCACAATGCCATGGCTAGTCTGCAGAGGGGGTAGGAATGTGTACCCCCCTGCTTGTTTATGTACCACATAACTGTGGTGTTGTTCTTCTTTACCATTAGTTGTCCTGGTTGAAGGTAGTCCTTGAAGGCTGTCAGTGCATTCTGTACAGCTAGCATTTCTTTTTGATTGATATAAAGGTGCATTTGATTTGGGCTCCATTTGCCCTGAATGCACTTTCCTGCCAGATGAGCCCCCCCCCGTGCATAGTCTGATACGTCTGTAGTTAGGGTTTGGGTGGCAGGGGATGGTGTGAATGGCAGTCCCTTGTTTTGGTGGCAGGCCTCTGCCCACCATAGGAACTCTAGGTGCAGGCAAGGTATGATAAGAATCATTGCTTCCAGGCTGTGACAATGTTGACTTCATAAACTTTTTAAGTACCACTGAAGTTTCCTTATATGCAGTCTTGCATATGCAATTAGAAGAATACAGGAGGCCATGAACCCCAAGGCTTGCAGTATTTGTCTTGCAGATAGCAGGGTTTTGTGGCCACCTGTTTGAAGTCACCAAATGAATTTACTTTTCTGGCGTAAGGAAAGCCATCTAGGCAGTTGTATTCAAGCTTGCTCCCAGGAATGTAATTTTTTGAGAGGGTACCAGTTGTGATTTCTTTTTGTTTATGGTGTACCCTAGACCAGTTAGAACCCTTTATACAAACGCCAGATGTTTTAGAAGAATGTCCCTGTTTTCTGCCTGAATTAGACAATCATCCAGGTATGGATATATTTGAATATTTCTTTGTCTGCAAAATGCAATTACTGGAGCCAAGCACTTTGTGAATACCCTGGGTACAGTAGACAAGCCAAAGGGCAGTGCACAGAACTGATAATGCAAGTAGCCTGCTTTGAAGTGTAGGTATCTTCTGCAAGATTCCCTGATTGGGATATGCAGGTAAGCCTCTTTTAAATCTAGAGTTGCCAACCAGGCATCCTTGCCTAGCATAGGAAGTAACTGGTGAAGAGTCAGCATCTCGAATTTTGGAATGTCCAGAAAGGTGTTTAGAGTAGACAGGTCCAGAATTGGATGCCATAATTTGTCTTTTCTGGGTACCAGGAAAAGTCTGGAATAGAAACCTTGTCCCTTTTCCTCTTCTGGTACTAGATGAATAGCCCTTATGTTTAGGAGGGAAAGTACTTGTTTCTGAGCCTCTGCCCACTGATCTGGGGGCAGGTCTGGCCACCCATTTGGAGTTGGCAACGTGTGGAAATGAAATCTGCATCCCTGGGACACTATATTTAAAACCCATTTGTTCTGGGTTATAAGTTGCCAGTTTTTTGCATGAAGAGCTAGTTTTCCTCCAAAGGGGCAGCTAAAAAGTAAGTGGTTGGTAATTTTAAAGGAAAGTCATTGAGACCGTTTACCATAGGGTGAGGTCTTGTTATTTCCAGATTTGGAAGTGGAAGCACCCCATTGCTTAGTTCTGAAAGTCCCTTGGGACTGAAACCTGGTGCTTTTGGAATGTCTGGGTTTGGCTTGAGTGGCTCTGGAAGGAGCTGGAAAGGACCAGTTCTTAGTAGGCCAGTGCCTACTAAATCTAGGAGGTTGTACTCGTAAGAAATCTTTCACAGTCTGCATAGATTTAGCTTTATCTTCCATCTTTTTTAGAACTTCTTCAGCCTTATTGCCAAACAGGCGGTCCTGCTGCAAACGAGCATCCAACAGTTTTGCTTTAACATGATCAGGCAGAGATTGCTCCTTAAGGCAAGCATGCCTTCCAAGCACAGACCCTGTAACAGCAGCCCTGCAAGAGGCATCTAAACAATCAAAACCACATTGCAAAGTATGTTTTCCAACTTGTTCAGCTGAATGCAGTAAATCCTGTAAATATTTACTTTCCACACAGTCAGAAATCAACATCATTTTCTGTTTAAGCAGTCCCATGATATGCTGTTGATATTTTAGCATACTGAATTGACAGTTTAAAGCTCTGATTGCCAAGGTAAGTATAAACCTTTTTACCCCATCTATCCAGCGCCCTGGAGTCTCTATCCGAAGGGGTAGGATTTTTAGCAGTAGAAGCCTTAATGCCCTTGGACCCCTGAGAAATAGTTTCAGGGTCCGCAACAGGATTTTTGAAAAGGAATTTGTGGGACTCAGGAACCCTGTAGTACCTGTCTGGTTTACTAGGGACCAGAGGCAAGGGAATCAGGGGCCATACTGGATTCCAAAAACACATCATCAACAATGTCTAATACAGGAGGTATAGCCAAAGGACTATGCTGAGGGAGAAGAAGGAAATCCCTAGCCTCTTTTTGGATTCAGAGAAATCCTGACTTTCCCAGTGGAAATGTTCCCTTATGGTATGTAAAGTTTTCCCAAAAGAAAAATCCTCAGGGGGAGAAGCAGAGGAGATGGAATCCTCTGCATCAGAGTCCTTATAAGTAGGCATGGACAAATTCAGGTCATTAGAAGAGTCAGAAGAAACAGAGTCATGTTCAGAAGATTCATAGTCAAGTTCAGTCCTAGGCCTCTTAGAGGGGGGGGGGGGGTTGACTACCCCAGATTAGAGTAATTAAATCTTCAGCCATTCTGATCATTTGTTTTTTAAGCATAGGGGCCTGAACATGTGGCCTGGGTGTAATTTTTTTTAGACATAGATCGAGGTTTAGGCCTTAATAATGAAGGTGGAGTCGGTTTAATATGCAAGTCTGTAGGCCTGAATACACCCTCAGAAGCCGGTGCCTGCAGAGCGGCTCCAGATCCATGCAAGGTAGAGACATCCGCGGGTACCATAGGTTAAGCATCTCGCGGCTTCGCATGGGTCTCAGTAGAGGCCTGCGACTCAGAAGTAGTGGGTATCAGGGGCTGCGAAAGCACCTCACTGAGTACTGGCGAATGGCTTAGGAGAAGTATCGTCAGCAGCTGTGGACCTCAACGGCCTGTCTCTGTCTTTTTCTTTGCGTTTTTTAGGTATTCTGGTAGTTGGATGGGTAACCAACATAATTTCTGGATAATTAAACCGAGAACCGGAATATTTAGAAGCAAAAATGTACCAACGACGGATAGTGCGCTGATTAAATAAAGCACAAAACCAACAGCAAGGTACGTCGTGGTCTGGGTCTAGGCAAGGAATACAGTACAAATGAAAATCCTTATGAGGTATTTGCTTCCCACAAGTAATAAAATTATCAACTTTTACTGACATTGGTAAGGAGCAAGAAAAAGTTTCCCCAACGGGGTACTTAGCTTTTAGTTGAAGACTTCGGTTCTGAAACTCGAAAATGAAAATTTCAGGAGTCGGCCAACCGGCACTTGCGAACTGCTTCTGCTTCGGGCACCGTGAGGCAAGAAAGACTGATGTAATGGCTTTGGCTGCATGTTTTACACCCCTGACAACTTGATGTCATGGAAGAAGGGACAGCAACAGACGCAGGACCCCAGACTTTGTTAATCAAGTCGACTGAGGGCAACCTGCCAGCAGATTACCCAAATGTAATGACTGCAACAGTGAAACACGAAGAACATCCTGCTCACCAGCCCAGAGGACATTAAAGGCAGATGGAAGGAGTATTTCCAGCAGCTTCTAAATGAAGAAAACCTCACAGAAGCTGTACTGCCCCAGAAACAGCCTACAATGAGAGAAGAAGAGGAACCCACCCTATAAGAAGTAATTGCAACACTAAGGAAAATGAAGTCACTGGAAAGCAGCAGGCTCAAATGAGGTCACAGCAGATATGATAAAGATGCTGGGTGAGATAGGGACGAAATGGCTCCTGAGGGTACTAATAGCAGTGTGGAGAGAAAGGTGTATCCCAGCTGATTGGAGAATAAGCATACTCGTGCCAGTGTACAAGAACAAAGGGGACATCCATAACTGTGGGCAGTAAAGAGGCATCAAACTCCTATTACATTGCATGAAAGTTCTGGAGAGGGTGATTAGTAAATGGATAAGCAGAGTAGTAGAATGTAAGATGGGAGATGAGCAGTTTGGATTCAGATCAGGATGCAGTACAACTGACCCGATGTTTGCATTGAGACAGATACTTGAGATGAAGCTAGAGATGAGGAGAGAATCCAACTGGGCATTACTAGACTTAGAGAAAGCATTTGACAAGGTTCCAAGAAAGCTGATCTGGGCAGTACTGCGGTGGTTTGAAGTCCCAGAAATGCTGGCAGAATTAGTGCAGGTTATGTACAAGGACCCAATGACTCAAGTACGGACAGTGTTCGGTCTCACAGAGGGGTTCCCAGTGGGTGTGGGTGTACATCAGGGTTCAGCTCTGAGCCCACTGCTGTTCATACTGGTGATGAACTACATTAGCAAAGAGGTTAGAGGAGACAGATCAACAAAGCTGCTGTATGTAGACAATGAATAGAGACAGAAGGGAAGATAGTGGAACAGGTAAACAGCTTTAAGTATCTGGGAGGAGTAGTTGAGGAGAAGGGTAGTCTGAATGAAGAGGTCAAAGCTAGAATCAGAGGGGCTGCAGCTAATTGGCACAGAGTATCAGGTGTAGTCTATGACAGAAGAATGTCAAAGAAGCTGAAAAGTAAGGTGTACAAGACAGTGGTGCGACCAGTACTACTGTATAGTACAGAAACCTGGGCAGTAAAGGCAGAACAGTTGAAGAAGCTAGAGGTGATGGAAATGAAGTGCCTGAGAAAGATGATAGGATGCACACTGTGGGCCAGACGAAGAAATGATGATATAAGAGCAGAAGCCAAAGTAGCTCTAATTGCAGAAAAGATCAAAGAGAACAGATTACGGTGGTTTGGACACATGTGCAGAAAAGCAGGAAACAATCTGGTGAGGAAGATTTGGGACAGACAGGAAGAAGGTAAGAGGAAGCAAGGATGTCCAGGAAAGAGGTGGATGGATTGTGTGAAAGATCATCTGCTACAGTCAGGCATGAGTGTTGAAGTAGGCAGGAGTGTGGCATTGAATCGAGAGAGTTGGTGACAGTTAACATGATACCCTGACCACATGTAGAAAAATGGGAAAAAGGGGGCTGATGATGATGATGTGTCACCAAAGGAAGCTCCTCTAAAGGGGAATCATGACTGACAGATTCCTCCTCCTCAGACCCATTGTCTAAAGGTGAAGGCAGCTGATAGGAATATTCTAAGGAGTCAGCCTCAAAGTCAGAATCCTGATCTAAACCCTCCGGGTCTCTAGCCCTCTTAGGGGTAAAGGACCAAGGAGATGCAGGAACCAAAACCCCCTGAGAAGGCTTCAATGCCATCAAGACATTGAGCAAACCTTGAGTGAAGTCCTGCCATTCCCTTTGTGGAGCCCAGGAAGTAGTCACCACATGCTTAGTTTTATGCCTTTTCTTCACTGGGGTGCCTGCTCTGAAAAAATGCAGAGGTTCAGATGCCTGCCTGGATTCAGTTAAGGTAGCCAGCACCTCTTCCCGAACAAGGATCTGAGGAATCCCTTTAGGCCCCTTGGAAATAATCAGCCAATATTTCCCCCTGAACGTGCATGTTTGCAAGGCCTCCAAGGATGTGTGAGAAGCAGGTTCCATGCCATCTTCTGAGAAGGTCACAGCACAAAAAAACAAAGGCAATACTGCGCTATCCTCCAGGTTCTCACTCACCTCAACAGAGATGACCATGTGGAGGGTGGACAGCAGCAGGCTGAGGCCTAGATTTCTTGGCTTTCTTCTTGAACGGTGGCTGTGCCTCAGGGTGAGCGGATTGTGCTATAGTACCTTGGACCAAAAACTTGAAACGTTGATTCTCAAGATAAATGGAAAGTGAAGAAAGGCAGCTACACAAAGTATTGGGTACAAAATCCTGACAGCTGGAACACCGAGTGTGGTCATGGGATATACCTAAGCAAACCAGGCACCCATTGTGATGGTCTTTATGGGGAATCTGCCTCCTGCACTGACATTTTGCTTTCTTGGATGACATGTAACGCTCAGAACAATGTAAGAAAAAGAAAAAAGAAACCCAACAGTGTACTTATCTGAAAGACATAGGCTCGGTATAATGAACAAAATAAAGGGTGTTCAGGCCGATGTACGAGAATAGCATTTGGACTGGCAGCAGCAAAGTTCTCTCTAAGCTGTAAGTGTATGTACACCCCCTTTATGACCTACATTTGCGCAGGGAGCGTATGTTTAACGTATGACGCTCCCTAGGAAATAAAGGCTTTGGTGTGCTGGACAGACATTGGGCTGCCCTTGGCAGGAGATCCTAGTAGTGAATACTGCAACAGTGATATGAAGGACAACAGATCTTCATGACCCATGTCCATTTACTTCAACACTTAGGACTAGTTGTTGCAGGCACTAAACAGCTCATTAGTCAAGAAGCTTTCCCAAGCTCTACATTCTTCCCTACTCCAACAAAGATCTAAGTGTACTCTCATCTCCAGATCTGTTTTGCTGCAAGTAGCGTAACACTGAAGAAAAAAAGCCACAGGTTTATTTTCACTATTTTTAGCACTTTTGTTTGGAATAACCAGTTTACTATTTATGAATGATTTTTCCAATTGCTGCTACTTTTCTGCAAAACAATGGTCAGATCTTTGCTTTTATTAAAGTACTTTCTGTGTGAGAGGCTAGCCTGAGGTCACCCCTGATCCTGGCTATTTCAGTGTCTTGTAGGCCTCCACTTGTCCAGTGGTGACTGGCTACCAAAGATCCCCCTCCAACCCCCATAAGGGACAAGCAACTGTTGGTGTCAGCTGTTCATTCCCATCCTCCCTTCTCCAGCTGTTCATTCCCATCCTCCCTTCTCCAGCTGTTTCAGTACCTGAGTCAGTATATGAACCCGAGATGTCTGGGGCATAGAGTCTGAGCACTCTACACCACAGAAATGGGGCAAGTCTGAAATACACTTCAAGTGTTAACTTTTCAGTGTTGCATTTATTTGGAATCAGGCTAAAAAAAAGATTAAAAGTCAATAAACACGTCTGAAATGGATAATAAATTATCAATGCATAATACCAAATCATGGACAATTCAAGTGTGATTGCACTGCAGTGGGGAAAAGGATATATTTCCTTACCCCCAATGTAATGTGCTTCAGTAAATCGGCTTATGCGAAAGTGCACTATCTCTGTAGTGCACTTTCGCTTAAGTGGGTTCGATCTTCTGTTTGTCAAAAAAGTGTGTTTTCGACAAACAGTAGACCTATATATATATATATATATATATATATATATATATATATATATATATATATATATACGGGACTACTTTTATTTCCCAAAAAGCCAAAATACCAACGACCACAAGATCGAGAAGAAAATCACAAAACACAGACTCACGAATTGTGTAAGTATTGTCAGGGCAAATATTCTCAGAGGAAAGGCATAATAATCACCTCTAATATTAAGAGTTTTCTGAGCAGGTAATTAGGACAACAGACAAAAAGATGTGACAAACTGACTTTAAAAAAGGCTGTATACTGGAGTGATCCCCGGGATGAACTTTCTATTTCTCATCCACTCATCAAGATTTCTCTTGAAGAAGGCCAGTGAGGTGCTCTACTTGACATGTATGGGTAGTCTATTCCAGAGCATGGGCAGTCTCTGGGTTATGAACCTGTCTCTCCAGCATGTTCTGTTGATTGTGGTAATGAGGTTGAGGTCTCTGGACCGTGTGTTGCGGATGGATTGGGATTTCTTTAGATGTAGCACTTCTAACAGAGCTGGGTCAGACATGGCTTTGTAAGTCAAGCAGAGATTGCCTCTTAGTAGACAATATGAGACAGAGAATAGCTGGAGTTTTTTGAGTCTGTCCATGTAGGACATGTTTAAGGCCTAGGATCCTCTTCATGAGGTACTTTTGTGGCCTCTCCAGCTGTTGCAGGTGTCTAGTGAGTTACATGCCAAATGGGGCATTATACTCTATGATTGGTCTAATGAGGAAATAGTAGAGAGAAATGATAACCTCTTTCTTCCTGGATGCAAAACCCCTGGTAATGAGTTGTGCCACACAGAAGGACTTTCTGACCACAGTGGCAATGTGGTTGTCGAAGGAGAGGTTGCTGACTACCTGTGTCCCCAGATCTCCTATAACTCTTTCAGTGTTCAGTGGGCTCCCATCAATGAGGTAAATAGTGGGAACCGAGTTTTTCCTAAAGGGGATGACGACACATTTTTTGGCATTAAGCTTAAGGCCATGGTTTAGACACCAGTCTTTGGTCTCAATGAGGCCTTTATGTAGGATGTCTGCATCACTTTTTTAGAGTTAATAATGGCTCCCAGGTTGCAGTAGTCTGCGAACTTGGTCAGCCAGAGTCCCTCCATGTTGGCCTGGACTTCTGAGAAGTAGATGCCAAACAGGAGAGAACCTAGGACAGATCCCTGTAGGACTCTACTCCTGAATGGTCATCAGTTTGACTTGAAGTCCGCTACTTTCATACTGTGGGTTTTATCTTAGAGCCAGTTTGCAATCCACCTAACGATATAGGGGTAGATGCCTAGTTTGGCGAGTTTATCAATAACTCCTGAGTGAGGAATGGTATCAAAGGCCTTGGCCAGATCGAGGTAGGCTGTTAGGTTAGTAACAAATTAGAAATGGAAAGGTTCACAGTATGATGACATGGATAAACCACTGACTTAAAAGAAAGAACACAGTGGGTAATGGTAAATGAGGGACAAACAGACAGACAGATAGATACTTACTTGCTGAGTGCCAGAGGAGTCTTTGCAGTGATCACCCCTGCTTAATAGTCACAGACATGACTGCAGGAAGTCTTGAAGGAAAATTATGCATTTTTGTGGACAACAAAAACACATGCAATACAGATAATACAAAAGAAGACAAAGAAAGATTGAAAATGAAATGTCAGAATTAGAGGAACAGTCTAAAACATGTCAGCTTAACTTCAATGCAAAAAAGTGGCATAAAAACAATAGTGGAAATGGTTGAGTAGTTACATCAAATGACATGGGGATAAGCAAACAATAAGCACTAGCTCCATGGTATGGCATACAGGGATAAAGTCCTGACTATGACCAAGGCAGCTAAGGTGATGCAGGCCAGAGTGGGGGAGAAATGAAGTAACTTGTGTTCCTCTGCCACAGAGAGAAGAACAGATAAATTTGTGTGACGCTCCTGTACTGAAGGGAGAAGCATCTGAAGGACTGTGCCACTCTGAGTGGAAGAGAGGTATGTGCAATATCTGTACCCCTCTGAATAACATCAGATATATTACAGTATGGACTTCTGTTGAACACCTGACTATAGCTACTATTAATAAACTGTTTTGCATATAAATGGAAATGAAAAACATAATTAAATCTTACCTTCACAAGTGCATCCCTGTCTTATCAAGCCCACCATGAGAGATGTACACTGATTACACTTTGTTGGGGTCAAAAACGACTTTACAACAAATTGATGGGCTTTAGGCTGAAAAAAAAGAGCACAACTGTAAAATTCTATGTTACATAAATGTTTCCCAAATCAATAGCATTTCTTATGTAGTGTAGACTTTCAGTACATTTTATGAGACTTAAGTACTAACACAGGTCCCTAAGTTTAAAGGAGACATACATGTTAGGGACAATTTCCAGCTAACAGATATACAGATCATGAAAAGATGAGAATGGTGTCATTTCCAAAAGACTAGACTCTGAAACACCAACATGAAAATTTGATATGGCAGCCAGTTGAACTCTAATGGTTGATGCAGAAGATCCTAAATGAAAGAGTTCTGCTAGAAAGTCTAAAATAGACTGGATAGGTGCAGTAAAGGGATCTATGTTTTTTGATGTTGCCCAAAAGGAAAAGCGTTTCCATTTGCTACTATAAATCTTCCGGGTAGAAGATTTATGAGAGGCTATCAAGATATCTCGGACCGAGCGAGATATTGAGGGAAGCCTGGCTAAGGTTGGAATCGGAGAAACCATGCTGTGAGGTTTAGAGAAGGCAGAGATTGGTGCAGGTGACCCGATTGGTGGGTTATCAGATCTGGTTCTGGGTCCAGATGCCAAGGCTGCTCCAAAAGGTAACTATGAAGAAAGGGAAACCATATCTGTCGAGGCCAGTAAGGGGAAATGAGGATCATTGTCACTCTCAAGGCGATGGCTTTCTGAATTAGTTGAGATATCAGTGTAAAGGGGGGAAAGGCATATAGAAGTCCCCGGGGCCAATCGTGGACTAGAGCGTCTCTGGTGGGATGGCCTGGTAATGGGAAGAGAGTGAAGAAGTCGTGACACTTGCTGTTTTGGGGAGTAGCAAAAAGATCGCAGCAAGGCTGGCCCCATCTTAGGAATACTTCTTCTAGAACTGATTTCTTTAGAGACCACTCGTGGGGCATGAGAATTGCTCTGCTCAATTTGTCTGCAATAATGTTGGATTTCCCGGGAATGTGCGTTGCTATCAGAAAACGCTGAGAAGAGATCGCCCATTGCCAAAGTCTGAGTGCCTCTCGACATAAAGGGTATGATCTGGTTCCGACTTGTTTGTTGATGTACCACACTACGGACATGTTGTCCGTTTGAATTGCAATAGTCCCAGTGGGAAGAGAGTCGTGAAGGGCTTGCAACGCTAAAAGCACTGCTCTCATCTCTAAGAAATTTATGTGCAAGTGGCACTCGAAAGGTTGCCACGTGCCCTGGACTGTCCTGCCCTGATAATGCCCCCCCCCACCCGATCAGGGAGGCGTCTGTTGTCAACATGGCGACTGGGGGGGGGAGAGTGAAGGGTCTTCCTCGGAGAAGTTGAGGTGATGTGATCCACCAAGACAGTTGATTCTTGCATGCTTGAGTTATCAATATGGTATGGGACATCGGGAGCTGTTGAAAGGACCATTGAGTAAACAGCTTCCATTGGAGGATCCTCATGTGAAAACGAGCTAAGGGGAGAAGGGGAATAGCTGCTGCCATGAGTCCTAGTACCTTCAACACCAGTCTGGCTTTGACTTTGTCGCATTGTAAGAGAAGGGAAACTTGGTTCCGAATGTCTGACACCCTCTGCTCTGTGAGTCTGGCTGAAAGATTCAGTGTATCTAAGGTGGCGCCTATAAAGACAATAGATTGACAAGGCGACAAAGCAGATTTTCCGAAATTTATCGAAATGCCTAGAGCTTGGCAAGATTGGATGGTGAAGTCCCTGGATAGGAGAAGCTGATGTCTGGTGGTGGCAGTAAGGAGCCAGTCGTCCAAATAAGGAAACACCTGGAATCCTTGACGTCTCAAGTGAGCCGCGACCACTGCCATGCATTTGGTGAACACACGGGGGGCTGTAGTGAGACCAAAGGGCAGGGCCCTGAACTGGTAGTGACTGGCTCCCAGCCTGAAGCGGAGATATCTCCTGGAGCGTCTGTTCATTTTGATGTAGTAGTACGCGTCCTGAAGATCTATCAAGCACATCCAATTGTCCTGACCCAAGAAGGGTAGAATGGACTGTAGCGTGACCATCCGGAATTTTGTTTTCTTGACAAACTTGTTTAAGTAGCTGAGATCCAGTATGGGTCTCCAGTCCCCTGTTTTCTTTGGTACCAAAAAGAATTTGGAGTAGATTCCGGATCCTTGCTGGTCTGCCGGGACTGATTGGATAGCTCTTTTTGATAGCAGCTTTGAAATTTCTAATGCTGCTTGTTCCCTTAGACCAGGTGGAACATCTGGAAGGGATCTTTTTGGTTGGGTTGGGATGTGAGTGAAGGGAATTTTGTAACCCTTGGATATGATCGACTGTACCCATTTGTCTTGAGTAAGGGAAAGCCAGGCTTTTGGGTACAGTGATAACCTTCCCCCGACTGCCTCCGAAGGTGGACAGCCGGGCAGCCCCTCAGGGGTGCTGAAAGGGTTTGTCAGAGAACATTTCTCTGCTACCCTGGTTTTGCGGACCTCCTCTGCCTCTAGGGCGGCGTCTATTATTATTCCCCCCTCTGCCTCTAGAGGGGAATCGGCCTTGTGCGTCAGATGAGACTCCCTGGGATTGTTTGCGGAAACACATCTTTCCTCCCCTTTGACCTTTGGAATAGGGTCTAGAAGGGGTAGAAAAACGGACTCCTACAGCAGAGAGAGTCTTACCTTCTACCTCGCACCTGGTCAACGTATCCTTCACCTGTGGACCAAACAAGGATGATCCATCAAAGGGAGAATTGGTGAAGGACGCCTTGAAAGGGTCCGCAAAGTTGCATAGCCGCATCCAGGCGTAACGTCGTAAGGCAACACCTGTGCCTGCGGCTCTACTCGCCCCATCTGCTGCATATGAGACCAGCCGCATGGAGGAGATAACGATGGAATTTAGGGTTGCCAACTGGGAGTTCATTGTGTCTTTGAGCCCCTCAGCTGTAGGCTCCTTTATCAGTTCACCCATATCCTTGAGTAAATCTCTCTGGAGACGAGTGAAGTGGCATAAGTAGTTCAGCGACCGCATTAAAAAGGTTGCTGATGAGAACATCCGCTTGCCATACCCGTCCATGGTCCTAGATTCCTTATTAGGAGGATGGACAGGAACCGAAGGATCAGCTAACTCCTTCTTTGTGGCCGCAGCCACCACCATGGCATCAACAGGGACATCTTTGGATAAAAACTCTTTGTCTCTGGGGGCAGTAATAAATTTGGATGGTCTCCTCGGGGTGGGTTCCACTGAGTCAGGAGCCGTCCAAGCCTTCCTTGCCACCACTTCCATAAGGGGGTCAAAGGGAGGGGACACCCAGGAGGTAGAAGGGCAAGAACCAAACGCCTCAAGATACACTGACTCATCCTCCGAAGGGTTAAGGGCTGGCCAGTTCCCCCTCTGTTTCAGGATCTCAAGGATGTCAGCAAAGGAGACATTCTCAGAGGGGGATCGAGGGGACCCTTCGGATTCCTCTAAGTCAGTGTCAGAGGTGATAGACTCAGGGGAGTCAATGTGCTTCCTCTTGCACTGCTTCTTCCTTGGGGGATCTCCTGCAGGGTCAGGAGAGGCCTCGGAAGAGGAGGAAATTCCCAATGGGGAATCTTGAGGAGTTGGCTCTCTGCGGTCTGAGACAAGGGGGTGAGTAATCACCGCAGGCACTGTAGATGGAGGGGCTGAAGGAGCTGACTGTGGGACAGAACCTGGTTCTAGCATGCTCCGCATGACCTCGAAGGCACCCCTGTCAGGCAAGGCCCGAGGCCCCCGTTCCGAAGAGACAAGGACCTCCCCCGGCATCAACAGAGACGGCTCCGAAGCCGATGTCGGAGCCGAACTCACCAACGCCGAAGCCCCGAGAGGGAGAGCAGGGTCGGACAAGGGTCCGATGCCACTCGCCCCCCCGGAGCCGACGAGGGAAGCTCGGCACCGAGATCCCTCCAAAGAGGAGATCGGAGCAGACGACGGAGCCGAAATGGAAGGTATCGGATCCGATGCACCGACAGTCATGGCTCCGACAAGCCTTGGCTCCGAACTCAAAGGAGTCGGAGGAGGAATGTTTTGGGGAATGGGAATAGCCACTGACTGATGAGTCGGGCTATGCAGCATGCAGCATTTGGGCCAGTGCCTCGGACTTGAGAAGTCTACTCACTACCCTTTGCAAGTCATGGTCTGATAATCTGGAAGACCGTGAGGAATGAGTTTTGTGACTTCGTTCCGAAAGAAGAGGGGATCCTGGCGCCGAATGCACGGATCCGATAGAGGGGGATCTGGACCTCTTTCTCGATTGTGGCTCCGATAAGGGTATCGGAGCCGACAAAGTTTTATCAGCCTCGGCTCCAGCCGGAGCTGAGGTAACAGTATGAGGCTTAGAAACATCGGCTCCAGCCAGAGCCGATGTCGAAGCCGACTTAGACTTCTCAGCAGTCGA
Organism: Protopterus annectens; assembly: GCF_019279795.1. Lineage (NCBI taxonomy): Eukaryota > Metazoa > Chordata > Ceratodontiformes > Protopteridae > Protopterus > Protopterus annectens. The sequence goes on along the minus strand of NC_056727.1, from coordinate 902,267,514 downwards.
CTCTGGAGCAGGAGCCGAATGTTTGGAAGTTCTTGAAGGCTTCCCCGACACAGATTGAGTCGGGGGGCCTTCAGGCTTTAATAAGCCCCGTAAGATAAGCTTATTCTTGCGTTCCTGCAAGACTCTAGGGCTAAACCCATGACAAAAAGCACAAGAGTCCTGCAGGTGCAAAGGCCCCAGGCAATACACACAAGAAGTGTGACCGTCTGTCAGAGACATTTTCTGACAGCAGGAGTCACACTTCTTGAAGCCTGAGACCTTGTCTTTAGACATAGTAAAAAAGAGAGCCTAACACACACAAACACACTCCAGACACTCTCTTTAGAAAAATATTAAAATAAATTATTAAGGTTAAGCCACAAACACACACACACACACGCCCTTACAAAAAACTAATTTAGTAAAGGACTAGGGAGAGGGAAGGGCCGAAAGCCTAGAACAAGGGAAAAAAAGGGAAGGGGGCTCGACAAACAGGGGTCGATGTATCTAAATCTTTAATTAAACTAAAAGGATATGTATCAAAAATAAAAAAGGGGGTTATTAGAAATACCTAAAGGTAAAATTGAACTAACCTGCCTGAGCCGGTAGAAAACGCACCTCGTCAGCTATAGCGGCAAACGAGATCTGAGTAGTTACCGCCTAGCATTGTGGGATATAGGGGAGCCTCGAGCCGGTGGAATTAGCTCTCGAGCTTTAGTATTGGCCGAGTCGGAGCCGAAGATCGGCTCCGAACCCATCCAGCAAGAATGAAGGCGAGATTGACAACTTAACATCAGCTGTTAACTGAACAAATGAATATGTACCCTGTTTATGAGCCTGAATTTTGTCTTGGCACTGCTGTAACCCTAAAACTTAATTCCTCTCTGGACAGAAACTGGTCAAATCAGGGTGTACAATAACACATGAAGGCTAAGTGCTATCAAAACGTCCAAGGGTATGGACTGAAGGCTAGTACCACCATACTCAACAATGAGCACCTGGGAGTATGGGGTAACAGCTAGTAATCCTATACTCTTTGGTGGGATACTACTTAAGAGAAGTTTGATGCCTTCATAGTGCAACACATCAAGTGATCGGCACATTATAAGGGTGGGATTTTTCCTCTTTCCTCAGTAGCAAATGTAACTTTGGTGTGAGAACAGTAAGGTGGGCTAGTACCTCCCAATGGGGCTGTATCTCACATGTAAAATTTTGTGGTGTACATGTGTACATTTCATGAAGTTTTTGGATTTGAAATAATAAACTTGCTGAGGTGGGATGCAATGAAATTGCCTAGAAAAAGTCACATCATATTTCAGCTACCCATGTTACACTTGGATAAGTGTGACAAAATCCTACAAGCTACATTTTTTTCCTTTTTAACAGTTCACCTTTTCCGACTGCCAGTTGACACAGATCATGCCACAAAATCCTTAATTAAGTTCAAAAAGAACTATACAAATTAGTTATTAACAATAATGCTGAACTGGATACACTCTTGAAACCTTTATACTAAAAACTTATCTTAAACAAAGCAATAATTCATCCATTCTTGTGCCGCTCTTACTCTAATCATGTAGTTTACAAGGCCTTTCTAAACTTACAAAATTCTTATTCCTATTTTTGTAACTTCAAGAACTAGAAGATGTCATAACATTAACCACTATTCTTACGTCAAATTAAATTCACACAATTTCCTGCATGTGCTTGATGCATTCCAATTTCCTGCATGTGCTTGATGCATTCCAATTTCCTGCATGTGCTTGATGCATTCCAATTTCCTGCATGTGCTTGATGCATTCCAATTTCCTGCATGTGCTTGATGCATTCCAATTTCCTGCACGTGCTTGATGCATTCCAATTTCCTGCATGTGCTTGATGCATTCCTTTTTATTTTAAACAACTCAATCTCATATCATATAACAAAAGGATTATTGCATTATTCATAAATCTGAAAAATGGCCCATATTTCCCTTGTCCAGTCTTTATGATTATGTTCTATGCATCCATAATTTATATTATTGAGCACCATAAGGCATCTACACTCTCCATGCCACATTATACATAAAAGCAAGATCAGTTAGTCTAATTGGAATCACGTACCCATATCTAATATTTTATTCATGACCACTAACAATATGATCAGTGCTTTTTTTCAACAATCCAACATGACTTTAATCAGTTATTGGGTATCAGGCAATCCAAAGCTTATCCTGTTGCTGTATGTCAGTTTAATGCTGAACTTTACATTCCAGCTTTCTTCATTGCTCCCGCCAAAATATTCAAAACCTATATTTCTGTACTTATCAATTCCTCACTCAAATAATGTGATCCAACTAAGTATTCTGCTACTGCAGTGAAATAAATCATACTTCACAAATTCTGCATGCACACACAACACACAAAACGTTTTGCTTATCTTAGGAAGTTAGTGGTGTAGTAAAGATGCAGGACATTATCTTCCTTGTTTCAGTATATAAAATGATCTGCATTTCACTTTGTTGTGTCTTTCGGCTTTTCCCGGTTAGGGGTCACCACAGCAGAACTCCGGTCTTCTAATGATTGGTAGTTGATTTTTACATGCTGAGTTACCAGCCCTGATACACAACCTTCAACGAAGGTACGCCCATTCACGCATGTCTCCACGCAGAAGACGCTCTAGCTGAGAATCGAACCGGACAGCGTCTTACTGTGAGGCGACAACGCTACCGCAGCACCATGACTAATAATCTCTGTTCTTTGTATTCTGCAGGATTTTCAATGGATGTGCTGACTATTGCATCAAACTATTAAGTATGCTTTTGAATATAAAATATACATCTTTACATAATTAAATATAGTCCTTCTTCCTTTCTTAAACTTCAACTTTCTTGTCACCAGTTCTGTTGGTGTAGTGGCCTGAGCGTCTACTGGAGCTGTTGTTCAGAAGGACAAAAATGATAAGAATTATCCTGCTACCCTCTCCTTAGGAGGGAGGGGGGTTCATATTAATGGGCATACCCTCCATGCTGGAATCCCTGGTGGAGACAGAGGATTCCTCGAGGGAGTGCCATCTCAACAGGGCTGGGGCAATTGAAAACATCATCCACTGAGACATGGCTATACTTTATAATGACCTACAAAGCACCAACCCATGGATAGTAAAGGACGTGCATAAGGGATGCATGGCTTAAAAAAAAAAAAAAAAGACCCATGGTTTCCAGACAACGACACCGCATTCCCAGCTTACACCCCCTTTGTCACATAACAACTAAGCTGCTACTTGAAAGTGGGTTGCGTGGGAGAGTTAGGTCTTTATCCTTCTCAGCCACTGAAGCAAGTAACCTAGCAAATCTGAAAGGATAGAGCTCCTCATTGCTACAGAATGAATGGATGAGTTCAACTCAGGGAGGCTTGATGGTCAGCATGTCGGAGGGGGAAAAGCATTGAAAAAAAAGTGCAGTTAACAATAGAAGATAATTACAAATTAAGGGAAAATTTGTTTCTCCAGTGATCAAAATGTACCACATTTCCTGATCTTATGAAGACTAAATTTTAAAGAAGCAGACTGGTAAAGCAAGGTATTATAACAGTTCTTAACAGTTGTAAAACTGTGGTACTATGGTGTTAAATCAGTCAAAGAAAAATGCTGACTTGCAGTGTAACATACTGGAGATGCAAAATCCTTTGCAAACAGGGCAGGAGCAGACATTAATAAAAATGAGGAGGTCAAAATAAATATTTCCTTAGCTTTGATCTGTTCCTACTAATTCTTTACCTTCAGTTATAACAGTAAAAAAAATCTCTTCCACAATGAAACACCAGGTTCAACTGTCTTGTTAGTAATTATTATATACTTTATGGACATGTGGCACCTTGCATTTTTTTCTTAACACGTTTCTCTTTAATTTGATTTCATATGTACACATGTACAAAGCAGCTGATATAACTACTAAAGCTCTGTAAGTCAATATATCCTATACCTTTGGTGCACAGAGGCCTGGCCCACTGTAAGGTGCTCTCATAGTTGGCGTATGCACTGGGCGCAAAGGATGATCAGTAACCTAAAAAAAAAAAAAAAAGAGTAAGAGAAATGATAATGGATTAAAATAATGTAAACTGTAATAAATGAAAGAATGAGCAGCAACATCCATAAATACAGCACTGTGGATAATTAATAGCAAGTCATTATTAAAAAAAGTCAGTATAAAATTTTGCAATATAGTTCAGTGCTTTACTTGCTTTAAACCAAGAAAGTAACATTTAATAAACATCATTCATCAGACCAAAATAGTAAATTCCATAAAGATATTCAATAAAAATGCTAAACTGATGACACTAATGCATACAAATTTCATCTCTCCATGAGTGTATCTTGCAGTCCTAACCTCAGCAAGTTGCATCTCTGTAAATGCAAACCAAGTTTCTGTAGCATTTTACATGCACTGTAACCTGTAAAAAAAACAAAGCATTGCACTTCTGCATTATAACTGCAGCTGTACTTTATGATACACATAATTTGCATCTATATTTGTTTCTTTCCCATTTCTGGTAAGAAGACACCTCTATCTTTATTGTCCACCAATTCTCCAAACTGAATGAATGGATAAAACTGCAAATTTATAAATGGAGAAAAATACAGTATGAGGAATGTAAGAGGATGTGTGACCATGGACATGATATTGACACTATACCTCAAGTGGTTCTATTTCACTGGTTGTAGAAGGAGACCTGGATCGAGAATGAAGCTGGGATTTGGCCTCTTCATCCCGAGAAGGTGTGTTAGAAAGTGCAAAATTTTCAACTGAATCAATCTAGAGGAGAAGAGCAAGGCAGAAATGACTTATTAAAAATGCACACATTCTATATTAAACAACCAGGCCTGATTTGTTGCTTATAAATGAAGTTAATGCCATCTCTGAGCACTGTTTTACTAAAACAAGCAATTATATATATATATATATATATATATATATATATATATATATATATATATATATATATATATATATATATATATATATATATATATATATAATGTTAATTAAATGGAATGCACAAGCATCAGGCATTCTGCAAAGTAAAATTAATGGAACAAGATGCTTGCCAGAGCAATTATTAGACAAAGCTTTGCTAGCTTTCACATATCAAAAGCCAAGTTCAGCTACTTGCAGCATGCAGCTATTAAAAGAAGCAGAACTGTAAATCCACCCTAGTCTAACAAGTTTCCCAGAAAGTTTATTCACAAAAGCAAAATATGTATTTTTCCTAGGAAGCTTTTCATGCTAACTCACTGCCAGCATCACATGATTATAAGACAATATTTCACATTTTCTGCAGGCCATGCTGCAGTGTTACACTATCACGGTTTTAGTAAAGTAGACTAATAAATGTTTACAGTGACTAAGGACTTAAAGAATCAAGACTACATGATCCCTGTCAGGCCAAAGGACTTGGGGCTCCAAAAGAGAGACTCAAGAAAGTAATGTCAACAGAGTAAAAGAACAGTGAAGAACAGTATTATTCCAGTAGGACAACACAGCTGGTAATTACCATGATGAGGCAGCAAATACAGTCTCCAGGGCAATCGAACATATACCCAAATCACAGCCTGGTTCACTTTACATCTTGACCATATTAGGCTTGTACAATACACTCTTTGGAATAAACAATGTGAGTTAAAGGACAAGTGGGACAGAACACAAAAAGACTTGGTGGCTCAGCAAACCATGTAATAAAAACAGTGAAGTCAAATTCAGTTCCTGTATGAATTATGCAGGACTGAACAATTTTAGTATAAATGTGCTGCTTCTGGACAGGTATAAATGAAAATCTCTCTTCTCTCTATTTCATTCACAGCACAGTCTTAAGGAAAAGTAATGAAAAAAAAAAAGAGTAGCTTGAATTTCATGTTATTCTTTTTCTTCAGTGGATGTGAATGCAAAAGATTTGTTCCATACCAGTGGTCCTGATCATTGCCAGCACCTAAAAGATGCAGTGCTGAAGTGAATCTACCATTAGTCAAATGAGATGCATTTTACTGTATTTACTCCAAACCCTTGCAAAGTTTAAAATTTCAAACAGAACTACAAGAAATACTTAGAAAATCTTGTACAAATTGTAACAATGGAAAGCTTAATTATTTGTAAAAACAATTTGTAAAAAAACATGCCTAAATTCAAAACTAAAAAATGTCAAGTAGGCATACTCACACAGGAGAGTGACAGCAATGTAGATAAATGCTCCAGCATTCCCTGAGTAATCAAGTGGAGAACATATGGAGGGGTAATCCGCATTTGCTGAAAACATACATAGGTCTGTGTGTTTATTATAAGTTAAAAGTGGTTGGAGGATCCTGAACATTTATTTAGTTTATTTGTTTGAGTGTTTTCATGAAGCAAAAGTCTTGAAAAAATGTGACACAGGTTCAAATGGAAATATGAAGACATAAATGCTTAGAAGAGCAGCTTGCCAAAAAAGTGTGTGCATGCAGGTCAAAAGGTGGAAATCCACATTCAAAAGAACTGTAAAGTACAACATGTTGGAATAATAGCTTTCTACCATAGTGGCAACTCTGTCCATAATATCATGGAATGTAAATGCCTTACAGGTAAAGGCAAAAAGCAGTGAGTACTGAATTATATTAAGATATGTAGGATGCAAAAAGTAATGTTGCATGAGAAATATCTGGATACAAATGAGCGCATGAATTTGACAAAAAGGATTTCAGGGTGGAAATTCAGCAGAACATCAGGGACAAAGGAAAAGGAGAGTAATAATATTGCTTGGTAGAAAGGTTCCAATTGTGATACAAGAAGGGAAAAAAAACAGTAACAGTAGATTTGCGGTAGTAAGTGTGACGCCCAAGCACTGGCTCAGTAATCAAGGAGCCTCAATCCTCACCACTAACACCAGTGAGGGGCGTGCACATTGGGGGATAACAAGTACACACACAGTAAAGTACAATTTCCCTAAAGAGCACACAGAAATCACAGTCAGTCTGAGGCTGGTTTCTCCGTTTCTCTCCAGATCCCCAATAAGATTCTCCAATGGCACAGCTATATGGTTCAGATCTCAGCCTAGTGGTCAAGCTAAAACCTCCAGCACCCTCACTGTCCAACCAGTGCTTCTTGTCCCTGCCCAAGTAGCTAACACACACACACTTTAAGATTTGATTTATATAGAAACACACAGACACTCATGGGGAAGGCTGGCACAGGTTCTCCAGCTGTGCCCTCTTTCTGCCCAGACTATAAGGTAGTACCAACTGCCACCAAACACTAATATCAGCTACTATAAAGCCCCTCCCAAAGGGTGACCAATTTCACTGTGTAATATTACTGTTATCAAAATAGTAAGTGTGCTGAACAGAAGACTATTGGAGTGGCTTGGACAGTATCACCAAATACATGCAATGCACTGTAAGAGCTTAAATTATCTCTACACAAAACAGCCACAGTTGAAAGGTTTAAAAATATTTAATAATAAATAATAAAAACACAAGACAAATCTCAATTCAACACAGTACTAATCAAGAGTTCACAAATCACAGGAACTTTAAAACAACATAAATATAGAAAACAGCTAGACTAATCTGGCTAAATTCCTATCTAACTCTAAGAGAAACTATGTCCTAAATAACTTTACTTACAAGGCAAAGTGCTGGTGAGTTGTTGTCAGTATCAGACAAAATCCAAAATGCTCAATCTTTCTCTCTGAGAAAGTCTTAAATTGACAATACCCACTACTGTGGAGTCATTACACATTACATCATTTTTATCACTACTCCTTTAGTTCCCAGGCTAACAGAAACTCAAAATTTATATTTCTTTGTAAGCTGTACATGGCCACGAAGCCAGAGCAATAAAAGACACTTTTACATGTAAAATCTAGTAATTATCTCTGTCAAAATAATAGAAAGAATTTGCTAGCCCAGACATCCTGTCTCCAAACTTGAAATCAAACACAGTTGTAATTCTTTACTGAATAGCTTTCTTCCAGCAGGGTGCACTGTGGTTACATTTTTGAAGTTCAGCATATAACACAGTTTTCTTACATTTAGTTTTCTTACATTTGTAAAAACAAGCCTGTGGATTATATTAATATTTACAATAATATAGAATTATCTACAAAATTATATCTAGGTAGGGTGGCAGCCTTCACAGTAAGGGACTACTGGCAAGGGAGGAGGATTATGCTGGCAAGTATTTATATTCTACCAAAAACTGCTATTCTGTAAATTAAAAATAATATGGGAGATTTCAGCACAACTGTTTAATTTTTATATTATTACATTGCACCTTTATCTCAGCTTTTATTGGTGCCTGATCTGATGTAGTTATTTGATGGGTCTCAGCATTTTTCAATTAAATATGCAAAGTCCTTTGAAATATAATTTCTATACAATTTAGCACCGTTATCATTGTTTGGGGAATAATATCTAAAGTTTGAATCAATTCCTGCTATTAAATTAACATATTCCATCCCAAATATTATTACATATTTGTTAAGAATGTACCCTTCATGTAATATAGTTCCCCTTTTATGTCCCCCTGATAAATCCTTACTATCCTTGCAAATCAGATTCCAGTTCCAACTCACAAATATTATTTACTAATGAAAGCTTATTATATCTCCCAAAATTCTTCGAAGCTCTACAATAGTTTTACGTGGAATACAAATACCTGCCAGCATAATCCTAATCCCTTGCCAATAATCCCAATATGTACTTAGTGTCACAAATCTACCATTATTGTCTTTTCTTCTTCTTCCCTCACTATTGGACCTCCTTTTGCAATTGGTATTATTACTCCCATTTTCCTTTGTCCCTGACACTCTGCTGAATATCCATCATTAAATGCTTCATTTGTCACATTCCCGTGCTCATTTCTATCCAAATAAATCTCATGTAACATTGCTATTTACACCCTACATATCTTAATATAAGTGCATGCTCTCTGCTTTTTGTGTACACCTAAAAGTCCATTTACATTTCATGTTAATATTGATAAATTTGCCATTCTGTTAATAACCTATTACTTCCACATTAATAGATCCACATGCTTTGAAGCCTTATTGGAGGCCAGATCTCAGAACAACTGCCTGGGTTGGATATGAAGGATGGTTGAGGAGGCTTGGTTGCTGTAGGGCTGGGCTGGCAGGTCCTCACTGGCCATGTCTCACTGTCTGACAAGTCTCTTATAAGTAGTGTCAGCACACTGGAAAGTATAGCCTAAGAAAAGTTAGGTGTGAACACAGTAAGATGTTGCAGACATCTCCACTCCAACTCCAGGATGCCACAATCCACTTCCTCTTTCCAATCTGCTGGGTGATCCAAACTAGGAGATAATACTGGACTAAAGCTGCAACACCTCCCCTTCTCTCCCTGCACCAGCTCCAAAATGGGGGGCTGAGTACCAGGGTTGGGAAATGCAGTAACAGGTGGGGCGTCTTACAGTCAAATGGCAGCACCACAAACAAAAAAACTCTTCAGCAAAATATCTAGAGTCCAAAATGGCTAGGTAGATACTGGGGAATTGAAACAGTTCAGCCCAATGCCCAATTCAGACAAAGCTAGGCTTCCACTTCCAGGGAGATAGTCAAGCTTGCTAAAAACATTTATGAAAATAAAACTGGCATAATTAGGCTCACTGTGTCATGTGGTCATCAACACCTTGCTGCCATACACCAATATTTGGCAGAGGTACCTGCACATTCAAAGAAGTCCCTATCGTTCTGTCAGCCTCCAGAAGGGTTTTGGGGATGGCTGTGCTACTGACAGGTGTCCATTTAAATTTCAAGTATCTTAAGTGTGATCTCCTAGAACACATTTTTAATGTACTAAGGGGAATATATACTAAATCTGGAAATGCAATATAGAAGTATTCTCCATGATGGAGCAATGCTGTATCAGTAAAATGCAGTGAGGATGTGGGTAAGCATAACTCCCCACATCAGAGGAATTCAGTACAATGAAGCCCCTTTCCAAAAATGTTTTTGGGGTATAATGGCAAGTTGCAAAAGTTGCTTTTTTGAGCAAAAAAAGTTTAATTTTCAAAGTGTCAGGACATGCTATATTAAGCCTTGTATTTCTGATAGTGAAAACCACTGACATTAGGCTATAGGCTCACCAAATGATGCCTCCATGGAACCAGAGTCTTCAGGCCGGTGTGAGACTGATCACATCTTTGTGGTCTAATATATCCTGCCAACTTCAGTGGCTACAACTTTCCTGAGATTTTCCATAGCACATTTCCTTGCCTTTTCAGGCCCAAAATAGGATGGAGCCTCAACCAAAAAGATTCAGGGATTAGTGCTAACTTTCCTAGATACAGTAACTTATTTTGCTCCAGAAGGCTTTTTAAGTTTTTAGCTCTAGTTTTGAGCACAAATCGAAACAAGAACACGTTTTGCTCTTATTGATACTTGCTCTGGCAGAAAAGGCAATTAAGATGGAATTCCTTTACTGAAATTTGTCATTCACAAAACCACTTAAGTTTTTTCTGGGTCACCATCAGCCTTGGAAAGAGAGTTGAGGGAGACAGTCTAGAAAACTAATGCACTTCAGCACAAAATGCACAACAAAAGCTAAAACAATTTAGCAGAACTATTAGAAGAAAAATTAGAAGGTGATTACTGCTCTGGAAGATTTCAGGTAGTGCAGCATATCGACATGCAAATGCTTTGATCACAGCAAAAAGAAACAAAAATGACAAGAACAAGGACTGCACTCCCCTTTCTATTAAGCAGCAGTCTGACATATCATAGTTGAAGAAGAGGCCAGTCTGAGCTTTGCAAGTCAGGTCAGATGGACAGATGCCCCACCCATGGTGAATTCCCACTCATAATGACTACTACAGTAGTGATCCATATGATAAACATATAATATGCTTCTTAATGTTGAAGTGCACTGTGAGGAGTTTCACATTTGCAAGACAAAGCTTCAGCCAGTTTCAAAATGAAGAGTTTATCACGGAAGCTAAAAACTCCTCCAAGATTTAAGCATCTGCTGCCTTGTATGAAATAAAGGAGAGAGAGAATGTGCAAAATCTGTGAAACAGTGATAGCTTAGTTGAGCTTCTTTAATAATGCTCCTAAATGAAACATATAAATGATGAAGAGCAATGTAGACAAGATGCAAGAATGAGGCACTCAGATGAACAGAGAATAAATCTAGGGTGCCATATTGATGGTATCCATATTAATTCCCCACCCAACATAAACCAGTCAACAAGCAACCACAACAATGTTGAAAATCCTGGTCATCAAGTGGCCACATGCCAGGAAAAGAACATGCTAACTTATACAGTTAATTTTAAAATAAAATAACGAAGGAAACATTTCCACAAGATGGGGGCAACCCCCTGTACCCCCAGTGATACATACATGTCTATGAGTGGGTGCATTCAGTTGTAAGCCTTTGTGTGTGTGTGTCTGTGTATATATATATATATATATATATATATATATATATACACACACACACACACAATATATATATATATATATATATATATATATATATATATATATATATATACAGACACACACACACACACACACACACATATAGAAATAGATATAGGCACAAATATTGATCACATATATATAGATACACAGACAGATATAAATATAGATATAAATACATACAGGCTTACTACTTGAATTATCAGGTGCCACTTCCTCATGGTGCAATATCCCAGGGTAACCACACAAATAGACAGCAACATCATATTCCAGAATGCCACTAAGGCTTGAATATTAAAACTAAGGGTGCTGACCCAGGAACAAGTGATACTGTGAGTCCTGCAGGGGGCATCAGATCAGTGTGCTGGGACCTGATGTTGCTATCAGTGTGGTCACCCAAACATGCTGCACCTTAGTATGACATCACCCAACATTTCAATACTAATTGTGTATTCGTCTCTGTATCTATACACGTGTGTGTGTGTATTTGTGTGCATATATCTAAATATATTTCTACAGGCATGCCCGCGAGCACACACACACTACATATGTATCTTTTTACTACTCCTCAGACCAAACTCAGAGAAAGGGAAGCTGTCTTAATATTCCAGTGCATCACCGGCAATACTGGATGAATAGCTCCTTTGGTAAGTGGGACTCAATCAATGAGAAAGGACATCAGACACACGCACACACACACACACACACACACACACACACACACACACACACACACACACACACACACACAAGCAAACAGGGTAGCAAACTCAAATCAAAGTATGAATGAAACAATTGTAACACTTTAGATGACAACATACAATATCTGCCCAGACTTTCTGACCACTATGTCAAATGCTAATGAAAGAGATCACAGAGGTCTTAAGATGGCAAAAAAAATTAACACCATAAAGTCTGGAGATTAGTAAAAAAAACTGACCTGAACTGACTCCATATTAAAATAGTGTCATAAACCAGAATAAAACTGATAAAAAAGTTCATAAGCTGACTAGCAGGTGTCTAGCTGAAGGTAGACAACCTCCTCAACCAAACCTCCTGAGAAGATAAGGTTTGAAATGAGTCTATGGTTTCCACGATTATCCCTCTCCAACATTACTTTGAGAAAGAACTAGCTTCTCCCTTAAGTAGTGATGTAAGGATTACAATGGTCATGGAAAATGAACTATCCAAAGACTAAAGGAACAAGGACAAACACACATGAAATTACCAGCTTAGTTACTTAATTCAGGGCCATGAGCAGAGTTGGTGGGATGCAAGTTGGAAACTACAATGACTCAAGAAGTCCAAATGGTTGAAAGTCATGCCACTAAAGATTGGGGAACTCATGTATAGTTAAGTTTGGAAAGGCCACTGAAAGCTACAGTGCACTAAATTAGCTCTTTTAACAGAGGAACAATAGTGTACAGTCTTGGAAGTGTGCTAAACATTTGGCAGACAAGGGGAGTTAAGCATAACACTGATACATAAAACACAAAAACACCATTAAATTGATATGCAGAGGGTAACAACTCTGTACCTCCAAGCTAACTCTGAGGTCAAGCAACTTTAGATAAGGATATATTTATATTCAAACAAAGCCATGTATTTCCTTATAAATGAGGCTACAGCATCTCAGTGTTTCCATACTTAAGTTGTATGAATGCGGAGGACACCTAAACTGACACATTTTCTACTTCTGTGTACACATAAAGAGAACTTTTAAGGAAATGGCAAATGGAGTCTATGAGGTGTCACACTCCCCACTCAGTGCCAATGCCTATATACACTGGAGCTTATAAGAATCACAGAAAACTACTAAATCCTTAAATTTAAATTAAGAAGTCTTAGCAAATGAGTCAGGAAAGCATGTTTTCAAAAAAGTGTATACTAATATTCTGAATGGGATCTACCACTCCAACATACAAACATAACGGACTACATTCTAAATAATGAACTCACTACAAGGATAATGGGCCAATTCGTCTTCTCCATGTTAAGTAATGAACTTGCTACTTTACTTTGCTTTCTAATTAAGGGGTAGTAATTTCTGTACACAATGACAATGTAACAATTCTGATGCGCTTGAATAAAAGTTACTTTGATTAAGATGTACTGCAGAAAATTCAAAATCTTTATGGTCGATAAATTATTAATGTTACTAGTAGTACAGGGTAGATAAAATCAATATCTCAAAACAAGTGCATTTTCTGAATAGTGAAATAACTTACATGTATGTGTGAAGATGATTTCCCGAGTCTCACCTACAAAGAACTGGTCCAGTGAGATTATTTCAGTAAACAAAACTAAATAAAGAAAATGTCTTTTTTCATCTTTTTTCCCACTTTTTTGCTCACTCTTGAACCATGCTACTTATGCAGCCAAAGGCAGCTAAGGGAGTGTGTGTCTTTAGAGAAACCCAGACATGCCTACCTTCTGAGATCACTCTTCTTCCAAAATAGCAATTTTCTCCATGGTGGCACAATGTCTCCATGAAGAGCAATTTCTGTTTCACTATAAATTTTCTAAGGTTTTTAAATGCATTCCATTAGAGTTGAACTTCTGGTAGTCTTTACAGTTCTCAATATCATGTGCTGTCTCAAAACAGGAAAAAAATTGTGTGGAAATCCTCTGGGGCTATCTTCCTACCCTAATCATATCTATAAAAGACTTTTGGTAGGGAGGACATTATAAAGATTTTTTTTTAACTAACTGTTGTCTTTCATCTACTCCACAACCATTAAGCATCCCTTATTGGCTCATAATCTCTCTCCTGACCTCCTAAGATACTGGGAGAGGGTGGCAAGAACATGGTATCACAACTGTCACCCAGCAAGGGACACTGCTTACATCTCCTTACTTGTGTGAAAGCAGTGTATTGCTTGCCAAAATGGGCTAGCATGGATACATGCTTCTTCATACTAGAAATACTGAGCTAGACTGCTCTGAACTCCACTGTGGGCTTGTGCCTAATGTGTGCCAGTGCCACAGCTGCATTTCTGGGCATTCCCCCAAATGGAACTCCTGCATTGGAGTTAATCAAATTCTCTTCCCCAGGATGGGTTACCAAGTATTTAGCTCTCAGTTCCATGTCTTCCCAACTGGCTAATATTGGGCCCAGGTTGTTAGCTAAACAATAGTATTTTAGGGCATAGTCAGGGTCAAAACCTCTACATCACAGCTAGTAATGTTAAAATGAAAGGCAAAATAACAACAATATGGTACGTACATGACTTATCTTGTTTATCGTCTAAAGGGTTCTTAATGCTGTGGTGGAAACTGGGCCAGTTCATAAGTCAAGATACACTTAAAACGTCATCAAAGTGCTTCCATGTTTAATGTTTGCCAAGTGCTCTTTTCAGAATCCACAGCATACTTAGAACTGCATTATTTTATAACTTTTAAAGTGTTACAAGTGCACAATGAATATTTAAGTGAGTCCGAAAGTCTTTCTTAATTGCAGAGCTGCATTAAAGTCCACACTGTTTTTAGTTTCTGCTTGCAAGTTCCTTTATTTTAAATGGAAAATGCAAACTCTTCTTTCTGGAAGGAAATGCAAAGACGGCACAGGGCAAAGCAGTTTTACCAGGCAATGACTCAAATCATCAAAGTTACAACTGAACTAGCATGAGAATGAGGTTGCCAAGTGCAAATGAATATATGGGTACTTAAGACACTAGAATCAGAAGAATGAAAGAAACTTACATGCTGCACATTTCTTGAATAAAGATGTACCCATTCTTAATTATCTAAGGGAACCAAGAGGGAAAACACTTACAGAAAAAGAAGAAAAAAAATATGTGGAGACTTGCGGGATCTCATTCAATTCTAACCCAAAAGAATGAAAGAAAGAAAGAAATTTAACAGTGTACAGTAACTTAAATTAAAACAAGTAAATACAGGTGTCAAACTTGACAGTTGTTTGTAATCAACAGATTAGTTCTGAAGCCAGCAACACAAAATTGTTTCAAAGAAGCTGCAAAAAAAGAACACTGAAGAAAAAGAAAATGTAGTACTTTCTCATTACTACGGTACCTCTACACACAAGCCTGAAGTATCACATAATGCAAATATCATTCCTCTCTGATGCAGATGTCTAAACAGCTAAGCTCTGCAAAAAAACAGTAAAAGAGTAAGTCAAACTTAGCAGCTCCAAGAACTTCTTCAACAGGCAGTGCAAGAATAAACTTTTTATTTATGTTTGTTTACTGTGGTAGAACACCAATCACAAAACAGTATTTGTAAGCACATCCCCAGTAAAGAAATTAATAAAAAAAGTAAAACAGAAGTAATTCACAAACATGGAGTGATCACAGTACGTAAAAAGTCCAGCAGACAACAGAAACAATGAACAATTATTAACAAAGAAAAACAAATGTGGATTAATGTTGCTAGCAAATATAATAATGTAAAAATAGATAAGAACAGACAGTGGAAGTAGAAGCAATGTAGAAGTTAGGTGATGTGTCCAGTGGAAAAGTACTTGCAGTCAGATTTTTGATGGAGGTATCTTAGAGTTGTGCCCTGTAAGTGCAGAAAGAGCAGAAAAAGAGATGATACAGAATTTTCCTTACACAGCTGCATCTGCAAGTTGGGACTGAACATCTACAGGATGGACTGTGAACTGGAAATTTACCTATGTCTCTAGTAGGCAGAGGCACCCCATAAATGCTTGACCACCCAAGCCTAGATATCCACCTTGAAATAACAATATGGTATCAAAACTTGTCAAATACATTTGGGAAGCATGGGTTGGATAATATAGGTCCCTTGGGTAGTTATGAACCTACAGAAATGACATAAAAAATCTGCTAGAAATCAATTAAACTAATTGTGCAGAAAGAGATAAAACAAAAAAGATGTACTCACCATAATGATAGATCCGTGTTGCCTTCTTTTCATCCAGTTCAGCCTTTGAGTTATCAGTTCCAACATCGGCGCCTTTAGAAGCTGTGGATTCAGGGCTCTGACTCCTCCCCTACCCACAATCCTCTCTTCCTCTAAAATACCTCAGATTGAGTTTGCCTGCTTACTAATAAACAAAATTTCTTATTATCTCATAAACAATAATGCCTAAAATTCTAAACCAGATTATAATTAGGAGAGAACAACCATTTGAGGCTTAGTAATGACATGATTCCTGGTCAAGTACATTCAATCAAAGAGGAGCACCACATTTGAATGTTGGAAGGAAGAAGGATAGAGGGATGTTAAAGTCTAAAAGAAGATGACATAACCACCAGAAAAATGGTCTTCCAAGAAATCTACTTTAAATCTGCTGAAGCCACTGGATCAAAGGGAGGCGTTTTAATGTTTAAAGCATGATAGTTATCCCCCAAACAGGGAAAGGATCCCTTAAGGAAGGTCTCAATAAGAAAGTTCCCTTCAGAAAAGCCTTTGAAGTCTTTAGAGAAGCTAAAGCAATCTGACGGTGTCCAATACTGAAAACTGGAAATAGCAGCTAATTGCACAGTGATTGTTAAAAAGCTAAATACTTTCTGGAAAAGATACAAGAAGAAGTCTAGAATGGAAGAAAGAGGAGCTGAAAAAGGATATAACCTCCTTAGAAGCTGTCCAGATAGAAAATTGCTTTATCTGCCAAGGTAAACTTTTCTGGTACACAGTTTCTGAGAGGCTAACAAAACATAACAACTTGGGTGTAAGATCTGGCCCAGCCCACCAGTTAAAACTGGTAGTAATCATGTGGATAGCTTCCATGACTCTAGGACCAGACAAGGTTTCCCAGATAGGTGAATCATAAAACTTGGACAGTAGTCTAACGGCCATGAAGGACAAAGTAGATGAGGCCACAGGAAGGAGAATAATACCTACAGGTGACAGAAAAGAGCAATTAGGATTATTTTGGCCTTGCACCTTCTTGTTTTCTGAATAAACTTTGTTATCAGAGGAAATGGGGGCCGAGGAGTCAATTGTGGACTAGAATGTCTCTTGGTGACTTTACCTGCAGAGGAATTAGGGCAAAGTAACTGCTGCACTTGTAGTTTAGGTATGAAGCAAAAAAGCCACAGTTTGGTAGAACCCAGTGGCTGAAGATTTGATTCACAACTGCTTGACTGAGTGACCACTCATAAAGCAAAAGGGATGGACCTGCTCAATTTGTCTGCAAACACATTGGAAGGATATGCACTGTTATGAGAAAGTGATGGGAAGACATCATCCACTGGCACACTCTCATGGCCTCCTGCCATAAAGGATATGAACGGGTTCTGCCCTGCTTGCTAATGTACCACACTACAGACATGTTGTCCATCTGGATGGAGATCACAACCCTGGGAAAAGAGTCCTGGAAAGTCTGCAATAGTAGCAGAATTACTCTCATCTCCATGTCACTGATGTGGAGACTGGCCTCCATGCTTGACCATGAACCATGAACCGTCTTCTTTTCAAAATGTGCCACCCCCAACCATAGAAGGAAAGCATCTGTGAGGGAAGTGGAGTAAAGACCGATCTTGTAGGAGAGCTGTGGAGATCAACCACCATATAATGTGAGACTTGCAAATGGGCGTTAGATAAATCTGAGCATGAAAAAGCTGGAAGAGCTGGAACCATTGTACAGAAAAGGTATAGTGAAGAAAGTACAGTTGTGTACACTTACCATAAATGTAGATGTTCGAGTGTATTCACTGTTGCAAACATCATATTTGGGTTATCTGCTTGCAGTAGTCCTCAGTTGGCCTGATTAACAAAGTCTTGGGTCCTGCGTCGGTTGCTGTCCCTTCTTCCATAACATCAGGCCGTCAGGGGTATAAAACATGCAGCCGATGCCATTACATCAGTTTTTCTTACCCCAGATGTCAGGTGCCCCCCTAATGGGAAGCAATTAAATCTATAAATATACAAGGTTATACCTCCAACAAAAAAGCAAATACACCAAAAAGCTTTTGAGCATAGTAAAGTAGAGGAGAGGTATAGCCAAAAGAAGAAAGAGGGCTGGAGGGAGGGTAACCAGGACTGCAACAGTGAATACACTTGAACATCTACATTTATGGTAAGTGTACACAACTGTACTATGTTCTTCGTGTTTCACTGTTGCAGTCATCACATTTGGGTAGATTCCCAAAGCTAAGGATGGGAGGAGAATTTAGATAACATTAGGACCAGCTATACGGCCCTGCAACACTGCAGTGGCAAAACCAGCTCTGGATTTAGAGAAAATTGGCAGAGGGTAATGCTTGGTGAAAGTATGTACTGAACTCCAGGTAGCGGCTTCTAGGATGTCCCTGGTAGGGACGCCTCTGAGAAAGGCTGTACAGCTAGATGCAGCCCTGGTTGAGTGGGGTCTGATCCCCTGTGGGATAGGTTTTCCATGGTGCTTGTAGCAGAAATGAATGCAATGGCCTATCCATTTGGAAATGGTTTGCTTTGAAATAGCCTTCCCCTCTGCCCCTGCAGCAAATGCCACCAGCAGTTGGTCAGATTTCCTTTGAGGTTTAGTCCTGTCCACATAAAATCCAAGTTGTCTGTGCACGTCTAAAGAGTGCAGTATCCGTTCCCTTTTGTTCTGTGGGTTAGGAAAGAAGGTTGGCAAATGAATGGACTGATTAAGGGCCACAATGGATACCACCTTGGGCATGAAGGAGGGATTGGTTCTGAGGAATACCCTGACTGCATGAAAGATGATGAAAGGCTCGACTGCCATGAGGGCCTGTAATTCACAAACCCTTCTTGCTGAAGTGATTGCTAAAAGGAAAGCTGTTTTCTAAGAGAGGAATTTTAAATCCACAGTGGCAGCTGGCTCGAAAGGAGGAAGGGTGAGCTTTTCCAATACAAAGTTTAGGTCCCAGGCTGGAGTTGGGGCTCTCCTGGGTGGTCATAGATTTTTGGCCCCTCTGAAGAACTGCTTAAGCAGTGGATGAGAGAAGAGGTGAGGTTCTGTGTTATAATGCACTGAAATGGCTGAGGCATGAATTTTGATGGAGGAGAAAGACAGGCCCTTGTGAAGCATCTCAGGTAAGTAATGTAAAATCTGAGGTAAATTGGGCACTGCTGTGCTCATCCCTTGAGATTGGTTCCAGGCACAGAATCTTTTCCATTTTTCAGCATAAAATTTTCTAGTACTAGGCCTCCTTGCCTCTAAAATGATATCCATCACTGGTTTACTGAAGGATGATAAAGGAGAGATTAGGTAATTAGCCAGGCTGTTAGGTTCAGTGTATGAAGCTGAGGGTGCAGAATCTGGTTCTCCTGCTGAGACAATAGGGTAGGAGTCTGAGGCAGGTGCCATGGGTTCAACAGTGACACACTGTGCAAGAGGGGGTACCAGTGTTGGCATGGCCAGTCTGATGCAATCAAAATCATCCTTGGTTTGTCTTGTTTGATCTTTAGTAGTACTTTGGAGAGGAGAGGCAGTGGAGGAAAAGCATAAACTGATAGGTTTTTCCAGCTGAAGGACAGAGCATCCACTTTCCAAGCTTGTTTGTGGGGAGTCCTTGTGCAAAATGTGTCCAATTGATAGTTGTGGGGGGAGGCAAATAGGTCTATAACTGGGCTCCTCCATTTGCTTATCAACGCGTTGAAAATCCTTGGTTCCAGCTTCCACTCGTGTGGGTCCATGAGGTTTTTGCTTAGTTTGCCTGCCCGTGTATTTAGTTTTCCTGGCAGGAATTGAGCATGTAGATGTGCTTGGTAGCTCAGGACTGTATTCCACAATGCCATGGCTAGTCTGCATAGGGGGTAAGAATGTGTACCCCCCTGCTTGTTTATGTACCACATAACAGTGGTGTTGTCCGTCTTTACCATTAATTGTCCTGGAAGAATGTGGTCCTTGAAGGCTGTCAGAGCATGCTGTACAGCTAACATTTCTTTTTGACTGATATGCAAGTGCATTTGACTTGGGTTCCATTTGCCCTGAATGCACTTCCCTGCCAAGTGAGCCCCCCCATGCATAATCTGATGCGTCTGTTGTTAGGGTTTGGGTGGCAGGAGGTGGTGTGAATGGTAGTCCCTTGTTTTGGTGGCAGGCCTCTGCCCAACAAAGAAACTCTAGCCATAGGCACGGTATGATAGGAATCATTGCTTCTAGATCCTGAGAATGTTGACACCATGGGCTTTTTAGATACCATTGTAGTTTCCTCATATGCAGTCTTGCATATGGAATCAGAAGAATGCAGGAGGCCATGAACCCCAAGGCTTGTAGTATTTGCCTTGCAGATAGTAGGTTTTTTGTGGCCAACTGTTTGAAGTAGGTTGCAAAATGAATTTGTTTCTCTGGCGTGAGGAAAGCCATCTGGGAAGTTGTATTCAAGCTTGCTCCCAGGAATAAGATTTGTTGACAGGGTACCAGGTGTGATTTCTTTTCATTTATGGTGTACCCCGGACAAGTTAGCCCGCTTTGTACAAAGGCCATATGATTCAAAAGTATGTCCTGGCTTTCTACCTGAATTAAACAATCGTCCAGGTATGGGTATATCTGTATATTTCTTTGCCTGCAAAATGCGATGACTGGGGCTAGGCACTTTGTGAATACCCTGGGCGCAGTAGATAAGCCAAAGGGCAGTGCAGAGAACTGGTAATGATTGTGGCCTGCTTTGAAGCATAGGTATCTTCTGCAAGATTCCCTGACTGGGATGTGCAGGTATGCTTCTTTTAAATCGAGTGTTACCATCCAGGCATCTTTTCCTAGCATAGGAAGCAACTGGTGAAGAGTCAGTATTTTGAACTTTGGAATCACCAAAAAGGTGTTTAGAGTAGACAAGTCCAGAATAGGACACCATGAATTGTTTTTTCTGGGTACCAGGAAAAGTCTGGAGTAGAAACCTTGTCCTTTTTCCTCTTCTGGTACAGTTTGAATAGCCTTTATGTTTAAAAGAGAGAGTATTTGCTTTTGAGCCTCTGCCCACTGATTTGGGGGTAGATCTGGCCAACCTTTTGGCATTGGTAATGTGTGGAAGTGAAATCTGCATCCCTGGGACACTATATTTAAAACCCATTTATCCTGGGTAATGAGTTCCCAGTTTTTGGCCTGCAGACCAATCTTTCCCCCTAAAGGAGCATTCAGTTGAGAAGTGCTTGGAAGTTTTAAAATCAAGTCATTGAGACATTTTCCATAGGGGGGAGTCTTACTACTCCCAGATTTGGCAGCAGAAGCCCCCCACTGCTTAGTCTTGTACATACCCTGGGACTGAAACCTGAGATTTCTGTTGTGTCTGGGTTTAGATTGAGAAGGCCTGGAAGGAGCCGGAAAGGACCAATTCTTGGGCCAATGCCTACTAAATCTTGGTGGCTGAACTTGTAAGAAATCTTTAACAATTTGCATAGATTTAGCTTTATCTTCCATCTTTTTAACAACTTCCTTAGCTTTGTTGCCAAACAGGCGGTCCTGATTTAAGGGTGCATCCAACAGTTTAGCTTTAACATGATCAGGCAAAGATTGCTCCTTAAGCCAAGCATGCCTTCTGAGTACAGACCCAGTGACAGCAGCTCTGCAAGAGGCCTCTAAAGAATCAAACCCACATTGCAAAGTATGTTTTCCAACCTGATCAGCAGAATGCATTAAATCTTGTAATTCCTTATTTTCAGCACAGTCAGGAATCAACATCATTTTCTGTTTAAGCAATCCAATAATATGTTGTTGATACTTTAATATATGAAACTGACAGTTTAAGGCCCTAATGACCAAGGTTGCAGAAGTTTAAACCTTCTTACCCCATCTATCCAGCGCCCTGGAATCTCTATCAGAAGGGGTAGGGTTTTTGGCAGTAGAGGCCTTAATGCCCTTGAATCCATGTGAAATAGTCTCTAGATCCGCAATAGGATTTTTAAAAAGGAACTTCTGAGAATCAGGAACCCTGTAATATCTGTCAGGTTTTCTGGGAGCAGGAGGCAAAGAATCAAGGGCCAAACTAAATTCCAAAAATGTATCGTTAACAATGTCTAGTACAGGAGGTATAGCTAAAGGTCTATGCTGAGGCAAGAGTAAGAAATCCCTAAGCCTCTTTTTTGAATCAGAAAAATCCTGGCTTTCCCAGTGGAAATGCTCCCTTAGAGTGTGCAAGGTTTCACCAAAAGAAAAATCCTCTGGAGGGGAAGCAGAGGGAATAGAGTCCTCTGCATCAGAATCCTCATAAGTAGATAAGGGTAAATCTGGACCATCAAAAGAATCAGAAAAATCAGAATTCTGGTCAGAAGATTCATAAACAATTTCAGTCCTAGGCCTCTTAGAAGAGGGTGGTCGGCTTCCCCTGATTAAAGTTATAAGATCTTCAGCCATTCTTATCATTTGTTTTTTAGGCATAGAGGCCTGAGCATGTGGCCTGGGCGTCGGTTTTCTAGGCATGGTTCGAGGTTTAGGCCTTAAAGAAGGAGATGGTTTAATATGCAAATCCGTAGGCCTGAATGCACCCTCAAAAGCCGGTGCCTGCACAGCGGCTCTGGACCCATCCAAGGTAGAGCCATCCAGAGGTTCCATAGTTGAAGCATCTCGCGGCATACCAGACTCCGAATGGGTCTCAGTAGAGGCCTGCAAAAGTAGCGGGTATCAGTGGCTGTGAAAGTGCCTCACTGAGTACCGGCGAACTGGCGACTGGCTTAGGAGAAGCGTTGTTGGCAGCTTTGGACCTAGGCGCCCTATCTCTGTCTTTATCTTTGCGTTTTTTCAGAATTCCAGTAGTCGGATGGCTTACCGACGACATTTCTGTATAATTGAACCGAGAACCGAAATATTTAGAGGTGAAAATATACAGACGACGGATAGTGCATTGATTAAATAAAGCACAAAACCGACAGCAAGGTACATTGTGATCAGGGCCTAGGCAAGGAATACAGTACGAATGAAAATCTTTGTGAGGTATTTGCTTTCCACAAGAAATGCAATTATTAACTTTTACTGACATCGGTAAAGATCAAGAAAAAGTTTCCCCAACGGGGTACTTGGCTTTAGTTGAAGACTTCGGTTCTGAAACTCAAAATCGAAAATTTCTGGAGTCGGCCAACCGGCACTTGCAAACTGCTTCTGCTTCAGGCACCGCACGGCAAGAAAGACTGATGTAAAGGCGTCGGCTGTATGTTTGACGACCTGACGTCAAGGAAGAAGGGACAGCAACCGACGCAGGACCCAAGACTTTGTCCATCAGGCCGACTGAGGGCTACTGCAAGCAGATAACCCAAATGTGATGACTGCAACAGTGAAACACGAGGAACATCTCTCTTACAGTATCTGGCTAGATGAACTAACATTATTGTTGAAGCCATCAGTCCTAGCAATCGAAAGTTGTCTTGCAGGAGGCGAGAGGTGTTGGAAAACTTGCTAGGCTGTCTGATGTAGAGATATAATCCTGGACTCAGGGAGAGTAGCTATCTGACTGTTCATGTTCAGGTGGCATTCAATAAACTCTATTTGATATATGTATGTAAGTCATTTTGCTTTTGGTGTGATTGACCATGATCCCCAAATGTTGAAAATTTTAAAGCAAGAAGCCCCACTGGGTTCACCCCATGATCAAACCACACCAACCATGATTAAATCCTGCATTACCCACACCCAATTGTGGATTACTGGTAAAGTATTTGTCATTTCCAGGAAACCTAACAGTGGCACAAACATAATGATTGTGACAATATCAGGTAAGGGCACAGACAAAATTATCATAATTAAAACAATACTAATTCCACAAAGGGTATAGCTGAAATTTAGGTATAACAATGTGCAACTTCTTTCTTCTAGAGAATTCCCTAACTCAGTGATGTTTCACAAGATCCTAGAGGTGATGTTACTGACCGAGTCATCACTAGTGAAAAAAACAGTATTCATTAAGCGATGTCTATACTGGTGGACATTCAAGGGCTACATCAGTTTGCAAATCCTTGCAATGCTTCAGCGTTCCTATGTTAGAAGGATTGAGCATCAAAGCCACAGGTCTGGGAATAAGCAGGCTTTCTTACTTTTCTCTCAGTTCAAGGCTTTTTTTCCAGATCTTTAAAGAAAGTAATTGTCTGCGTCATGAATAATGTCAGCTACGGGGTATTGACTTACTGGCAAGTGAAAAGATTAAGCATTGACATTTTTTTTTCGACATCCCTATAGACACTAAGTTACTCATTTGACTACTATCTAAATTTACAGAGCATGGTACTTACAATGCCCCCATCAGTCAGGCTTCAGAAACAGGAATGGTACTGACTCCATGAGATATTAAGAGATGATTTTACATGTTTCAGAATTAGCAAGGTTCTTTTTATTTGAATTTACATAGCAATTAAAACTAATTCCAAATAACATGTAACTGAGATACAAACATGACACAAATGCAAATGAAGCAACTATGCATCGGCAGCATGTCATCTGCAATAATCACTGCCTAAAAGCCTATCTCACAGATTAATTAAATATAGCTGGTATTGAGCTCTGTCGCATAATGTTCTGTACAGCTTAAGTGAACATTCGTCTGTTCATTAACACATAAATTACTACACATTTGCATACACTATAAATTCAGACTACATTCCTATTCCTCACGTGACCTTGATTTTGACTCAAATCTTCTGTTCTTAAAAATTATGATAGTTTGCAAAATGGTGGAGGACCATAGTCAACAAATAATGCCACCCATCAGAGCTGCACACTTCTTATACCTCTGAATTAGCATGCTAATGCAACTCCTCCTATTTTGCCACCTTTTAATGTCAGCAGTAGTAATATTTACAAAGTGTCATTGATTTCAGCCCTTTGTACACCATTATTTTGGCACTGTCCCTGATTCTGGGGGGTAAGATATTAACAGCTTTGCCTAACTTCCTTTCTCCCTCTATCACTGTGTATCTTAATTACAGTGCTGCTACTTTCTGATATCACTATCATGAGTCCTGCCTCTTGCTAGTCAATAATAAGGATCCAAATTATTACAAGAAACGTCTAAAACCTGCTAAATCACAGTTACATCCTAGCTGTTAGTTAGGGAGGCAGGAAATGTTGCAGTGACTCAAATGAGTTTTAGTGCCACATAAAAGACAAAAGGACCAGTTACCTATAAAATCTTCTCCGACTCCTGATTCTCACTTTTATTTCAAATATCTTTTATTTGAAATTTTTTTAATGTAAAAATTTTCAAAACACAGAAAAGCAACCAGTATATATACAACAAAAAGTAACTACATACTCATATGTGTTGCATGCAAACATGTTTACTCAAATTAGTAACTGTGAAAAGAAAATAAAGGGAAAAAAGAATAGATCATGTAATAACCTTGTTCATAGAATACACTGAAAAAAATCCCCACCTGTTTTTAAGAAAAGAAAGTTGGGTTTTATTTTTAAATACAACCTTTTATACCTTAATATATTTTAAAGCTCCTTAACACAACTCCAAGATAGCTTAGTTGTGTCACTCCAGTTCTGTGTTATATATAATTTTATTAGCATGAACAACACAGAAAGGACACAGGTATTTTTTTAGATAACTTTTCTGGTGTAATACAGAGTATAGCAAATTTCCAAGACAGTAATTTTTTCATAGTCATCTTTTCCAGACTAAATCTTTAAGGAGCACACAGCTTCCTTATATATTTATATTTCCATATTATGCAAAACAGATCTACATTAGGGCAATTACAGGTTGTAGAAATTGGTGATTTATTAGGGAAGTAACAAAATAAATAATTTAGTCATACATGTGTTGTTGAGAATCATGAGCTGTGTGTAAAAAAGTTTTAAGCAGGACTCATTTACAGTCTGATTTAATATTTTCTTTAACTTGGTTAGTTGAGATAGGTGGATTAAGATTTGACCAGTAATTAGAATATGTAAGGAAGTTTTCATATCTAAAACTAGAAATGATTTTATATGTATTAGAAACTGGCTTTTCCAAAATTAGAGATTTCCATAATGCTTTACATATGTGTATTTTGTTTATATTTACTTGCAGGTTTACAGTTTTGCTTTGTATAAGGTAATGAATCTGATTTAGAAGAGGAAAGAACCCCTTGGGTAGGCTGAGGAATACTCTTAGTTTGTCTAAGGAAGATGTATTAACGGACATAAAGTCAAGTACTATCTTATCTCTGAATAAGAAAAAATTAGATAACTGTAGTATTTGATTATTTACTTCATAATAAGTTGTAAATATATAGAAGTACAAATGAAGACTGTAAATTTAAAATGGTAATGAGTTTTTATGCTATATGTATTTTATCAACACAAAACGTGTAGTCTGACTTGTTTCATACCTTTTTTATTTATAAATGGTAAGGTCAAAGGATTACAATTGGAACTTTGAATGTGACTAAACCGAAGTCCAACCTATGTAGGATTCCATATACTTTGTCTTGCTTTAAAATTAATTACCACTACACTTGTGTTAATTATTAACATAAATAAATGTCAGGAAACCCCAAGACACCCTTTTTTGGGTATAGTAAGACTTTAGTTCATGGAACAATGTGATTATGCTATAATATTCAGAAAAAGACAAACCATTTAAGCGCCAAAGTGGCACACAATCCGACCTTAATAAATGCTAAGCACCCCCCTGCTTATGTTGTTAAGGTTGGATCTACCACCCAGTAGTAAAATCTGTCTGTACTGACTAGCAAATGACAGTGGCAGAGCAGAAAAAGAAGTTATATACTCACCATAACGTTCCATGTTTGTAGTCCATCTCGCTCTTCATTCTTACATATGGGATCAGAGCCAATCCTCGACTCCGACTAGGCCTATTTACAAGCTGGAAGTCTTCTAGCTGGCTCGTGGCTAGGTAGGTATTCCATGGTGCACTAGTACAATCCCCAGATCTTGTTTGCTGCTAACTAGGAGAGATAATAACAAATATACAGAAGAAAGCAAATACTAAAAGGTCTCCATAAAAACATGCAATAGTATTTTTCTGTCTCCAGGTACTTCCAGGATGGGGGTAGGAGGGTGGGTTCGTAAGAATGAAGAGCGAGATGGACTACAAACATGGAACGTTATGGTGAGTACATAACTTCTTTATGTTCTATAGTCCTATCTTGACTTCATTCTTGCATATGGGACAGCGTCCCTAGCTCCTTATTCTTGGGTGGCTCAAGGAAAAATACTCGTGAGTACCATGGAACCAAATGATACTCTACCCCTGGAGGTTAAATCCACTTTGTAATGAGTAATTAAAGTGTGAGGGGTAGCCCACGTTGCTGCTGCACAAATATTACCAAGTGGGACCCTGGCTTGAAAAGCTGCTGAGGTAGACTGAGATCTGGTAGAATAAGCCTTGATTTTAAAGGGTAAATGTCTACCCTCAGAGTTGTAAACATAAGCTATACAGCTAGAAATCCAATGTGAGAGTGTTACTTTGGAAACTGGTAAGCTTGACCTGGATTCGAAGAAGGAAATAAATAATTGATCTGATTTCCTTAGCAAATAAAAACGTAATTGTCTATGGACATCCAGCTGATGAAACCTGTATTCCACTGCATTGGAATGATATGGAAAGAACACCAGAAGTTCTATGGATTGATTCAAGGTGGCATGGGAACAGACCTTGGGGAAAAAAGAAGGATTAATACAAAGGGACACCCTGTCTTTGTGAAAAATCAGGTAAGGAGATTTCACAGACAATGCTTGCAACTCTTGACACCTGTCTGGCAATGTGATAGCCACCAGAAACAAAGTCTTGCAAGACAGGAATTTCAAAAGGGATGAATGAGAAGGCTCAAAGGGCGGAGAAGTTCATTTGGATAACATAAAATTTAAATCCCATGAGGCCACAGGTTCTTGCAAGAGGGGGTCTTAAAGTGGCACCTTTAAGGAAAGTTTTGCACAGCCTACGTGACATCAGATTAGAATCTTGAAAGCCTAGATGAAAATTTGAAATCGCTGCAAATTGAACTCTGATAGTGGCAGTCGCAGATCCCTGGTGAAAAAGCTCAGACAGGAATTCCAAAACCACTGGAATGGAGGCAGTGTAAGGATCAACATTCATTTTCTATGTCCAGATAAAGAATCTTCTCCATTTACTGGAATATAGTCTCCTAGTAGAAGGTTTATGAGAAGACGTAAGGATATGAGTCACGAAGGGTGAAAAATCGTGAAGCCTGACTAGGGACAGAACTGGAGCAGCCACGCTATCAAATTGAGGGTGTGTAAGGAGGCGTGAATCGAACCTGACATGTGAGTCAACAGGTCTGGAACTGGGTCCAGAATCCAAGGATCGTCTAGGAGAAGAGGCCCGAGAAAGGGGAAACAAACCTGACGAGGCTAGTAAGGTGCAATGAGGATTAGTTTGCTTCCCAGCCATTTCGCTTTCTGAATAACCTTGGGAATGAGAGGGAAGGGATGAAAAGCATAAAGGAGACCCAGGGGCCAATCGTGAACAAGTGCGTCTCACAGTGACTCCCCCGAAGGGGGGATGAGGGAGAAGTAGCTGCTGCATTTGGCATTGATTGGACTGGCAAAGAGATTGCAGCAATGCTGTCCCCATCTGCGGAAAATCTGTTCTGCTATTTCTTGTTTCAGAGACCACTTGTGAGGCATCAGGATTGCCCGACTGAGCTTGTTGGCTATCACGTTGGTTGTCCCTGGAATGTGCATTGCCACCAGAAAACGCTGGGAAGATATTGCCCATTTCCAAACTTGAATGGCCTCTCGACAGAGTGGGTAAGATCTGGTTCTGCCTTGTTTGTTGATATACCATACTACCGACATGTTGTCTGATTGTATTGCAATAGTCCCCAGAGGCAGAAGGTCGTGAAGGGTTTGCAATGCCAGGAGCACCGCCCTCAACTGTAGAAAGTTGATATGCAGGTGAGCCTCATGACCTTGCCATGTGCCTTGGACAGTCCTGCCTAGGTAATGCCCCCCCCACCCGATCTGTGAGGCATCCATGGTCACAGTGGCAACGGGTTGGTGAGGAACAAATGGAGCACCCGTGGTTAACTGATTGGGTAGAGCCCACCAAATGAGGTCCTTCTTGCAACAGTCTGTCAGCAGAATGTGATGAGATAATGGAAGGTGCTGAAAGGATCATTGGAACAACAGGAGCCACTGAAGAATCCTCATGTGTAGTCTGGCTAGTGGCACTAGCAATATGGTAGAGGCCATGGTCCCTAAAAGCTGTAGAATAGTCTTGGCTTTGACCTTTCATAAGGGGAGAAGACGTTGAATTTGAAGACCAGATTTTGTGCCCTTTCTACAGGAAGACAAGCCAACATATCTACTGTGTCTATCGCTGCGCCTATAAAAATCACAGATTGAGAGGGCAATAAGTCAGATTTTTCCCAATTTATAAAAAGTCACAGCTGGGCACACAGCTGAATGATAGCGTCCCTGGTCTGAAGAAGTAGATGCCTGGTGGAGGCGGTCAAGAGCCAGTCGTCCAGATATGGAAACACCTGGAATCCTTGATGTCACAGGTGAGCAGTCACTACCACCATACACTTGGTGAACACCCTGGGGGCTGTGGTGAGACCAAATGGCAGAGCACGAAACTGGTAATGACTGGCTCCCAGCCGGATGCGTGGATGACTCCTCGACGCCCTGTTCATTTTTATGTGGTAGTAAGCATCTTAGAGATCTATTGAGCACATCCAATTGTCTTTCCCTAATAACGGGAGTATAGACTGCAGTGTCACCATCCAGAACTTGTCCTTCTTCACTGATTCGTTCAATCTGCTGAGGCCCAAGATGAGCCTCCAGTCCCCTGTACATTTTCGCACTAAAAAGAATCTGGGGTAAGTTCCGGATCCTATTTGGTCTGCTGGGACGGTTTGGATGACTCTTTTTGCCAGCAACTTGTTGACCTCCACAGTTGCCTGATCCCTGTGAATGGGTGTAACATCCGGGATCCTCTTGGGAACAAAGGGTGGAAGAGAAAAGGGTATGACATAACCTCTGGTAATAATTCTTTGTACCCACTTGTCTTGAGTGATACCCAGTGGATACAAAGAAATGCGACCCCCGACCAGCCCCAGAGAAGCACAGTTGGACCCCACATCAGGAGCACTGGTAAGGCCAGCCCAGAAAGGAATCACGACCTCCCTGGTTTTGCAGACTGCCCCTGCCTCTAGGGCGACATCTACCATTTCCTCCTCCTCCTCTGCCTCTGAAGGAGGAGTTACCCTGTGCATGCTGATAAAACCTCTGGGACTTCCTGAACCATATTTTACTGCCCCTCTGACCCTTAGGATATGGTCTAGAAGGGACAGTAAAATGTACTCCCACGGCAGAGAGTGCTTTTCCTTCTTGCTCGCACTGGGTGAGAGTGTCCTTTACCTTGGGTCCAAACAAAGAGGAACTGTCGAAGGGGGCATTGGTAAAGGTAGACTTGAACAGTTCCACAAAGTTACACAAACGCATCCAGGAATAACACCTTAGGGAAATTCCTGAACCCACTGCTCTACTCACTCCATCAGCTGCATACGAAATAAGCCGCATGGACAAGTTGATGATAGAGTTCAAGGTGGACAACTGGGCAGACACCTTGTCAGGAACTACCTCAGTACATGTACCTTGTTGAGAATCTCCTAACTTCTTAAGGAGATCTATCTGAAGCCACATGAAGCGTGTAAGGTAGTTCAGCGATCTAAGGGTAATTGCTGCTGAAGAGAAGATACACTTCCTGTATCTGTCCATCATTCGAGACTCCTTATTCGGCGGATGAACAGAAGAAGTCTCTGCTAACTTCTTCTTAGTGGCCGCCGTCACCACCATGGCATCTACGGGAACACCTTTAGACAAAAAATCCTTATCTGGGGGTGCAGACAGAAACTTATTCGGTCTCCTGGGGACTGGCTCCACAGCATCACACACCTTTCGACTAGCTCCATCAGTTTGTCGAAGGGTGGAGACACCCAAGAGGATTAAGGTTGATACCAGAAAGCCTTCAGGTATAATGACTCCTCATCAGAAGGGGTGACAGTGGGCCACCCTCACCTCTGTTTAAGGATTTCCAGGATGTCTACAAAGAAGACATCATCAGAGGATGACTTGGGGGACCCTTCTGACTCCTCGAGGTCAGTGTCAGAGGCTCATCCTGGGAGTCTACATGCTTTCTCTTACATATTCTCGTCCGTGGGGGGTCCTTCGAAGGATATTCCGGGGAGGTCTCGAAAGAGTGGGGGCCATCGGTCGGTGGCTCCTGAGGATCTCTGCTGTCCACAGAGTAAGTAGTAGCTGAGACAGAAATAGGTGCTTTAAGGGGAAGAGTGTCGGTACTCTTGGTAGGAGCTGAAGATCGAGACAGCACATTCCTCATCATCTCGAATGCCGACCTCTCCGGCTCTGAAGACCTCCCTGGCTCCAAGGAGACCGAGGATGCCATTGGCTCCAGAGCCATTGGCTCAAAGACAGACGTAGGATCCAAACTCACCTTCGCCGACGAGCCAAGATGGAGACTCTGAACCTAAGAGGTTCGGTTCAAGGCATCCTTGTCAGGTCTGACTGGGGAGCTTCGGCTCCTAGACACCACGGACGGCACCGAGAGTGTCAGACCGGAACTGAGCTCCGAAACAGCCACATGAGGAGATGGAGCCGAGGGTTCCACCAGTGGTACCAAACACTTTGGCTCCAAAAGGTCAGCATGGCTCGGAGCAGGAATGACCGGAGGGGGCTTAACGGACTCAAGTGGCTCCGGAACCGACTGAGTCAGAGCCAACAACAATTTTGGTAAGGCAGAGGACTTCAAAAGTCTCATCATTACCGTCTCCACATCTTCTTCCGATAAACTCCTGGAAGACCTGGAGGACAGAGTGGGAGAACGGGATCTCTGCAGTATCGGTGACTTCAGTGTAGGGGAGACCGGTAGAGAATCCATAGACTGGCTCTGTAAAATACTCTCAGAGGTCGGCTCCGAGCTACTTGGGGCCGACCCTGTAATCACAGTACTACTCTCAATCGGCACCGAACTCTGTGGAACCGATGAGACAGTGGACTTATCAGGCTTAGTAATTTTAAGAGGTGGCTCCGAGACACCAGCCAGTGCCGGGGAGGACCTCTTAGAGGACTTAGACTTTTCCTTTTTAGATCTCTGAGATCTAGAAGTGGAGGAAGAGCTAGCCAGATCTTCCTCAAAGGAAGGTTTAAGAAGACCTTTTAGGATGAGCTTATTTTTTCTTTCTTGCAACACCCTAGCACTGAAAGAGTGGCAAAATAAGCAAGTTTCCTGTAAGTGCATGGCTCCCAAACAGTAAACAGAGTTACTCATCCGTTATGGATATCTTCTGTGAGCATTTAATGCATTTCTTAAAGCCAGATGGCTTATGGTACTTGCTTTCTTTAGACATTCTCACAAGGATGAGATGACACACAAACAGAAAGAAAAAGGAGATGACTAGGTCCTCTAATTTAAATGGGCCTAGTCCTGCAGGAAAGAAAAGACACCATGAGGACTAGGTCCTCTAATGTAAACGGGCCTAGCCCGGGCAGGAAAGGAAATGGAAAACTAGGTCTTCTAACTAAAACAGACCTAGGGAAAGGTACAATAAGAAGAGTCATCACACACTCAAACAGTAATAAAGTGTAAATTTACTCAACCAATATAGCAAGTGGAAACCCGCAAAAAACTTAGACTTATGACTATGGAAAAATAGAACTCGTTCTGTTAACAACACTAACACATTTTAGACTTATTAAACAACACACAGCCTAACTGAGTGCAAAAAGGCGCCTACAATTACTAACTCTAATATAACATGAAAAAGCACATAGGATACCAGCACTATGAAGCCAAAAGGCCAACTGTACCAAAGAGCTGCACACAAAAACGGCACACTTATTACACTAACTATTCTAATTTGCAAACTACACTATGACTGAACAATGATACAGAAACAGTTTTGAGTAGAAAAATACCAAAATTTTGTATAAAATTGAAAAACCTAGCCAAAGCCAAAGAGAAGCACAACCGAACTTGTCGATGCGGCAAACGAGATCTGGGGATTGTACTGGTGCACCATGGAATACCTATCTAGCCACGAGCCAGCTAGAAGACTTTCAGCTTGTAAACAGGCCGTGTCGGAGCCGAGGATCGGCTCCAATCCCATAAGTAAGAATGAAGGCGAGATAGGACTACAGAACATTATTTGTTTCTGCCTGCTGTCCTTACCCTTAATGTGTCCCTAACTTCATTTAAAAAAAAAAATGAAGTTGGTAGAATAAAGTGTTTCAACGTGTAATGTGAAGGATATCAACTCTGAAACTCAAATGTATGTCATTATTTAGTGAATTCAATCATTCAATCCTTGGTGGTTTGTCTGAAAATCACAGATTTTTTGAGGAGCAGACTAATAATATAAAGCAAAATCTAGATAGCAGAAAAGCCTTAAAGGTAAGTGTAAATGTAAGGACAGCATTACATTACGTTTATGACAGTATCTGCTACTTGTTTTACAGCTTTGAAAGCCAATAAAACTCTCCCTGTAACTAAAAGTATATGGATCAGATAAAGCTCCATGCACTTCAAAGAATTATGATCATCTCACCAATCATAATCCTGTATTGTGTGTTCTCGACATGGATGCCAAGATTCACCACTTCCACTTCACTCTTCAGGTGAATTTCTTGGCATCCATGTCTCGAACATGTAATAGGCAGGTTATGATTGACGAGACATTAATTCTCCATGTTATAAGCAATTCAAACTGCTTTGGATTGCCAAATGAATTTTCTTATAGTAGAGTTAATATTTTGAAAATGTTTTTTAGGTGCTGTCTGAAAAGAGGCGTTGAAATGAAATAACATCCTTAGTAATATATTAATTTTTACTATAGCCACTTTTGAAAGAAAAGAAAGATTTTGTTTTTCTCATCTCTTAGTATCATATTTTATGTGGAGGAAAGAATAAAATGCTACTGAATGTACTCCACAGAAGAAAAATCACAAAGGGAAACAAAAGGACGGACCACCATGGACTTCTGTTAATTTCAAAATTTTAATAAAACAATGATAAAATCCTTCACAAAACGCCAGGAAAAGTGAATCAAAAAATGTCCTCCCAAACGAAAATGAAGATTTGCACAAGTGCTATCTGACTTGGCCGTCTTCAGTCTTGATATTGCTTTGTTTGTACAACTTGTTATTGTAAGATGCTTTGTTAATAAGGATTCCCCTTATTTGGAGGCCTCTTGAGAGTCTCCTGGATTCTGACATATATTTTATTAGAGTTGTAATTGTTTGTTTAATGTCGGCCTTCTGAAATAATGTAGTGTTAAGTGTTCAACTGCAGCACTGAGTTGTATCTGTTCTGAAGTCTGACCAATTTTATCTTAGTCTTATTTTTGAGTGATTAGAGAAAACTCTAGTTTCTGACTTGTATTGTAGTTGAAGGTTTAAGAATATGTCAGAGATAAGACTTCTTTTCTGGATTCTAGTAAGATGTCCTCTACATATAAAATGATGTGTAACTTGGATATAGCTTCAGTAAAGTAATTTATTAACAGTCAGAAGAGTAGCAGTCCTAATACAGAGATGTTACTTTAGGTAGGGGTAAAATGATGGCTTGTTTTACAGCTGGCGTACTATTTCTGTAGTAAGTGATAGACTGTAAGAGCAACACAGGGGCTTGGCAATGTTGTCAGTTGCTTTCAAAAGAAAAAAAAGGGGTGGACTGTGGAAAATTTAGCAGAGACATGTTTCAAGTTTTTGATTTTTTAAATTTCCTTGACTGCAACTTCAGAGATGTGAAAACTAGCTGAGCAAGTCACAAGGGTATAGTGACCAGATTGGGAGTTACTGTTATAAGCTGGTTGTGGGTTGCTGGTATCTCTGATATCAGATATGATAAAGTGTTTGTATTCTTCAGTCTGGTTTGTGTGTGAGCTACTAGATGTAGAATCTCTGCTGAAGGAGCTGCTTCAGAGTTGCCTTGTTAGTTGTTTTATCTCTTTCCAGATTTTCTGGGTTGCCATTATTAGATTTCTTTATTATGCAGGCAGGTAGCTTTTGCTTAGATGCTGACTATTCTGGTTTACTTTCTCAATGAGAGGTAGTCCTAATGAAGCGGAGAAGCACCGTAGTTTTGTTTCCAAGCTGTCTAGCCCTTTTCCCCTCTGTTTTATGACACCTATAACATCCACTACTTTTCAGTCCCGTAAACCTTCTGCATGCACGTAGGAATACTGAGTTTTGGACTAAGGATAGAATATTGGTGAAAGATGCAAGAGCAGTGTGTGAGCCTTGTGATAAACTGGGGACCAGTCTATGGAATTGGGTTCTTTTTTCAAGGGTGAAGAACACATGCTCTGGAAAAGAATGGCCCAATTTCAAAGGGATTTTTTGATTTCTGAAAGGACCAAAGACAGAGACAGAGACTATTCAACAGTGGTCCCTACGATTACTTGGGAGTAAACAGATGTATGAGCACCAATGGGCTAAATCTGATACAGTAAGATCTAGTGTGGAGTGATTTTCTGTTATAGGGCTGAGTGTGGTTGGTGTTTGAGAAGTTGTTCACGTTTATGCTGTTGGAGTATTATGTTTAGCTGGTTTGCATCTGACCTTACTGCACTGAAATTTCAGTTACCTAGGATACCGTTATTTTTGTGGAATCCTTTGGAGAACACTTCTTGAATAGTTTCTTTGATAGTATTTTATTAGGATGAAGAAGGAATGTAAATTGCACATACTGTAAGGTGGGTATGTTTATCAACGGTAAGTTTAGCAGATATCCAATTATGGGCTCTGTTATTGCTTAGACTGGCACTAATGTAGTCGGTTAAGAGGAGCAATGTGTCTTGTTTAATAAATAGCATGACTCCTTCTACCCAGTAAATAAAGGAAATCAGCAATAAATATGTAAGTTTATAAAACGGGTCAACTGGACGCAGTAAGGGGCACAACCAGACTCTCAAAAAAGAAAAACACATTCTGCTGCCCAATTAGGACACGTTTTTGTTCATAGTATTATTTTTATTAGGTACATGAGTATATGCTATCATTATAAATATGTAAGTTTATAAAACGGGTCAACTGGACGCAGTAAGGGGCACAACCAGACTCTCAAAAAAGAAAAACACATTCTGCTGCCCAATTAGGACACGTTTTTGTTCATAGTATTATTTTTATTAGGTACGTGAGTATATGCTATCATATGGTATGAAATAATACATCACAGATAAATAATATTCGTAGAAGCCACAAAAATATCGTGTGCACAACAAGCCTAATACAAAAAAATTCTCTCTACATGAACTAGAATAAAATAATTAGAGGGAGCCACAAAGATCTCCAGTTCACATTTTTTTCATTGTCTTAGCACTGCTTGCCAAACATTTTGAGAGATTAACACACTACCATGAAGTAAGTGTTAAAGAGAAGGTCACTGAAGCAATAAATTACTTGTACGAGATCAGCAGAGTGGTTTCCTTACAATAAGCTGAGAGATTAATAAAAGTTATGCCCATTACCATTAATTTTCAGCATTACTGAATACATCCTGACAGCTCCAGCAAATATGTACATCAAGCAAACAGGGTGTTATCAGTTGTCTTTTTTTGTGTGTATGTTACAGAGGAGTCCATCCAATTTCTGATATATAAATATTACAGTTCATGAAGGAAATACAACAGATAGAAGATGGAAGCTTAATCTTAATTATGATGCATCAAAAATAATATAATGTAAAATAATGTATGTATATTAGAGAGTCAGCCCAGATTGGACGGTTTAGAGACAAAGCCAGAGAAGTAAGACTGCGTTGAGTTGGACATGTGCTGAGGAGGGATGCTGGGTATACTGGGAAAAGGATGCTAAGGATGGAGCTGCCAGGTAAGAGGAATAGAGGAAGGCCTAAGATAAGGTTTATGGATGTAGTGAAACAGGACATGCAGATGGTTGGTGTAACAGAGCAAGATGCAGAGGACAGGAAGAAATGGAAAGGATGATCCGCTGTGGCGACCCCTAATGGGAACAGCTGAAAGAAAAAGAAGATATAGTGTATATATTGTACATGTTGGTGGAAAACAAACACATATGCAGATGGCATGCTGCTGCAGAAGCATAATCTGAATTTCAATGTATAAAGCCAGCAACCAGGTCCAGTAGTAACCTCACTCTGAGGGGTAACTGTGGTGAAAAAAACAAGAGTCATTTTAGGCATCTAGCTCTATTTGGAGATAAATCCTGATGTTTGACAAACTAGGGCTATTGCTAGCAAAGCTGAATGACTCTCCACCATCCAAAGAAGTCAATAAAAGGAACAGAGAATGTGGGCAGGCTCACATCATAACACTCCCAGGATGCAGTACTAAATAGTAATAATAATGTGCAGCAAGAAAACAACACAAAGAGAGCTGGTAAATCTTTATTCTACAGGATGGGAAGGGGGGATTGGGGATAGGGTTTTAACAGACTGCAGAAACAACACACAGAGAAATGAGACTGCTGGTTAATAGTAAGAGAATGTGCATTTAAGATCACTTTGTGGCTGCAATACTTCAGGATGAGGAAAATGATAAAAGAATGCTTAATACAACTAAGGGAAAAAAACTCTACTGTGAAGGACTTAATTATTCCCATCAGTAAGATCTTCAGTGTAAACAAAAACACAGAAGATTATGACAGTTGCCGATCATAACCAAATTGATATATGTTTTAAAAAAAAGACTCAAGAAATTCATCTCTCAAGAGTGAAACTTGTGAGACAAATTTCTTGAATCCATTTCAAGAACATGTTCAGCTTATAATCACACACCCAATCACTTTTTTTGTAAACCACGCAGAATTTTAGCTGGCTTGGTGTATTGCTATTTTAAAAGAGTGTGGCAGACAGAAGTGTCCAACAGTTTTTAAATCTGTCAGTGGCCTTGAACCATGTTACCTCAAAAATAAAAGATAAAGACAAAAATAATAAGGGTCAGAGGCCACAAATGGACACTTTAAATACTTGTACCATTCTGTTAGAACACTGACATCACAGTAGGATCTGCCTTAATGTACATTGTAAGAAGTCTTTAGTTGTAATGTCCAGCACAATTCCTTTACTGTATTTACAAAAATGTCAGGACAGACAGAGCAAAAATCTTAGCCAAAATCAGGCATAACCATATGGGTGGCAACATGAGAGGGGAGTTTATTTATTTTGTCTTTGTTTACTGGCAAAGTCTGACTGGGTAATATCCATTTTCAGAGTAGGCCTGAGTTACAGCTTTTAAAGCTATCAGATTGTTTACCATGCAATTATGTGGCAAATGTAGGTATGGAACTGCACTTTCTGTGGCACTAAATGATTAGATTAGTTTTACCAGCAAGTTTTGTATCTAAGTACTTCATTGTAACGTGCTTGTTACAGCAAGGTTTTTTATGTATGACTCCTTCTCTAACAAGATTATATCTCTCTGTCTCAGAGTGCACTCAGTGTGCTCTGCTTACATAGTGGTAGTTGACTGCTGTACTACAAGCACTTATTTGCACTAAGCAGGGGAAATAAAAAGCAGACAGGAACATGAAAAGTATCTGGTCAGCCAATTGATTTTCTGTATGAATTGAAAACAAGCATATGCATATGACTGTTGACAGTGCAGGCTAACAGCAAAGGACAGCGAAGAAACAAAAATGCATAGAACATGCACATGGTCAACTGCCTAAAAAACACACACTACAAACTAAAGAACTTATATGCAACAAGAGACAACATCTTACACGTCTGGCTTTCACAGCTGGTGCACAAGAAGGGGAACGCTTCAACAAAGAAAGGAAGAGAACAAGTTAACATACACCACAAAATACAATAACACTTTTTATCACCACTTTTGTAAATCCAGTTAAGGTGACAACCACCAGTTGTGCCCAAAAGTCAAGATGCTTTATCTCATTTTCTCCAGAACAATCTTGTTTGTGTACAAGTATTAACATAATGAACCATGTGAACCCCCCACCCTCCCCAAGTCAGACCTGGTGAGTACAAGCAAGAAGTACCTTCACCATTAATGGCAAGCTGCCTGACTGTAACTGGAAATACAACCATGTGATGATATATGTCATTTCTATACACTTTTCATTAGCTGGATTCCTATCTGACATCAGCAGTGTGTGTAAAGTCTCACATGAAATTCATATAACAGCATGGCAATGTCCTATATCTTACACCTCTGCTTAAACTATCCCCCAGTCTACAACACTGCAAAAATTATAAATGTGGGGGAACTTAAATCTGAGATTGGGGTATCTCCAAGTATTCCCACTACTCCCAGGTACAGCAGCCTTGCAGTTGGTGTGTGGGTGTGGGTGTGTGTGTGTGTGCACGCGCACCAGGGATTTTACACACACACACAGACAAAGACACAGACAGACACAGACACAGACACAGACACAGACACAGACACAGACACAGACACACACACACACACACACACACACACACACACACACACACACACACACACACACTCTCTCTCTCTATTTATATCTGGTTGCTGGTGTGATCACACAATACCAGGGTAAGGTAGTCATATCCTTTCTCCAGTATTGTGCAATGTCAGAGTTAGTATATATAAGTTGGCGAGAGTGTGGAGTCCGGGGGGGGGGGGGCTTGCCCACCTGCAAAAAAATAGATTATACTACATTTTCAATTGCTCTTCTTTAAAATTATTATACTTTTAAAAAAAAAAAATATATATATATATATTTTTTTTTTTACTTAAGTCTGTATGGGATACCCACAGCCAAGATATACAGTGGATATAAAAAGGGTACACACCCCTGTTAAAATGCAAGATTTTTGTGATATAAAAAAAAGAGACCACAATAAATTATTTCAAAACTTTTCCCACCTTTAATATGACCTATAATCTGTACAATTCAACTAAAAAACAAACAAATCTGTTTGGGTAAAAAATATAAAAAAAATAAAAATCTTACAATAAAGCTGGTTGCATAAGTGAGCACACCCTTAAACTAATACTTTGTTGAAGCACCTTTTGATTTAATTACAGCATTCAGTCTTCTTGGGTACACACCTGCCATCAATTAAAGAGACTCTGATTAACCCCAAATAAAGTTCAGCTGTCCTAGTAGGATTTTCCTGACATTTACTCAGTTGCCTGCTACAGAAAAAAACATGGTTCACAGAGAGCTTACAAAGCATCAAAGGGATCTCATTGTTGAAAGGTATCATTCAGGAGAAGGGTACAAAAAAATTTCCACAGCATTGGATATACCAAGGAACACAGTGAAGACAGTCATCAAAAAGTGGAGAAAATATGGGACAACAGTGAAGTTGCAAAGAAAGTACAGTTGTGTACCTACCATAAATGTAGATGTTCGAGTGTATTCACTGTTGCAGTCATTACACTTGGGTTATCCTGTTGGCAGGCTACCCGCAGTCGGCCTGAATTCCAAAGTCCTGGTCCGGCATCAGTTGCTAACGCCTCTTCCCTGACGTCAGTGCGCCAGGGGTATAAAAGATGCAGCCGACGCTATTTTCTTCAGTTTTTCTTTCCCCAGATGTCAGGTGCCCGCAAAAGGGTAGGCTAAAAATTCTGCTCATAAAAAAGCATGCACTAACATAAATATTATCTTCATCTACAAGCAAATACACCACATAGGTTGTATAGAATAGAGAAGTACAGATAAGCCCCAGCAATGAAAGGGGGATGGTGGGAGGGTAACCTGGACTGCAACAGTGAATACACTCGAACATATACATTTATGGTAGGTACACAACTGTACTATGTTCATCGTGTTTCACTGTTGCAGTCATTACACTTGGGTTGAATCCCAAAGCTGAGGTTGGGTGGCTGGGCCTAAATAAAATTAGGAGTGGCTATGAGGCCCTGCAGAACTGCAGTGGCAAAGCCTGCTCTGGATTTAGAGTAAAGAGGTAAGTGGTAGTGCTTTGTAAAAGTGTGCACTGAAGTCCAAGTTGCAGCTTCCAAAAAGTCCTTGGTTGGTACTCCTCTGAGGAAAGCTGCTGAAGTGGCTGCTGCTCTGGTTGAATGTGGCCTAATGCCTTTAGGCACTGATTTGCCATGTTGTGAATAGCAGAAACGAATGCAGTGGCCTATCCATTTTGAAATAGTCTGCTTTGAAATAGGTTTCCCTTGCGATCCTGCAGCATATGCCACTAAGAGTTGCTCAGTCTTTCTGAAAGCTTTAGTTTTGTCCAAGTAGAAGCGTAGCTGTCTGTGTATGTCCAAAGAATGCAGAAGTCTCTCCCCCTTATTCTGTGGGTTTGGAAAAAAGGTAGACAAATGAATGGTTTGGTTAAGAGCCACACTGGACACTACCTTAGGCATAAATGTTGGGTTTGTCCTTAGAGAAACCCTGTCCGGATGGAAAATAATAAAAGGTTCCACAGCCATTAGTGCCTGTAACTCTGAGACACTTCTTGCTGAAGTTATTGCTAGGAGCAGAGCTGTTTTCCATGATACGTATTTTATCTCAGCTGTACTGGCTGGCTCAAAAGGAGGCAGTGTGAGCTTTTCCAAGACAAAACTGAGGTCCCATGCAGGTATTGGAGCTCTCCTTGGAGGTCTTATGTTTTTGGCCCCTCTGAGGTACTGCCTTAGCAGTGGATGTGAAAAAATAGGTGGGTCCGTATTGTAATGAGCTGAAATGGCAGAGGCATGGATGTTAATTGATGAGAAGGATAGGCCTTTGTCCAGCATCTCAGTTAGGTATTGTAAAATCTGAGGAATATTTGGTACAAGCGTATCAGTTCCTTGTGTCTGGTTCCAAGCACAGAATCTCTTCCATTTTTCTGCATAAGATTTTCTGGTGCTGGGCTTCCTGGCCTCCAAAATAACTTCCATAACTGCTTTAGAGTGAGGTGTGTTCTGAATGATTACATTATCCGCCATGCAGCAAGATTTTGGGTTCTGAGTTGGCTGTGCAGGATGTGATTGTTTTGTTGGGTCAGCAGATGAGGAATTTGAGGTAATGACCAGGCTGGGCCTTGAGACAAGCTCTTTAGGATTGGGTACCAGTGCTGGCGTGGCCAGTCTGGGGCAATCAGTATCATTTTTTGCTTCTCTTGTCTGACCTTTAGGAGCACCTTGGGGAGGAGAGGCAGTGGAGGAAAGGCATATACTGTAAAGGTTTTCCAGCTGAATGATAGGGCATCCACTTTCCATGCTTGTTTGTGATAGCTCCTTGTGGAGAATCTCTGGAATTGGCAGTTGTGAGGGGAGGCAAATAGATTTATGTCTGGGCATCCCCATTTCCTTGTTATCATGCTGAAGATTTGTGGATCTAGTTTCCACTCGTGAGGATCCATGAGGTTTCTGCTTAGTTCATCTGCCAGAGTATTTGTCTTTCCTGGCAGGAATTGCGCTTGCAGGTGTACTTGATAAGTCAATGCTGTGTTCCAGAAAGTCATGGCTTGTCTGCAGAGGGGGTAGGAATGTGTGCCTCCTTGCTTGTTTATGTACCTCATGACTGTAGTATTGTCCGTCTTTATCAGCAGTTGTCCTGGTTGAAGTAGATCCTTGAAGGCTGTCAGGGCATTCTGTACAGCTAGCATATCTTTTTGATTGATATGAAGATGCATTTGGCTTGCGGGCCATGTGCCCTGAATACATTTTTCTGCCATGTGAGCCCCCCAGGCATAATCTGATGCATCTGTTGTTAGTGTCTGCCTGGCTGTGGATAAATTGAATGGCTGTCCCTTGTTGTGGTGACAGGCCTGTGCCCACCATCGAAACTTCTGTTGCAGGCAGGGAATGAGGGTAATTAATGTTTCCAGGCTGTGGCAATGTTGAGTCCAAACACTTTTTAGATACCATTGTAGTTTCCTCATATGCAGTCTTGCATATGGAATTAGCAGAATGCAGGATGCCATGAAGCCCAAAGCCTGCAGAATTTTTCCTAGCAGATAACTGGGTCTTTGTTGCCATAATTTTGAAGCACGAAGTCAGTTGCTTTTGTTTGCCTGGCGTGAGATAAGCCATCTGGGCAGTTGTATTTAAGCTTGCACCCAGGAATATTATCTCTTGAGCAGGTATCGGTTTTGATTTCTTTTCGTTCACTGTGTACCCTAGGCAAATTAGTAATCTTTTTACAAACGCCAGATGCTTCAGTAGAACGTCCTTGTTCTCTGCTTGAATAAGGCAGTCATCCAAGTAAGAATATATTTGTATTCCTCTTTGTCTGCAAAATGCAATTACTGGTGCCAGGCATTTTGTGAAGACTCTG
Source organism: Protopterus annectens (assembly GCF_019279795.1). NCBI lineage: Eukaryota > Metazoa > Chordata > Ceratodontiformes > Protopteridae > Protopterus > Protopterus annectens. Next base: position 902,224,043 of record NC_056727.1, on the reverse strand, counting down.
GGCGCAGTAGATAAGCCAAAGGGCAGTTCAGAGAATTGGTAGTGCATTGAGCCAGCTATGAATCTGAGGTATCTTCTGCAAGATTGTCTGATTGGGACATGCAGGTATGCCACTTTGAGGTCCAAAGTTACCAGCCAAGCCTTCTTGCCGAGCATGGGCAGAAGCTGCTGCAGAGTCAACATTTTGAATTTTGGAATGTCCAGAAAAGTGTTTAGAATAGACAGGTCCAGTATTGGTCTCCAGGCTTTGTCCTTTCTGGGTACCAAGAAAAGTCTTGAGTAAAATCCTTGTCCCTGCTCTTGCTGTGATACTCGCTGATTAGCCCTCATGTCCATGACTGATGAAACTTGCTTTTGTGCCTATGCCCATTGATTGTGTGGCAGGCCTGGCATACCTTTTGCCTTTGGAAGGGTGTGAAAGTGTACCCTGTAGCCCTGAGACACTATATTCAAGATCCATTTGTCCTTGGTGGTCATGTGCCAATTTTGTGAAAAAAGTGCTAGTTTTCCCCCTAAGGGTGCTGCCAAAAGATAAGAGCTTGGCATTGGCAGAGGAAAGTCTTTGGGACTGTTTCCTATATGGCTGTGATTTGTCTTCTCCACTTTTGGAGGTAGAAGCACCCCACTGCTTAGGCCTGTATGAGCCTTGGGGCTGGGATCTGTCTCTAGGGTGTCTGTATCTGCCTCTTTGTGGCCTGTCGGACACTGGAAAGGACCAATTCTTAGAAGGCCAGCTCCTGCTAAATCTGGGTGGCTGCTCCTGTAGGAAATCCTTGACTGTCTGCATAAATTTCGCTTTACCCTCCATTTTCTTCAACACCACTTCTGCCTTAACACCAAACAAAGTATCATGCTGTAATGGAGCATCCAATAATTTTGCTTTAACATGATGAGGCAGATTCTGTTCCTTTAACCAAGCATGCCTTCTAATGACAGAACCTGTTACAGCGGCCCTGCAAGAGGCCTCCAGTGAATCATAACCACATTGCAAAGTATGTTTTCCCACTTGTTCAGCTGCATGCAATAAATCCTGCATTTCCTTGTTAATAGAACATTCACAATTTGTCAACATTTTCTGTTTTAGCAGTGACATTAAGTATTGCTGATATTTAAGCATATGAAACTGACAATTTAAAGCCCTTACAGCCAAGGTAACAGAAGTGTAAACTTTTTTCCCCCATCTGTCCAGTGTTCTAGAATCCCTATCAGAGGGGACAGGGTTTTTTGCAGTGGAAGCCTTGACCTCTTTGGGACCCTGAGATATAGCTTCAGGGTCAGCAGCAGGGTTTTTATATAGAAATTTATGAGAGTCTGGAACCCTGTAGTATCTGTCTGGCTTAACAGGTGCAGGGGGTAAAGAGTCAGGAGACAGGCCGGACTCCGACAATACATCATCTACAATGTCTAGAACAGGTGGAATAGCAAGAGGTCTGTGCTGAGGTAGTAAAAGAAAGTCTCTGAGCTTTTTCTTAGATTCTGAGTAATCTTGGCTCTCCCAGTGAAAATGCTCCCTCATGGTATGCAGGGTTTCCCCAAAAGAATAATCCTCAGGAGGCGAGGCTAAAGGAATAGATTCTTCAGCATCAGAATCCTCATAGGGAGGAAGAGAGTATCCCTGTTCTGAAGAGGAGTCAGAGGAAATGGAAACCTGATCAGAAGAATCATATTCTGTGTCTTGCCTAGACCTCTTATCAGGAGGGGGATGGGAACCCCTGATTAAAGTAATTAGGTCTTCAGCCATTTTAAGCATCTGTTTCTTAGGCATGGAAGTCTGTCCAGGAGAATGCTGTACTTGTTTCTTTGTCTTTAGAGATGTTTTTGTCTTTGCCTTTGAAGCTGTGATAGGCATGACATATAACTGTGTAGGTCTGAAAACACCCTC